>NW_025765270.1:0-1200000 GCF_003918875.1 Haliotis rubra
CCTCGAATCTCTTGGTTTAAAGAAAACATACTCAAAGATGAACTGAACTTATGGGGACGCTGATTTCAGGTCATATTGGAAGTGATGTAGCATGGATTAAGGAGGGTGTTAAATATGCTCGCCCCTTCACATGTGAGGGGATCACGACTCAATACCAGATGGAAGTGTTTTACAAGGTATGCAGGAATACACGCGCACAGCTTCAAAGAACACTATATATGGCAGTGCTAAATTACTGGATTAGAACAGCCATCTAGTTATTTTATGATGGCCCTTTTATCCGTTACCTCACTTTTGCAACTGTGGCCCAATTAGAGAATTGATCTTCTGCCCAGGTGTGTGCGCCAGTGCCAATTTATGGTTGCGTGAACTCAAGCGAATCACCAGAGCAGAAGAAAATGCGTAATGCGGGTATTCACCGAATGAGAGCCAAGCCTTGTTGAGATTACTAGGTTTAGAAGCCCCTCCACGCATTAAAACAATTAAAAGTCCAGGCAAAGTAAGCTTGGGCTCCGCAGCGGAGTTATTATTCAAACCGCAAGGGAAGGTGGGTTAATCACATTGTTATCACATGCCCCATTGGCAAAACCTTCCACTGGCAAAACAACTGAAAGTTCAGAGTGGCGCAGAGTTTGGGTTTAGGCGGTAAGTATTCTCAATATAGAAACCATGAAACGCTTAGCCAGAACTATTACGGCGGAATAGAGCTATTGACCTACACGATTCATACGCGCACTATATATATATAACCTTATGAAGGCTTGCTGTAAAACTATTTGAGAGGCTGGCGCGTACATGTTGATAGGAATATAGATATTGCGAATATCAAGCCTCTGATAAGCCCCGATAGAATAAAACCAAGAACTAAAGCGAATCTTGGAAATTATCAAGAGTTTCAGATCACAGTTAAAATGTCTGGCGCTCGATAAGCAGGCAGAGGAAGGTCAGGGGAGGTCACTGCGTTCAGCGCAGCCTTGCGCTTCCGAGATATTAGGCAAGGTGTCGAGCCCCATATATAG
Source organism: Haliotis rubra (assembly GCF_003918875.1). Classification (NCBI taxonomy): domain Eukaryota; kingdom Metazoa; phylum Mollusca; class Gastropoda; order Lepetellida; family Haliotidae; genus Haliotis; species Haliotis rubra. Next base: position 1,020 of record NW_025765270.1, read on the forward strand.
ACCCATAAGACGCATCAATCATTACCAAAGTTTTTCAGCAGATACGAGAATACCTAGAACCGCTACACGCTTGGGGTCACGGTGGACTGTAAGATAAAATCAATAATGTCTATCTAGACGCAGCTAACTTACATGATGCCATTCAGAGCGGAGTCATGCCTAGACTAACCGCCACCTACTATAGGAAAAACATGCCATAGTCAGCATTAGGAATAGGGGAGACGATTGCCTGAGGGTAGCTATCGGGTCAGCCTTGTTTCGGCTGACACTCATTCGAGACAGGCTTTCTACAGCTATCCCACAGACGATGGGCTCCAGCTGGGATGAAGTATAGATGCCACCCCCATATCCCGAGATAACTAAAATAGAAAAACAGAACCAATCACAGCTATAAAATGTCTTTGGAGCACGAAGGTAACTTACAACAATAGTGCACAGGAGCCAGCCCGTTAAGAGGAACCCCAAAGGAAACCTATGTTATCAATATATTAAGCATGATCCAGCGAGGGTGACAAGTACCACTACACACTACGGTTCATAACCACTTTAGCAGGCTGTTGTATGCATGACCAATCGGCACACAGAGAAAAGACCCGCTTCAGCGAGCTGAGTTGCCATGCATGAAGCTTCTCACGAGCTGATTTACATTAGGAGAATCCCACCGGGAGGATTTACTGCCAAGGTAATGCAGGGCAGACAGCTACTACGAAGATCGAGCATGCCTAGGAATGGCCGATAACTTATCCACTAAATTCGGTAACCACAAGAACCAGTATACATATTGCCTTAACCTGCATGCCATATACCTCAAACTTTGGAAGCCTTGGATTTAAACCTGTTGAGAGGCTACCTTGCCACCGAGAAGCGGGGCGACAATACTCCAACCACCTCAAAACAGAACATGAAGCCTGTAGGTTTTGGATTACTGTGGTCGTCCGATGTGATGGGAAGCAAAGCTCCGGTAGTGTATAGGGTCCCTGACGCACGAAAGGTTTCTTAAGGTCGTAAGAGGCGACTGAGGCGATCGAGTGGTCAGGCTCGCTGACTTGGTTGACACATGTCATCGTATCCAAATTGCGTAGGTCGATGTTCATGCTGTTGATCACTGGATTGTCTGGTCCAGACTCGATTATTTACAGACCGCCCGCCATAAAGCTGGAATATTGCTGAATGAGGCGTTAAACAACCAAGCAACCAACCAACGATCGGTGTGACCACCATACTAGCCATCCTGCAGTGTCCAACAGTGTGTGGTTACATCACTCAGTACGGTTTCCTCGCCCTCAACAGCACTATGGGGACACTTGGCAGCAGTCATCTACCCATACTGGAGGTCGAACTAGAGTGACAAATGAACGATTAACACAGACTATCTCCATATGAAAGCGACAAGATATTAAGTATAAGAATAGCACTTGTCAAATCAGTCCCGGCAGAAATGCCAAATAGAAAATGAACTAGACGGACAGTAGAACTGACAACGAATCTATCCATCTACTGCTCAATTGGGTCCAAAATGATCTAACCCTGCTCCCTGACCAGGTCATCATGGGCTACGTAAGGACGAGAACTGGCGTGGACCACATCCTATCCATCTACTGGCGCCTGGATGTACAAGGACGAGCTACGTGGGGCGGGGCCTACGAAGCAGAAGTATCTGACTGCGGCACGAGAACTTCCACCAGAACGGATCCGCGTGGGATTCTCCTGGGATGACAAACAGGCGGGAGAAACGGTGAGTTGTCATGGCAACGTGTTGGTTATGTCTTTACCTTCTCTCACGAGGTCAGTGTCTACTGTATGTCAGAAGAATATTCCACAAAATAGTCCGTTTAGCAACACTAGAAGATTTAATAATAATATCTATATACAGTCAAAGCAAACATTTTCATTTAGTGACAAAGTCAATATGCTAACTTTTCATCGAGTGATGCCAGTTTTGCCGTACATGGCGAATTCCAATTCCGCTCGTCTCAGGTCTACAAAATGTAACAGGCGATCAGGAGTAAACACACAAAATCTGTAAAACACCACACGGTGTCATGGCGGTATCTGCCTCAAAGCCGTCACCGAAACACTGCAAACGGAAGGTCAAACACCCAACTATGGTTCCAACATCAAAGACACAACCATCCAATGTCCATTTCTTGGTTATTCATCACGTCAAAACGCCATCACACATTGGCGTACATTCACTTCGACCGGCTGGTTCGGGGAAACGTTTTTAATCACTTTTTTCAACTCTGTTGGTACTTGTGACACTACCATGAAGTTTACACAGATATATTTTGATGTTTAAACACAAACTAGTCCACTAGACACCATATGCCGTTTTGGGGAAGTTGATTCGTGTTCTAGTTACCCTTGTGATGCCGTGGATAATGCTGGAATACTGCTCAAAAGCAGCATAAAACCATACTCACCCACTCGTGTTACTCCTTGTGAAGCCCATATCTGGTGTCCCTCCGTGGTATTGCTAGAATATTGCTAAAAGCGGCATAAAACCATACTCACTCACTCGTGTCTCTCCTTGTTCAGGTGTTGCTGTACAAGCTGACCAAGAAGGACAAGTACAAGCAGGACATTGTCCAGACCTTCCTGGACTGGATGCCCGGCGGCTCGATCCCATACACCCCAACGGCCTCGCCTACAGACTGCAGTGGGGAGCCATCCGATATGCCAGTACGTACATTTCCACCCTGATACAACAATCCACTATAGTGGGGAGCCATCCGTGGGATATGCCAGTACGTACATTCCATTCTGATACAACAATCAACAGTAGTGGGGAGCCATCAGATATGCCAGTACGTACATTCCACCTGATACAACAACCCACAGCAGTGGGGAGCCATCAGATATGCCAGTACGTACATTCCACTCTGATACAACAACCCACACAGTGGGGAGCCATCAGATATGCCAGTACGTACATTCCACCTGATACAACAACCCACTACAGTGGGGTAGCCATCAGATGCCAGTACGTACGTACATTCCACTCTGATACAACAACCCACTACATGGGGAGCCATCAGATATGCCAGTACGTACATTCCACTCTGATACAACAACCCACTACAGTGGGGAGCCATCAGATATGCCAGTACGTACATTCCACTCTGATACAACAACCCACTACAGTGGGGAGCCATCAGATATGCCAGTACGTACATTCCACTCTGATACAACAACCCACTACAGTGGGGAGCCATCAGATATGCCAGTACGTACATTCCCCCTGATACAACAACCCACTACAGTGGGGAGCCATCAGATATGCCAGTACGTACATTCCACTCTGATACAACAACCCACTACAGTGGGGAGCCATCAGATATGCCAGTACGTACATTCCACCCTGATACAACAACCCACAGCAGTGGGGAGCCATCAGATATGCCAGTACGTACATTCCACCCTGATACAACAACCCACTGTAGTGGTGAGCAATCAGATATGCCAGTACGTACATTCCACTCGGTGAGGTATGCCATCAGATACATGCCAACCCACTGATACAACAAGCCCTTGTGGTGAGCCATCAGATATGCCAGTACGTACATTCCACTCTGATACAACAACCCACTACAGTGGGGAGCTATCAGATATGCCAGTACGTACATTCCACTCTGATACAACAACCCACTACGGTGGGGAGCTATCAGATATGCCAGTACGTACATTCCACTCTGATACAACAATCCTCTCTCTGAGGGAGCCCTAACACTTACTTTTGTACCGACAATAGGTATATGGCGGGTGCTACGGTAGAGTAAGACATGCTAACCCTTACCCCAAAATAACTGATCAAAACCTTTAGCAGAAACTCTGAAAATTGTCTTACAAGCAGCAAGTCATCACCAGTCTACGTCTCGACCGCGGGATGGCATGTTTCGCGTGACCATAAAGGGGTATTTAGAACAGGTGCAGAGACGGGTCACTGTCTACGTGTTCTTGAAATGCTAACCCCTGAAGCAGACCTCAAGGATGAATGTTATTATTTGCCCAAACTAGCAATCGATGATGGAGATATCGAAGATATGACTCAATAATCTGCCTTAATCATAAACCAGAATCCCTCGACCACTTCAACAGGCTTGGTACGATGAGTATGCCCACTGTAGTACTTACCTGGGTCATCCTTATTATGATTTAGGGTGAAGGGGATAGCTTAGTTGTTAAACCGTTCGCTCGTCACGCCGAAAAGTAGGGTTCGATTCCCTACATGGGTTCAATGTGTGAAGCCTATTTCTGGTGTCCCCTGTCGTGACATGGCAGGAACATTGCTGAAAGCCAAATTCACTCACTGGTGTTCCATGTAGATAAGGGTCAAGAGTGGCCCTATCTATCTTTTGATGTGCGTACCTGAAATGAGTCAAACCATTGATAGAGGGTTCGAACCCTGTTTCGCCTATATTACTTTTCCAGGGTATCAAACGATTACCCCTAAATTACTTGGCGCCTTCAACAGCATCCATCTACTGTGATTCACACAGTTCAAAACCCTTTCAATTTCTCTGCAGTTAACATGGCGTTCATTGCACTGATGGCAGCAGAAGAAGGCCTCAGTGCTGCGGCGTACAGGAAGTGGGCTATGAGTCAGGTTCACTTCGCACTGGGAGATGCTGGCCACAGCTACGTTGTTGGATTCGGAAAGAACCCCCCTCAACGCCCCCACCACAGGGGAAGGTAAGTTACAGATGGGTCTATACCCCTCAACGCCCCCACCACAGGGGAAGGTAGGTTACAGATGGGTAGTGGGTAGGGAAATCTACCTGGTTCATCTGTTGCTCACTAATATGTACATTTCCAATTTAAATTGAGCAAATGGATAAATATGTAAATATAAAGTTACATGTTTCAACTACCACATGAGGCACTTAGAAATATAAATGAAGCTATTTCTTTTGTTGATAAGTCATATTTACCTATCCTTCTAAATATTCAACTCATTAGCTGATGACTTCTGTTTAAGCTCCTGCCCAATGATGCCTGCTCCCTGTGGCTGGAACGACCAGCGCCAAGCGGGCCCGAACCCCCACACACTATTTGGGGCGTTAGTGGGGGGACCGGACAAGTCCGGGTCCTACTCCGACAAGCGAGATGACTATGTCAGGAACGAAGTAGCGTGTGACTACAACGCCGCCTTCCAGGGAGCAGTTGCAGGTGCGTGAACACAGTCAGCTTCATCCTTCCACAGGGTAGCCTGTTGGGTAACGTTCGCTGGTGCGTAGCCTGTCCACAGGGTAGCCTGTTGGGTAACGTTCGCTGGTGCGTGAACGCAGTCAGCTGCATCCTTCCACAGGGTAGCCTGTTGAGTAACGTTCGCTGGTGAAAGACCCTTGTTCGATTCCCTCATTCATTACGTGAGAAATCAATGTCCTATATCTACCGCCACAGTAATGATGGAAGTTTACTCAAATCGGTATGAAACCAATTTTGGTCACTCAGTGATAAGCCTGGTGTTTCAGTTAAAAACCATCCTATTTTTCTACAGGGTATTTTCTGCCTATCCTCTCTGGTGTTTATGTGAGTGATTCTTTGACATAAGGAATGTAGTGAGGTGATGTATAATGGAGAGTTGTGGTAACACGTGTATGCATCCATAAGGAATGTATTTTCTATTGTTTCAGCTCTGAAATCGCTGTACTTGAGGAAGCTATACCCGAACTAAACTCAACATACTTGTTTACATTATCATGGAATAAATACTATACACTTGTACACTTCTAATCCGAGTCATCTCTTTTTTGACACTTTAGATAACAATCCTCTGATACTGTCAATGTGCCTACGTTCTTATATAGAGCCAGACTTGCAGGCGTATAGTCTTTGACGGAGTCGTATTTGTCTGCTTTCTGACACAGTCATAGAAACAACACTGAAGCAATATAAAACATCCCTCTGGTGCTGTGTGTAGGGAAGGCAAGCGTTCTTAAGGCAGAACAGTGTGCTGTGATCGTATCCTCAAGCAACCGGGTTGTTTTCAGCCTATAGACACAACGTTTACAGGTTTTAGGGTGTTGTCACTTCCGGGGTGTACAGTACATATAATATCCTCAGACGGACAGTACACAGGTGGCAGAGTCTTTTTTGTGGCAAGGGACTTAGTTCAAACGTGCCTCTGTTCACCGGCAGATAATGGTACTAGAGATTGTGGGGTAAAATCTCCGAAGCTAGTAGAGAATGATATGTGGAATGCATGCGTATACACCACATGTGGGCCGTTTCTAGAACCTGGACGATACAACAATGACTTGGTTATAAAACGTTAGTCATAAAACCCAGCGGTATGCTGATCACAATTCTTACACATGGAACGCAGCTTTAAAGATCATGTGAATTTATGAAGATAAAATTCGGTACGGAGGTTTAATTATTATCTATCGATCGATGTAATCTGGCAATGTTATAATGTAATGTCAGAGAATAGCGATTCCATTGGGAGTAAAAGGCAAATTATTTGAAAATGAATTAAATGGATCACTGGTCTGGGTTTTGTACAAAGGCGTCTCGTAGATTCTTGGATATTATCAACGTTACAGCAATACCATATTATGAAGATATTTCGATAGATTTATGCAGTTCGGGATATATGAAAAATCAGAAAAGGCGTTGCTTAAGATGATTTCCGGGTATGTGTGTTTTGCTGGCTTTTTGGTTTGCTCTGAAACTGACCGCTAGATGGCATCTTTCGATTTATTATACGGTCAGCTTTGCCGTTTTATACATGCTTCAAAATTGCTTTATTATCAACACACCTGCCGTCGATGCGTGCATGCCGGCGTTGTAGTCGCACGCCACCTCGTTCTTCACGTAGTCCATTCTGCTGTCGGTGTAGTCGTCGCCCTGACCTGGGCCGCCCTCCATGGCGCCGTACAGGGTGTGTGGGTTAGGGCCTTTGTTAAGCTGGGCGTCCCATCCACATGGCGCCGGCAGCATCGGACAGGAACTGGTTGAAGGAAGCATGGAAAACTTTCATGTAGCAGATAGACACGTCCATATCATAATATAAAATGTCAAAAAATTCCTAGAAAATTTCATTTTCAAGAAGTGACCAGCCAGGTGAACAATATTGTTATACGACAACATTTTTATACGTGATGATGAAGTTTGTGATTAATGTGGAAGTTTGTTGCATTCCCAAACCAAACATTCATGTTTCAGACATACAGTCACGAGAACAAGTATACATATATACAATGAACACTGAGAATGTACAAACCTCGCTCGGTGATGTGGCTTCACGGGAGGGTTGACACCAAATCCGACAATATAGCTCCTTCCGGTGTCTCCGTAGGCGTAATGCAACTGCGACATCGCCCACTTCCGGTATTCCTCTGTGTGGAGGCCGTTGTCCGCGGCGACGAGGGCGATGAAAGCCGTGTTGGCTGGAAGTGACATGAGTGAGTGAATGGTGAGGCTCTTTAAACGGAATTAGTGTATTGATATACCACACCGAATATATTCACGTTTATTCAAACCTTCTGCTATACCACTGTAAATCTAGGTTTCGCTTAAATAAACGCATTTGTGAAACGATAAACCATTTGTAACTGCCCCGCTACGCGAGATAGATATTATGTCCTTTAACTGATCGCTATCTGTGCAACACAGATCATACGAACATGATGTTACAAACAGGCATATCTGAGCGCTCCCCACTGTAGTCTGAACGCCATGCACTTGGGACTGTAGGGGACATCTCCACCGGGAAGCCACATCGTGAACGTGTCCTCGATGTCCTTCTTGTATATGTCCTTCTTGGTCTCCTCATACAGCAGCATCTGAAGGACGAGGACATTGTGTAGGTAAAGATTTAGGATCATCTGCTGACGTGTACGCAGAGTGGAGTGAGTGAGTGAATGACAGTCATACTTGTATAATAATTGAGTGAGTTAGTTTTACGCCGCTTTCAGCAAAATTCCAATAATGGCTCATGGCACGATGCACTAGAAATGGACTTTACACTTTGTACCCAAGTGGAGAATCGAACCCGGGTCTTCAGCGTGGCGAGGGAACCACTATGCTACCCCACCGCCCCTCTCATTTCTTTGAATTTTTATTTCAGAGTATACTAAAACGAGCAACATGCACTGGTGAAAAATATATACACATATTCATTGCATACTGAGAATGTATCCACATGGCGACTGTTATCCATGGAACTAAATATGCCGGTGAAGGTTGATGATAATTTTTAATCATTTCATTCAGATTACATTATCCACACACTGGATGTTATATAATGGACCTGCATTCACCTATGACGGATGTAGAGGATACATTAAGACTGTATACCAGGTTTATATCCACGGAAACGGTAATATACTATTTACACTACCACCCCGTGATATCCATGTACTGTTCAAAGTGGCGGTAAATATACTAGGCACATAAAGAAACTGTGCATACAAAAATTTAAAATCTAAATTAATCAAACCTGTGTAGACACATAAGGATTTAAACTCAGAGATTAGTGACATGTATCCAACATGCATGCGCGTTCCGTGACGTCAGTGGGTTCGTCCTTGAGACGTGCAATACGTTGTTGCACGTGCATTCCGGGAAAGAGAAACAGAGCAAATGAATGCCACACAATACTGTCACTTTGGAAAGCTCAACCCCTGCCCTTGCGATCGTTCAAACAATTAAACGGTTATTGAAACGCATAGCATGGCAGGGCACACGTCTGCACAACGTCATGAGGCCATTGGGATCGTCCGTGGGGGAATGTCTCAACGACAAGTGGCTGCACATTTCAACTGCCACCGGAACACCATTTCTGCACTGGTGAGACGCTACCAGAACACAAATGACGTCATCGATCGGCCACGTTCTGGACGTCCACGTGTAACAACGCCAAGACAGGATATATGGATAAGGGTGACCCATCTTCGCCACAGGTTTCAGACTGCAGTGATGACTGCCCGAACCATCCCAGGAATTCGCCGTATCCACCCCAACACAGTTCGACAACGTTTACGTCATCACGGGATCAGACCACGACGTCCCGCCATACGGCCTATCCTGACACAACGTCATCGACAAACTCGCCGAATGTGGTGCCGAAATCATGTCCGCAGACCCTTGTTTTGGTGGAGAAATGTTGTTTTTACAGATGAGTCCAGGTTTAACATTTCCCATAGTGATGGACGTCAACGTGCCTATAGACGCGTGGGAGAACGTTATGCACAGGCCTGTGTCTTGGAGAGGAATCGCTTTGGTGGTGGTTCCGTGATGATTTGGGGTGGAATAACAGCACGCCAAAGAACTCCTTTGGTGATTGTTCAGGGCAACTTAACTGGTGTGGGCTACAGGGATCAGATTCTTCGACCTGTGGCAATTCCTTTTCTGCAACGTCATGGCCCTGGGTTAACATTCCAACAGGACAATGCCCGCCCTCATACGGCAAGGGTTGCTATGGATTTCTTGCAACACCACAACGTTGACTTACTGCCTTGGCCTGCAAATTCACCGGATCTCTCCCTGATAGAGCATGTTTGGGACGAGATGGATCGACGTCTATGCCGTCTTCCTCATCCGCCAGATAACGTCCTTGACCTTGCAACAGAACTTGAGAGAATCTGGCGTGACATCCCACAAGCCTTCCTTGCACGTTTGATAGGTTCTATGCGTCGTCGATGCACTGCTGTTCTCAATGCCGATGGTGGACATACCCGTTATTGAGCTTGTGACATGGCCGTTTGACCCCTGTCCCGCTTGTGGACTCGTGACGTCATTGTGATTGACTTTTCAATTGAAATTCTCCCGACTTGTTATGGTCTCAGGATCCCTCCATTAAAGTTTATATGAACCTTTGACATTGTTATCGTACTTATCAACTGGGATAATATTTTGACAATGCATAGTTTCTTTATGTGGCTAGTATATATAATTTGTTATTTCCAAACAATTTCTTAAACTGTAATAACTGCAGAGTTGAAGTCGTTTGGAAACTTCTTGAAAACTCTTGCTAACATTACACAATGCCATTTAGAAAGTGGTCAAATGTAAAATATGTACAAATTCTAGTACCTTGTTGGGTTGAGCCCCACCCGGGACTCGAACCCACCCCTGTTGCTAACAGTTCCTTGAAAATCGTTTAAATCATAAACTTTTTTTTAGAAGATTTATCCAATGTTTTTAACAAAATGAAGCTCGAATATATTTGATAACTGGTTCACTGTTGGTTTTGTAACCGCCCTGCTCGTGATATCACCCTCTCCGGATGTCATGAAAATAAACAAAAAACAAAACAACGTCAACAGTTCATCCTAACATCCCTCATCAACGCCAAAGACTGTCAGTAGAACAAACCGAGTCATTGTTGTCACAGACTAAAATATGTACCTGGGTTCACGACCAACCATGAACACCGGGTGTTACATAAATCTGCAGTCAGCAAAGCCTCGTCGTGGTCAATATGAAGTTAATGCTCCCGTCGCACTCTCATCCGGTTTGTGTATGCTGGAGGATAAGCTAAGCTGATATTAGCACAATGAGAGTAGTGTACCTGTGGCTGTCACAATATATGTCATTAATAGTGTGTTGATAGAGATACTCGATATTGGTCTACAGGGGAAGCTTGTTCATCCAGATGGTTCAATCCACTGCTGGATCAGGATGGCAAGTGGCTTTACATGTCTCTGAGCGTATTGACAGTTGTAGCACATGTACTGGTCTTTTGAAGAGACAGAACTCCGAGCCATGACCCAAACATACCCCATCGCCTATCAGTATCACCATACGCTACCTGTCAGCCATCACTGAGAACAAAGCCAGCACAGATGTCACCTTTTCCAGCGGCAAGGCTTTCAACACCCATCTGCGGGCCATTGTCACAAGCACCAAGATCCGGGTATGAATTGGTCTTCAGCAACCCATGCTTGTCGTAAGAGGCGACTAACGGGATAGGGCTCTCTGACTTGGTTGACACATGTCATCGTGTCCGAATTAGATCGGTGCTTATGCTGTTGATCACTTGATTGTTTGGTCCAGACTCGATTATTACAGACCACCGCCATATAGATGGAATATTGCTGAGTGCGGCGTTAAACCAAAACCCAACCAACCAAACCAACTCTATTAATTCCATTACCAATCAGTGCTTATGACCGATCAGAATAATTTACTTGTGGCTTCCATTTGTATATTGTTATTATCATACAGCATTAAATAATAATTGGGTCAAACTTTGTCATCTTGTTACTTGTGTTTTCTCACATATACATGTAGAAGCTCTTTTTGTACCCTATCATCCATTCACTTCTAAAGAAGTTGTTATCCATAAAGTTTGTCTATTTTGTATCATCCATTCAGCTGATGAAGGAGAAAGAATTTAGTCCGAAACCTTGTGTTTCTTATATGAACGCAGTTGACATCCAAACAATGTATCTGATAAGTATGCACGTCCAGGATTTGCCACTCCCACACAAGCTGCTGAATAGATTTCAAATTTGACGACAACCAGCAACCACCAGCAACCACCAGATTCAAGAACAGAATGTTGACAATCCAGGGTATCGCTTTGTGACAGAGAACATATAATTAGAATTAAAACCATGATCTGAAATGTTTGACCTCGCATGATTTTAGTTGATCTTGTCTGGCTGGCCAGATAATACGTTATTTCTGTTCTGCTCTTGGGACAACAAAACTCCTGATAAGATCTGACCTTGGTCAACAGCCTCCACAAAGATGATGTACCTATTTCCTTTCTATACATCTCGTCTAGGATTGCTGGGAATTGACATTTGCTAAAGGTTAAGATCACAAAGGTGGAAATTACCAGTGCATATAGGCAGAGATACCGACGGATAGAAAACGACCACCCATTGCAAATTTCATGATGTACATAACATTAATACTAAACGATGCATTACAGTCTTATGCAAGAAGTGAACAGTTAATTCAATCAGTTAAAACTCAAGACAAAATACCATGCCTGTATTAAATGCTGTCTGGTACAACACCTAGGTAATGTTTGAAATTGTCAGGTAGGGAAGAGTGAGTGTCTATGGTTTTACGCCGCTTTTTGCAATATTCCAGCAATATCACGGTGGGGGGACACCAGAAATGGGCTTCACATTGCACCCATGTCGGGAATCGAACCCGAGACTTTGGCAGGCATGAAATAGCCCGGGCTACCTCCACACTGTTTACCTGTCAGTAACTCGTATCAAAATGAGAATAACATCGGTTCAGTCCAAAGTAATGAATATCTTTCAAATTCGATACTTCCATAGTTATTTGGCGTATGATCAACGGTTGTATGTACCTAGATGGTCAACTAGATTAGTACCTCGACTTGTATTGAACCTGTATTCGATTTTGGTTTCCAAACAGCAGACTTATTTTTCCCTTTCATTCCAAAATTTTGCAAATCACCTGATTGACAAGAACGAACATAGCAGGGGCCTGCATGGGCCTTGTCAGGGTTGAGTAAATAGATAACGATGGCATAACTACAAGAAGGACTCCAGAAATTCTAATTTCGTCATATGTAATTAGGCGATGTTATTGAGTGAGTGAGTTGGGTTTTACGCCCCTTTTAGCAATATTCCAGCAATATCACGGCGGGGGACACCAGAACAAGGGCTTCACATAGTGTGCCCATGTGGGGAATCGAACCTGGGCCTTAGGCGCGACGAGCAAACGCTTCAACCACTAGGCTACCCCACCGCCCCGATGTTATTGAGAGAGAGAGAGAGTCAGCTGGAAATACCCATGTCCGTCTGTGAGGACATATGAAACAGGTCAAGGACCTTATCAACCTGGCGAAACCAACACGCACGAGTATAAGTGAGTGAGTTTAGTTTTATGCCGCGTTTAGCTATATTCCAGCAATATCACGCCGGGGTGCACGGGTATGATGATGACAAACCTAGAAATTGGAGGGAATCGAACCCACGAACAAAGGTTCCTGGATAATTGTGGTGCCATAGACGCCTGGATCACAGCCAGCAGTGTTGAGAGACAACAGTACATGGCTGTACAGGAGATCTGTCCCTAAATCAGGACTTGCGTGGCACTCACGGGTTTGAAGCGTAACATTTATGTCTTTTGGAATTTAAACATACTGGATATTTGTACCGTAGCCTTTTGGCAAGAAATTTGTTTCGTATGTCGGCTGTCTTCCTTACGTATCCCATTGCGGAGATGGTGGACAACATGGCGTGCGGTACGGGTGTTTGTTTGGATTGGTGCCCGAACATGGCAGAACGTCATTTCATTCAACTTTCCCTACTGGGACTTCACCGTGCGTCGTCAGAGCCTTCTAATAATAATAATAAAAAATAATAAAAAATAATGAAAATTAATTATGTGATTTTTCAACACCTTCATCCCTCACGATGCAAACTGCAAAAGCATCAGTCTTGATCGTTGGAACAATTGCAGTTGTACATAGTTACATCTCTATTTCTCAGTTATTCAAATCGGCCAAAATGTCGTCTGAAGTTTACAACACACACTCAGACATGCCATATCCAGACGAGGTAGTATTCTTCCCTCACCTGCCCCTTTGCTTTTCCACTATCACTCACTCACTCACATCTCTGTAACTCACTCACACATCCAGGCGGAGGGGGCGAAGCTTAACGCCACTAAAGCAGGTGTCCCTTCATCGTGTTCGAGGGGAATGCCTTGATATGTTCACATGGCGGCAAGGTCGTCGCCGGTGTCGCTGAACGTCAAGGTCAGACCCCACCCCCAGGGTACAACATTCCAAGGCCAATATTGTGATTGTTTCGGCCTGACTCGTGCCTTATCTTGTACTTGTAAAGTACGGCTTAGATACTTACTTCTGAACACCTGACAGTTTCCAGGTCTATTTTCTAGAATCAACCACTATGATATGACACTTTCAAATATATGTTTGTCTGTCTCTCTGTGTCTGTCTGACTCTCTGTCTCTCTCTCTCTGTTTGTCTCTCTCTCTGTCTCTCTCTGTCTCTCTCTCTCTCTCTCTCTCTCTCTCTCTCTCTCTCTCTCTCTCTCTCTCTCTCTCTCTCTCTCTCTCTCTCTCTCTCTCTCTCTCTCTCTCTCTCTCTCTCTCTCTCTCTCTCTCTCTCTCTCTCTCTCTCTCTCTCTCTCTCTCTCTCTCTCTCTCTCTCTCTCTCTCTCTCTCTCTCTCTCTCTCTCTCTCTCTCTCTCTCTCTCTCTGTGCTTGTGTGTGTGTGTGTGTGGGTGTGGGTTGGTGTTTTTAACGTGGAATGAAGGGTTTTTAAAACCCCGTTAGATAGTGTCGTTTTGGTTTTAAGCTGCTTGATTGTAACCTTACACTGGGCAGTTACAAGTTATGTTTCTTTTTAACCTTTATCATACCGTTACTAGATCCCATTGCCAGAAGATACAGGTAAGTTCCCATAATGGAACATTGGCAGGAACATCGTGAATACGAAACAAAACTATAATTTTGTAACACATCTGTTATTTCTTTGAAATTTAGTGAACAAAACTTTCTTTAACACATAAATCGATGATGCAGGAATGTTCCGGGAAGAGCTAGGTAATGAAATGGTTGTTAAACGATCACATAAATTACGATGATGAGTATATAACGCAGCTGGAATGGGTTTTCTTCTCAAAATTGTAGCGACCAAAATCATGTGGCAAGTGTTCCTGAATGTTAGTCGAGCCTTGTCAAAACTGCCCTTGATCCAGGTCATCTGGTTCTAATGGGGGAAGGGCGGTGGGGTAGCCTAGTGCTTAAAGCGTTCGCTCGTCACGCCGAAGACCCGGGTTCTATCCCCACATGGGTACAATGTGTGAAACCCATTTCTGGTGTCCTCCGCCTTGATCTTGCTAGAATGTTGCTAAAAGCGGCTTAAAACCATACTCACTCACTCACTCTAATATGGGATTTCAATATCCATGTTGATTCTCTGTCTGACTCCGTTGCTAAATTCTTTTGTGACATCTTTCAGTCTCCTACAGCATATGTCTGGTCCAACTCATCGATCAGGTCATAAACTAGACCTAGTCATAGCATGCTCCCCTGGAGTCTAGTTCTGTTGTCATTCGGCCTTGTTCTGTTATATATTCCTTGTTGAACAGTCTCTTGAAGCGGGATACAAACTGTATTCTAGCCAACAGATTTGCCGGGTTTTTTCCACGCCCAGATATGGGATATATGCAAAAACTTGACATTAGACGTACTCTGCAGAATCAGGTTTTCAATGAGCAATGTTTCAGTAGTACATATTTGTCTGAACTCTTCTTATCCTAAAAAAAAATAAGACAGGTTATATCCAAAGCTAAAGCAACTTCTAGCCTGGAAGCCATACCAACATGACTATTTAAAGCAAGCTTGAATTCTCTCATCAGTCCATTATCCAATTGAGGGATGCCACGGTTCCCAAAGTTTTCAAACAGTCAGTCGTCACTCCTCTCATTAAAGAGGCCAATTTAAATCCGGATGAGTTAAAAATAAACTACCGGCCAGTATCTAATCTGTCTCTCATTTCAATGTTTGGAGAAAATTGTTTCACCAAGGCTTGAAAGAACACCTACTCAATAACAACCTTTTTGAACCCTTTCAGAGTGCTTACAAATCAAAACATAGCACAGAGACTGCACATGATCATGCCCATAACTTGGAGGACGTCATGAGGGCAATGACCCAGCATCAGAACCTTCGACACCCTAGACCAGTTCACCCTATTGCTTTCACGCCTGGAGGATATAGACTTCAGTGTTAACAGGAAAGGTTGATTTCTCTTGCTGATCAAAATCTCCTATCTGTCAGCCAGAACAGGTTGTCAAGAAGGGCAAGGAGGTTACCTGAACTCTCAAATTAAACAGTAAAAGTTCACGTTGGTGTTCCGCTTTTTGAAAGTGCCTGCAGGTCTGTCGCTTAACATTGGCTACAGCAATGTCGGAACCACTCCATCTGCAAGAAATCTTGGAATCATATTTCAATCCAGCATGTCCCTTGAAAAAGTCAAGAATTTTGGCAAAACTTGCTTCTTCCACATTCACAACATCAGTAAAATCCGCCATCGTCTTGACCATGAAACGACAAAACTTCTTAAACAGACTCTCATGACATCACGACTGGATTATTGTAACTCACTGTTCTTCCACATTCCTTTATACCTGATCACAAAGTTACAGCGAATCCAGAATGCAGCAGCAAGGGTTGCAATGCGCACGCCGCAAACTGAGCATATAACACCTATCCTGAAGGCCCACCACTGGCTGCCCGTGAATTTCATGGTTCAGTACAAGATATTTCTTCCAGCCCAAAACTGTGTCTATGATCAATCCTCGTGTCACTATCTCAGAGGCGTTGTCAGGATATACCAACCAACCCGTTCTGTCGACCATCTTCGCCTATCAGTCCCAATAATGAAATCATCAATGGGTGATAGAGCTTTCTCTGCCTCAGCTCCTCTACTGTAGATCGATCCACCTCTTGTCTCTTACAAACCTCATTTAAGACTTTCTTAAAGACACACCTCTTCAAGCAAGCCTTTGACTTGCTATTCTGAATGACTTTTTCTTATATCTCCTGTACAAATTACCACTGAGCAACCTGTATGGATGGATGAAGTTAGGCGCTATAGAAATATATTGTTATTATGTTTTTCAGATTAAAAATAGTATATAGCAAAGAGGGTTCTGGTGAACCAGTCAGGCTGGTAAGGTTCATCATCAGCTCAGGGCCCTTGCCCATTCTACATGCAGCCCAGATTGCGAATGGGACTTCTCCCAGGAAACGCTGCCTAGTCGAACCCACCAAGAACTTCCGGAGAATATGTAGACTCCCCGCTCCTGGTTGAGAACCTGGGCACTCTGAGCCAAGAGACCAGGAGGTACCAAACCAAGGGCACCGAGAATAATGGGGAGGCTGACGACAGTATACTTGGGATGCAAGCGAGACATTTCAAAGCCGATATCCCCGTATTTGGCCTGCTTTTCGTGAATCACATTGCTGTCAAAAGGGACAGAAAATATCTATAACATAAATAACTTCATTGGTTTTATCAAGAAGGAAGATCTATCATTCAAAATTAAGAATTGAACAGATAATTCGTTGTTGTTTTTATCCATTAATGAAGTTATATAACGGTTTAACCTGACTTAACCCATTTACCTGGATTTAAAGTCTTCTGTGGGTAAATTCTTCAATATTTTGTAGATATAATTGGGACTGTTAGTTAGTCTTGAGGTTAACGTGTACGCTCGCCAAGCCGGAGGTACTGGTTCAAATCCCAACATAAAACCCCAATTTCTGATGTTCCCAGTGGTGAAATTACTGAAATAGAAGCGATAGAATATATTATTCATTCAACTATTCACTCATTCTGCTAGATTTTTTGTTATCTATTCAGCCACCTACATTCAGGTGGCTTGATTTAACCTTTGTACAGACAGCTACATACAAGCAAGATAAGAAACGAGCACCTTGTCCCGAGTTGCCATCAGTTTCTGCAGGACACTCCTTGGGCAGGGTACGTACTGAAAACGCTCTCTTGACATTACCATCTAAAATTCGACAAAGGCTTTTCATTACTCATAAGAAATCTCTGGTAAAAGCAGTGCTGAACGTATCAATGTATTATAATCCAATTATTTAAACGGCTTATTATTTCTATATTCAGGCCAGTTCAATACACGTGTATTACTCCTACTGAAACAAACTTGGTACGAGACTTCAATATGAACGTGTTTTAGCTTGGATAACCATTTGAATGTCAACGAAAAATTAGTTCATTGATATTAAATGAAATTAGATCACGTTGTCCGTACAATATAGAACACACTTTATGGATAACAACCATAAAGTGTGTTCTATATTATTACATATACATAAATTGATGGTTAATTAGAGCACATATGTATTTCATTTAGATTTGTGTTTCTTGTCAACAAAGTATAAAAATAGATAACATCCTTGATTATACTAACATTTTACTCTGTAACATAGATATAAAATTAATAATTGATGGACATTTACTAAAATATTTTGATATGTACTTATTTCTGATATGCGAATATGCATCATAGATATAAACCACATGCCATTCATCTTCAACAACGAAGATACCATTTAATTTACAAAACAGGCAATGACTTTCATTATGTACAACATTAATGTATCTACCAGTTTAAACTGCTAGTTTAAAATTACAACTCCGAAATCGGGCATATATAATTTTCAAATATTGAGGGATATCATGATTTATCAAGTAGCTCTCTACATTTAACAAAGATAAAGATTTGAATTGCTTATAGTAAAAACATTTACAGCTACTGTCCAAAGATGACTGCCAAGATTGGAATAAATTATCATGTAGTCTCTGTTTAAATGATTCAATAAATATTTTGTGATCACAAATGTCCTGGCTAATCCAAACAAATCCAAAACCAAATTGAAAAAGAATATTTTTAATTCTAGTTGCCCATGATTTTCGCCCTACCCTGTCTAGAGATAATAGCATAAAATAACAGTGTTTTGGTAATCTATAGGCAGGCATGTCTAGAAGTCTACACCGGTATTTCACAGTACTGGTTGTATAAATAAACTGTAAAGGCACTCTTCCACATTCACCCAAGGCCATATTGTTACAGGTGGATTTTCCAAGTTTCAAAACATATTTACAAGATTTAATATGGACAGATTCAATAGTATTACAGTAGGATGTGCCCCACATTTCAGAACCATAACATAGAATTGGTGATAAATCTGTACAATTAATGCTGCAAGGTTTTGAGAATCTTGCCTTATTAGCTTATTTAATTTAGTAGTGAACATAATTCCAAGGTACCTGTAAATTGATACCGTGTCAATGACATTACCATTATAAAACCAATTTTCATATGAGCGCAAGGGACCACAATTTCTAAACACAATAATATGGTGCAAATGGATGAGTGAATACTGCTGATTCATGGCGTTAAACAACCAAAGAACGTGGATAGTCCCGCACCCATTAACCAAACATGTTTGGTGAAAAATCACGATTTGGGCTTATAGACCTGGGCCTAGACTTTCGGAGCTCTCTTAGCGCTAACATAGTCGTAAGTTATTGTTAAGGTATGGCACTTACGACTATCTTAGCGCTAAGAGAGCTTCGAAAATCCAGGCCCAGAAAGTTAAAGGACTCAAATTACAGCTGACATATGTCAACATAATCAAATAGCAGCTTGAAGGACTGGATGAATTGTTTTGTTATACACAGATGTGGCAATTACTTCTTGTGGCGGCCTTTGTCGCCGGCAGTCATGGATTCAAGGTACAGATGTCGGGAATCAGGGACAACACGGGGAAGTTTGAGGGTAAATTCAACGTCCAGGCCACAGACACCATCGACGGTTGGCTGCTGGACATCACCTTCTGCGAGGCCATCACAGGATTTTCGGTAATTCAAGACTCTCAATGACAGCTTCAACAAATGTCATTAAAACAAACACAAACTACGTAAATCGATGTAAGACAATGTCTTTATTACTGAAGCAAAACAATTTTGAAAGGCCATTGTCATCATCCCAGTGGCGTCTTCTAGTTCTGTGAGGCAACACATCATTACGATTACCTGAAACAGACAGTTCGCATCATTATGATTATCTGAAACAGATAGTACGTATCATTATGATAATCTGAAACAGACAGTTCGCATCATTACGATTATCTGAAACAGACAGTTCGCATCATTACGATTATCTGAAATAGACAGTTCGCATCATTATGATTATCTGAAACAGACAGTTCGTATCATTACGATTATCTAAAAAACAGACGGTTCGCATTATTACGATTATCTGAAACAGACAGTTCGCATTATTAGAATTATCTGAAATAGACAGTTCGCATCATTACGATTATCTGAAACAGACAGTTCGCATCATTACGATTATCTAAAAAACAGACGGTTCGCATTATTACGATTATCTGAAACAGACAGTTCGCATTATTAGGATTATCTGAAATAGACAGTTCGCATCATTACGATTATCTGAAACAGACAGTTCGCATTATTAGGATTATCTGAAATAGACAGTTCGAATCATTATGATTATCTGAAACAGACAGTTCGCATCATTATGATTATCTGAAACAGACAGTACGCATTATTAGGATTATCTGAAATAGACAGTTCGAATCATTATGATTATCTGAAACAGACAGTTCGCATCATTACGATTATCTGAAACAGACAGTACGCATCATTACGAGTATCTGAAATAGACACTTCGCATCATAATGATTATCTGAAACAGACAGTTCGCATTATTACGATTATCTGAAAAAGACAGTTCCCATCATTACGATTACCTGAAACAGACAGTTCGCATTATTACGATTATCTGAAACAGACAGTTCGCATTATTAGGATTATCTGAAATAGACAGTTCGCATCATTACGATTATCTGAAATAGACAGTTCGCATTATTAGGATTATCTGAAATAGACAGTTCGAATTATTATGATTATCTGAAACAGACAGTTCGCATCATTAGGATTATCTGAAACAGACAGTACGCATCATTAGGATTATCTGAAATAAACAGTTCGAATTATTATGATTATCTGAAACAGACAGTACGCATCATTATGATTATCTGAAACAGACAGTTCGCATTAATATGATTATCTGAAACAGACAATACGCATCATTACGATTATCTGAAATAGACAGTTCGCATCATTATGATTATCTGAAACAGACAGTTCGCATTATTACGATTATCTGAAACAGACAGTTCGCATCATTATGAATATCTGACAGTTCGCATTATTATGATTATCTGAAACAGACAGTTCGCATTATTATGATTATCTGAAACAGATAGTAAACAGACAGTTACGCATCATTATGATTATCTGAAACAGACAGTTCGCATTATTATGATTATCTGAAACAGATAGTACGCATCATTATGATTATCTGAAACAGATAATACGCATCATTATGATTATCTGAAACAGATAGTACGCATCATTATGATTATCTGAAACAGATAGTACGCATCATTATGAATATCTGAAACAGACAGTACGCATCATTATGATTATCTGAAACAGACAGTTCGCATCATTATGATTATCTGAAACAGATAGTACGCATCATTATGATTATCTGAAATAGATAGTACGCATCATTATGATTATCTGAAACAGATAGTACGCATCATTATGATTATCTGAAACAGATAGTACGCATCATTATGATTATCTGAAACAGATAGTACGCATCATTATGAATATCTGAAACAGATAGTACGCATCATTATGAATATCTGAAATAGATAGTACGCATCATTATGATTATCTGAAACAGATAGTACGCATCATTATGATTATCTGAAATAGATAGTTCGCATCATTATGATTATCTGAAACAGATAGTACGCATCATTATGATTATCTGAAATAGATAGTACGCATCATATGATTATCTGAAATAGATAGTACGCATCATTATGAATATCTGAAACAGATAATACGCATCATTATGATTATCTGAAACAGATAGTACGCATCATTATGAATATCTGAAACAGATCATAGTACGCATCATTATGAATATCTTAAACAGATAATACGCATATTATGATTATTTGAAACAGATAGTACGTATCATTATGAATATCTGAAACAAATCATAGTACGCATCATTATGATTATCTTAAACAGATAATACGCATAGTATGATTATTTGAAACAGATAGTACGTATCATTATGATTATCTGAAACAAATCATAGTACGCATATTATGATTATCTTAAACAAATCGTAGTACGCATATTATGATTATCTGAAACAGATAGTATGCATCATTATGATTACCGGAATCATAAAGTACGAATCATTATGATTATCTGAAACAGATAGTTTGGTGTTTATGGACATTCTTACAAGGCACAGTACTTGCTAGCTTTTAGATTTTCTACGCTGTCTGGTCCAGACTCGGTAATTTACAGACCGCCGCCATATAGCTGGAATATTGCTGAATGCAGCGTAAAACTAAACTCACTAACTCCCTCACTCTACGATTCGTCTGGCAGCAATGGCAAGGTGATATGATATCAAAGAACACAGACGGCACCCACTTCAAGATCGTCAACAAGGCGTACGACGGTATCATCAACAAAGGGTCCTCCCTGTCCATAACCGTCACCGGCTCCTACTCAGGAAGTAAAGCACCTTGCGCATCTGCCGAATTCACCAACCTAGGGAAAGATCCATTCAAGGTCCAGATTCCAAGGGATCGTAAGTGTTCTGTATAGATGTGTTGGATACGTGTGACATTGTGTAGGCCTAAGTCTGAAGGGTTTCATCATGTCTCTTGAGGCTAACTGTAAAGAATAAGTAGCACGTAAAGGGAACTATGTATGGGGAATGGGGGGAGTGAAAGCTGGTAACCAAATATTTTGTTTTGTTTGGGATATGGAGTTGCTGACAAATATAGGAATGAGTTTCATATGTCCCCAGCTGACCAAACCAAGTATAACTACGACGAGGTTCTCATGAAGTCCATCCTGTTCTACGAGGCGCAGAGATCTGGTAAACTTCCGGCGAGTAACCGCATCCCGTGGAGAGGTGACTCCGCCCTCAAGGACAAGGGAAGCGGGGGAGAAGACCTCACGGGGGGATGGTATGATGGTCAGTTGAGTGAACATATTTTTGACATTTCGCTAAAGTCTTTTAAAGCGCTAGCCAGACATATGGATATGATGACTTATCAACAATCTGCTTTACCCGAATACACCCAACCTGACACATAAGTCAGTCAGTAATAGTTTGTGTGTGTTTTCTCTTCCCCGCACTCAGAAATTATTCGAAGTATAAGCATTGGCGGATCCAGAGGGGGGTTCAGGGGGTTCAAACCCAACCCACCCATCCACCCCCCTCCCCTTTGGAATATGACTTATGACCACATTGAAGATTTTTTTTTTGCGTTGGCGGAGCCAATGGGGGTTCAGGGGGTTCAAAATTCCTGGATCCGCCCATGATAAGACAGTTGTCCCCACAATCGAAGTAATCTTATGAACGTTCTCAGCCATTCATATGTCCTGATTATCATTCCGCATATTCCACTAATATGTTCTGTAGATATTTGTTTGGTTTATTGTGAGGGTGGCGGGTCATATTGGTGGGGTGGAACACCTGCTGTCATCCCAAATTATCAAACAGTGACCCAAACCATGTGTTGTGCCAGCTGGGGTCTGTTTCAGTGTGTTATGGGGACATATTGTTTGCCTGAACGAACGTTTGAATTGACGCCAGTATCTGTGTTTTACAGCCGGTGATCATGTGAAGTTTGGGCTGCCTATGGCCTACTCCACCACAGTTCTCCTCTGGGGCCTGATCCAGTGGAAGGACGCCTACCAGAAGGCCAAACAGCTGGACTTCATGTACGACAGCGTTAAATGGCCGCTCGACTACTTCCTGAAAGCCCACGTCAGCAAGAACGAGTTATATGTTCAGGTGTGTATTCCTTCTAGAATAGCAGACGAGGATTCTTCTGAGAAATAAAACAGTTTACCATTTTGCAGATACCATACGACGGCCTCTTCCGGACTCCTTAGACCTGACCAACACAATGTATACGATTATATGCTTCGTTAATAACCTACCCGTGAAGATCGGGGTTAGATTGGTCTTCAGCAACCCATGCTTGTCGTAAGAGGCGACTAACGGGATAGGCTTGCTGATTAGGTTGACACATGTCATCGAATCCCAGTTGCGTAGATCGATGCTCATGCTGTTGATGACTGGATTGTCTGGTCCAGACTCGATTATTGACAGACCTTCTCCATGTAGCTGGAATATTGCTGAATGCGGCGTAAAACTAAACTCACTCACTCATATATAACCTTACCTTCCCGACTTTCTAGGTGGGTGACGGTGGCGCAGACCACGCCTACTGGGGCCGCCCAGAGGACATGACCATGGCCAGACCAGCCTACAAGATCTCCACTTCCTGTCCAGGCGCCGACGTCGCTGCCGAGACCGCTGCTGCCTTTGCAGCTGGATATTTAGCGTTCAAGGATAGAGGTGAGTACCGTGGATGACTGTATCATGTATCACTGTAGACCGTGGTCTCGTGGATAGAGTGTCTGCCCGGAGAGCAGAGGCTCGGTGGTTCGATCAGCTGCTGCTTCTTACTAAAACACGATGACTGGTGGCACTTGAATGGACTGGATGGCTTGGAGTCAGTGTACTGAGTTGGGTAGCCATGTTAGTTCAAGCAGCCACGCACGGTCGCTAGCCCACACGCACGCACACAAATACACACGTGCATTCATCTTTCTGTCTCACCTCACATCAAAGCAGGAAGCCAAGCCTATTGAATATCTGCCTCAAGTCAGAAAATATAAAGAAGATGGGTTAATTTACAAAATTATATGTACTACGTAAGACTTCGGTACTTACAGATTCTAAAGAACAATTTAAATGTGAAATACGTATACCAGGTCATACTTTAACTGCACACTAGAAACTTCAGTCTCTGATTATATCGCTGATTGTATTTCGTAGATAGTAGTTATGCGGCAACATTGCTTCAACACGGTAGAGAGCTGTACGACTTCGCCCTCAACAACCACGGCATCTACACTGACTGCATCAACCAAGCCGCTGCTTACTACAGGTGGGTATTCTAGGCCGCTTACTGCAGGTTGTGTAACTCTATGTCTAACAGTTGTGGCATGACTAAATGGCCGCTCTATATATACGTGGATGATAACGTCGCAACAATTATGGCTGTCTTTTCAGCTCTTTGTAGTATATAGTTACATTTTCAAGGGCAGGAACGATTCCATTCATCACTTCAAAAGTGTTTACCACGTGTTTACGTTTCCACACAATCACGACTGGGAGCGCGCATTTCACACAATGTATACAAATCCGGTCTGACCCGTGAAGATCCGGGTTTGAATTGATCTTCAGCAAACCATGTTTGTCGTAAGAGGCGACTGAGGCGATCGAGTGGTCAGGCTCGCTGACTTGGTTGACACATGTCATCGTATCCCAATTGCGTAGATCGATGTTCATGCTGTTGATCACTGGATTGTCTGGTCCAGACTCGATAATTTACAGACCGCCGCCATAAAGCTGGAATATTGCTGAATGCGGCGTTAAACAACCAACCAACGATCGGTGTAACCACCATACTAGCCATCCTACAGTGTCCAACAGTGTGTGGCTACATCACTCAGTACGGTTTCCTCGCCCTCAACAGCACTATGGGGACACTTGGCAGCAGTCATCTACCCATACTGGAGGTCGAACTAGAGTGACAAATGAACGATTAACACAGGCTATCTCCATATGAAAGCGACAAGATATTAAGTATAAGAATATTGTCAAATATTGAAATAATGAACTAGACGGACAGTAGACGGACAACGTCTATCCATCTACTGCTCACCATGAACTAACCCTGCTCCCTGACCAGGTCAATGGGCTACAAGGACGAGCTGGCGTGGGGTGGCGCCTGGCTGTACTGGGCCACCAAGGAACAGAAGTATCTGACTGCGGCTGAGAACTTCCACCAGAACGGATCCGCGTGGGGATTCTCCTGGGATGACAAACAGGCGGGAGAAACAGTGAGTTGTCATGGCAACGTGTTGGTTATGTCTTTACCTTCTCACCTGAGGTCAGTGTCTATTGTATGTCAGAAGAATATTCCACAAAATAGTCCGTTTAGCAACACTAGAAGATGAAGCATTTGGTAATAATAATAATATCTATATACAGTCAAAGCAAACATTTTCAGTTAGTGACAAAGTCAATATATTCACTTTTCATCGAGTGATGCCAGTTTTGTCGTACATGGCGAATTCCAATTCCGCTCGTCTCAGGTCTACAAATGTAACAGGCGATCAGGAGTAAACACACAAAATCTGTAAAACACCACACGGTGTCATGGCGGTATCTGCCTCAAAACCGTCACCGAAACACTGCAAACGGAAGGTCAAACACCCAACTATGGTTCCAACATCCAACAGACACTCCAACATCCGATGTCCATTTCTTGGTTATTTCACGTCAAAACGCCATCACACATTGGCGTACATTCACTTTCGACCGGCTGGTTCAGGGAAACGATTTTTTCAATCACTTTTTTCAACTCTGTTGCTACTTGTGACACTACCCTGAACTTTACACAGATATATGTTTGATGTTTAAACACAAACTAGTCCACTAGACACCATATGCCGTTTTGGGAAGTTGATTCGTGTTCTAGTTACTCCTTGTGATGCCCATTTCCGGCCGTGATAATGCTGGAATACTGCTAAAAGCAGCATAAAACCATACTCACCCACTCTTGTTACTCCTTGTGAAGCCCATATCTGGTGTCCCCCTCCGTGGTATTGCTAGAATATTGCTAAAAGCGGCATAAAACCATACTCACTCACTCGTGTCTCTCCTTGTTCAGGTGTTGCTGTACAAGCTGACCAAGAAGGACAAGTACAAGCAGGACATTGTCCAGACCTACCAGGACTGGATGCCCGGCGGCTCGATCCCATACACCCCCAACGGCCTCGCCTACAGACTGCAGTGGGGAGCCATCAGATATGCCAGTACGTACATTCCACCCTGATACAACAACCCACTATAGTGGGGAGCCATCAGATATGCCAGTACGTACATTCCACCCTGATACAACAACCCACTACAGTGGGGAGCCATCAGATATGCCAGTACGTACATTCCACCTGATACAACAACCCACTACAGTGGGGAGCCATCAGATATGCCAGTACGTACATTCCACCCTGATACAACAACCCACTACAGTGGGGAGCCATCAGATATGCCAGTACGTACATTCCACCTGATACAACAACCCACAGCAGTGGGGAGCCATCAGATATGCCAGTACGTACATTCCACTCTGATACAACAACCCACTACAGTGGGGAGCCATCAGATATGCCAGTACGTACATTCCACCCTGATACAACAACCCACTACAGTGGGGAGCCATCAGATATGCCAGTACGTACATTCCACCCTGATACAACAACCCACAGCAGTGGGGAGCCATCAGATATGCCAGTACGTACATTTCCATTCCACTCTGATACAACAACCCACTACAGTGGGGAGCCATCAGATATGCCAGTACGTACATTCCACCCTGATACAACAACCCACTACGGTGGGGCCATCCATATGCCAGTACGTACATTCCACCCTGATACAACAACCAACAGCGGTGGGGGCCAGATATGCCACAATAGTACGTACATTCCACCCTGATACAACAACCCACTACAGTGGGGAGCCATCAGATATGCCAGTACGTACATTCCACCCTGATACAACAACCCACTACAGTGGGGAGCCATCAGATATGCCAGTACGTACATTCCACTCTGATACAACAACCCACTACAGTGGGGAGCCATCAGATATGCCAGTACGTACATTCCACCTGATACAACAACCCACTACAGTGGGGAGCCATCAGATATGCCAGTACGTACATTCCACCTGATACAACAACCCACCGGTGGGGAGCCATCAGATATGCCAGTACGTACATTCCACTGAGTGGGTGGGGAGCCATCAGATATGCCAGTACGTACATTCCACCTGATACAACAACCCACTACAGTGGGGAGCCATCAGATATGCCAGTACGTACATTCCACCCTGATACAACAACCCACATCAGATATGCAGTGGGGAGCCATCAGATATGCCAGTACGTACATTCCACTCTGATACAACAACCCACTACAGTGGGGAGCCATCAGATATGCCAGTACGTACATTCCACTCTGATACAACAACCCACTACAGTGGGGAGCCATCAGATATGCCAGTACGTACATTCCACTCTGATACAACAATCCTCTCTCTTGGGGAGCCATCAATGCCAGTACGTACATTCCACTGATTTTCCTCTCTCTGGGGGAGCCTAACACTTACTTTTGTACCGACAATAGGTATATGGCGGGTGTTATGGTAGAGTAAAACATGCTAACCCTTACCCCAAAATAACTGATCAACACTTTTAGCACAAAATGTGAAAATTGTCTTTACAAGCAGCAAGTCATCACCAGTCTACGTCTCGACCGCGGGATGGCATGTTTCGCGTGACCATAAAGGGGTATTTAGAACAGGTGCAGAGACGGGTCACTGTCTACGTGTTCTTGAAATGCTAACCCCTGAAGCAAACCTCAAGGCATGAATGTTATTATTTGCCCAAACTAGCAATCGATGATGGAGATATCGAAGATATGACTCAATAATCTGCCTTAATCATAAACCAGAATCCCTCGACCACTTCAACAGCCTTGGTACGATGAGTATGCCCACTGTAGTACTTACCTGGGTCATCCTTATTATGATTTAGGGTGAAGGGGATAGCTTAGTTGTTAAACCGTTCGCTCGTCACGCCGAAAAGTAGGGTTCGATTCCCTACATGGGTTCAATGTGTGAAGCCTATTTCTGGTGTCCCCTGTCGTGACATGGCAGGAACATTGCTGAAAGCCAAATTCACTCACTGGTGTTCCATGTAGATAAGGGTCAAGAGTGGCCCTATCTTTTGATGTGCGTACCTGAAATGAGTCAGAAACCATTGATAGAGGGTTCGAACCCTGTTTCGCCTATATTACTTTTCCAGGGTATCAAACGATTACCCCCTAAATTACTTGGCGCCTTCAACAGCATCCATCTACTGTGATTCACACAGTTCAAAACCCTTTCAAATTCTCTGCAGATAACATGGCGTTCACGGCACTGATGGCAGCAGAAGAAGGCCTCAGTCCTGCGGCGTACAGGAAGTGGGCTATGAGTCAGGTTCACTTCGCACTGGGAGATGCTGGCCACAGCTACGTTGTTGGATTCGGAAAGAACGCCCCTCAACGCCCCCACCACAGGGGAAGGTAAGTTACAGATGGGTCTATACCCCTCAACGCCCCCACCACAGAGGAAGGTAGGGAAGGTAAGTTACAGATGGGTCTATACCCCCAAGGTACAGGATGGGTTACAGATGTCTATACCCCTCAACGCCCCCACCACACAGGAAGGTAAGTTACAGATGGGTCTATATCCCTCAACGCACCCTCACCACAGCCCCCACCACAGGGAAGGTAGGTTACAGATGGTCACATCACCACAGGGGAAGGTAAGTTACAGATGGGTCTATACCCTCAACGCCCCCACCACAGGGGAAGGTAAGTTACAGATGGGTCTATACCCCTCAACGCCCCCACCACAGGGGAAGGTAAGTTACAGATGGGTCTATACCCCTCAACGCCCCCACCACAGGGGAAGGTAAGTTACAGATGGGTCTATACCCCTCAACGCCCTCACCACAGAGGAAGGTAGGTTACAGATGGGTAATGGGTAGGGAAATCTATCTGGTTCATCTGTTGCTCACTAATATGTACATTTCCAATTTAAATTGAGCAAATGGATAAATATGTAAATATAAAGTTACATGTTTCAACTACCATATGAGGCACTTAGAAATATAAATGAAGCTATTTCTTATGATAAGTCATATTTACCTATCCTTCTAAATATTCAACTCATTAGCTGATGACTTCTGTTTAAGCTCCTGCCCAATGATGCCTGCTCCCTGTGGCTGGAACGACCAGCGCCAAGCGGGCCCGAACCCCCACACACTATTTGGGGCGTTAGTGGGGGGACCGGACAAGTCCGGGTCCTACTCCGACAAGCGAGATGACTATGTCAGGAACGAAGTAGCGTGTGACTACAACGCCGCCTTCCAGGGAGGAGTTGCAGGTGCGTGAACACAGTCAGCTTCATCCTTCCACAGGGTAGCCTGTTGGGTAACGTTCGCTGGTGAAAGACCCTTGTTCGATTCCCTCATTCATTACGCGAGGAGCCAATGTCCTATATCTACCGCCGCAGTAATGATGGAAGTTTACTCAAATCGGTATGAAACCATTTTTGGTCACTCAGTGATAAGCCTGGTGTTTCAGTTAAAAACCATCCTATTTTTCTACAGGGTATTTTCTGCCTAGCTTCTAAGAGAAATGATGTTTATGTGAGTGATTCTTTGACATAAAGAATGTAGTGACGTGATGTATAATGGAGAGTTGTTGTAACACGTGTATGCATCCATAAGGAATGTATTTTCTATTGTTTCAGCTCTGAAATCGCTGTACTTGAGGAAGCTATACCCGAACTAAACTCAACATACTTGTTTACATTATCATGGAATAAATACTATACACTTGTACACTTCTAATCCGAGTCGTCTCTTTTTTGACACTTTAGATAACAATCCTCTGATACTGTCAATGTGCCTACGTTCTTATATGGAGCCAGACTTGCAGGCGTATAGTCTTTGACGGAGTCGTATTTGTCTGCTTTCTGACACAGTCATTGAAACAACACTGAAGCAATATAAAACATCCCTCTGGTGCTGTGTGTAGGGAAGGCAAGCGTTCTTAAGGCAGAACAGTGTGCTGTGATCGTATCCTCAAGCAACCGGGTTGTTTTTCAGCCTATAGACACAACGTTTACAGGTTTTAGGGTGTTGTCACTTCCGGGGTGTACAGTACATAGAATATCCTCAGACGTACAGTACACAGGTGGCAGAGTCTTTTGTGGCAAGGGACTTAGTTCAAACGTGCCTCTGTTCACCAGCAGGGAATGGTACTAGCGTGGGTGTAAAAACTCCGAAGCTAGTAGAGAATGATATGTGGAATGCATGCGTATACACCACATGTGGGCCGTTACTACTGACTGACTGACTGAGTTTGGTTTTACGCCGCTTTTAGCAATATTCCAGAAACATCACGGCGGGGGACACCAGAAATGGGCTTCACACATTGTACCCATGTGGGGATTCGAACCCGGGTCTTCGGCGTGACGAGCCAACGCTTTAACCACTAGGCTACCCCACCGCCCCTGGGCCGTTACTAGAACCTGGACGATACAATAATGACTTGGTTATAAAACGTTATTCATTAAACCCAGCGGTATGCTGATCACAAACCAAGAATCCTAATAAAAACGAATCAGAGACTCAACACCAGGTCATCGGATTCTGGCAAGACTAAGCGTTTGGCAGCAAAGATGGCTCGGACAACCATTAGGCTAAATATACAGACAATGCCTGTGAGGATATATAGTTATAAACATAAGACACAAAAATGTCTGTCTGTCTGTCTCTCTCTGACTGTGTAAGTCTGTTGTAATGAGTGAGTGAGTGAGTTAAAATGTAACGTCACATCGGCAATATTTCAGCCATATCGTGACGACTGTTGTAATGAGATAATGATTGGCTGACATGCATAGTGACGATGATGACCTAATTTATATATGTATTCTATAAATATAAGAATATATACTATAAACTATGTATATATAAGTGTCGATTTGTAAACCAGAGCATTTCCTGAAATGGCGTGTCTTATGTCTTTACAAATCATAACAAAAGACCAGGATCTTCAATAATGGATGCCGTGTTGACTTTATTACTGTCAATATTTGCAGCAGGATAGGCTGTCTAAGGGCAGATGTCCTTGTATGTTGCTGGAAGCTCATGTGTAAGAGCCAGGTGTTCCAGCGCTGAAACAGGAACATGGTAATATTCTTACACATGGAACACAGCTTTAAAGATCATGTGAATTTATTAAGATAAAATTCCGTATGGAGGTTTAATTATTATCGATCGATGTAATCTGGCAATGTAATGTAATTCAGAGCATAGCGATTCCATTGGGAGTAAAAGGCAAATTATTTGAAATGAATTAAATGGATCACTGGTCTGGGTTTTGTACAAAGGCGTCTCGTAGATTCTTGGATATTATCAACGTTACAGCAATACCATATTATGAAGATATTTCGATAGATTTATGCAGTTCGGGATATATGAAAAATCAGAAAAGGCGTTGCTTAAGATGATTTCCGGGTATGTGTGTTTTGCTGGCTTTTGGTTTGCTCTGAAACTGACCGCTAGATGGCATCTTTCGATTTATTATACGGTCAGCTTTGCCGTTTTATACATGCTTCAAAATTGCTTTATTATCAACACACCTGCCGTCGATGCGTGCATGCCGGCGTTGTAGTCGCACGCCACCTCGTTCTTCACGTAGTCCATTCTGCTGTCGGTGTAGTCGTCGCCCTGACCTGGGCCGCCCACCATGGCGCCGTACAGGGTGTGTGGGTTAGGGCCTTTGTTAAGCTGGGCGTCCCATCCACATGGCGCCGGCAGCATCGGACAGGAACTGGTTGAAGGAAGCATGGAAAACTTTCATGTAGCAGATAGACACGTCCATATCATAATATAAAATGTCAAAACTCGGACAACCATTAGGTTAAGTATACAGACAATGCCTGTGAGGATATCTAGTAATAAACATATGACTGTAAATGTAAATGTCTGTCTGTCTGTCTGTCTCTGTCTGACTTTCTGACTGTGTAAGTCTGTTGTAATGAGATAATGATTGGCTTACGATGCATAGTGACGATGATGACCTAATTTATATATATATATATATATATATATATATATATATATATATATATATATATATATATATATATATATATATATATATATATTGTATAAATATAAGAATATATACTATATTGTTAAGTGTCGATTTGTAAACCAGAGCATTTCCCTGAAATGGCGTGTCTTATGTCTTTACAAATCATAACAAAAGACCAGGATCTTCAATAATGGATGTCGTGTCGACTTTATTACTGCCAATATTTGCAGCAGGATAGGCTGTCTAAGGGCAGATGTCCTTGTATGTTGCTGGAAGCTCATGTGTAAGAGCCAGGTGTTCCAGCGCTGAAACAGGAACATGGTAAACTATTCTTACACAAGGAACACAGCTTTAAAGATCATGTGAATTTATGAAGATAAAATTCCACATGCAGGTTTAATTATTATCGATCGATGTAATCTGGCATGTAATGAAATGTCAGAGAAGGCGTTGCTTAACATGATTTCCGGGTATGTGTCTTTTGCTGGCTATTTTGTTTGCTCTGAAACTGACCGATAGAGGGCGCCGTACAGGGTGTGTGGGTTAGGGCCTTTGTTAAGCTGGGCGTCCCATCCACATGGCGCCGGCAGCATCGGACAGGAACTGGTTGAAGGAAGCATGGAAAACTTTCATGTAGCAGATAGACACGTCCATATCATAATAAAAAATGTCAAAAAAATTACTACTGACTGACTGACTGAGTTTGGTTTTACGCCGCTTTTAGCAATATTCCAGAAACATCACGGCGGTGGACACCAGAAATGGGCTTTACACATTGTACCCATGTGGGGATTCGAACCCGGGTCTTCGGCGTGACGAGCCAACGCTTTAACCACTAGGCTACCCCACCGCCCCTGGGCCGTAACTAGAACCTGGACGATACAATAATGATTTGGTTATAAAACGTTATTCATTAAACCCAGCGGTATGCTGATCACAAACAAAGAATCCTAATAAAAACGAATCAGAGACTCAACACCAGGTCATCGGAATCTGGCAACACTAAGCGTTTGGCACCAAAGATGGCTCGGACAACCATTAGGTTAAGTATACAGACAATGCCTGTGAGGATATCTAGTAATAAACATATGACTGTAAATGTAAATGACTGTCTGTCTGTCTGTAATGAGTCTGACTGAGTGACTGTGTAACTGTTGTATCGAGATAATGATTGGCTTACGATGCATAGTGACGATGATGTAATGAGATAATGATTGGCTGATATATGCATAGTGACGATGATGACCTAATTTATATATGTATTGTATATATATATAAATATATATGTATAAATATAAGAATATATACTATATTGTAAAGTGTCGATTTGTAAACCAGAGCATTTCCCTGAAATGGCGTGTCTTATGTCTTTACAAATCATAACAAAAGACCAGGATCTTCAATAATGGATGCCGTGTTGACTTTATTACTGCCAATATTTGCAGCAGGATAGGCTGTCTAAGGGCAGATGTCCTTGTATGTTGCTGGAAGCTCATGTGTAAGAGCCAGGTGTTCCAGCGCTGAAACAGGAACATGGTAAACTATTCTTACACATGGAACACAGCTTTAAAGATCATGTGAATTTATGAAGATAAAATTCCATATGGAGGTTTAATTATTATCGATCGATGTAATCTGGCCATGTGATGTAATGTCAGAGAATAGCGATTCCATTGGGAGTAAAAGGCAAATTATTTGAAATGAATTAAATGGATCACTGGTCTGGGTTTTGTACAAAGGCGTCTCGTAGATTCTTGGATATTATCAACGTTACAGCAATACCATATTATGAAGATATTTCGATAGATTTATGCAGTTCGGGATATATGAAAAATCAGAAAAGGCGTTGCTTAAGATGATTTCCGGGTATGTGTGTTTTGCTGGCTATTTGGTTTGCTCTGAAACTGACCGCTAGATGGCATCTTTCGATTTATTATACGGTCAGCTTTGCCGTTTTATACATGCTTCAAAATTGCTTTATTATCAACACACCTGCCGTCGATGCGTGCATGCCGGCGTTGTAGTCGCACGCCACCTCGTTCTTCACGTAGTCCATTCTGCTGTCGGTGTAGTCGTCGCCCTGACCTGGGCCGCCCAC
Source organism: Haliotis rubra (assembly GCF_003918875.1). Lineage (NCBI taxonomy): Eukaryota > Metazoa > Mollusca > Gastropoda > Lepetellida > Haliotidae > Haliotis > Haliotis rubra. The sequence goes on from NW_025765270.1 coordinate 35,567, forward strand.
CATGGCGCCGTACAGGGTGTGTGGGTTAGGGCCTTTGTTAAGCTGGGCGTCCCATCCACATGGCGCCGGCAGCATCGGACAGGAACTGGTTGAAGGAAGCATGGAAAACTTTCATGTAGCAGATAGACACGTCCATATCATAATATAAAATGTCAAAAAATTCCTATAAAATTTCATTTTCAAGAAGTGACCAGCCAGGTGAACAATATTGTTATACGACAACATTTTTATACGTGATGATGAAGTTTGTGATTAATGTGGAAGTTTGTTGCATTCCCAAACCATACATTCATGTTTCAGACATACAGTCACGAGAACAAGTATACATATATACAATGAACACTGAGAATGTACAAACCTCGCTCGGTGATGTGGCTTCACGGGAGGGTTGACACCAAATCCGACAATATAGCTCCTTCCGGTGTCTCCGTAGGCGTAATGCAACTGCGACATCGCCCACTTCCGGTATTCCTCTGTGTGGAGGCCGTTGTCCGCGGCGACGAGGGCGATGAAAGCCGTGTTGGCTGGAAGTGACATGAGTGACTGAATGGTGAGGCTCTTTAAACGGAATTAGTGTATTGATATACCACACCGAATATATTCACGTTTATTCAAACCTTCTGCAATACGACTGTAAATCTAGGTTTCGCTTAAATAAACGCATTTGTGAAACGATAAACCATTTGTAACTGCCCCGCTACGCGAGATAGATATTATGTCTTTTAACTGATCGCTATCTGTGCAACACAGATCATACGAACATGATGTTACAAACAGGCATATCTGAGCGCTCCCCACTGTAGTCTGAACGCCATGCACTTGGGACTGTAGGGGACATCTCCACCGGGAAGCCACATCGTGAACGTGTCCTCGATGTCCTTCTTGTATATGTCCTTCTTGGTCTCCTCATACAGCAGCATCTGAAGGACGAGGACATCGTGTAGGTAAAGGTTTAGGATCATCTGCTGACATGTGTACGCAGAGTGGAGTGAGTGAGTGAATGACAGTCATACTTGTATAATAATTGAGTGAGTTAGTTTTACGCCGCTTTCAGCAAAATTCCAATAATGGCTCATGGCACGATGCACTAGAAATGGACTTTACACTTTGTACCCAAGTGGAGAATCGAACCCGGGTCTTCAGCGTGGCGAGGGAACCACTAGGCTACCCCACCGCCCCTCTCATTTCTTTGAATTTGTATTTCAGAGTATACTAAAACGAGCAACATGCACTGGTGAAAAATATATACACATATTCATTGCATACTGAGAATGTATCCACATGGCGACTGTTATCCATGGAACTAAATATGCCGGTGAAGGTTGATGATAATTTTTAATCATTTCATTCAGATTACATTATCCACACACTGGATGTTATATAATGGACCTGCATTCACCTATGACGGATGTAGAGGATACATTAAGACTGTATACCAGGTTTATATCCACGGAAACGGTAATATACTATTTACACTACCACCCCGTGATATCCATGTACTGTTCGGTTTTAATAATATTATTATTTTTCCTGGATTATCGGCTAATTCTCGACACCTAAATCTAGATGTGACGTACTATCTCTGAATATATTCCTACGAGAAGAAGCAAAAGCAGCACATGTGCATTTCCCTTAGTAAAATAATCCAATCAAACCCTACGTATACGTTCAGTTGAGTATGGCGCCGTGTACGGGGCACACCTTGGTATCCATTCCCCAGTCTACACCGGTGTCAGGACCCGTACTTCGACATGGTTGTGTTTTCCAGCCCGTCAAATTTGCATTGATAATGATAATTCTTGTAAATCTTTAGTGATTTGGGAATACAAAAAGTCTTACATTGTGCTCTAGTATCGTGGTGATATCGGAGGCCAATATTTCTGTCGTAAAACATTGCATACGCCACCGATGGTCCATACTGGAACCTTTATACGTTACGTCATGTACGGGCAGTGCTGAGGGTCAATATGTTAGTATACTGTGTCGCAATTGTACAGTGGACTGATACATTATGATGACGGTTTTATCGCTGTAACTCACGTGTAGAAGCCTGCTGCTGCTGACACACTGGAACTGTAGAAGGCCTGGTGACTTTTACCAAAATCAAACAGTTCCTTAGCATGCTTCAGGAGGATGTCAGAGTAGGCGGGATCTACAATGGCAAGGTCGGGTGTCTTTGATTTGTATTTAGTTCATAGATCAGAACACATGGAAATTGCTAATAGTATTCAGTATCTCTCTAAATATCAAAAGTTTGTTCCTATCTTTCAGCTGGACTTTGATTAATGTATTTAGTTGACAGAACAGAACACACGGAAGTTACTATTCTGAACCTCTAAATTCCAACATGTATCTGCTGGATCCTAGTGGGACCAGTCCAGTATTCACACCCGATAACTCTCGCCATGACAAACAAAGAAATGCGATACAGGAGAAGAGGTACAGACTAGTCTACGGTGCTGCTACTTGCCCTCACTTTTGCTTCCATTATCAAATCCAGGATCCGCTGGTCGCGATTTCGAACACTTCCGTTATGGCCCTGTATGGTCCGTTGTGTGCTGTAGGAGAATGATAACCCCTGCGACCTGTGTACCTTCACGTTTAGTGACACTAAGTTGACATGTTCTAATCTAACTGAATTACTGTTGAAAGTAAAACGCTCCTCACTTCATCAAAGACAAAGATGTAGCAGCACATGCCTCACCTTTGTCCTTAAAGGCTATAGACCCAGCAGCCATAGCGGATGCAGTCTCCATGGCAACGTCCGAGCCTGCTGCTGATGTGTCAATCTTGTAGGCTGGGCGGGACATGGTCATTCGCTCTGGACTTGTCCACGACCCGTGATCCATCCCGCCATTACCAACCTGCATCACATCAGTCCACAAAGTAATGTACCTAGATCTAGGATCAGTCCCCTGACATAACCATGGATGATGCAAGCTATGCTTTACCTCAGATCATTAATTCAGAATGACCCTTATAATATAACCCTTTAAAATACCTAGTAGAAAAACATTTCAGAAAGGTCTTTGAATGGCATTTAGAAGTAATAAGGAGAGGTCGTGCTTTTAAGGAGAGGTCGTTATCGTTGGATTTTACCGACCTGCACCCACAGTTCGTTGGGCTTGGTGTGGCACTTGATGAAGTAGTCCAGCGGCCACTTGATGCACTTGTACATGTCCTCCAGCTGACCTGTTGCATTGTAGGCGTCCCTGTACCTGATGAGACTCCACGTCAGGAGGGTCGTGCTGAACGCCATGGGGAAGTTGAATTTGACGTTATCTCCGGCTGAAACAATGTATAACACAAGAGACGTATTTGCTAGCCTGCAAGCAAGGGAATAAATAGATGCATAACAGTATCTTAATGTCTCTCCATAGTAAACCCCAACAGGACTATTTGCGACAACAGTGGTAGTTTAGATGTATCAGGATTGGTTGGTTGGCTGGTTGGTTGGTTGTTTAACGCCCCACTCAGCAATATTCCAGCGGCGATCCATATGGCGGCGGTCTGTAAATGATCGAGTCTGTACCAGACAATTAAGAATCAACATCATGAGCCTCGATCTACGCAACTGGGATACGATGACGCGTGTCAACACAGTCAGTGAGTCTGACCATCTGATCACGTTAGTCGCCTCTTCGACAAGCATGGGTTACTGAAGACCACTTTTAACCCACACCTTCACGGGTCAGTTGTGTCAGGAATGAAAACAGATAGGACTTCATCGTCGTTCACCTTCATAGGTCACCATTCGGGACAGGTGCTCGTCCAGTCACTTGATCACTTGATATCGACTCCTCGTAGGCGTCATGAAGTCAGTATCCAGCTAAAGACTGATTAGAATGACTTCCCAACTAGAACCAGACATTCTTCATACATGATAAAAGTTGCACATGTCTTTCAAGGCAATGTCATTTGGAACTGCACGCTCAAGAGTACAGGGCTTGACACTGAAGGATTTCACATGGCATTATTGACACACATGTACGAAATATATATTTTCCACACACAGTTTCTGATTTTTTTAGCCCACTGTACTATTCCGCGTATATCACAAGTTTATGAATCACTGTCAATTTATGGACATACCGTCATACCATCCCCCGGTCAGATCTTCTCCTCCAGACCCCTTGTCTCCCAGGGCGGAGTCCCCCCTCCAGGGGATCCTGTTATCAAGGGGAGTTTCCCGGATCTCTGGGCCTCGTAGAACAAGATGGACTTCATCAGGATCTCCCCATAGTTGTACTTGGTTTTCTGAGCTCCTGGAGTTAATCCCAACAAACCACTCTCACTTCGGCTCAATGTAATACGGAATTCCAAAACATAATGAAATGGAGATCTAAAATATAACACATGTTGTATTTGGGATTACGCTTTCTCAGTAAGTAGTATACACAATGGGGATACGGGACCAGGTACCCCCAAGGGCTCAATTTAAAAATTGAGCCCTTGGGAAGTCCCTAATCCCGTAGCCCCATTGTGTATACTACTACTGAGGTGCATCAAAATTTGATGAAAAAAAAATACTGTTTAAATGTATGAAATGGCACTGTAATGTCCTAGATTAGGAGTCTATTTTCAACAGTTTCAGCAAATGCCTCATTGCAGTCAACCCTACTAAAACTGATACCTGAAGTTTCAGTCTGCTATGAAAGCCCTGTTTTTTATCTCACCAACAAAAAATCGGGTTTATTCAATCTCACCTTCAACCAGTGGTACCCTGGGCACTGTCTGATCATCGTTGGTGACGTCGACGAGCACGGCGTATGCTGTAGGGACGCCGCCCCCGCACACCTGCCCGGTCATCCTGACACAGTAGTTGCTGCCGCCGTAGTGGACGCCCTTAGTGTTCTTGTTCACCAACACAGCGTGTTTTGTACAGGACGTCGTGTCGCTGATGAAGTCCCCATCATAGTTCTGAAAGTTTAAGTCAGCCTGTTTAGACAGTACTTATTTCATGGTTAATGTGAGAGTGACACAGAATCGGTGAAATACAAGAACACCTGCAAGTGAGACACTGTCAGATGAAGAATCGTCATGTGGAAAGTCTGGTATAAAACCCACGACCTATAGGATCCTGACTTTCATAATGGCGGTCATCCGCCTTGGTCTGATGAATAAAAAGCAATCGTTCCTTGAGCCAATATATTTTGTTGCTGATATGTAGTAACTGATTATTTCATTTCAGTTTTGTGAATCAAGGTACGCTTTATTCTTTAAGTGATTGACGTAGTACCTTTACATCATTGACATCATTACCATGATATTCCCACTGAACTTAAGATGTTACAATATACTTTGTATAAGATTATTGCATTATTGATGGTGATGGTGATGATGATTTTCAAAGCCCGAAAAATACTGGTGAAGGTTGGTTGCTTTGTTGTTTAACGCCACGCTCAGCAATATTCCAGCTATATGGCGGCGGTATGTAAATAATCGAGTCTGGACCAGACAATGCAGTGATCAACAGCATGAGCATCAATCTACGCAACTGGGATACGATAACATGTGTCAACGAAGACAGCGAGTCTGACCACCCGATCCCGTTAGTCGCCTCTTACGACAAGCATGGGTTACTGAATACCAATTCTAACCAGGACCTTCACGGGTGTGGTGATGGGGGCTTACATTGAGTGACTTTGTCTCCTGACTGAAGTGTATGTCCAGCTCCCAAGCCACTATCTCTTCCTTCAAGTCGAAGCAGAACTCGCCCTCCCACGTGTTGCCATAGTGCTGACTCAGCTTCATCTGAGACGTGATGTTGTGTCGCTTGTGGAGGGGAGTTATTGGCTCTGTGAACACGTTCTGGGAAAGTGAGCACGTTGGACATAACACATATACTTACTTTAGTCACGAAAACAACGTGTGAGGTGCTACCCATAGGGAAGGTCATGCGTTCCCTTTTTGTAAACATCTTTAGTCATTACTTATTTTTCAAGGGCACATTGGAATCGAACCCGGCTCTTCAGCGTGACGAGCGGACGCTTTAACCATTAGGCTACCCCACCGCCCTCAATCAAGAGGGTACACTGGAGCGGGTCTTTCCTTTTCATTGTTTGTGCCGCCCAACAATATACCTATTGATGCATATGCCTTGACCGGGGTATAAGAAGGATGCAGTGACTGTAACAACTCACCAGTGGTGGGTGGCCATGCTGAAATATACATGTATTTCTAGATATTATACGGTCAATAAGAACTTTCTTTTACAGATATAACACGTAAAACCAGTTTGAATTGAAGAATATTACAAAGTTATAACTCTAAAATACATGGTATCATTATTCTGTTCCAAAGCACAAAAATAAAATTGTTGCGATTTCATTTACAGCAAGTGAATTGCTGAAATTAATTGTTGATATGAATTCCAAGGAACCCCTATAATACGTCGTGTCGTATACAAATGTCCACTTCTGGACTTAAGTGTTTTATCGATTTATCCCACGTCCGTATATCTGGAACTGAGATAAACAATAAACAATTTGAAGGAAAACTGATTTGTATGGATAGTCAACTTCTTTATTGCAATGAGTGCGACGTTTCGGTGTAGGTACTAACACCGTTATCAAGCAAGTGATACAACAACTGACGCAAGGAGAATATATACATAGCTGTATAGTGAGTATATACAATTAACAAGGTTTATGTACATTGGATATTAGATAAGTGATTACAGCAGAGGAGGTTGATGTACAGAGTGATTGATTGTGATTAGAGTTGAGTTTATACAATTGATGAGTTGACGTACAATAGTTGTGATTACAAGCACAAAGGAGGGAGCATGGAAGCCAGATGGACAAAGGAGGTTGGGAAGGAATACTGGTGGTGGTCTTTGATTAGGTGGTGATAGGCTGACGAGATGAAATAACCTTGATCTCCAATGTACATCAACCTTGTTAATTGTATATACTCACTATACAGCTATGTATATTATATTCTCCCTGCGTCAGTAGTTGTATCACTTGCTTGATAACGGTGTTAGTACCTACACCGAAACGTCGCACTCATTGCAATAAAGAAGTTGACTATCCATACAAATCAGTTTTCCTTCATCTTCACAACTTCTAAAATGCCTCTCAAAGAAATAAACAATTTGTCTTACTCTCCCCTGGAGCCAGTGTTCTCGTAGTGGTGGGTGTGGTCGGAGAGGCGGTGGTAGTCGTAGTCGTCTGTGTCGTGGTGGGCTCCGGGAGATCTACCGTCAGGTTGACGGTGGGACTGATGTCCCCGCTGCCGTGGCCGAGAAAGTTGATACAGAGACTGTCGCCCTTGTGCTCGTCCCCGTCGAAAGGTTGGTTGACGATGACGAATTCTCGCCCGTCTGATGTTTGAGACTCGATGTCGGCTAACCATATCTAGAGTGAGTGAGTGAGTAAGGTTTATAACCGACTGACCCGTTTTCCGTTATATAGCCGCGTACAAGCGTAACATAAGCTGAGAGACAAGGCCAATGTGTCAGCCTCGAGTAAGTGGGGGGAGGAGTGAGTGTGGTTTACGCCGCTTTAGCCATATCTCCCAGAGCCGTGAAATGGTGCTTTGGTGAACATTCATGCGTCGGGCAACTGCATCGTTAAGACTGGCCAGCTTCAAGCAAACCAATGGCGATATGACGGTTGGCTTCACTTAGGCGTGGTGCATTTTGCGTTCGTCAACAGCCATTCCAAATACACTGAATAATCGACAGACAGCGATCACCCTTTAATACCCATCATTGAGACTATCTGATCCCCAACTTTCACGTGCATTGCATGTGAATTGTGTATTCTGTGATACTTACACGCCGAAATTGAAAATCATGCTGTTAAATAAGGGTATTTTACGGATGGTGCGTTTTGTTAGTGATGTTTCAAAACATAAACACCATAGGACTCATAAACAGAGCAAAACCTTTGTAAAATGAATCACGTGTTTAATTCATTGCTGCTACGAAATTGTTGGCTTCTTGATGCGTTTCTTTTGGGGGTATACATATTGATGCATGCCTTGACCGGGGTATAAGAAGAATAAACAATTTGTCTTACTCTCCCCTGGAGCCAGTGTTCTCGTAGTGGTGGGTGTGGTCGGAGAGGCGGTGGTAGTCGTAGTCGTCTGTGTCGTGGTGGGCTCCGGGAGATCTACCGTCAGGTTGACGGTGGGACTGATGTCCCCGCTGCCGTGGCCGAGAAAGTTGATACAGAGACTGTCGCCCTTGTGCTCGTCCCCGTCGAAAGGTTGGTTGACGATGACGAATTCTCGCCCGTCTGATGTTTGAGACTCGATGTCGGCTAACCATATCTAGAGTGAGTGAGTGGGTAAGGTTTATAACCGACTGACCCGTTTTCCGTTATATAGCCGCGTACAAGCGTAACATAAGTTGAGAGACAAGGCCAATGTGTCAGCTCTCGAGTAAGTGGGGAGTGAGTGAGTGTGGTTTTACGCCGCTTTTAGCTATATTCAAGCAATATCACGACGGGGGACACCAGAAATGGGCTTCACACCTGGTTCCCAGACTAAGAGACGAAGACCATTGTGGCACAAATATGCTTATGACATGCAATAATGATGATTGTGGCGATTTGGTTCCAACGGGCATCACCGGTGAGTGGTGTTACGCCACGCATGCAGTGGCGCCTGTACCCACTGGGCCACCCATATCTACGTAAACCGTTTTGGGATGGAATGCCAATTGCGAAATTCCTCAATGTGTTTCATCTGGCATTCGAGGAAATATGTGGGAAGTGATCACTATACTCATGAATTGGACAGGTAACAGACAGAAACACCATGGTTTGGTTACACCAGTAAAAAGACAACGTAGAAGTTGTTTGTATTCGCGACTATTTTGTTCAAATGCCCCTATTCAGAGAGAAACAGACATGAAGCTGTTCACCCTCTTCATACCTCGAGTTTTGTAACCGGTTCGCTGAACTGCATGTGTGCCTTCCAGGAAGTGACGTCAACAGAGAATGGGATACAAAATTTCCCCTCGAATCCGCCCTCCCAGTGGTTGCCCATGGTAACAGGAACTACCTCGGCCGTGGCGGGGCCCGCACACAGTCCCAGCAGGAAGACCAATAATATCTGGAAGATACAGCAGTGGTGACCAAGGAAACATCAAGTCCCATCATCTAATGTCCTTTGGTTATAACGGGGATCGAACTACCGACTTGATGCTGTCTGGGCAGGCGCTCTATCCATGGGACGGATTTTACAACTAACGTGAAGGAATGTGTTGTTTATGTTTTATACAGCAATATTCCAACAAGATGGTAGCTGATAGTAATACCACGGTACATAATCAGTCACATTGTGACCAACCAATCCTCATCCAGCACACATACGAGGATCGGGTTCACGAAACCTGTTCTTACTGAGAATACTATGGGGCGTTTTATGACAAAGATTGAAACAGAAAATTACATCTATGATTCAACATTTAAGGTAGGCTATAGGTATGTCTCAGGACAGGTAACGATGTGTTATTATGAAAGAAAAAAAATATGTTTGCGTGTATGTCACTGAACAAATCATAAATATATGAATGCTACATGAAAGAAAAAATATGTTTGCGTATATGACACTGAACAAATTGTAAATATATGAATGCTACATGAAAGAAAAAATATGTTTGCGTGTATGTCACTGAACAAATTGTAAATATATGAATGCTACATGAAAGAAAAAATATGTTTGCGTGTATGTCACTGAACAAATTGTAAATATATGAATGCTACATGAAAGAAAAAATATGTTTGCGTGTATGTCACTGAACAAATTGTAAATATATGAATGCTACATGAAAGAAAGAAAAAATATGTTTGCGTGTATGTCACTGAACAAGTTGTAAATATATGAATGCTACATGAAAGAAAAAAAAAATATGTTTGCGTGTATGTCACTGAACAAATTGTAAATATATGAATGCTACATGAAATGCTACAAAAAAAATATGTTTGCGTGTATGTCACTGAACAAATTGTAAATATATGAATGCTACATGAAAGAAAAAATATGTTTGCGTGTATGTCACTGAACAAATTGTAAATATATGAATGCTACATGAAAGAAAAATATGTTTGCGTGTATGTCACTGAACAAGTTGTAAATATATGAATGCTACATGAAAGAAAAAATATGTTTGCGTGTATGTCACTGAACAAGTTGTAAATATATGAATGCTACATGAAAGAAAAAATATGTTTGCGTATATGTCACTGAACAAATTGTAAATATATGAATGCTACATGAAAGAAAAAATATGTTTGCGTGTATGTCACTGAACAAATTGTAAATATATGAATGCTACATGAAAGAAAAAATATGTTTGCGTGTATGTCACTGAACAAGTTGTAAATATATGAATGCTACATGAAAGAAAAAATATGTTTGCGTGTATGTCACTGAACAAGTTGTAAATATATGAATGCTACATGAAAGAAAAAATATGTTTGAGTATATATCACTGAACAAGTTGTAAATATATGAATGCTACATGAAAGAAAAAATATGTTTGAGTATATATCACTGAACAAGTTGTAAATATATGAATGCTACAGTTACCTGCATGCTGCCAGGTGCTAGATACATGTAGGGATCGCAGCGCCCTGATCAGAAATCGACAGTGACCTTGATAGATACTGTACCAGACAGGTGGGAACTTGACTTCTGTTCATAAACAGTACAAAGATAACATTTTTGCTTGTTCACAGAGTTTTCTATTTTTGCTGTTTTTCATCTGATAATGAATTGTATGAAGATTATTTGCATAACCTACGTGCCAAACATTCCCCTGAAACTATGCTTTTGGTAAACAAGAGCAAGAAAACATTTCCGTTATCGCAAAAAATATTTCTACCAACAGCAGACAATTGTACGACTCCTTTTGTGTGTTTAGGAATGTGTACTAAATGTGATAAGAAACAATTAAGTCGACCTGTAGGAGTGTGAGTGAGTGAGTTTATTCTTACGCCGCTTTTAGCAAATTTCCAGCACTATCACGGCGGGGGACACCAGAAATGAGCTTCACATATTGTACCCATGTGGGGAATCGAACCCGGATCTTTGACTTGACGAGCGGACGCTTTAACCACTGGGCTACCCCACCGCCCCGACCTGTAGGAGGTCACAGGTATATCTTAAGGCAATATGTGAACGTATGTTATGCACTCGTGTGGATTTGGAACCGGATAAGAGCAGGTTGCTGCGACAAGTGCTTGTCGGACTTCGTGGATCGGGGGTAAAGCACGGAGGCTGTGTTGCTACCTGAAGGTTTTCATCTCTCATGACATCAACTACTGGTATGCCGGGAAGGCCAGCGACAGGTTGCTGCGATATATGTACAACAGACGTTATAAAACAGAGTGTCTCTATAAGACAAAGTGTTAAAGACCAGCTAACCATGGGTTCGAATCCCGGATGTGCCGGTTGTAATATGATAGTCTGTCTCTACCTGAAATAGATGTGAGATGCATCAAATTGGGCATTCGAACTAAATACGCTGTGGAATGCATGACAGACTTTTGGAATACCATATAACCCTCATAGTATCCGGTTTGTGTCTGGGTATAAGCCAGGTAGTTACAATGGTTTTGCTGTGTATCTGAATATATCAGATACCAGCCACGTCGCTCACTCAGATCCAAACAGGGATTTCAACTACAAGTACCAACATCACGCACAAAGACCTTTGGCGGAAAGAGCCTTTGAACATGCCGGACCATGCTTGTGGAATGAACTGCCATTCCTTATCAAATCCCGGACCACTCTCACTGGATTCAAATCAAAACTCAAGACGGACTTTTACAACTTAGCTCTGGATCAGTGAAATCTTTTTCTCAGACACAACAGCGCTTTTGAGCAGCATTTCCTGGATATCAGCTCTTTACTAGTTTTAGGATAGATAGATAGATAGATAGATAGATAGATAGATAGATAGATAGATAGATAGATAGATAGATAGATAGATAGATAGATAGATAGATAGATAGACATAACTTACACAACTCACTCACTAATACAAAGTATTATGGTCTACCGGGTAGGTGAACGGGAGATGTAAGGTGTTTGTAGCTTTTAATAACACTTTCGAATCCCATGGGTACACCCTTTGAGAACTTGGCTGTGATTAGGGTGAAACCCGCCCTCGAGTATCCAGTGTAATATATACAGACGTTAACACGCGAGTATGTTTTGGGTTTGGGTGAATTTATGTATTGGGAGTAAACACAATGCATTTACTCGCCACTGCTCGCGAAACACAGTGTTTTAAAATGTCTGTGAAATAGGAACGAAGAAGGAATTTATTAAGTCTTGTGTGATAACGTCTTTTTCAGATAATATCAACACATAATTGTGGAGTTTCTCATCTCTCACAAGCGGTACCTGAACAGCTTCGTGTTAGTCAGAGAGACAACAGTCAGTATAGTTCCTACTGAAACCTGTTTTGCAGTATTGGTGTAACAGACAGGCAGGCATTATACAGGCAGAATAATAAGTGCCTACACACACAACATAGGCCCCCAATGCGGGTCAGAAAATCGATGAACTATCCACACACCCTACTATATAATATGTAAAAGGTTCATCACAGAAATACGGTGACATGATCGAAAACCGGAGAATTACGCACACGTCAATGAATATATCGTAGTTTAAAGGTCTCACAAGTATCAAAAGCTTTTCTTCATATCTCCGATTTGTGTAGGGGGCATATACATGCGCTTTCCGTAGGAATGCATTGGATGGTTTTTATTAAATCGCCAAAGACCGAGTTGCTGTGCCGGAAGTATACAAAACTAGGTCGTCAGCGCATGACTTCACTACCTCCGGCGATCTGATTGGCTAACACCTTGCACTGAATGAATGGATTATTATGTGTTTCTTTAAAATATATTTTTATTCGTTTTTAAAATTATTCTTACCAGGATAAAACATCAGACCGTGACAACTTGGATGAAGGACGTTTGAGTTTCCCTCTCATTTTTGCACGTGCATTTGTTGTCATTTTATTAACCAATTTGATTGCGCTGACGACCTAGTTTTGTATACTTCAGGCACAGCAACTCGGTCTATGGCGATTTGATAAAAACCAACAAATGCATCCCCACGAGAAGCACACATGTGTATATGCCTCCTACACACATCAGAGATATAGAGAAAAGCTTTTCATACTTGTGAGACCTTTAAACTACGATATGTCGATTGATATGTGCGTAATCGTCCGGTTTTCGATGTCACCGTATTTCTGTGATGAACCTTTACATATTATACAGTAAAGGATGTGGATACTAAACCGGGGCCTAGTTTATCGATTTTCGGACCCGCAGTGGGGCCTATGACTGTAACCTAGACTATAATACGTCACGTTTCTTTTGAGTCTGCGTGGCCACAGGAAATCTACAAGCACAGATATGCAGGTGTTTCGAAACGTGTATTTCCAAAGTTTATTTCACAATGATTCAGTTGGAACTAGTCATCAGTGTTTAATCGACTATGTTTTTTTAAGATCAAGACAGTTATTTCAATAGTTTCCCTGTATTCCCGATGTCAAATTCCGACTCGATCGCAGACATGTTTGTAAATGCTGAAATTAGTAATAACATGACATTCCATGTTTGGTTATATCCTTGCTAGAAACCTACTGTTGTATTATAAGGCTCTCTTCGGGTTTTACTCTGGGTATATGCACCACCATAGCGATTTCCAAACGTCCGTATCACATCTCTAAAACCTCGCACTGGTGAAGGAGGCACTTGAACTGACGGCTTTGTGCCATGAGAATCATACTCTAAATGGTAAATAGTTACAGTGTATTTATGTAGACATAACTCACTGGATAACACAAACATGATATTGCTTAAAATACTTTTAAGAATACGAAACTTAAAATAAACTCAGCGTGGCTTACACTGTATGACGCGTAATGTCAAGAATTCAAACACGTTAAGGATCCTTGGCACATTGATAACCGACATGTAGATCTGCTGGTACACGAGCTCACACCGTGCACAGTGCATGTCACGCAGACATCAGCCTAACTCCAAATACCAAAGATACACAAAATGACCTTTTTGTTTTGCAGGTTACTGCAATTTCACACTCAACACTCAGTGTTGTGTGAAGTAATTTCTTAAATAGAAATTAAAGAAGCCGGCTAAGAGGAAAACAAATATCTCTGAGTCTTCATTGCTTGTCATTTCCCCCTATCATTAAGTGACTGAACGAGACTCAGTCGTGCCCAGGGCCCCGTTCCTCAAGGCGATCGTAGCGCTAAGTTGATCGTAACTCCTATACTTTATAGACATACGACTGTCGTAGCGCTACGATCGCCTTGAGGAACGGGGCCCAGACTTGTTTCCCATGTTTCCACGTAACAAAGGCCTGCAGCAGCATAAAGTGAAAGCTCTGTAAAACAGATAGAAGAGTTCTTCACAGGTGAACAACGTGTATCTGCACTTTAAACAACAGTGGGCATTCTGGGGGCAAATATTGGTCAACAGTAACCTTTGCTTCTGGAGAGTGTGTTAAGATAATAAAGACAACACACTTTCTGTCGACCATACCTGGTCCAAGGGCTCACTGTCTGTACCCCTACATACAGGCATTTCAAGACAATAGATTTATCTACAAAATGAGACATAGATCATAAAAATCGAACCGTACCTTAGGGAGCTAGGATCTTCGGAATGTCTTGTTTATTGCAGTGTGTACACACGACATGCACCCAAACACGCTGAATCAAGGGCACCCGTCGGCGCTCTAATCGCCATCGTTTACAAGAGACACTGGTACCTAATTCCCTCACTGTGTTTACGCACATTTATTCATTGCAAACAGGCCTGTGTTGTGCCCGTTCTCTATTTACCACTGTTACGACGTAAATTGTAATATAAAACAACCACCTTGCCATTACCCACCCCACACTGAAAAGAGCAGCGATCTAATGGAACATTTTCATTATAGCCAATCAGATCGTTGTTTCTTTCAGTGCGGGAAATGTCATGGCCAAGGTCGTAGAGGAATGTTGTTAAAAGCGGCGTATAGCCAACTCGCTCTGTTATATCGATGAGTAATGTACTGTACCTGTATAAATATATGTATGTACCGACTGAGCCAAGATGTGTTCATTTATGGAAGCATTTAAGACAATCTATCTTCTTTTGCCTTTGTGGAATGAGATCTTTGGCTACACTGTGTATATATGCCTACCGCGTATTTCAATACAAGATCAGTGAAGATCTGATGATTGTTCATCCAAAACAGGGCGTTTTTCAGGTTTTTGAATATGTGGCGTCGGTTGGGTCTATCAAATGTTTTGAATGTTCAAATGCATAATTTCACTGAACTCTGGATCATTGCTATAGTATACAACCACCGACTGGTCACATTCTTACCCTTTGTTTGCCTTTCAATGACTGACTGAGTTTGGTTTTACGCCGCTTTAGCAATATTCCAGCAACATCACGGCGGGGGAAACCAGAAATGGGCTTCACACATTGTACCCATGTGGGGATTCAAACCCGGGTCTTCGGCGTGACGAGCCAACGCTTTAACCACTAGGCTACCCCACCGCCCCAGTTTGCCTTTCAAGTGCAATGGGGTATGTTTGTGCAGATAATCGAGACTTCTTGTGCTTGCACTGGTAGGATTTTCTATACTGCCCTCACCAGGTTAGGTCAGCTTGTCAAATAACAGTAAGTGTGTAGTTGGTGGCTGGTCCGGAAAACAAGGGACTACCCCACTAAACATGCCTAATAATATAGGACGATACCTCTGTGAAGGACAAATAACGCTGAACAGAGGACATTTTATTATCATAGACATTACAGAGTGAAATCAGTTATGGGTATCTCAATGTTATGTACAGTCCATCTGTGGGCGATCACTGAGGACAGACGGGCTGCAGGGGGTTGGGAAACTGGGAAACAACGGCCAGATGTTGAAGACCTGAAATATGAAAACAATCAAAATGAAATGAAACTTGGACTATTTATATCTTGTCGTTTTTGTTTGTTTGTTTGTTTGTTTGTGGTTTAACGGAGGTCTGTAAATAATCGAGTCTGGACCAGACAATCCAGTGATCAACAGTATGAGCATCGATCTACACAATAGGAATACGGTGACATGAGTGAACCAAGTTGGCGAACCTGACCACCCTTTCCCGTTAGTCTCTTCCAAAATATAACATGGGCTGCTTGAGACCAGTTCTAACCCGGATCTTCACAGGTTACCTTGAAGAACTCTCTTGTCTTCCCCGTTATTACACTTCTCTACTCTTTGTCATACGGTGACATGCGGTATGGAAGATTTGACCATGAAACATCGCTAACAATGTCTTATCGACGAACGGGAGTGTTTAGTGTTATGTCCTAGATATTGGACAGACTGGTCAAATAATAAACCTTGTCCTATAAACAGTATCACCTGTACCTTAACTCATGCTTTCTCATTTCTATGAGTCCAAATTATAAAGGAATATTAACTTTGCCAACTACATATGTGAACTAAACTAAGTACAGTGTATGTATTATCTAAGTTTCAACATAATGTATCTGAGGGTCGGATGAATGTAATCCCTGCTAAAACTTGAATCGCTTACAGTTGGTATTGCCGATCAACACTGTTCACTGAATACGATGACTCACTGACTGACTGAGTTAGGTTTTACACCGCTTTTAGCAATATTCCAGCAACATCACGGCGGGGGACACCGGAAATGGGCTTCACACGTCGTAACCATCTGGGAATTCGAACCCGGATCTTCGGCGTGACGAGCCAACGCTTTAACCATTAGGCTACCCCACCGCCCCTTGAATACGATGAACACACTGTATACCCCATCTGAGATATCTCTAGCTGCAAGAGGCTATCGTAGATTCCGGTTGTATCCTAGATCAAACTGCCTTTGTTAATTAGTAACGGCCCTGGGATTTCAGTGAAAGGTGGGGAAAAGACTTAAATCCCAAAATCAAAATGTAAAATCGCAACATCGGAGAGAATTTAATTCCCCGTATTCTGACATTGTTTAAACCCCTTTTTGCTCAGAAGCAAGGCTATTTTATTTTGAATTTCAGTCCTATCAGTTCAACGTACCAGCTACGCTGGATTGCAGCCCGGCGTTGTAGTCGCAGGTAACTTCGTTCCTCACGTTGTCGTCCCTGTCGTCAGTGTAGGTGTCGTTCTGGTCGGGCCCGCCAACCATGGCGCCATATAGGATTTGTGGGTTGGGACCTTTGTATTTCTCCATATCCCAGGAACAGGGTGCCGGAAGCAGTGGACACGAACTGCGCATGACAGGATATCAACTGTTCAGCTCACAGCAATTTAGTCTTGTGGCAGGGCTGTCTAACTGAGCACTTACGTATGTTTCAACGTACTTGTGACGCACGCATTGTGTCCAGCCAATTCCAGATCTTGAAACATACGAGTTGTTTATCAGTGTGATGGTGTATATCTACTGCGTAAATGTAAAATAATAACATTCCTACCTTGCCCGGTGATGAAGTCTCTGTGGAGGGTTCTTACCAAACCCTGCTATAAAACTCCTTCCGGTGTCTCCCAGAATGTAGTGGATCTGACCTATCGCCCACTGACGGTACTGGGAAGTGTTGATACCTTCATCTGCTGCCACCAGGGCCAGATAGGCCATGTTAGCTGAAGGAGGACACAAGCAGTACATTCGGATGTTGTTAAATGTTGACAAATTTGAACTTCAAAGTATGTATTCCACACAGACTGTTTCATATTTTCGCCATTGAACATGAGTAAGTGAGTTTAGTTTTACGCCGCTTTTCGCAATATTCCAGTAATATCATGGCAGGGGACACCACATTGTACGCATGTGGGGAATCGAACCCGGATCTTCGGGGTGACGAGCGAACGTTTTAACCACTAGGCTACCCTACCGCCTCCATTGAACATGAAATAAGAGCATGTAATTCCAATTGGAAATATTTATCTCATTACCATTGAAATACATAGATTATAAGGGCATCATTCACATCTATAAGTAGTGACTTAATCATCTATTTTTATTCAAATGTATGAAAATGCAAAAGAATAATGGTAAATACATGCACGGTTCGATTGTTTACATATGCCAAAATTGCATTTCTTCCAGAAACAAGCGAAACTACCAGGATGACAATATGCAACTGCATCTTGATATCCTCTTGTTCCATAATTCAAAATCCAAACTTTACCCGATGGGATTATTATCTTACTTTCAAATTTACGGCGTTGTATGGCGCAAGTTGTTTTAACTAATAAATATATCAAATAAAAATAGTTTTGCCATACACTCGAAACCATACGTTTCATAAAATGAAACCCAGTTCCTGTTAATTCAAAAAACCCTTGTCCGAAACATTACTTTTTAATTTTCTTTTCGGAAATGTGTTCATTTATCTTGATTAATCTCCGGATTAATTAAGTTTCATGCTACTGTGTACGGCAACCTGCCTGCATATCGAAGGGAGCCCCACTTTAACCTGAAGGCCAGGCATTTTGGCGTGTATGTCACAGAGCCCCCAGGTAGCCAGGTATTGAAGGTGGAGACGATGTCCTGCTGATAGATGCTCTTCTTGGTAGCCTCGTATAGCAGGATCTGCAGGTAAGTTGGTGGGTATTAACATATCTGCATGACATCCCTAGGCTGACAAATGCACACAGGTGTCGCAATGGATCGTCACTGTTTAGTTACGGTGATATATTGTACATGTATTAACGCAATTTATTTGGGGACATTTGTACTTCCATCTCATGCATTCCGTATGATTTGACTTCTCTTTACTTGTCAGGTGTATAAGAAACGCCTTTTCAGGGGCGGATCCACCACCCCACAGAAACCCACCCCACCGACAACTCCTCTCCCCCAAGAAAATGTTCCCCGAGAAGCATTTACCCCTAACCTTTGGACTTCATGATTAAAGTGTACCCCACTTCTCCCAAATCCCGGATCCGTCCCTGCTTTTAACACGTTTAAGGTAAACACCTAGTGGATCTAGTAGTGTTGAGATTACATGGTTTTTATGTAGTGTTTTCAATGCGTACATTTCACACGCAGGCTTACACTTTCAAACTTACATTAGCACCAGCATTCTTTTCATCCCACGAGAATCCCCACGCCACCCCTGGCATGTGGTGTTGTTCTGCGACAGTCAGGTACTGGTTATCTCCCGTGGCCTTGAACAACCAGATGGCGCCCCAACTGTTCTCATCAGCGAACCCATATGATCTACAAAATTCAATGACTATTGATACCATCGAATGCCAATGACTTCAGTGGAATCAGGGAAGTGGTTTGCAAAATGGAGGTTTTGAACTAGGGAAGTCCTAGAGAGAGTGAATATGGTTTTACGCCGCTTTTAGTAATATTCCAGCAATATCACGGCGGGGACATCAGAAATGGGCTTCACACAGGAAAGTCAGAGAGATGTCCGTGTTTGTAACTCACTTGTAGAAGTCGGAGACGTCCGGCACACTGTCACTGTACTTCCCTTGGTGAGCCATGGCGTACGTGTATAACTGCTTGGCATGGGTCAGCAGCGTGGTGGAATACCCAGGGTCTGGAATTAATAAAAACATCACAAATGCTGTATTCTTAGATCGGTATGGTTATCTGGAGAAGGCGTGAGTGTGATCTGTATCTAACACTGGCTTATAAATTTATTCACAGCTCGTCATCTGATATGAGAAAAAAGGTCTTGGGTTAGAAATGATGTATAACCCTTGTGATAGAATCTTTGCACTGGCAGCAAATTGAATTCAGTTGTTCGAGTTGAATTCAAAGTTCTATGCACAGTCTTTAACTGTCTCACCAACCTTCCCATCTCTTTCACCTTGTTCACCACCCCTAGAGGGCAGAAAGTGTACCTTACCTTTCTGTTTAAATGCAATGGAACCAGCAGCCATTGCTGCTGCAACTTCCATGGCAATATCAGACCCGTGATTATCAGCATCTATCTTGAAGGTGGGCCTGTTCTGATTCATACGTTCTGGGCTCGTCCACGTTGAGTGTTCATAAGCACCGTCTCCTGTCTGTAATACAGCAGCCCGGTTATATTGGTAGACATGAATATGTATATGAGGCAAAGCCCAAACGCTTCCACATAAATGAACATAGCTGTAAGAAGTAATTTAAACAGACTGGGGCGATTCTGAGCAGGATCTCGGCAGCTGTATGACAAACTTCAGAAAGCATAATTGCAATACCCAATCAACCACAATCCATACTTGTCGCCTGACGAGAGAAACAAGTGACCACTGGTTTGACACAAGTCAACGTATCCCAACTGCGTTGATCGTTGCTAATGCTGTTGATCACAGGGTTGTCTGGTCCCGAATCGATTATGTACAGATCGCCGTCATATAGCTGGAATATTGACGAGTGCGGAGTAAAACAAACAACAAACTATAAACCACAAGGTGATTGGACTACTCGTTCCCCAGTACATGTACATAGTGCCCAGTCCACTGCCACAAATAACACTGTTAACGGATCAGGTTTGGGTAACAAACGTAGAACACGTCTGCGGATTGTTTTACCAGTCAATGGTCACTTGTTCCTTATTGGCTTCAGTTATAGTCTGAGACAATGCGGTTAGATATATGTTGTTCCCGCCATTAACCTGATATGGAAACAGATATGGTCATGTCCTCATACCTGAACGTACAGTTCGTTGGGATTGGTGTGACACTTGATGAAGTAGTCCAGAGGCCACTTGATACATTCATACATCTTGTCCAGTTGACCCGTCTTCTCGTAGGCGTCCTTGTACCTGATGAGACCCCACGTCAGGAGGGTCGTGCTGAACGCCATGGGGAAGTTAAATTTTGTATTACCTCCGGCTGACAAATATACAAAGGTAGACGTTGTATGTTTAATATAAATCTACCAAGATCTTCATTTGAAACTCATCCACTACATACCTACTCCCCTGCCAGTCTCCCCAGCCTCGTCCACTACAAATTATTGTTCTTCCTTTCCCCACTCACCATACCAATCTCTTGTCCATGTACACACTTATAGTCTGTGTTTTACCTGTCTATATTTCAATGAGACCACCCTCCACACCGCCCACCGCTCTTAAATGTACTTCATGGTTCCCTTTCCTTGTCCTCCTCCGGATCCTACTCCACCTCTGCCTCGTCGTTCACCACCCATTAGCCATAACGTATCCGCTCCCACCCTATACCCTGTAAGACATATCCTCACCCCGTCCACAGCTCCTCCGTGTATCTCATCCATCAGTCCATCCTTCAACACTTCCACAAGTAGAGTCATTCACTCATACGCAAGCCACCCTGCTCACATCCTTACAACTAACCCCTCATGGAACTCAATCTTAAATGAAACATACAACTTTGTGGATAACTTCTTGTTTATTGCACAGAGCGACGTTTCGATGTGGATTCTTACACCGTTATCAAGCTAAAAGTAAGAATCTACTTCGAAACGTCGCTCTGTGCAATAAACAAGAAGTTGTCATCCATAAAGTTGTATGTTTCATTTTTGACACACCAACTTCTCGAATGCCGATCAAACGAACTAAGTCATACCACGACATTGTGTAACCGTCTCTCCCAACACATACCCAAACTCACACTTGCTCACTAAAGAGTACAGTCGCCTTCATCCCAAATACCCTCTTGTACAGAGCTTCCCCCTGTTAGCACTTAGGAGATGTCCATCATTTGGCTCATCTCCCTCCTCTCCCCCTGCCCTCTCCCGCTCCCCCTTAGTCCTCATTCTCTATATCTGTACAATTCTACACGCAGTGCCATCCACCCAGTGTTCTCCATGACACCCTCTCCCTTCTCTGGTCAGTCCAACTCACCGTCATACCATCCCCCAGTGAGATCCTCCCCGTTTACCCCCTTGTCGTTGAGGGCGGAGTCCCCCCTCCAGGGGATCCTGTTGTCAGGGGGGAGTTTCCCGGATCTCTGAGCCTCGTAGAACAAGATGGACTTCATCAGGACCTCACCGTAGTTGTACTTGGTTGCCTGGCCACCTTGAGATCAATAGTTATTTAACATTTCCACATGGAGTTTCTAAAGTGGCTGTTAATACAAGTAAGGCAAACAAAACTCGCGTATTGTTAACTTCCGGGTAGATATCATTCCGCTAGATATCAAAAGCGAGCTGGAACGATGTGTGTGTGTGTGTGTGTGTGTGTGCGCGCGCGTGCGTGCGTGTGTATGCGTGCGCGCGTCCGTGTGTGTGTGTGTGTGTGTGTGTGTGTGTGTGTGTGCGCGTGTGTGTGTGCGCGCGTATGTGTGTGAGGGGAGAGGCGCGAGCCTCTGTGTCTCTGTGTGTGTGTGTGTGTGTGTGTGTGTGTGTGTGTGTGTGTGTGTGTGTGTGTGTGTGTGTATGTGTCAGTGTGTGTCAGGGTCGGTGGTGGTTGAGGTGTGTGTGTGTCAGGGTGGTGGTGGTGGTGGGTGTGTGTGTGTGTGATGGGAGAGGCGCGGAGGTGAGTGAGTGTGTGTGTGTGTGTGTGTGTGTGTGTGTGTGTGTGTGTGTGTGTGTGTGTGTCAGGGGTGGTAGTGGTGGGTGGGTGGGTGTGAGAGATGGAGAGGCGTGTGTGTGTGTGTGTGTGTGTGGGGGTGGTGGTGTTGGAGGTGTGTGTGTGTGTGTGTGTGTGTGTGAGATGGGAGAGGCGTGTCTGTGTGTGTGATGGGACAGGCGAGTGTGTGTGTGTGTGTGTGTGTGTGTGTGTGTGTGTGTGTGTGTGTGTGTGTGTGTGTGTGTGTGTGACGAGTGTGTGTGTGTCAGGGGTGGTGGTGGAGGTGTGTGTGTGGTGTGTGGGTGGGTGGGTGTGAGATAGTGAGATATGTGAGAGGCGCGAGTGTGTGTGTGTGTGTCAGGAGTGGTGGTGGTGGAGGGGGGTGTGTGTGGGTGTGTGTGAGTGATGGGAGAGGTGTGTGTGTCAGGGGTGGTGGTGGAGGTGTGTGTGTGTGTGTGTGTGGGTGTGTGGGTGGGGGACAGGATATGCTCATGGTTTCCTAGTTCACCTAGTATAATCAGTATCTGATTCTGATTATGACAAAGTCAGACTCTTGCGGTGGGCTCTGTTTTTGAAAATGGCTCTTGTCACTCTTTATTTGACTGATCTTAAGTATACCAATGAATCTAGGACGTTCACCTTGTTACAGGCGTCCGATGAGTTCAGTGTTCCAGTACAAACTACAGGATACTTATGTTAGAGTTTGGAATGAACATTTGACACAGATGAATCTATATTGTCAGAGTAGGAGCTGACACATACCTGCACCTGTCGGTGCTGTTGGAACGGCCTGCTGGGCATGGGTGAGATCCCGTAGCACTCCTGTAGCAGTGATAACAGAAGAACTGCACCTGTGAACCTGCATCTTGACACACACATGTTCCCCTGAGTAGTGGACGCCGTTGGGGGGCTTGTTGACCATCTTCACTTGTGTAAAGCAGGCACCAGTAGAGGGAGAGATGATATCACCATCAAATTCCTGACAATTCAAAACGCCACATAGTTATCAATAAAACACAAGTTCCAGTGTTTAAGGAAGCGTAAAGGTTCAATATATAGATCATAACATGGCAAAAGCATAGCACATCATATCTTATGAAGTAAATCCTCTGATTGCCAAACATGTCGAGAGTTATGTAATCAGGCCTTTGATGGTGAAACTTTCATTACGAACCTTCGCTTACCAAAACTTGTCTTTACGTCAAATTAGAAACTTTACACTAGATATTGTCCGTAATATAGGAACCACTACCTTGACTCAGAAACATGTTTTGCTGTTTACAACCACACTGGTTGTTTGTCATCATAAACAGGCGTGTGGCGTTATGGACGCATCATTGGTTCGTCCGTCACAAATTTGATCATTATTGCTAAGGACAGTAATAAACGATATTTCAGCTTAATGAAGGCGGCCTGCAAATATTCTGTACCGGACATTCCCAGGATTGGTATTAGAGAGTGTATCACAGAGAACTGCAAGGTTTATGTGATGAGTTGTCAAAGGCCCATAGCCAACTTACAACAGTATTCTTTTTAGAATAAGCGTTGACATATGTCTGAGCAAGAATAAGTCCAGCTCGTAGGTCCGAAAGAGGTTCAGTTGGAATTTAGAAATACCTTTCTTGATTATATATTATATACTGAATTCTTATTAATGTTTTTTTATCAAACCTAAAACTATTTCGTCTTTCTTATGTAGCAGGGCGTGGTGTCATCCCATAGATGACATTCTCACCTTGTCAGTTTGCTGACATAGTAACCTCTTTGGTCATGTGGACAAGATGTCCGACTTCGGATCAGAAGGTTCATAGTTCGAATCCCAGCACGTGACTTGGAAAGTTATGGCCGCTACACTTACACTAAGATCCTTTACCGGTGTGCTGAAAGTCACATCAAGTTCCCAGCCCAGGATGTCGGCTTGTAGGTCGAAACAGAATGATCCGAGCAATGTCTGTCCCTGCTGACTCGTCACCTGCATCGTCGTTGTCATGTCGCCGAGGACGCCCCATGCCAACGTTGACAACAACAGTAGTCGCATGGTCTGATCACACGGGTAATGGGTGGTTAAGGAAGACGTTCTACAATTCTAGATTTATGTTCGTTTGTGTAATTTGTGGTGTGCAGAGTTGCGTCCCTTGTGAGTGCCAGAAACCTATGATCAAGGCTTCTCATCCCACTGATACACGACGGGATAGTTGTCCACGTCGCCGCAATTTCCTGAGTTGCGTTCAGAAATGTTGGATCGCCGTTTATAACCCCGCACCCAGATTATAGGTCTAGGTTTGTCGACACCGTACCCGCTCTCATTGGTGTCACTGAAGTGGCAAATATCTGAGTGAGTGAGTGAGTTTAGTTTTACGCCGCACTCAGCAATATTCCAGCTATATGGCGACGGTCTGTAAATAATCGAGTCTGGACCAGACAATCCAGTCATCAACAGCATGAGCATCGATCTACGCCATTGGGATACGATGACAAGTGTCAACCAAGTCAGCAAACCAGACCACCCGATCCCGTTAGTCGCCTCTTACGACAAGCATGGATTACTGAAGATCAATTCTAACCCGGATCTTCACGGGTCGACAAATATCTGAGACCATCATCACTGCGACAATGTCCCTTCTAGTATTCCATGCTTCCGGCCTTACTCCCCTGCTGACACGTCGTGATACAACAGAATACGGTAACAGCTCAAAACGGCGTTCAACCCAACTCGCCCGGTCTATACCGCATTCCGTAACTGTGAAGACATACCATAGCAATCTAACACGAACATCTATTCAAGAAATGACAATGTCAACAGAAATTACCTTATTTTTATCAAAATGTACTACACTTGTCACTGAGTCTCATAACATACCTTTATGTGTGGCCTGCTATCAGTAAATATAACTGCCAGTCATGGTGTTCCAGATCTTGTCGTGACTGGAACATGGGAGTGTCAAGGTCGCGCCTTTAACATTCATCAGTGTTCTCTGGTAGACATCATGGTATAATCATGTTCGCCTGGAGTCGGTTCATAATTAGATAAAACGCTTTAGACATACATGATCTAATAACAAGACGACTATTAATACACAATGCCATTTAGAAAGTGGCCAAATGTAGCATATGTTATATAGGGGATTACACTTTCTTAGTTAAGTACAGATTCTAGTACTTTTGTTGCTACTGCTGAACGCGATGGCTGAGGGGTTAGATGGCTGACCTTGTGTGCTGGCGATTGAGGTGCGTGGCTCTGATTGACTCGTCCCTACAAAAGTACTACAATATGTACTTTTACTAAGAAAGTGAAAGCCCAAATATAACATATGGTAAAAATGACTATTTTTAAGTAGTTATACCACACTTTCTCAGAAGAAGGTAGCGAATACAGTATTCTTTCACATTACTTCAGTCTATATTGTTTAACAAATTAAAACATTTTATCAAGGCAATGTAACTGACAGTTGAGGCAGAAGCTTTGACAACAAACAGCTTTGTAGATTTCAATGATTATTTTCGAAGCTTTCCTTATATTAATCAAGTTCCATCTGTGGCAGTATAGTATTTATATTTTCAATATGGTACACCACTGTCCGGCATGACAAACTCAGGTCAAAGGGTCAAGACTGGTTTGCTAGGGTGTGCCTTGTGCAGCAGGTAGGAGGCAAAGGACAACAATTTCTCTCCTTCATTCACGGGGCTTTTGTTACTGAATATGGTGACCATACAGTACAACCAGAAATTATTGAGAATTTAAAGATTGTAAAAAAAAATATATTTTCACTAATTACTCACGTATTAAATGTGAATATAAGCAGAACTTAACTCCAGATTCAAAGACAAGTGAACAGTTAGTATTTTGTAAAGTCACCATGGGCAGCAATGCAGGCTTCAATGTGGCGGGGCATACTACTGATCAAAGAAGTTAGAAAGTCGTGTCCATGCTGTCCCAATATCGGACCACCTCTTCTTTCATTTCAGCAATATTTGTCAGATTTTTCTTATTGACACTTTCCTTCATAAGTCCCCAAACATTTTCTATTGGATTTAGGTCAGGGCTATAGCTTGGCCAATCTAATAATGTCATATTTTGGGTCCGAAACCAGGCCTGTGAATGCTTTGAACAATGTTTTGGGTCGTTGTCCTGAATACCTGTGTACCGCTCACTGGAAAATCCAGAAAATGTCCATAGAACACGTGAGCAGATGGAAGTAAATGTCCCTCGAGAATATCTGTGTACCGCTCACTGTTCATATTCCCAGTTAAATACACAGAGGGCATTGCCCCTAACACAGATATGTTCTTACAGACAGCCACAGTTTCTTCCAGAAATCACCTTTAGCTGATCTGATGTCCTGATGTCCTTGTTATAATACTCTAAAATCAACTTCCTCTTCTCTAAATCATCCATACTGAGGATCACTGAAAATGGGGGATAACAAAGGGGGATAACTCTTCACAAACTAATGAAAAAGGATTCACGGAGTTGTCTCTCTTGAATGAAACCAAGCACTTGATAGCTGGTCAAGGTTGTTTATACTAGAAATCCAATTAAACATATTCCTAAAATTCTCAATAATTTCTGGTCATACTATATATCAAGATTTCCAGGTTCGGGATATTGTGTCTGAATTGAAAGTAATAATTTGGTGAAGTTTAATGAGAAAACAACAGGTGAAATGCTTAACCTTCGCAGGTATGACTTCCATTTGAGAGTTTAGGCTCAGGACATTCCGAGATGGGCACCAATTGTGCTCTCCTTTCTTCTGATCTGTGTCTTTATGCATGTGTTTCGGAATCTAAACAAGAAATTTCACCCAAACCTAGATTCATCACTCTTTCGAAGTGCTTCATAATAACGTACTCATGCTAAAGTCGGAATGGGACAGTCTGCAAAGCTGTCTTATAATTATGCCAAAGCTATATTCACTCACCCACTCTTGTGATTATGAAAATGTTTATATCATTTTTAATGCACAAAGTTACATTCACGGAGGAAGATATAAGGAGTTCCTACCATGGACAAGTGGAAGTGATTCATTTAAACAGCTCCATACAGCGGTAAAAAACAATCTTCTGATATATCTGCTCATGATTTCTAGAGAAACGTTTAGTGTGTTGATGTGTATATTTAATGTACCTCATCTCTCGCAGTGGACACAGGTCAAGAACTGCTGACCAACAGTACTACCGGTTGATATTTCCGATTATTGCACCACTTGTAAGATATGACTGACTGACTGACTGAGTTTGGTTTTACGCCGCTTTTAGCAATATTCCAGCAACATCACGGCGGGGGACACCAGAAATGGGCTTCACACATTGTACCCATGTGGGGATTCGAACCCGGGTCTTCGGCGTGACGAGCCAACGCTTTAACCACTAGGCTACCCCACCGCCCCTGTAAGATATGAATATGCTGGAGGAGAAAGTGACAGAAGCAGCAGCACGTTGCAAGTAGTTAGTAACACGTGTCAGCTCCTGCTTTATATAAATTACAAACACTCATCTTTGCCATATAAATTGAAACTGAAAATAATAATCAGTAGAATGTTTAACGATACAAGCAATGTTTCCCATCTCTTGACGTGGTAAGACAAGAAATTTGAATAATTATTCTAACCACGGCATTTGGTGAGATAACAACGTATTTGACAACTGCTATTACATATAATCACTATAGAGTTCAGGGTTTTATGGTTGGTCTGGTGTATATATAAATTGTCAGTGTAAATGAATACCTAACCTGGACTATCGTCATAAATAAGCTGTGAAGATGAATATGGACAATGATGACACCATATCACATGTCTCGTCCGAACTTAAATCAAACGATTTCACTGCATACGCTAAAAAGTTCAAAGGAAACAATCAAGCGCATACACACATACACGCACACACGCGCACACACACGCACGCACGCACATACACGCTCCTAAAACGAAACATAACTTGTAACTGTGCAGTGTCCAGCATCCAATATGGTAGGATCACACCTTTGAGCTGAGACAAGAACTTCTGTTTGTGAATCATCGAAGTGCAACAAAACGGAAAACAATATTCCAATTTTTTATCATTGATTTTTCTGGTGCACATCTTATGACAACATAATTGTTAAATATGTACATGAAAGTCAGTGTTTCAGTTTGTCCTAAGTTACTTTAAATGTCGTAATTCACAACGTCACTTGACTCAAACGAATTGATATTATGAATTATGTATTCAGTGTTCATAGTGTTGCGAAGAGATGTCCTTTCTTGGAAGCACCGTCTAGGGGCAGATCTCCTTGTATGATGTTGGAAGCTCGTTTTCGAGAGCCAAATGCATAAGAACTGAAATGCAAGAACGAGTCAATGAGAAGAGTTAAACCTTTCCTTGAACCCGGCTTCAGATATTAATTACAGCTGTCCCATTTATAAAAAGACAAGCATTTCATATGAGGTCTCTTGTTGCGCTTAAATCATGTCTGCGTAGAGTCTAATTGATAATCGTATCCTCACCTGCAGTAGAGGCATGCATGCCGGCGTTGTAGTCGCACGCCACCTCGTTCTTGACGTAGTCTTTTCTGTCGTCTTTGTAGCTGTCGTCTTTGCCGGGGCCGCCCACCATGGCGCCGTACAGCGTGTGGGGGTTGGGGCCCTTGTTGGTCTGAGACTCCCAGTCACATGGCGCCGGTAAGTTGGGACAGGAACTAACAAACAAATAGTTTGTTACCGCCAGCTCATGATATGTTACACCTATTTCATCGTCAGAAGCGGATCTCTGTCCTTTTAATGAAGATATCTTGGACAAGGGGACCCGTAAATATCTCATATAAAGATATATACAGTGGTTAGGTACTGACGTTGTCAATGAGTAGAAATACCTGGTCTTCGAACATTTAAAGTCTACTAGTGTTAAATTGGATTGAGGACGCAATACATATTTTATCATATTTTTACACATTTGTAACTGAAATTCAAACAAATTCAAAATTGGAATTCTGTAGAGCAGGCGTTTGTGTTGTTTACAAGGGATATGATGAAATGTCATTTCTATTAAATTTCGCCAGATAAGATTATCCTACAGTTATACTCCGTTTGGCTCAAAAGCGGACCGATGAATTGCAGTCTAACTCGAAAACTAATAAATATATAATACTCAATGAAAAACTGATCATAATAAAAACATCAGACCAATTCTGTGATTTTTTGCAGAATTTATGTCCTAAAAATAAAAAGTTAAAATATTTACACAGTTCACTATTTGTTACGAGGAAGGAGTGCAGAGAAAGAGGAACAGCCAGATGTGCGAGAGAGGATGGAGGCGGCACAGCACAGGTTAATGAATTAATAACTTCGTCGGCACTTGTGCACGTGTTCCGCGTACATCTGGCTGTTCCTCTCTTTGCACTTCTCCCTCGTAACACATAATGAACTGTGTCAAAAAAAATATGATAGTCTGTTAAACAACTTCTTTTTTTGTAGGACATAAATTCTGCACACAAAAATAACAGAGTTGGTCTGATGTTTTGATTATGATCAGTGATTCATTGAGTATCACATATTTATTAGTTTTCGAGTTAGATTGCAATTCATCGGTCCGCTTTTGAGCCAAACGGACTATAGTAAGGGAGAGACTGTTCTGTGTGATTTGTTCCTTTAGACCGAAAGTTTCATTAAGATGGTATATAGTTACTGTCATTATGTTCTTGGCATGATGCGTTTTTCACAATTACGTTAGAAAAAACATAAATTACTTATACATTATAAAGACATGCATGTCCACTTGTGTTTCGTAAGTCGGGGAAGACGAACAACAGTATTATTGAAACATACTTATCATCTTACTTATCATATTGTACCAATAAAGATAACTCATTTCTTACTCATACACGGTTGAAATAGTACTAGCGTTTAATTGTGTTTTCAAAAATAAAGAATAACCAAATTCAAATGTGAAAATGGAAAGGTTTGAGATGTGAAATTCAGTATACGAGAAATCAAGTTGTGATATTCAGCACATCACAACTACCAATTTCTCTTTTTTCCCAGTGCACTTTACCTGGCGCGATGATGTGGTCTTTCAGGTGGATTCACGCCAAAGCCAACGATGTAGCTCCTTCCGGCGTCGCCGAATGCATAATGAAGCTGCGTCATTGCCCACTTCCGGTATGACTCCGCATTGATTCCATCGTCCGCAGCAACCAAAGCTAGGAATGCCGTATTGGCTGAAATATAGCAGAAAACACTGAAAAAAGTTTCTTCTTCTTCTTTATACTTGAATGTGACAATTTTTCAAAGGATCGTAATAAGCTCTACGGATATTTCTCCTGCAGGACTCGACCTAAACAATAACCTGATATACAGGTCCCCCAACAGGCTATGAAACAGAGTGCAATGACTCACAGGCATATCTCAGGGCGCCCCACTCCAGACGGAAGGCCATGCATTTAGGGCTGTAGGGAATATCTCCACCCGGGAACCAGGAGACGAATGTATCCACGATCACCCTCTTGTACATGGACTTATTTGTGGCCTCATACAGCAGAAGCTGGAAACAAACAGTTCTCATACTTCACTCATACATCAGTCTTTATGTAGGGTACTGCTTACACTATGGACGAACGGTGCCATCCTTGGAGAGAACCTAACGACCATTAGATTGAGCCAGCCATCTGATAAGAATTATATTGTTTAGCTCCGAACTCAGCAGTTCTCCAGTATTTGACGGTGGTCTGTATATAATCGAATCCAGACAGTCCAGTGATAGAAACCATGAGCATCCACCGTCGCAATTTGGATACGACGTCAACGGCCTGACCACCCGATCCCATTAGTCGCATCTTACAAGCATGCAATGCTGAAGACCAGTTCTAACCCGGATCTTCACAGGTCCATCTGATTAGATGTGAATATAACGTGTGCATTTTGTGAACGTCTATTCTTTTACGTATGAGGGTCAAATCAGAGTGCAAAACAAACGAAACATATTGATGAAAAGTTAATGTAAAACGTACATTGGCACCGCCGATCTTCTCATCCCAGGAGAATCCCCAGGCTGTTTTGTTCACGAAGTGTTGCTCTGCATAGTCCAGGTAGGTCTGGTTTCCAGTAGCCATGTATAGCCACACACCTCCCCAGCTGTTCTCGTCCTCGTAGTCCTGAGATCTGAGTTGCAAGACAAAAACGAAATACTTCACCACTAATATACATCAACGAGTAACTGAACAAATATCGAAATGTGCACCACCATCGTTATGTGTATTATTCAGGTAAATATGTATATATATATTAAGAAACTGTAACAGAGTCTACATCAGGGTATACGTCTGGAGTTACGCTTACCAACACAATTTTCACCCTCCTTATCATAAACGTTTATGCTTAGCCTATGAAACCACTCGTTATCCAAATAAAGTCGCATGTCGTCACACAGGCGTTACAGATCCCATCAGGCATATGTTTCACACCCGGACACATCTCCAACACTCACGTGTAAAATCCTTGGGCCCCACGTACGCTGTTGCTGTATTTCCCCTGGTGAGCCTTCCCGAACTCAAACAGCTGTTTGGCGTGTTTCAGCAGGGTGGCCGAGTAGGCGGGGTCTGAGAGGTTAGAGAGGTGTGAGAGTCACAGAACACAATTGTCAGTAATTCAGGAAGGGGCGCTCCTTCCGAAGTGAAGGGGAAGAGGGTTCCATGGCACAGCAGCAGGGTGTTGGGATGATCGGGCAACTTGTAGGGAGGTACAGAAAGGAGGAATCTGTTAGCTGAACGAACTTTTCTGGAAGGTTGATATACTGGTGTAAGGGTTTAGAAAGGAGATCTTGTGGACTGATTGGTAGGCAAGACATATAATTTTAAATTGTAGCCTTTCTTTTGTAGTTCTTTCACTTTTCCGACAGTTAGTATACAAAGATGCTGGGCTGGTCAGTGGGTGATTCCATATCATGTTATGGGACATCCTGTACAAGATGTATCATTTGCTGTACCTTTTAGTTTAAAGGCTATAGAACCAGCAGCCATAGCCGAGGCTGTCTCCATGGCCAGGTCCGAACCAGGGTTTGCGGGATCGATCTTCATGGAAGGTCTTCGGCTCGTCATACGCTCTGGGCTGGTCCAGGAGCCGTGGTCCACACCAGCATCTCCAACCTAGATGGGACACAACATTGGGGTGATATCTCATACAGTCTCCGTCACATCTAGATGTGGATGCAGATGTTAATGTCTTAGGTGAGTGAGTGACTGGGTGAGTGAGTATGGTTTTACGCCGCTTTAAGCAATATTCCAGTAATATCACGGCGGGGGACACCACAAATGGGCTTCACACATTGTACCCATGTTGGGAATCGAACCCGGATCTTGGGGCGTGACGAGCCAACGCTTTAATCACTAGGCTACCCCACCGCCCCTTAATGCCTTAGGACTTAGATATGGACTAAACATATGTGTCTGTTGTCGCCAATTACAGGCAGGCGTGGATGAACATCGAATGTGCTTGTAAACGCCGATAGATGTGATCATGTTGGTTTGTGAGCGCCATTGTGATTTGTCTCGGTGAATTGCATGTTATATGATTGTAGACGGAGGCCTTAACGTGGCCTTGCCTGTGACTGCGAAAGACGCCAAATACGAGTCAGCCTACCTGTCCATACAGTTCATCAGGCTTAGTGTGGCACTTGATGAAGTAGTCCAGCGGCCACTTGATGCACTTGTACATGTCCTCCAGTTGACCTGTCTTCTCGTAGGCGT
The DNA here is from genome assembly GCF_003918875.1 of Haliotis rubra. Taxonomy (NCBI): domain Eukaryota; kingdom Metazoa; phylum Mollusca; class Gastropoda; order Lepetellida; family Haliotidae; genus Haliotis; species Haliotis rubra. The sequence goes on from NW_025765270.1 coordinate 68,771, forward strand.
CCTTGTACCTGATGAGACTCCACGTCAGGAGGGTCGTGCTGAACGCCATGGGGTAGTTGAATTTGACGTTATCTCCGGCTGAAACAGTGTATAACACGAGAGACGTAATTGCACACCTGGCCTCGGGTATTGATTTTGAGCGCAGTTTCCAGTAAGGTTACCCGGACGATAGTGTGTTGTTGTGTACATCAATAGCCAAGCATCAAAATGAATTGCACTCCTTTTTGTGGAGCTGTAATATTTTGACCATCCAACTCACCGTCATACCATCCTCCAGTGAGGTCTTCGCCGTTGGCCCCCTTGTCGTTGAGGGCGGAGTCAGCTCGCCATGGGATCCTGTTGTCAGGGGGGAGTTTCCCGGATCTCTGAGCCTCGTAGAACAAGATGGACTTCATCAGGATCTCAGCATAGTTGTACTTGGTTTTCTGGGCTCCTGTTGCAGACAAAAAACAAATGAGACCCATTGTAATACATGTAACTATTGAATCTTCCGAACCCAATTATAGTGTGTAAATATATAAAACCCTTTCCGCATTCATAAGTAATATGTGCCTGATGAGTCGATTGTAAGATTTTGACCATATCATGATGATGAGTTCATGAATCACTCTGAAATTGTTCTCGAAAAGGTGCGCGTTTCTTTCTCTCCCCCAACCACCCCAGTGGCACCACCCATTTGGAATGACATGTGTTATTTTCTCATTGCACCACACTGTTTTGCTCTTTCTGTATAAAGCTCATTGGAAGAAGAAATACAGTGACTATCAGATTATCGATAATCGACTTTTGGGCTTGAATACGATACATACCTCGAGCTCTGCCCGATTGGTAATGTGGTACCTGGGTATAATTTGTGAAGCCCATTTCTGGCGTCCCCAGCCGTGATATTGCTGGAATATTGATAAAAGCGGCGTAAAAATAGCTCATTCACTCACTAATTCACACACTAATGTGGTACCTGTTACAACGGGTAGTCGTGGCAACGTCTGTGCGTCGTTTGTGAGGTCTACGAGGACGGCGGTGCCGTCAGGGTCCTTGTCCTCACATACGTGTCCCATCATTCTGATGCAGTAGTGTTCGCCGGCGTAGTGGACGCCCTTGGACCTTTTGTTCACTACCGTCAGATGTTTGGAGCAGGAAGTGGTTGGCTGGGTGAAGTCGCCCTCGAAATTCTGAACAGAATAAATCCACCAATGCAGTCTTACATCAGTCTTGAAAAGGTTCTGTCTGTCTGTCTGTCTCTCTCTCTCCCTCTCTCTCTGTCTGTCTGTCTGCGTGTCTGTGTGTCTGTCTGCCTGTCTGTCTGTCTGTCTGTCTGTCTGTATGTATGTATGTATGTATGTCTGTGTCTGTCTGTCTGTATGTCTGTGTCTGTCTGTCTGTGTGTGTGTGTCTGTCTGTCTGTAAGTATGTCTGTCTGTGTGTGTGTGTATGTCTCTCTGTCTGTATGTATGTATGTATGTATGTATGTATGTATGTATGTATGTATGTTTCTCTGTCTGTCTGTATGTCTCTCTGTCTGTATGTATGTATGTATGTATGTCTGTCTGTCTGTCTGTCTGTCTGTATGTCTGTATGTATGTATGTATGTATGTATGTATGTATGTATGTATGTATGTATGTATGTATGTATGTATGTATGTATGTATGTTTGCATGCTTGTTTGGCTGGGTGAAGTCGCCCTCGAAATTCTGAACAGAATAAATCCACCAATGCAGTCTTACATCAGTCTTGAAAAGTTTCTGTCTGTTTGTGTGTGTATGTCTGTCTGTCTGTCTGTCTGTCTGTCTCTGTGTGTGTGTCTGTCTGTCTGTCTGTCTGTATGTGTTTGTGTGTGTGTATGTATGTATGTATGTGTGTGTGTGTGTATGCATGTGTGTATGTATGTATGTATCTATGAGTGTATACATGTCTGTCTGTCTGTATGTATGTATGCACGTATGTATGCATGTATGTATGTATGTATGTGTGCATGCATGTATGTATGTGTGTGTGTCTGTGTGTGTGTCTGTATGTATGCATGCATGCGTGTATGTATGTATGTATGTATGTATGTATGTATGTATGTGTATGTATGTATGTATGTATGTATGTATGTATGTATGTATGCATGTATGCATGTATGTATGCTTGCTTGTTTCTTTGATCTACAGACATTTCCTGGCATTGTCCCTGTTAACCCTTTTTATCGTGATGCCCTTGGCACAGTGATGAACCTTTGAACCATTTTTATCTTAAGGGCCTCGATCTACGTACAAGTGAACCCTTATTTTTATGCTGACGACTGTGATCTACTTTCACTTATATCCTCAACATGGACCTTGTTTACCTTGTCATTGCACTTGACCATTGACCTATATCACTTCGGAGCTTCCCCCCACATAAAGCAGACATGCCGTGATATAACTATTCAAATCAACATTAAGTGCAGGTCTGATTGACCTACTTACAGTTATCTCCTTGACAGCTACCGTAAAGTCCATAACGAGCTCCCATGCAACAATCTCTTCCTTGAGGTCGAAGCAGAAGCGCCCCTCCCAGTTCTCCCCGTGATGTTGCATGAGGTCCAGCTTGGCCGTCCTGTTGTGGGGGACGTGCAGTGCCGGGAGGCCAGCTGCAATGTCGTCACAGTGTCACACATACATAAACATGGTGTCTAATGCCTCAGAGTGTATGTTCTATCAACGGGTATCTGGTGATTCGATAGCTTCGAGTGAGTGAGGTTTTACGCCGCTTTTTGAAATATTCCAGCAATATCACGGCGGGGGACACCCGAAATGGGCTTCAGACAATGTACCCATGTGTGGAATGGAACCAGGGTCTTCGGCGTGACGAGGGAACACTTTAACCACTAGGTTACCCTACCGTCCCTCAATAGTTTCGATGTTAAATATTTAACCATGGCTACACAATCATGAAGGCGGTTCAAGCAGTTTGCGTTTACTCAAATAGATGTTATGTATATTCAATATTAATCAACCTTTGATAAGGATACTGAAATACTTCACGCCTACATAAGTATACCGTATACAATTAGCAGTGATAGAATAGATAGGGTGATTCATGCATACAATAAGGAATTTGACTCTCAAATGGTGAGTGGTCTGTGCATGGAATATATAAATGGTATTTCATAATTTGGATAGCCTAGGTTTGATTGGTTTAGTAAACTGTCCCTGAAAATACTTTAAAGAAGTATATTTTTCATCAGTTACCCGCATAATATCCCCAAAATATTTTTTTAAATATATTTGGCTCCTCGTTTCAAGAAAACAAAAAATGTGGCAGCGGCTGAAAAGAATGCATGATATCATGCGGTTGTACACAAGGTTCTAATTAGTTATTCCATGGCGTGAACTCCACAGAATTATTTCTGTCTGCCTAAACAGATAATCATTTCATTTGACATAACATGCACTTGTGAATGTATTACTTGAAACACTGATTACTGAGTTGACACGTGAAAACCGCTTAATCTAAGGAAGTCTTAGATAACAAGGAATAGTTTGGTGCTGGACCCCGGGGACCGGAAGTGAGTAGATATTGGTTCTGTCATCAACACATACTCACTGGTCGTAGACGGTGGTGTCGTTGTCGGGGGCCATGCTGGAAATGAAGACAGTTTGATGGTAAGAAAGTTTCTTAAAAATTAGAAAGAATGTTAGATTAGTGCCATGTATCTCATATCTGTTTACGTTAGTGCCATGTTTCCAGTGCCACGTGTATCATCGTTGTATTATTCAGTTCTATTACTTATGTGCCACCATGTCAGTCCGACGCGTATTGCGTCAGCGTGACGAATATTATATGAGCGTAGAGTATATTACGTTAACGAAATATGCATTACGTGAGCGCCGCTTGTCTCATATCAGCGTCATGTGTATTACGTCAGCGTAGAGTGTATTACGTCAGCGTCATGTGTATTACGTCAGCGTAGAGTGTATTACGTCAGCGTCATGTGTAATATATAACGTCAGCGTAGAGTGTATTACGTCAGCGTAATGTGTATTCGTCAGCGTAGTGTGTATTACGTCAGCGGAATGTGTATTACGTCAGCGTAGAGTGTATTACGTCAGCGTAATGTGTATTACGTCAGCGTAGTGTGTATTACGTCAGCGGAATGTGTATTACGTCAGCGTAGGGTGTATTACGTCAGCGAAATGTGTATTACGTCAGCGTTGAGTGTATTACGTCAGCGAAATGTGTATTACTTCAGCGTAGAGTGTATTACGTCAGCGAAATGAGTATTACGTCAGCGGAGAGTGTATTACGTCAGCGTCATGTGTATTACGTCAGCGTCATGTGTATTACGTCAGCGTAGAGCGTATTACGTCAGAGTCATGTGTATTACGTCAGCGAAATGTGTATTACGTCAGCGTAGAGCGTATTACGTCAGCGAAATGTGTATTACGTCAGCGTAGAGTGTATTACGTCAGCGTCATGTGTATTACGTCAGCGTCATGTGTATTACGTCAGCGTAGAGCGTTTTACGTCAGCGAAATGTGTATTACGTCAGCGTCATGTGTATTACGTCAGCGTAGAGCGTATTACGTCAGAGTCATGTGTATAACGTCGGCGAAATGTGTATAACGTCAGCGTAGAGCGTATTACGTCAGCGAAATATGTATCACGTCAGCGTAAAGTGTACTACAGCAGCGTCAGATATAGCTGTTTTGGTCCAGGTGCACTATAAGACTGTCAGCTAAAACACCTACTTTCTCCAGGTCCCAGTGTCCTCGTCGTCGTGGGAGTCGGTGTAGTGGTGGTAGTTGACGGCGGTGTGGTGGGATCGGGCATATTATCAACTACAACAGTCACGTTGGGGGTGATGTCGCCGCTGCCGTGGCCGAGGAAGTCGATACAGAGGTCATCCCCCACATGTTCGTTTCCGTCGAAGGGTTTGTTCACCACCACGAATTCCTTTCCATCTGCACTCTTAGACTCAATGTCACCCAGCCAGATCTGGTCAATCACAATGTGTCAGTATTGGAAATGGTAGCACAACGTTTAACATAGCTCCCTATTTCATATATTTAACCAGAAAAGAAATAAATATTAGCTTCACATGCCAAGCTTTCGAATTTGACTTGGCAGTAAATTTGACAGTAACTGTACTCTGATCTGCGTTCGGTTCAAAAATCAACTTGGTGCGGTTAAATCAGCAGGTACAAAGGAAACCCAAAATGTGTTTTCCCAGTTCAGTCTGTCAACAAATAAGTATACACTGGTAAAGGAAGTGATGCAGTACCTCCAGCGATGACAAGGGTTCACTGAACCGGATGTGGGCTTTCCAGGAAGTGACGTCCATGGTGAAGGGTATGCAGAACTTTCCCTGGAACCCTCCACTCCAGTGGTTCTTGAGGGTGACAGGAGCTGTCAGGCCAGTAGAATGCCGGACCAGCAGCACAAGGAGAAGCTGGACAAACATCTGTAGGAGGGAAGATGTACAGCCTCACCACAGCGCGACAACAGTAATATGATTCATCTGTCATGATCTGTCTGGTAAATGATCTGACTCGATACGAGATTGTATAGTAAAACCACCAACAAAGTATCATCAAAGAAGTACCATTCTGATAATATTGTCCTGTTAAATCAGATTGAAGCCTAAAGCCTAAAGTAGCTTCTCGTCATTCGAGACATGGCTGGAGCATTTTAATGTGACTTAAGCATGTACGGTTGGCCTTTGTTTGGGTTTCGTAAAGGATTATCAGACCAGCCTCACATTGTTCTCCTTCATTACCCTGACATAATATACATGGTACTTCATTGGACTAGCACAATGTAACCGGCATTATGTAACCGGACGAGTACAAGCCACACCCACACCCACACCCACACCCACACCCACACCCACACCCACACCCACACCCACACCCACACCCACACTCTCACACCCAAACCCACACCCTCACACACACACACAGAGGGGAGAGGGGGGCTAATCTTGAACCACGACCTTTAACACCTTTTCGGATTACCTCACTATAGCCAGTGCAACAAAGGTAAGTAAACTATCTGGATGTCCAGTTTAATGTATCTGCAAGTTTTACTTCATTCAAGTTCTGACATTCATGCTAAATGTACGAATGAATTAGTTGTCATTTTGACTGCAAAAGAAATTCTTATGGTTTCAGTATTTTATCGATATATATTTTACCTACCTTCTCTGTGGCTTCCTAAACAACTGATACAATTGAGGTCGTGCTGTGTAACACCAGATAACTTAGTTTGAACCATCTGCTATTTCACATTCCTTTTATCGACATACAGAATTATGATGTGTCAGAGTAATGTTGTACAAAGCGATCCTAGCGCTAAACTAACCGTAACTCCCAGACCTTAAAGTACACTTACGATGGTCCTACCGCTAATCTGACCGTAACTCCCATACATTAAAGTACACTTACGATAGTCTTAGCGCTAAAGTGACCGTAACTCCCATATCTTAAAGTACACTTACGATAGTCTTAGCGCTAAAGTGACCGTAACTCCCATATCTTAAAGTACACTTACGATAGTCTTAGCGCTAAAGTGACCGTAACTCCCATACATTAAAGTACACTTACAATAGTCTTAGCGCTAAAGTGACCGTAACTCCAAGACCTTAAAGTACACTTACGATAGTCTTAGAGCTAAGGTGACCGTAATTCCCATACCTTAAAATACACTTACGATAGTCTTAGCGCTAAAGCGACCGTAACTCCTATATCTTAAAGTGCACTTACGATAGTGTTAGCGCTAAAGTGACCGTAACTCCCATATCTTAAAGTACACTTACGATAGTCTTAGCGCTAAAGTGACCGTAATTCCCATACCTTAAAGTACACTTACGATAGTCTTAGCGCTAAAGTGACCGTAACTCCCATATCTTAAAGTACACTTACGATAGTCTTAGAGCTAAGGTGACCGTAATTCCCATACCTTAAAGTACACTTACGATAGTCTTAGCGCTAAAGTGACCGTAACTCCCATACCTTAAAGTACACTTACGGTAGTCTTAGCGCTAAGGTGACCGTAATTCCCTTACCTTAGAGAACACTTACGATAGTGTTAGCGCTAAAGTGACCGTAACTCCCATATCTTAAAGTACACTTACGATAGTCTTAGCGCTAAAGTGACCGTAACTCCCATACCTTAAAGTACACTTACGATAGTCTTAGCGCTAAAGTGACCGTAACTCCCATATCTTAAAGTACACTTACGATAGTCTTAGCGCTAAAGTGACCGTAACTCCCATACCTTAAAGTACACTTACGATAGTCTTAGCGCTAAAGTGACCGTAACTCCCATACCTTAAAGTACACTAACGATAATTTGAGCGCTAAGGTGACCGTTACTTCCATACGTTAGAGTACACTTACGCTTGTGTTAGCGTTAAGGTGACCGTTCCTCCCATACCTTAGAGTACACTTACGATGGTCTTAGCGCTAAGGACCCGTTAAGGTCCGGGTTAGAATGAACCTTCAGTAACCCATATTTGTCGTAAGAGGCGACTAACGGGATCGGGTGGTAAGGCTCGCTGACTTAGTTGACACATTTAATCGGTTCGCAATTGCGCAGATCGATGCTGTTGATCACTGGATTGTCTGGTCCAGACTCGATCATCTACATACCGCCGCCATATTGCTAGAATATCGCTGAGTGTGGAGTAAAACTAAAGTCACTCACTCACTAAGAGCTAAAGTGACTGTTACCGTCATACCTTAAAGTACAATTACGATAATGTTAGCGATAAGGTGACCGTTACTCCCATACTTTAAAGTAGATTCATGATAGTCTTAGAGCTAAGATGACCGTAACTCTCAAGAGGCTCCAGATAAGCTGATACGCACATATTTGAAAGCAGTGGGTAACGGAAAATGAAATACCCACTCAACATTCATAATACCAATCTCAAAAATACGGTGGGTACAGTACCCACATGAGCTAAATCTTATTTGGAGCTCTGACTCTCAAAGCTTAAAGTACAGATACGATAGTCTTAGCGCTAAAGTGACCGTAATTCCCATGCCTTAAAATAGACGTACGATAATCTTACCGCTAAGGTGACCGTTACTCCTATGCCTTAAGTAGACTTACGATAGTTTTAGTTGTATGCTGGACGACGAAATTTTTAAACCCGTCGGAGCCAGTCTTAAACTCAACGAGTCGGATGGCAGCTCAAGTTGACGAACGGAGACCAACCCATCAAACTGGGTCGGCCCTTGGCGAGAACACTCGGGTTTGCGACTTACGATATAGCACCTTGAGACACCGTCACGGGCTCGAAATTGCCGAGCCTCGTCCCCTACCGCAATATGTGCATTCACCTCGATCAGCTGAGCACGACCGACAACGTTCAAGGCGAACGACCTTCCACGCTGCTGAGAGCCGTGCCGTGAATACGGAAAAGTACAACGACGGCAGAACCGAATCATTTTCGACCTTGCAGTACAAGAAATTATCACGAGGCAACATCACGGAATTGAAACTATCAGTTTTAGATATAAAATATATACCCGTTCATATAGGATACCTCAGCGCGACGCTGCACGTCAAACAACGATGACTGAAGCTTCGGGTCCAGGAACGGCCATGCAACCGAGAAAATGCGCCAACCTAGCGATCTCCGACCTCGGGGACACGCACGGCTTCGACGAGCCCGGCATCGACGGCAAACTGTACGCCTTGCAACTCAAAAACAACATTTACAAACGCGTCGAAGTGAGCGGCGGATCTGGTGGTGACCTAGGAGATTTAGACGATGTCAAGACCGGAGGTCTCTTAAAAAACACGCAGTACAATCTCGTTCGCAACGCCAATAACACATGGGTGATGGTTCCAGCCTTCGGCGGCAAACTCTTCGACCTGGACGACGTTGAGAAGACGGTCGTTGCTCGAAACACGCCGTACACGCCCGTCTTTACCAACGACAACCAATGGGTGTTCGTACCCTCTTGAATCGACTGGAATCTCAACATCGCGCTAGACTCTCCCCACCTGTTCACGGAAAACAAAGACCACTACCTCACGAAAGTCGTGAACAACGGAACGCTGATCGTGGCTTACGTCCCGACGCAAAGACGCAGCGTCGTCGTCAGCACGCTGTCGCAACCCATAGCTCACATCCTATCGAGTAAACCCGAGACGTCAAACGCGACGTTGCAGTTAGTGTCGGAATTCGACAGCGTGGTCGACATCCTGCAAAATCTGCCGGCGCAATCCACGCTGATCATCCGAGTATACCTCGGCAAACCACGGGTTGGTAACGTCGAAATCGTCAAAGGCATCAAACTCCAGTGGACCCAACAACACCAATACCACGTTTGCTCCGTTTATGTGCGGGTGGGCGTGGATGCCTTCACCAGTCAGCAGGGAGTCAACGTCACTGTGGAAAACACGATATCGCTCACGAAAATTGTCCTACATGATAACATACATCTGATGGGTTTGAAATGCACGGCCGAAAAATTATCCGAAAACCAATTCAAATTCTTCTCTAATATATAAACCATGAGTGTCATTGCAAACGTGACTCCGCAAGCCACCATCACATTCTCTGATCTCGGGACACGCGAGGATTCGACGAACCCGGTACGGAAAACGCCTTGTACGTCCTGCACTTACAAAACAACGTGTACCAACGTCAAGAAGTCATCGTCAAATTGAACTGGATCATCAATATCATGGATCAGGGTCAGCGTAATATCGTCCTGACCTACCCCTATCTCGTCATGGATCAGGATCATAATATCGTCCTGACCTACCCTATCTCGTCATGGATCAGGATCGTAATATCGTCCTGACCTACCCCTATCTCGTCATGGATCAGGATCGTAATATCGTCCTGACCTACCCCTATCTCGTCATGGATCAGGATCGTAATATCGTCCTGACCTACCCCTATCTCGTCATGGATCAGGATCGTAATATCGTCCTGACCTACCCCTATCTCGTCATGGATCAGGATCGTAATATCATCCTGACCTACCCCTATCTCGTCATGGATCAGGATCGTCAATATCATCCTGACCTACCCCTATCTCGTCATGGATCAGGATCGTAATATCTTCCTGACCTACCCCTATCTCGTCATGGCTCAGGATCGTAATATCGCCCTGACCTACCCCTATCTCGTCATGGATCAGGATCGTAATATCGTCTAACTGAAAAACAATGGGATTCTACTGGGAAGTTTTATTCCGTTTCATAAAAAGGGAATGTACGCATCACCATTACCGGATCAAACGGGTTATATGCTAATCCCTCACTAGGAAGACACAACGAAATGGCTCTATTTAAAACGATATAGTGAAGTCCCAGACTCGTGGATCACTGTGATACCAGGTTTTACCATTATTATCGACGTCGTTCTTGGAAATGCCTCCGGACAACGGGTGGGACTTAAGCTTGGGTTAAACATACACGGGCACGATCGATCGCCATAAAATCAAAGCTGTCGTATTTCCATAAACTTAGGAACAGAGTCGAGGCCTCGAGGGCGTCGAGGAGATGAAATATTACTCTTTCTGCACCCGAACACGTGCACCTCATCAGCTTAAAGTATATTCATCAACGATTGGACGGCGTGGCTCAAACGCTCGACACCGTGGATGGATTTCGTTTTCGACAGATAAGCGACATCAACGCTAACTGGAACGAGAACGGGACGTACGACTCAGATTGCACAAAGAGTACCATCGGGCCGTCAATGCCATCGACGGCGTGGACGTGGTCGCTGGCATGGGACTTTGGGGTGCCGGCATCGGCTTTTTGTCGTCCATCGTGGCCGCACCCGTCGTCCTCGGGTTAGAAGTAGCCGCCGGGGTATCGGGACTGGCGGGAATAGCCCTTAAGCTCGTTTCGCGTCGGTTGCAACGGAAGGCCTTAAAACACGACGAAATCCGAGTGCTGGCCGAAGCCAAGCTTAACACGACCGACGATCGCGTCTCGTCAGCGCTCACGGAAGAGATTCGAACCAAGACTCGGAAAACCGCCGACTTCAGCGAAGACGAGAAAAAAATGCTCATAGAACAAGGCCGACAACAAATCATTCAAGCCTTCCTGACCAAGAACAAAGACCTCGTAAAAGATGCACGTTAAACTGCTTTGTAGATGTCATTATGACATAGCCGGATACAAAAAAAAAATTGCCATCGAAGGGTGCCCCTGGCGAGACCATCGCCGTTTTTAATAGGTACTGGGAAACTTATTTCATAAACATAAGCCTCTAAGCCGCATCTGCGGCAGTACCATCATCGTACTACTACTACGATAGTCTTAGTGGTAATCTGACCGTAACTCCCATACCTTAAAGAAGACGTACGGTAGTCTTAGCGCTAAGGTTGTACAACCCCACCCAGACCTCGAACCCATATCGTCGTCTCATGTTGGTGTTTAACAGATCTTTTATCATATTCATCGTAATGTGTGCACGGAACATTTATGCAGTACTGTGTCAAGAAAGCCAGTTTATTTAGTTTGTACTCTCTTCTTTGTTTAAAGGAATTGGGTAGGGCATTAGTGGAGTTGATCAAGTGTACAGTATACGTAGAAAACCCTATTTAAAGACCCTGTTAGATACAAAATATCCAAAATATGTGTGTGACATACTGATAAAATTAAAAATTACCGACGTTAAACCCAATTCCACCACCACCAACCAAGAAACCAGCGAATAGAATCATGTTTAATTATGTAACGCTGAAGATTTGAATAAGTAGCCGTCAAACTGTACGATTGATTAAAAATAGGTTTTACCTGCTTTAAAGACATTTTTAATATCCAAGAAATAGGTAACACTGACATGGCTTTAGAGTCTTCATGTAAGAGGCCTTGTGTCAAACACAATGTGATAATGAATGACCTACTTTATCATGTAAAACCTTACGAAATGTTTCAGGGTCATGCATGCTTTACTGTTTAACAATTGACTCTTCATGTGTTTGTGATTCATAATGCTTATGATATCATTGGACGTGTACAACAGATTTCATTTAAGTGAGATTTCTTATCATAAGGGAAATGTTTTGTCTGGTTTGCTGGGTTTTTTTTCATTAACGCGATATTATAGTAACACTCTGCCCTATAGCTGACATACCCAGTTTGAGTATCACATGTTTCAGTTATAAATGATAAACAGCAGTACACAGTTCTTATTATTGAAAAAACACTTCTCATTTTCATTGCGAGTGAGTGAGTATGGTTTTACGCCGCTTTTAGCAATATTCCAGCAATATCACGGCGGGGGACACCAGAAATGGGCTTTACACATTGTACCCATGTGGGGAATCGAACCCGGGTCTTCGGTGTGACGAGCCAACGCTTTAACCACTAGGCTACCCTACCACCCCTTCACTGTAAGACCTTACTATTAAGGAATCCAGTTTCATAAATATAGGCAGACTGTTGTCTCAGTTCTTTACCTGTAAGTAATTATCAATGTGGACTGACCACTCTGCCATGTCTATTTTAGCCAAACTAGTTTTAGTCGGTTAACCGTATTTGTCTTGAAATAGAAGAAATTATCTGGACATAATAAGACAAGAGAACAAGGTCAGAATATTTTTAGTCTGTAGGTCTATTTTTATAAATCTATGTGATTTTGTGTCTCTGAACATGCGTCATAGTTAGGATAGAATATATTGCCTTTGTTACAAACACTGGCTCATCAGCTTAAAGTATATTCATCGACGATTGACGGAGGACCAATTAAATATTATTTCGTAAACTATATACTAGTATATAGTGCAAGATGGGATTGTATCCGGCCATGGACGACGTGGCTCAAACGCTCGACACCGTGGATGGATTTCGATTTGCGACAGATCAGCGACATCAAACGCCAACTGGAACGAGAACGGGACGTGCGACTCAGATTGCACAAAAAGTACCATCGGGCCGTCAATGCCATCGACGGCGTGGACACGGCCCTCGTGGTCGCCAGCATGGGGTGCCGGCATCGGCTTGTTGTTGACCACCATGGCCGCACCTGTCATCCTCGGGTTAGAAGTAGCCGCCGGGATATCGGGACTGGCGGGAATAGCCCTTAAGCTCGTTTCGCGTCGGTTGCAACGGAAGGCCTTAAAACACGACGAAATCCGAGTGCTGGCCGAAGCCAAGCTTAACACGATCGACGACCGCGTCTCGTCGGCCCGTCGGTCATTATGACATAGCCGAGTACAACAAAAAATGTGCCATCGAAGGATGCCTCTGGCGAGACCATCGCCGTTTTTAATGGGTGCTGGGGAACTTATTTCATAAACATAAGCCTCTAAGCCGCATCTGCGGCAGTACCATCATCGTACTACTACTACGATAGTCTAAGCGGTAATCTGACCGTAACTCCCATACCTTAAAGAAGACGTACGGTAGTCTTAGCGCTAAGGTTGTACTACGTCACCCAGACCTCGAACCCATATCGTCGTCTCATGCTGGTGTTTAACAGATCATGTATCATATTTATCGTAATAGATATCGTGTACACGGAAAATCTATGCAGTACTGTGTCAAGAAAGCCTGTTTATTTAGTTTGTATTCTCTTCTTTGTTTAAAGGAATTGGATAGAGCATTTGTGGAGGTGATCATGTGTACAGTGTCCGTAGAAGACCCTATTTGAAGACCCTATTAGATACAAAATATCCCAAATATGTGTGTGACATACTGACAAAATTACAAATTACCTCCTGTATCATGTATATAGTGTTTGTATTACGGGTTACCAGGGTGAGCAGGATACGCTGAACACCTTGTATGAACTCTACTTTTAGCAGATATTTCTTAGGATTAAGGAAATCGATTATTTCGCGTTTATTTCATATCACAGGGCCGTAACATCCAACCAAAAAACAACGAATAGAATCATGTTTCATTATGTAACGCTGAAGATTGGATAGGTAACCGTCAAACTGTATGGTTGATCAAAAATAGGTTTTACCTGCTTTAAAGACATTTTTTAATGTCCAAGAAATAGGTGACACTGACATGGCTTTAGAGTCTTCATGTAAGAGGCCTTGTGTCAAACACAATGTGATAATGAATGACCTACTTTAACAACATGTAAAACCTTACGAAATGTTTCATGGTCACGCATGCTTACTGTTTAATAATTGACTCTTCGTGTGTTCGTGATTCATAAACTAATGCTTATGATATCATTGGACGTGTACAACAGATTTCCTTTAAGTGAGATTTCTTATCATAAGGGCAATGGTTTGTCGGGTTTGCTGGGGTTTTTTCATTAACGCGATATTATAGTAACGCTCTGTCCCATAGCTGCCATCCCCAGTTTGAGTGTCACATGTTTCTTTATCAATGATAAACAGCAGTACACAGTTCTTATATAGGGGCGGTGGGGAAGCCTAGTGGTTAAAGCGTTGGCTCATTCGTCACGCAGACCCGGGTTCGATTCTCACATGGGCATTAATGTGTGAAGCTCCATTTCTGGTGTAACCCGCCGTATATTGCTGGAATATTGCCAAAAGCGGCGTAAAACTATACTCACTCACTCACTCTTATTATAAAAACACTTCTCATTTTCATTTGTGAGTGAGTGAGTATGGTTTTACGCCGCTATATGCAATATTCCATATCACGGCAGGGGACACCAGACATGGGCTTCACACATTGTACCCATGTGGGGAATCGGTGTAACGAGCGACGACGCTTTAACCATTAGGCTACCCTTCACTGTAAGACCTTACTATTAAGGAATCCAGTTTCATAAATATAGGCAGACTGTTGTCTCAGATCTTTACCTGTAAGTAATTATCAATGTGGACTGACCACTCTGCCATGTCTATTTTAGCCAAACTATTTTTAGTCGGTTAACCGTATTTGTATTGAAATAGAAGAAATTATCTGGACATAATGAGACAAGAGAACAAGGTCAGAATATTTTTAGTCTGTAGGTCTATTTTTATAAATCTATGTGATTTTGTGTCTCTGAACATGCGTCATAGTTATGATAGAATATATTGCCTTTGTTACAAACACTGATGGTAGTTACACAGGTGTAAGTGACCCCATAGCGTTATCAATCACGATAACGGCAAGGACATATGGATTATACATAGAAAGACGAAACCCTTCAAACAGAATGATGTTTTTGTACAGCCAATTTTTGAATGACCACCTGCTCCCCAGGTACGACCGCCTACCAGATACAGCACGGCAGTATGTCCGCATCCTCAGCAGTAATTATATACTTCCCATCAAACGTTTAGACTCACTAGTGTAAATATAGCCACTTACTTCAGGCAACTGTTTTAAACTAAATTTTGCCAAATTTTCGAATACTGGTAAAACGTACTGTTTACACATGAACTGATGTATTGTAAAACAAATTCGTAACGTTGAACAGATTATTATCATGAGTTCAGTAAATGATAAAAATCAGTGAAATTGGCGAATTCTTAACAAAACTTTACACCAAAACGCAGCTGTTCACATGCAAGCAATTTGATGCATGATCCTCGTGCAATTCATCTGCATAGAGTTTGCAGTTGGTTCCCCAAGTTAGTGGAGAAATCAATCTTCGATGTAACCATATATATACATAACATATAGTGAGTGTTTTAAGTGAGTCTAAACTTTTGATGGGAAGTATATTTTGTTATGTTGTAAATTTCTGAATGCTGCATGAAACATATATAATGTTTGGAATCCAGGACTAAAGATTAATGGCCACGTCTTCAGGTTTACGAGTCAAGCCAAACGTTGATAGGACCTGAGATAGGCTTAGACAGACCTCTTCCTCCGTTCACATACTGGCCTTATATGTGGCATAATTTGCTATGTCACGTATACCTAGTTCTTTGATCAAACAGTTTATGTAATGATGTTTACATATAATGGTTACGTTATTTAAGCCCTTGTCAGTTGGAATTACCTCAAACGTTTCATGCAGGGCAGCCAGACATTGGATGTCTGCTGGCTTGGACAGAATGGAGAGAACGGAACATTAAAACCGCCCCGAAGAGTTGCGCCGGCAATGGGGAGTAAGAGTCTCCACCAGTACCATCAGAGGGCTTCTGGTCTGAGGGAACAATTGGTAGTCCCTTAAGCTCCGATAGACACAGGTAGATACGTCTGGCGTGGTGCAGGCTCTAAAACAATCCCGTAACTTGAGGACATTGGTCTAATGAAACTCGCTTTCTTCTACACATTACCGACGGCTGTTGACGTGTATGAAGACGTCGTAACGAGGCATATCACCAGGACATATTCCATGCAGCAGAACCCTTGGTGGTGGCACAGTGATGGTTTAGGGCTGGGTTTCGTATGACTGCAAATTGAATCTCATTACAGTACCCGGGACACTGAGTGGTCAACGTTACCAACAGGCAGTACAGGATACCGTCCTTGTGCATAATTTAATCATTCATTTTTATAAGCATCCACTTGCCAATCATCCAATATTGAAGGATGACAACTCTGTCCTCATAGTTCATGAGCCATTATTGCCCATTTATAGAACAAAGCCTTGGAAACGTTTCCATCGCCCGCAATGATCATCGATATATCGATCATCTTTGGGGCTTTTAGGTTCATCTTAGACGCCAAGCTTGAGATCCTAACGTTCACAATGTGCAGGATTTGACGCAGGCAAGGAATGGCAGAGGACTTCGATGGTTGATTGTCTGTATGAGAAGGATACTGACAGTTGTTAGCGAGATCTGGCTGCACCAGGTAATGATGAGGACGCCAGTGGTGGTCCATACAGCAAATTGTTACAGAGTTTAAATTTAGTTTTGTGCTTGTTCTAATTGGAGTAAAATATGTTACAGTAATCATTGTAATACGTGGAATGTTTGGTTTTCAAAGCATACACAACAACCTGTACCGTTTTCGTAAGAATCACATAAAAGAGTTGGAGATGTTTATTGCTCATGTGCTCAGTTTATTTGAATAAAATTTAATTTTGGAATTTTAATTTTAATTCGATCAATTCTTCACGGAAAACCACTTTGGCCTGGGATTTATTATATTAGGTTAAACGTTCCAAGTGTAGAATAATTTCTTAAAACATGACAAACGCGTATACATTCAACTTGGCAGAAAACCTTACAGTATTTCCATCCTTCTTGAGTAGTTCAGAATCTATTATTCGTGATGCACATCAATCATATTTGCCTAATATGATTTAGCTTTTGTTATCATTACGAATGATCTATAGTGTCGCGAAATGGGTTTTAGGCTACCTTGACCCACACAATATGGCTGTGTAATCCTACAAGATTCTAGAACAATGTTCTGTGATGTGCGCGATGTCAAAATAAGTTGTGGGTGTTGTGTTGTGTGAGCTTGAGTGAGTGAGTTTAGTTTTACGCCGCGTTTAGCAATATTCCAGCAATATCAAGGCGGGAGACACCAGAAATGGGCTTCAGACATTGTACCCATATGGGGAATCGAACCCGGGTCTTCAGCGTGACGAGGGAACACTTTAACCACTGGGCTACCCCATCGCCCCTGTGTCAGTGTGATATACATCAGGTATGTATATAGAGGATACTAAACGACCTTCCGTGTAATTTCACGGAAGCGAGTTTAGTGTTCTGTTTATTACTCTCCAACATAAACATTGATAGAAACTGCCTACAGTGTGGTGATTCTCAACTTCCCGCAAGTCAAGCACGGTCTAATACCATTGTGACAGAGGTATTACCATTGTGACGCCAATTTACACAGTAAAGTATTGCATATACCAGATCTTGACAGTGATGTATACAGAAACACATTAACAAGCTTGGTAAACTATACACATTTATTTCTAAGGGCAAATATCTTTGTATGTAGACGGAAGTTGCTTGGCAATGGCAAGATGAAGCAAACCTGCAAAAGATGAAATCCAGGTAGGAGTGTAAACAGTCGTGGTAGGTTAGGTTGAGGTAACTGAAGGCTGCAGTTTGGTGAAGGCACGATATATATATAAGGGGACAGTAGTATTTAGCTATTGGTTTATTGAATACGTGGAAAGTGTTCATTACAATTCCATCACCATAAAATAACCTTGTCTTGCTTGTTTAACTTTAAGCCACCAAAAAATGGTGGATACTTTCTTTCAAGATAAGAGTTGAGATATTTCATGCACGTAAACGTAAGTAACAGCTGGGATATTGCAACGGCTCACACGTTGTAGATTTAAAGACAAACTTACGTCAACATTCAATAGGTAAAGGGTTTAAATAGCTCAGCTTTGTAAAAGCAGGGAGGTACAAACTCTGTACAAAACGGGCACTTGTTAAGTGTGGGGAAGGAAAACAAAGAACATATGGTAACAATGTGACGTGGTGAGGTACGTGTGTCTTCAGGCTAGTATCACCATGTCACGAGTCACAAATCAGAATGACTTGTTTAATGGTGTCCTCACCTGCAACGGAAGATTGGAATCCTGCGTTGTAGTCGCATGCCACCTCGTTCTTGACATAGTCAGTTCTGTCGTCGGTGTAGCCGTCGCTCTGACCGGGGCCGCCCACCATGGCGCCGTACAGCGTGTGGGGGTCGGGAACCTTCATCTGTTGTTCGTCCCACCCACACGGGGCAGGCAGCATGGGACACGACCTGGGGAGTGAGTAGTGAGTGAGTGAGTTGGGTTTAAGGCCGCATTGAGATGCATTTGTGACGGGAACTCGAAGTGACAATGCTACATAAGTTTACCACTTTTACTTATTGTGAAATCAATAGCAGGAGTATGGTGTCAAACCAAGTATCAAAGTCGAATCTGGGTCCGAACCCATGACTGGTGGATCCTGAAGGTTAAGGGAAACAGTTTGGGCAGGAGAACTGTGTCACCAAACGCCAGAAAACAGTGTGCCAAAACGCACTCGGGGATATTCAAAACAGACACGAGCATATGGATCCTCATTTGCACTTGTTTATGTTGTTATTCCAGTTCCCATGGAATGGCAGAAGTTGTTCATAATATCAGTCATTGGTTTCAGTGGTCTTTACATGATCGTGGCATTCAGTCAAACATGAAACAGTTAATTGGCCGCTTTTCGACAGTATCACTATAACTAAATGTAAGGCATCATGAATATTTGCTGGGATTGTTTTCCAGAAGTGTCTGTTAGTCTTCGCTGTACAGAAATATCATAAAAATAGTTATTTGTGTGTTTGTTCAGTGTATGTACAGTGTTACACAATATTGTGTAATCTAGACATACACCGGAAGTGGATACTTGATATATTTCACTCACGCGGCCCTGTGGTGGGGACGTCGAGGAGGGTTGGTGCCGAAGCCGATAACGAAGCTGCGCCCGGCGTCACCGAGGGCGTAGTTGATCTGAGACATGGCCCACTTCCGGTTGTTTACAGGGTCGATACCAGCGTCAGCAGCGACAAGAGCGAGAAGAGCGGTGTTAGCTGTCAGGAAAAGATAATCGTGTGAGCGTCCAATACTCGGAACGTGTCGGTAAGTTCCGGTAAGTTCGGCATTTCCAGGATTAAAGTGCGTGGGTGTAGTTGTACACAGCAACCTTAGCGCTACGACCTTTGTGTGTGTTGTTACGATCACCTCAGCGTTAAGATGACACCCAGGCACGTTAATCCTGGAAATGCCTAAGAATGATGATCAACCGACACTGAGTCTAGTCCTACAGTAAATGTCCGATATACCATGATGCAAAATATTGATTTGCTTGCCAATGGTGACAGTCCCTAATGTATAATCATTCGTTCATATCTCTCGTAAAAGATTACTGCAACTCAAAGGACTTTCCTTATGAGGGGTAAACCGGGTTTGGGGTTCGACTCGGATATTCGCCTGACACCGACCCATGGTCTATGATAGGGTTTGAACATTATAATAATATCCCAACGATTTCTTTGTTACGGGTAAGCCAGGGGTCAAAGAGCTGCAAAGCAAAATGCAGAGCAGTCTGTCAGGTAACTGACGAGATCGGATAGTCAGGCTCGCTGACCTAGTTGATGCCTGATTGATGCTCATCATGTCAATCACTGGACTGCCACTATGCGCGGAATATTGCGGAGTGCGGCTTTAAAACGGCGTTAAACCCAAACCCACTCACTCCCTGCTTCATGAGATACCCGTGAAGATCCGGGTAAGAGTTGGTCTTCAGCAAACCTTGCTTGTCGTAAAAGGCGACCAACGGGATCGGGTGGTCAGGCTCGCTGACTTGCTTGACACATGTCATAGTATCCTAACCGTGTAGATCGATGCTCATGCTGTTGATCACTGGATTGTCTGGTCCAGACTCGATTATTTACAGACCGCCGCCATATAGCTGGAATATTGCTGAGTGTGGCGTAAAACAACAAACCAAACAACCTTGATGAGATCCCCTGTAGAGGTGTTCAGACATACCGGCGTATCGGAGAGCGCCCCACTCCAACCTGAAGGCCAGACATTTTGGGGAATAGGGGACGCTACCCCCGGGGAACCAGTCCTTGAAAGTGCCCACAATTGTCTTCTTGTAGATGTCCTTCTTTGTCTCAATGTACATAAGAAGCTGGAAAAATATAAAAGGTGCTGAAAAATGTAAGATTGCTTTCAATTATCAAATCGCTTCCATGTAATGTGATATCGACAATAATGCCTGGGTACTATAGCTCACTTGAGCATTGAAGTACACCATAGACACTTTACATAGGTGGCTGTGTCGCAAACACACACACATTTTTCAAATTAAAGAAATCAAATTATGTTTTTATGTTGACTAGAATAATGTATACTATCGAACAACCTTGCTGCAAATCAAAACAACATAAACATTAAACAAGTATTATCAAGTATTGTTTCTCATTCTCTGATATTATGCACCACGTATATTATCGAACATTTGTTACAACTTCGCTGGAACTGAAAACAAACTTTTTTTCGCAAGGTCTTCTTAATCCAGATGTCTTCCACTTACGTTAGCACCGCCGATCTTCTCATCCCAGGAGAATCCCCAGGCTGTTTTGTTCACGAAGTGTTGCTCGGCGAAGGCAAGGTACTTCTTGTCTCCAGTAGCCTTGTACAGCCACATTCCTCCCCAGCTGAACTCGTCCTCGTCATCCTGGGACCTGAAATGTGAATGTCTACCTTAGTCATCACTGGAGTCGACTAGACACTTACATTACAAATACTGGTGGCAAAATGAGTGTTGTTTTAAACCATGGCAGGTTGTATATAATCGACTTTGGACTAGACAAACCAGTGTTGGAACATTCCCTTCATGACACGCTGATGAGTGATGAAGATGGCCACCTGTTGTTCTGACCATAGTGTAGCTATATTCTTTTCCTAGGTACACAAAGCGACACTGGATGCCCTTTTTCGGTAACGTTTCAACCTAAAACAATCTAAGACTCTAATAATCTGTGTCTTCATTTGCCTCCAATGCAATGTACAATGTACAAACAAATAACGGATCGAGGAGGGTGTACAGTTGGGGTGAACCCCTCCACACACCACACACTACACACTACACACTACACACCACACACCACGCTGCAGGCATTTTGCCGATGTGACGTTTAATAATCCCTGAATATTGTTGTCACATGTTCATATTACCCCAAATGCACACGATTTCAATATTATCGCATTCCTTGCCTGGTTCTCTCTCATTTCAACCCCTGTCCCTAAACCACCGGTAACAAGTCATATTTCATGAAACCCATGGAATGATACGTCTTTCACGTATGTGGCATCGATGACGATGTCGCTTACTTGTAATATGCAGCTGCGGCGTTGACACTGTCGCTGTATCTACCAGGGTGTGCCTTTCCAAACTCAAACAGCTGTTTGGCATGGGTCAAGAGTGTGTTTGCATATGCAGTGTCTGGAAAACAGAAACGCTCACTATAGGGAAAGCCCTCTTGGTACCTACACGCTATTTACCACATACAGAATTGTATAAGCCTGATTCAAGACAATCCTGTGCTGTTCTCAAATGGTCAGAGCTTAAATTTGTGAGGTTTTCTATTTGAATTGTATATCTGTACAGGACTTCCGACTCACCAATCAACATATTAACACGTCACTCACAGTTAAACCTGTATTAGATCAGTTCTCGAAGTTTTCAGAATTTGGTCTAACAATCCACAACAAACAACATCCATAAATGGAAATGTAAGTTTGTGGTGTCCCAACCTCCTTTTTGTTTGAAGACAATGGAACCAGCAGCCATTGCAGCAGCAGTTTCCATGGCAATATCAGATCCCGGATTAGAAGCGTCGATTTTGAAGGAGGGTCTCTTTCCGGTCATACGCTCTGGGCTAGTCCAAGAGCCATGGTCAACACCGCCATCGCCCACCTATCGGAAATGACGTCACAACTAAGGTAAACACATCCTGATACATAAATGTTTCAGATATTTGTACAAATATGTCCTACAACGATAATTATTAAATGTATATATAAAGCAATACTGTACATTTCCAAATGTTTCCGATCGTCACATCGATATGTTTCCTATTGATAAAAGTTTTTCATATTTCACTTTTGAATTTTATAATGGGCAGGTGGTCAAAATGGATTGTCTTGTATAAATGAACATTGGCAAGATGCTGATGTTGATATTACTGTATAGAACTCGATCTCTCAATCCACAAGTACAGGTTTCGCGGCGTGTGTCGACTCTAACCGGGACCTCCCAGGCAGGAGTTTAACTCAGCCAATACTGAGTCCTTCACGAGATATCAGAGTGTTATCTAAACACTTTAACATCGTGTCAGTGAATGTTCTTTTAACATGCAACTCAGCTACATCACTGCATCAGAAGTTGAATTGTGATCACCTGAACCTGCCCATTCTTAATACAAGACGGATTAACGGGACTCTTATCAGCGATGCTCCTGAAACTGTCGGACTCACCTGAACGTACAGCTCGCTGGGTTTGGTGTGACACTTGATGAAGTAGTCCAGTGGCCACTTGATGCTTTGGTACATTACGTCGAGTTGACCAGACTTAACGTAGGCGTCCTTCCACATGATCAAGCTCCATGTCAACACCGTCGTACTCCACGCCATCGGGAAGTTGAACTTAACGTTGTCTCCAGCTGCGAAAAAAAACACAATTATGTCAATGTCATTTCAATTAGGAGATGATCACTTTGTGTTTTTAGTAAAGGGATAATTTCCTGTGAACCTAGGAAAGTTGAGTCGAGCTCGCATCATTAGTTTGTCACGGCCTTTCCGTATGTTTTAGTCGAACTTCGTATAACTAGGAGATACAGGTATAACGAAATTAGTGGCTCTTTTGAGTTTGTTATAACCCTAGTTAAATTACGCGCAGTTGAACCTACAGGAAACCTGGTTCTTCAAGCAGAACACCAAACGGCCTTGAAAGAAAGTTTATGCTCACACATGGTTAGATTCCTCTAAATGTGACAGTGTGCTGCACAACTTGAATTGGAATCACGAAGCACCTCTCATTTCACCCAAGCCTAAAGTCATGCGCCTAACTTCAAGGTCCCTGATGTCCTTTACATAGACTCTATTAGTCGATCTATTTTGTGCCTTACTGCCATATAGCTGGAATATTGCTGAGTATGGCATTAAACTAAACTCACTCACTCACTTTTGTACCTTCTGTCTAAATCGGTTTTCACCGCAAATTTCCGTAAATTTCCATTGTGTATTGGATTACAGGATAGTGCTAAGTAAGCCTGCGTTGGTCATCACATACGGAATATATGCGACACTCACCGTCATACCATCCCCCAGTGAGATCCTGTCCGCTCTGACCCTTGTCACCAAGGGCGGAGTCGGCCCTCCATGGGATGCGGTTATTGGCCGGAAGTTTACCAGATCGTTGCGCTTCGTAGAACAGGATGGACTTCATCAACACTTCAGCGTAGTTATACTTGGTGGTCTCAGCACCTAAAAACAGCACGAGATCACAGTGATGGGTAAAACACGTGGATTTGTATGAACTCCTTGTTAATGGATTTGCCGACCCCAAATTGCGGAAATGGGGGACTAACATTGACATTATGAGTAGAGCCATATATATTTCCTCTCAGTTAGCCAGTAACCCGTACTGGGACAGAGGCCCAGTTTCGAGGCTCGTAACGTAATTTGTATTAATAACAGTACGTGACTGTATAAATGAGAGTAGGTGACGGTATGTTAATGTTGACGTCGTTTACCAGTCCTGTAACGTTTGCCATTTACCGATGTTAAGCCGGAGATATATCATCTGACCCAATCAGACTACTGAAGGACAACGCTATATATTTTTCAAATACCATCATAATCTTATGTTTAAGAAATAACTAAAACATAAATGTCCTTATTACAATAGTTCCATAATCATTAGCTATATCTGCTAAATACAGTTCATTGGAATGATGTTACCAGGTGTATCATGCCCTATGGTATATATAAGGTTGTATCCAACTGTCAAAAACACATGTAAAGGCAAGTCAAGTATTCATCTGAAAACACACCGGAACCAACCAGCCAATGAGAAGAGGCGTGAGCCAAGTGGAACCAACCTGAAACGTGAGGGATTCTGGGAAGGGTCTGGTGGTCATCTGAGAGATCCTTCAGGATTGCAGTTCCGGTAGGAGCACCGCCGCTACAAACCTTGCCCATCATGCGCACGCATAAAGACTCCCCGGCAGAGTGGATGCCCTTTGACCCCTTGTTGACCATGGAGTATTTACTGGAACAGCCTGAACTGGTCCCGTGAACGAAGTCGCCGTCCCATTGCTGCGAGTAGAAAACAGTATACCGGTCAATATTCCAGCGTCTGGAACCTTCAGCAGGTTAATTATTGCATCATTTCCATGTTGATGCATGACGTTACGAAATATAAACATTTGTATACATGACGACCAGGTAAGATGTGTTGTGGCAAGAGCCAAAACAGTGTGTTTGTCTGGAGGCAGTGGAAGCTTTAAATTTAATATTTAAATAAAACTTAAATATAAACTGATAAGACACACAAACATATCATGTCACTGTGGAAGATGAACGGTCGATTCCTTGAAATGTTAAATATTCACCCGATTTAAAATTCTGTATAACAGTTTTCTTGTCTGTAATTGACATGTCTACACTGTAACTGATCTAGGACCGTGGCATTCAGTCTTCCTAAAGCAAGTACATGTATATGGTTTAAGGACCAGTGAGTCTAAAAACAGGTATATGGATCTACCTGGATGCCCTGTACTGGTGCGCTGAAGGTCATGTCTATCTCCCAGCCCACTGTGGCGGTCGTCAGCTTGAAGCAGTACTTGCCCTCGAAGTTGTTGTCCCAGTGTTGCATCAACTCAAACTTAGTTGTCATGTCGTTTCCGGTGACACCGGAAGCGACAAGGAGAAGAATTAGCGGCAACATGGTTCCTGGTGGCGAAAGACATCAAGCCGTAAAGATGTTCAGTCATGTTCTAATTTATAAAAGTAAATATTCTCCATCCTCACACGGCATTAGTTCTGTATCTTGTGAAAGGTGCAAAACTCACCAAGCCCAAACCCGGGGATCACAATCTCGATTGTACTGAATAGGTCATCTATATAATTATTTCTCCTGCCTAGCATGTTTGACAATTTGATTAAAGCTACAAAACCCTTTCCATAATCCGACTACAAAAAAAGTCCGTTTGAGTCAGAAACGGACCGATGAATTGCAAATTTTATCATTGTACAAAATTGCCACATAAATATAAATAGTACACATGTTTATCATTTACTAATACCCAACAGCTTTCTTATATTTGAAAAATTTCCAGACTCCACCAAAAAAGTTCTTTAAGAAACTATCATTATTGAAAACGCAAACGTTGTTCTCCACGCCGTACATCAGGTTCGAATCTTCATCTGCTGCCCGGGGGCAGTGTGGTCTCTGTGTGTACACTGCTGGAATATCCATAGAAGAGGCACCAACAGCAATATGTACACCTGACCTACATTTGCTAATCTGAGAGGTTACCTGGGTATTTCATCCAGCACACATTGGGATAAACAGTCGTAGAGTACTACTAAATGTATACGCTTGAAAATGAATTGATCACAACGTTCAAGTCATTTAGAAAGATCATATGTATGTTATATTTTGGATTTTACTTTCTCAGTAAAGAACAGATTTATGTACACTTTTTGGTAGATCGCTGACACAAAGAAAGTCCGAGTCCGAATCCCGGGTATAGCTCACCCTCCAATACCTACAAGAGTCTGAACGTCGCTGAGGAAGTATTATTTCAAACATAACATATGTTACACTGTAGTGTAAGGTCCACAACACAACCATGACACCCTGTAGCAAATACATCACTATTGATTATCCTTTTTTCATATTTAGCCATCACCAAGCACGTTCTTTGGCCAAGCAGTTTAGGTATGTAAGTTAGATTGGTCAAGGCAGTAAGGTGGGCTGGCGCCATTACGTAAACCATAAAGTGTTCGCTTAAAGGAGAATACTAAAGCAAAAGTTTTTCATAGGGGTAAAAGCATTCTAAAAGTCCCCTTATATGACTAAAATTGAACAAAAAGTTTGAAAAAATCGCAATAAACACGTGAAAACGGACTCGCATTTCCCCTATTACGGAAACACCAGTAAAGAAAGGTGTAGTGGGACGACAATCATTTGTTAATGCACTAATGGACTCGTCAGTAGACATTGTGTACGTCCCAAATCGTTGAAGAAAGGTACAGACATCTCCCTCGAACCTACATTACTAAATGATAGGAAGGTCAACTCACCTGTCTTGAAGAGACGGGACTGACTAGATTGAGACTACAGATCATATATAAGATCTGAGTTTGAGATCAGCCGGTGGTTAGGTTCACATGCTGCCTATCTGATAACGAACTCATTCTTCAACCTTGGCATGTTCACTTCAGTCCAATCACGTTTTTTATGTGTTTCTCATTCCCTAAAGGCCAAAGAGAGGACGGGCGAAACAAAAAACAAGAAGAAAATGTTTTCACTTATTTCGAACATTTGGTAATCGGATTTACATGAATTTATTATGAACATCGAGTTGCTTTGGAATTTGTGAAAATATGGCTGCGGAAATTTCACCCTGACCTGGGTGTTTTATGAGTGGAATAGTAAGACTAGTTTATTCTTATGAGATCGGTGCATACATCTTATTATCAAAACAAATATTAATATTTCATGTGTGAATGAAAAGTCAGGTTGGGTTGGAAATGGGAAACACAGGAAAAAATCGGACAGCCTTAGATAAAACTTGTACATTACTTCTGTGAGGGAAGTATTTCTTATGGAAGCCAAGAAGGGCATTATCGCTTTGTCTTTAATACAAAAACTATGACATGATATGTACATCTTTGTTTCCTTGAAACTAAAATATCCATCAAATCGTCATATTATCGCGTTTTATGAATTATATGTTGTTGTATCTTTTTATTAAGTGAAAATGTTACAACATTTTTGTATTGGTGCTACAGTACCATTTCAATCTACATGTATTGTTTGATGCCAGAATCGCTTCCGACATTTAGTCATTTTTTATCAGTGACTGAGAAATCGCGAGAAATCTCTATATTCTAGATTTTATTATGGGTTGTCTTGACCATCGCTGAATTGTGTGCTCCATCGCTAGATCGTCTAGTCCATCGCTGAATTATCTCGTCTAACGCTGAATTGTCTCGTCCATCGTTTGATTGTCTAGTCCGAAGCTGAATTGTCTAGTCCATCGCTTAATTGTCTGGTCCATCGCTTGATTGTCTTGTCCATCGCTTGATCGTCAAGTCCATCGCTTGATTGTCTGGTCCATCGCTTGATTTCTAGTCCATCGCTTGATTGTCTAGTCCATCGCTTGATTGTTTTGTCCATTGCTTGATTGTCTAGTCCATCATTTCATTGTCTAGTAAATCGCTGAATTGTCTAGTCCATCGCTTGATTGTCTATTCCATCGCTTTATTGTCTTGTCCATCGCTTGATTGTCTAGTCCATAGCTTGATTGTCTAGTCCATAGCTTGATTGTCTAGTCCATTGCTTGATTGTCTAGTCCATCGTTTGATTGTCTAGTAAATCGCCGGAATTGTCTGGTCCATCGCTTGATTGTCTGTACCATCGCGTTTTGATTGTTCTAGTCCATCACTTTATTGTTCAGTCCATCAATGAATTGTCTGGTCCATCGCTTGATCGTCAAGTCCATCGCTTGATTGTCTAGTCCATCGCTTGATTGTCCAGTCCATCGCTGAATTGTCTAGTCCATCGCTTGATTGTAACGTCTATCGCTTGATTGTCTAGTCCATCGCTTGATTGGTTAGTCCATCGCTTGATTGTTTTGTCCATTGCTTAGATTGTCTTGTCCATCGTTTGATTGTCTAGTCCATCGCTTGATTGTCTAGTCCATCGTTTGATTGTCTAGTCCATCGCTGAATTGTCTAGTCCATCGCTTGATTGTCTAGTCCATCGCTTGATTTCTAGTCCATAGCTTGATTGTCTAGTCCATCGCTTGATTGTTTTGTCCATTGCTTGATTGTCTAGTCCATCATTTCATTGTCTAGTAAATCGCTGAATTGTCTAGTCCATCGCTTGATTGTCTATTCCATCGCTTTATTGTCTTGTCCATCGTTTGATTGTCTAGTCCATAGCTTGATTGTCTAGTCCATCGCTTGATTGTCTAGTCCATTGCTTGATTGTCTAGTCCATCGTTTGATTGTCTAGTAAGTCGCTGAATTGTCTGGTCCATCGCTTGATTGTCTGTACCATCGCTTGATTGTCTAGTCCATCACTTTATTGTCTAGTCCATCAATGAATTGTCTAGTCCATCGCTTGATTGTCTAGTCCATCGCTTGATTGTCTAGTCCATCGCTTGATTGTCTAGTCAATCGCTTTATTGTCTAGTCCATAGCTTGATTGTCTTGTCCATTGCTTGATTGTCTAGTCCATCGTTTGATTGTCTAGTAAATCGCTGAATTGTCTGGTCCATCGCTTGATTGTCTGTACCATCGCTTGATTGTCTAGTCCATCGCTTGATTGTCTAGTCCATCTATGAATTGTCTAGTCCATCGCTGAATTGTCTAGTCCATCGCTTGATTGTCTAGTACATCGCTTGATTGTCTAGTTCATCGCTGAATTGTCTAGTCCATCGCTTGATTGTCTAGTCCATCATTTAATTGTCTAGTCCATCGCTGAATTGTCTAGTCCATCTCTGGATTGTTTAGTCCATCTCTTGATTGGTTAGTCCATCGCTTGATTGTTGTGTCCATTGCTTGATTGTCTAGTCCATCATTTGATTGTCTAGTAAATCGATGAATTGTCTAGTCCATCGCTTGATTGTCTATTCCATTGCTTGATTGTCTAGTCCATTGCTGAATTGTCTAGTCCATCGCTTTATTGTCTAGTCCATAGCTTGATTGTCTTGTCCATTGCTTGATTGTCTAGTCCATCGTTTGATTGTCTAGTAAATCGCTGAATTGTCTAGTCCATCGCTTGATTGTCTGTACCATCGCTTGATTGTCTAGTCCATCACTGAATTGTCTAGTCCATCGCTTGATTGTAATGTCTATCGCTGAATTGTCTAGTCCATTGCTTGATTGGTTAGTCCATCGCTTGATTGTTTTGTCCATTGCTTGATTGTCTTGTCCATCGTTTGATTGTCTAGTCCATCGCTTGATTGTCTAGTCCATCGCTTGATTGTCTAGTCCATCGCTGAATTGTCTAGTCCATCGCTTGATTGTCTAGTCCATCGCTTGATTGTCTAGTCCATCGCTTTATTGTCTAGTCCATAGCTTGATTGTCTTGTCCATTGCTTGATTGTCTAGTCCATCGTTTGATTGTCTAGTAAATCGCTGAATTGTCTGGTCCATCGCTTGATTGTCTGTACCATCGCTTGATTGTCTAGTCCATCGCTTGATTGTCTAGTCCATCTATGAATTGTCTAGTCCATCGCTTGATTGTCTAGTCCATCGCTTGATTGTCTAGTACATCGCTTGATTGTCTAGTTCATCGCTGAATTGTCTAGTCCATCGCTTGATTGTCTAGTCCATCGCTTAATTGTCTAGTCCATCGCTGAATTGTCTAGTCCATCGCTGGATTGTTTAGTCCATCTCTTGATTGGTTAGTCCATCGCTTGATTTCTAGGATTGGTTGTGTCCATTGCTTGATTGTCTAGTCCATCATTTGATTGTCTAGTAAATCGATGAATTGTCTAGTCCATCGCTTGATTGTCTATTCCATTGCTTGATTGTCTAGTCCATCGCTGAATTGTCTAGTCCATCGCTTTATTGTCTAGTCCATAGCTTGATTGTCTTGTCCATTGCTTGATTGTCTAGTCCATCGTTTGATTGTCTAGTAAATCGCTGAATTGTCTAGTCCATCGCTTGATTGTCTGTACCATCGCTTGATTGTCTTGTCCATCGCTTTATTTTCTAGTCCATCACTGAATTGTCTAGGCCATCGCTTCATTGTCTAGTCCATCGCTGAATTGTCTAGTCCATCGCTGAATTGTCTAGTCCATCGCTTGATTGTCTAGTAAATCGCTGAATTGTCTTGTCCATTGCTTGATTGTCTAGTCCATCGTTTGATTGTCTAGTAAATCGCTGAATTGTCTAGTCCATCGCTTGATTGTCTGTACCATCGCTTGATTGTCTTGTCCATCGCTTTATTGTCTAGTCCATCACTGAATTGTCTAGGCCATCGCTTCATTGTCTAGTCCATCGCTGAATTGTCTAGTCCATCGCTGAATTGTCTAGTCCATCGCTTGATTGTTTTTCAGTCCGCTTTCGTATAGCAGACGTATTGCTGCTCGGAGTGTGGGTACCACTCTAACTGTGTGTCTCAGAATCAAACTGTTGCATTTTACAATAAGCAAGGATATTGCTGGTGCGGCGGTTTGAATAAAACAAACACGTATTTATGCAGATTCTGTCAGTGGCGGGTGTTTCCATTAGAGCAGGACATGCCGTCTTTTGACACGAATTCAGGGATCCATTAACATATTTGTCACAGCTGTTTTCCCTGGTATGCCCAATGAAATCTGCTTGTAGAATTCATTGGGGTTAAGAAGATCATCTCCACGGCTGGTACAGGGGGAGTATTAACATCCAGTCTATATATTCCTGTTCCAGGAACCTTCAGAGTCTCAGATTAAAGGTTAGATAACAGTGAACCTCGTATGTAGATTCAGTTGCCTAATATGACTATTTGAAGAAGACGACTTCAGAATGTGTTTGTATTAAATTTAAAAACAACATCAGGAAAACAATTGAATCAGAAAGGGGGATAGTCTTTGTACATGGCTGTTTAACACAAAAATGACAAAACTGTTCACTACTGCTCAGCATAACAGGGGTCGCCTAGTGGTAAAGCGTTCGCTCGTCACGCCGAAGAGCATGGTGTGAAACCCATTTTGGTACCCCGCCGTGATATTGCTAAAAACGGCGTAAAACTCAATCACTCACTAGAACAAAGAATGGTACGATGAACTGAACTCGTGGATGAGTTTTTTTTATTGTGAATATAATCCTGATCAAACTTAAAATGAATATTGACGTTTATTTGATCAATATTTCTTCACGCGAAATTCTGATCAAGATTTTAGAGACAAGAGTAAACCTATTCATTCAAACGTAACGAATGTACGTACATTCGTTTACTAACTTATTAACACCTTTTCAGGGATACTAAACAAAATATGTCATATTGTTCAAGAATAGTTTACAATCTGTAATCCAAGTATTCTGTTTATATGCACAAAATGTTCCAGGTTCCCATGTCAAACGAGAGATAAATGCGGAATATGACGTATTATTGGTTTAGTTTGCCCTAGAGAATAAGGCAGGTTCTTCTTATAATGTTATGTGATGGCAAAATATAGGAAATAGGACGGTTATGACTTGGGGTGTTGTCTGTTGTGTTGCGTTTCAATTAGTGAGGTACGATAATGTTTTTCTAGTACAAAAACAAGAACTCCTTGGTCCACCAGTACCATAACCGTGGTGTTCCCGAATTAATGGTGAACAATTTACCAGCCTTTGCATGTGTTTCTGACGGATGTCACCGGTGGGACAGGATACGCTCACCTGTTAGCGAAGACCTGCTATCATCACTATTTGATAGCGGTTCATAGACACATAGATTTAGTCAGAAATGTACAATCGACTCTGCTTTTACCAGAGATTATTTATAGATGTAGAAAGTTGGGTTTTTTCGCATTATTTAGTTTTCATCAAAGTGTAAACGTCAACGTCTCTCCTACTTTCTGACACGAATTCATTAAATACCGTCAGTTCACTCAAGCTAAAAGCCTTCTATATAGTTATAGTTATGCCATAAGTTTCACTATCACCAAGTTTACTCCATGAAATATCTTGCGTGTGACATAAGATCTTTGTAGTGCGATATATACAGAAACACATCAACAAGCTTGGTACACTATACACATTTATTTCTACGGGCACACATCCTTGTAAGAAGACGGCAGTTCCTTGGCAATGGCAAGATGAAGCAGACCTGCAAGAGATCAAATAATTAAGGAACAGCTTAGGTATTTCAAAGGTTCACACGTTGAATTTTTATGCCTAAATTACGTCAACACAGGGGGATGCGTGACGATACACAAAGTTTATACAAAAAGGACACTTGTTAAGTGTGGGGGAGAAACCCCAACCACACGGGGTGACAATGTGACAAACAGTGAAATATGTGTATCTTTAGGCTGGTGACACGAGTCACAAATCAGAATGACTCTTGTTTTATGGGGTCCTCACCTGCAACGGCAGATTGGAATCCTGCGTTGTAGTCGCATGCCACCTCGTTTTGACGTAGTCAGTTCTGTCGTCGGTGTAACGGTCGTCTTTACAGGGGCCGCCCACCATGGCGCCGTACAGCGTGTGGGGGTCGGGAACCTTGCATCTGCTCCT
The DNA here is from genome assembly GCF_003918875.1 of Haliotis rubra. Lineage (NCBI taxonomy): Eukaryota > Metazoa > Mollusca > Gastropoda > Lepetellida > Haliotidae > Haliotis > Haliotis rubra. The sequence continues at coordinate 101,547 of NW_025765270.1, forward strand.
CGTCAAACCCACACGGGGCAGGCAGCATGGGACACGACCTGGGGAGTGAGTAGTGAGTGAGTGAGTTGGGTTTAAGGCCGCTTTTAGTTGAACTTATTTCAATAGAGTTGCGTTTTGATATTTGGAGTTATCTCCACTCCATTTAATGGTAGCTGAGCGTGGTTTGGCCTGTATCGAACGAAGGATCAATTGACCGATTTTCGGTCAAAACTATACTGAAATGCAAGGCACAATGAAATTTGCTAGGATTTCTTCTTAAACTGGCTGCTTAGTCTTCACCACAAAGAGATATCTGAAAACATATTTGTGATACTTTGTTTAGTTTATTTAACGATGTGTCACAATAGCGTGTAATCTAGAAATACACTGGAAGTGGAAATTTGATATGTACTCTCCCATGAAAGAAACGCATAGGTGATATTGATAAATGAAATTTCAAATATTTTTCAGTAGCGTTTGAATGTTATAATTCCGCCAGAATAATGCTGTTTTGTGTACATGGATCGAATGCACAGCGCAAAAACGCATCTTCAGAAACTTTAATGCACGTTTACGTTCGAAAGTGTCAACTTCCGTGAAAATGTCATGGAGAAAAGGAGTTCGCGGTCCTGAGGAATCGTGAGCAGGGACAATGTCTATGTAAGGCCGTTTTGCTTTTAGACGGTCATTTGCATGTTTTAGCTGAATGAAAGTGCCTGATCTGAGGAGAGTGTTGTCGCAAACTAATCATAATCGATTACGAGAAGCTGGACTTCGAGCCAGAGGACCCTATTCTGGGGCTTGTGCTGCGATAAACTAAAATCGACGTCAACGGGTCCAGCGATGCAATAACGTTCGATTCTGGATGGTTCAGTGCCGCGATGGAAGAGTACTTGTCTGTAGACGTTAAAATGAAAGTTTTGCCAAGAATTTAATTTGTCGCCAAGGTTGACCGATATGGTGGTGATCCCACACGCAGAAATCTAACTTAAGGCGCCTTCAGGGCAATTTAACTGCTATTAGGTACAAAGACGAAATCTGAGGGATTCACATGGTTCCGATCATTGACCGCCAGAGGGAGTTGTTCCAGCAAGATAATGTCAGGTCTCACACAAAACACGTCACTAGTCATTATCTTCAGAACGAGCACATTACAGTGGGATGACCTCGGCCGACGCTTACGTGAACGTAAATAGGCGCCCCAGCCGTTATTGTCGCAGGCTCATGGTGGCCAATTTTTCTAGCTACACATGTTAACATGCATTTGATCTTTTATACTGTGAAATCTGGCGGTAACGGATCTAGAAATACATGTTATATTTCACTTTAAACTTAGCAGATTAAATTCGTGAAAATACACCTAAGCGTTTCTTTTAGGGAGAGTATACTACTCACGCAGCTCTGTGGTGGGGACGTTGTGGTGGGTTGGTGCCAAAGCCGACGACAAAACTCCGCCCGGCGTCACCGAGGGCGTAGTTGATCTGAGACATGGCCCACTTCCGGTTGTTTACGGGATCGATTCCGGCGTCAGCAGCAACAAGAGCCAGAAGAGCTGTGTTAGCTGTCAGGAAAAGATAATCGTGTGAGCGTTCAACACTCGGAACGTGTCGGTAAGTTCCGGGAGACAAAGCTGGATGTTGTTTGTACACAGCAACATCAGCGCTACTACTATTGTCAGTCGTATCTTAACGTGTACGATCATCTCCGTGCTAAGACTGCTTTGTACAGTGATAACCAGCACTTTAATTCTTGATAATTCTTGACAAGTGTGGTCCTACAGCTGCCTTATAAACCATGATACAAGATAACATTTTGGTTGTCAATGGTAACAGTCCTTAATGTGAGCAACTGAAATCACAAGTTGATATTTCTCGCAGGAGATTCCTGCAATTCTCAGGGATTGAATATCATAAAAATATCCCAATGATTTCTATGTTACGGGTAATCCAGTGGCCCGGGCTGCAAAGCAGAATGCAGAGCGGTCTGTCGGGTAACTGACGTGATCGAGTAGTCAGGCTCACTGACTTAGTTGATGCCTGTCATCCTGTCCCTATGCTTCTCATCCTGTCCCTAGGCCTGTCATCCTGTCCCTGGGCCTGTCATCCTGTCCCTAGCCCTGTCATCCTGTCCCTAGGCCTGTCATCCTGTCCCTAGGCTTGTCATCCTGTCCCTAGGCCTGTCATCCTGTCCCTGGGCTTGTCATCCTGTCCCTGGGCCTGTCATCCTGTCCCTGGGTCTGTCATCCTGTCCCTGGGCCTGTCATCCTGTCCCTAGGCCTGTCATCCTGTCCCTGTTATCCTGTCCCTATGCCTGTCATCCTGTCCCTAAGCCTGTCATCCTGTCCCTGTTATCCTGTCCCTATGCCTGTCATCCTGTCCCTGGGCCTGTCATCCTGTCCCTAGGCCTGTCATCCTGTCCCTGTTATCCTGTCCCTAAGCCTGTCATCCTGTCCCTAGGCTTGTCATCCTGTCCCTATGCCTGTCATCCTGTCCCTATGCCTGTCATCCTGTCCCTATGCCTGTCATCCTGTCCCTATGCCTGTCATCCTGTCCCTATGCCTGTCATCCTGACCCTAGGCCTGTCATCCTGTCCCTAGGCCTGTCATCCTGGTGTCCCTAGGCCTGTCATCCTGGTGTCCCTAGGCCTGTCATCCTTTCCCTAGGCCTTTCATCCTGTCCCTAGGCCTGTCATCCTGGTGTCCCTAGGCCTGTCATCCTGTCCCTATGCCTGTCATACTGTCCCTAGGCCTGTCATCCTGTCCCTATGTCTGTCCCTAGGCCTGTCATCCTGGTGTCCCTAGGCCTGTCATCCTGTCCCTAGGCCTGTTATCCTGGTGTCCCTAGGCCTGTCATCCTGGTGTCCCTAGGCCTGTCATCCTTTCCCTAGGCCTTTCATCCTGTCCCTAGGCCTGTCATCCTGGTGTCCCTATGCCTGTCATCCTGTCCCTATGCCTGTCATCCTGACCCTAGGCCTGTCATCCTGTCCCTAGGCCTGTCATCCTGACCCTAGGCCTGTCATCCTGTCCCTATGCCTGTCATCCTGTCCCTAGGCCTGTCATCCTGTCCCTGGGCCTGTCATCATGTCACTGGGCCTGTCATCCTGGCCCTAGGCCTGTCATCCTGGTGTCCCTAGGCCTGTCATCCTGGTGTCCCTAGGCCTGTCATCCTGTCCCTAGGCCTGTCATCCTGTCCCTAGGCCTGTCATCCTGTCCGTATGTCTGTCACTTTGCCTGTCATCCTGTCCCTATGCCTGTCATCCTGTCCTTATTTCGCAGATTGATGTCAATGGACTGCCATGTAGAGACTCGACTATTTACAGATCGCCTTCATATAGAGTGCGGCTTAGAACAAACACATTATACCTGCTCTGTGCAAGTTATTACATGACGTGATAAGACAAACATACATTTCAAAACAGTGTTAAACTCACTCATTCACTCACTCACTCACTCACGAGATTCCCCTGTGGAGGAGGTGTTCAGACATACCGGCATATCTGAGAGGTATACTATCCGAACAACCTAGCTACAAATCAAACCAACGTTTGTTCACACAAGGTCTTCTTAAGATGCCTCCCACTTACATTGGCACCGCCGATCTTCTCATCCCAGGAGAATCCCCAGGCTGTTTTGTTCACGAAGTGTTGCTCGGCGAAGGCAAGGTACTTCTTGTCTCCAGTAGCCTTGTACAGCCACATCCCTCCCCAGCTGAACTCGTCCTCGTAGTCCTGGGACCTGATATACGAGACAATGTCCACCTTAGTCATCACTGGTGTCGACTGGACACAGACACAGGGTTCAGTTGAAGCGAACACTCCCCTATCACTCCAGGCAATTTGCTGGTCTGAGTTTAATAATACTTCAAGTCCCATTTTATGAAACCCATGAAATGATACGTTTTTCGCGTAAACGATGTCGCTTACTTGTAATATGCAGCTGCGGCGTTGACACTGTCGCTGTATTTACCAGGATGTGCCTTTCCAAACTCGAACAGCTGTTTGGCATGGGTCAAGAGTGTGTTTGCATATGCAGTGTCTGGCAAAGAGAATCGCTCACTTTAGGGAAAACATTCAGTGTACCAACCCCATATTGACAATACTGTGCCGTCCTTTAATGATCGGAACTTAGATTTGTGAGATTTTCTGTTTGAAATTGTATGGACTTCGCCCTCGTCAATGAACAAATTCACGCATCCCCGTATAAGATCAGTTTGTTTGTTTTCCATCTCTTTCAGAATTTGGTCCCAACAATCCCGAACAAACAAAATCCATAAGTTTGTGGTGTCCCAACCTCCTTTTTGCTTGAAGACAATGGATCCAGCTGCCATTGCAGCAGCAGTTTCCATGGCAATATCAGATCCCGGATTAGAAGCATCGATTTTGAAGGAGGGTCTCTTTTCGGTCATGCGCTCTGGGCTAGTCCAAGAGCCATGGTCAACACCGCCATCGCCCACCTAGCGGAAATGACGTCACAAAAACGGTAAACAAGCATGATACATGAAGGTTTCACAATTATGCAAATATGGCCTACAGTGTTAAATATTTCTTATTTCAATGAATTTATAAAGGTATACTGTACATTTACAAGTGTTTCGGATCGTCAAATGTCTATGCTTCATACTGATAAAAGTTCATTAATTTGTGCAAATACATATTTTCATATTTGACATTTTAGAAAGCCGTCATGATGGAAGATGTCGTGTATTTTCATGTATGTATGGACAATCGCAAGACAAAGGTGTTTCTGTTTATGTGTTGCATGGAACCCGATCTCTCAATCCACCTGGTCATCCCGCACAACAAGTACATGTTGCTGAGACCTGGCCATTCTAACCTGGAACTCCCAGACAGGAGTTCAACTCAACCAATACTGAAGTCCTTCACCAGAGTTTAACTCAACCAATACTGAAGTCCTTCACCAGAGTTTAACTCAACCAATACTGAAGTCCTTCACCAGAGTTTAACTCAACCAATACTGAAGTCCTTCACCAGAGTTTAACTCAACCAATACTGAAGTCCTAACTCAACCAATACTGAAGTCCTTCACCAGAGTTCAACTCAACCAATACTGAAGTCCTTCACCTGAGTTTAACTCAACCAATACTGAAGTCCTTCACCAGAGTTTAACTCAACCAATACTGAAGTCCTTCACCAGAGTTTAACTCAACCAATACTGAAGTCCTTCAACTGAGTTTAACTCAACCAATACTGAAGTCCTTCACCAGAGTTTAACTCAACCAATACTGAAGTCCTTCACCAGAGTTTAACTCAACCAATACTGAAGTCCTTCACCAGAGTTTAACTCAACCAATACTGAAGTCCTTCACCAGAGTTTAACTCAACCAATACTGAAGTCCTTCACCTGAGTTTAACTCAACCAATACTGAAGTCCTTCACCAGAGTTTAACTCAACCAATACTGAAGTCCTTCACCAGAGTTTAACTCAACCAATACTGAAGTCCTTCACCAGAGTTTAACTCAACCAATACTGAAGTCCTTCACCAGAGTTCCGAATGTCATCTCAATGCTTTAACATCGTGTCAGTGAATGTTCTTTCAACATGAAAGTCAGCATTATGTCAGCTACATCAGTGCATCCTGAACCAACAAACCGGAAATTGAATGGTGATCCCCTGAACTCTTAATACAAGACAGGATTACCGAGGAATCTAATCTGCCCCAGTCTCACGGCCTTCACCAGTCTTATTGCTATGTGTAGCGACGCTCCTGAATCTACTGGACTCACCTGGACATACAGCTCGTTGGGTTTGGTGTGACACTTGATGAAGTAGTCCAGTGGCCACTTGATGCTTTGGTACATTACGTCGAGTTGACCAGACTTAACGTAGGCGTCCTTCCACATTAACAAGCCCCATGACAACACCGTCGTACTCCACGCCATCGGGAAGTTGAACTTAACGTTGTCTCCAGCTGCGAGCAAAGCACAGTTATGAAGAACTAAATGACCAATGAATAATTACCCTTCCCTGCCCTTTGACCATCTTTCATCAAGACCATAATCTAACATCACAACAACTATCAGTAGTGTCATCACACTGTACATCAACCTCTTCAATTGTATAAACTCAAATATCCTTTATTTATATAGTCCCCGTGTGTATCACGGTGTGCATCACTTGCTTGATAACGGAGTTAGCAGCAACAACGTCGCATCAAATGCAATAAAGAAGTTGTCAATTCCTCTTCATCATACCAGCTTTTAAATGCCACTTACAGAAATTACATCGCTCCTGATTCAGTTTGGAGCACGCACCATTAAGTAACCTACCGTGGTGCCTTTGACCAAAGTTTTGCCACGCATAGTTCCGTAATTTTTCATTGTATATTTGATTCCTCGGTGGTGCTGTGTAAGTCTGAGTTGGTCATCACATAAGGAATATATGTGACACTCACCGTCATACCATCCCCCAGTGAGATCCTCCCCCTGACACTTATCACCAAGGGCGGAGTCGGCCCTCCATGGGATGCGGTTATTCGCCGGAAGTTTACCGGATCGTTGGGCTTCGTAGAACAGGATGGACTTCATCAACACTTCAGCGTAGTTATACTTGGTGTGCTCGGCACCTACAAACAGCACGATATCATAGTGATGGGTAAACCAGGGGCCCAGTTTCGAGGCTTTTGTATTAATAGCAGTACGCGACAGTTAACATGAGAGTACGTGACTGTATGTTAATGTCAATTGGACTCTATTCTTTAAAACAGTTCACGTTATAACTTTTACACATAATATATACCCCTCTTGAGCCTGAGGGGTATCTGAATTCCAATTTGGAATATAAATTCCGTCCATACAGTAGTTATCAAATTCAGAGCTGGTGTCTTACGTTTAAAGAATAACGTAGGAAGGTGGCAAAATATTTATGTGTCTCTAAGAAATTGTCCTGTATGTAAAGAAGATTTAGAAGATGAATATCACTTTTTGTTGAAATGAACTTCGGGGTAGATTTTTGCCAAAGAACTGGCAAGTTTATATGATATCTTTCAGTAATATCCTGAAACAAACCAAAACTAAAGACATTACCAATCAAGATCGTTTTATCTATTATGCATAAGAAATGAGAGTAAAGTTAGTAAAAATAGAAAACAGGTATTAAAATTCTAAAGATGCCAGTACAGCATAATATATTTTAATATATTTTACTAGGTGTGTGACTTAATCTGTGCAGGTAGACAGATAGATGCTATGAAATTTGAGAAAATTTTCCATTTTTCGTTCACGCCTTTATACCTGTTTGGAATATGTATATTAATATGTATATGGGCCTGTGGCCTTCATACGTAATAAAGTTTTTCACGATGGTTCCCCAGTTATACTACTTAAGGACAAAACCACTCTGTAAAGAAATCTATATAGCAACCAATTCAATAGTGTATTGCACGATTCCATCAACATCGTAAACATGAATGCCGGAACGAATTATCATCAAATATGGACTGCGAACTGATTCATTGGGCGCTGCACACAAATGTTAAACAGCTGACTAACTTTCCTGAACGTTAAACTCACACCACCTGATTCAATTAAAATGCTACTCTACGCTGCGTTAAGACTCACTCACTCACTCACTCACTCACTCACTCACTCACTCACTCACTCACTCACTCACTCACTCACTCACTCACTCACTCACTCACACTCACTCACTCACTCACTCACTCACTCACTCACTCACTCACTCAACCCTCTCACGCCAAGGATTGGTCTATTGGTTGGCCTGGTACTTGGTCTCGGGTTATTACTGCCTCCTACAGCATCAATACGTTCAGACAGAACAAGCAAGAATCATGGAGGAACAATGAGAATAAATCGACTAAACCCTTTCCATAAGCTATCTCTGCTAGAGTTCATTGGAGTGATTTTACGAGGTGTATCCTGCCCTATGGCATTATTTAGGTCAAGTACCTGAAAACAAACCGGAGCCAACCAGCCAATAAGAAACGTGATATAAGTGGAACCAACCTGAAACTTGAGGGATTCTGGGAAGGGTCTGGTGGTCATCTGAGAGATCCTTCAGGATTGCAGTTCCGGTAGGAGCACCGCCGCTACAAACCTTGCCCGTCATGCGCAAGCATAAAGAATCCCCGGCAGCGTAAATGCCCTTTGACCCCTTGTTGACCAAGGAGTATTTGCTGGAACACCCTGAACTGGTCCCGTGAATGTAGTCGCCGTCCCATTGCTACATGCAGAGAACAGAATACCGGTCAATATTCCAGCGTCTGGGTCTGGCGCTCGGCATTAATGGGTACAACAAGGACTGGTAGGCTCGGAGTCAGTATAATGTGTCAGAGTCGGGTATTCATGTTTAACTGTGGCATGGTGTCTCAGTGAGCTGGCACTAGAAAATCAGCTTAAGTCTGGGCTTGTACAAGCAGCCACACATACACACGCATGCATGTCATATGAGCGGAATATTCTTAAGTACGACGTTCAACTCAATTTCACCTCACCTTCAGCGTCTGGAACCTTAATGGGATAATTATTATATCATTTATATGATGATGCTCGACGCTGAAAATAAAAATATTTGTGTACCGAATGGCCGGTTAAGATGCGATGTGGGAGTGGTAAGAACCAAAACACACAGTTTGTCCGGGAAGGAAGCAGCTTAAATACCGGGGAAAGAAAGTTATCACTTTTAAAGTAATTGTATAAAAACAAAAACGTTGGTACAGGTTTGAACCCAAGCAGAAAACAAAACGTAACATGACTGGGTGAGAGTGCTCTTTACAGAGGAAAGTCGGCTCAGAAAGGATGGCAGATTTCGAGTTTTTCGACGCAGAGGAGAGCGACTGGCGCCAAGCTGCTTTCAAGAATCTCGCTCGATGGAGGAGGCGTCATGGTTTGGGGCGGCATTTGTGGCCAAAGAACAACAAGACTGGTTATCATCTGAGGAACCGAGCGATACAGGGATGAAGTGTTGAGACCTTTTATGCTGCCATTTATTCGACAACAGCCAAAAGGAATCATTTTGCAGTACGGCAACGTAATGGCTTACCAGAATTGTTCGAGAATACCTGCACAACGTTAAATTCAACGTATTGCCTTGGACAGCGCGTTCTCAAGTCATTACCCTATTGAGCAGCTCTGGGATCATCTTAATCTTGAGCTGTGACAGCGTCTGCCACCCCCAGCGAACACAGGAACTTCTCTTGGATTTATGGAACAGTATTCCTGCTGACTGACCACGTCAATGAGAAGACGTGTGTTGGTGTGTATGGATGGCGCAACTCGCAACTGATGACGTGCCCCCTGAGTCCTGTCTCAGTATGTGACTCTTTATGCACTTGTTGAATGACTCTATCTTAATGAACTGCTGCAGATGCAAGACCAGCATTACAATGAATGTTCAGTCACGTTACTGGAAAATGATTTTTGTCTGTTAAATATGCATAAATCTCACATAGGTATTTGTTTCTATTGTTTGGTCAAGTGAAGTTGAGGGGCGGTCGGGTAGCCTTGTGGTTAAAGCGTTGGCTCGTCACGCCAAAGACCCGGGTTCGAACCCCCACATGGGTAAAATGTGTGAAGCCCATTTCTGGTGTCCCCATTTCTGATGTTGCTGGAATATTGCTAAAAGCGGTGTAAAACCAAACTCTGTCAGTCAGTCAGTCAAGTGAAGTTGATGATAACTTTCTTTTGCCCGGTAGTTTACCTTGGCTCAAACAAAAACTGACAAGACACACAAACATATCATGTCACCGTGGACGATAAAAGGTCGAATCCTTGAAACGCGGAGCGTTTCTTTGTTGGACATGGTTTTTTGTCTGTATCTGAATGTAGCTAGCATGTAGAGTACAGTCTTTCTAAAGCGATGATATGGTTTTAGGACCAGAGCGTAAAGGCTTCCCAAAACAAGTATATGGATCTACCTGGATGCCCTGCACTGGTGCACTGAAGGTGATGTCGATCTCCCAGCCGATCGTGGCGGCTGCCAGTTTGAAGCAGAACTTGCCCTCAAAGTTGTTGTCCCAGTGTTGCATCAACTCAAACTTAGTTGTCATGTCCTTTCCGGTGACACCGGAAGCGACAAGGAGAAGAATAAGAGGCCACATGGTTCCTGGCGACGAAAGACATCAAGCCGTAGAAATGTTCAGTCATGTCCTAATTTATTAAATTTAAGTAAATATTCTCCATCCTCCCATAGTATTAGTTCTGTTAACCCATCTAGTAACAGTAATTCATTCATCGTGATGGGTGCAAAACTCACCAAGCCCAAACCCGGGGTATTGAATAGTTCATCTATATAATTATTTCTCCTGTCTAGCATGTTTGACAGTCTGATTAAAGTGATAAAACCCTTCCCGTAAAAAGGTTAACATCTGATAATGCACCCGTCACAAACACACGCAACGGCAAGTCAAGTGTAGGTGTTAAACAAACAAATGGTGCAGGTCAAAGTGAATGAAAACGAAAAGGTAATAATTAACAGATGATGGCCTAATGTACGTAAAACCGGCCCATAATATATGCCTGGTTGGTACCAGTGGCTTAGTGGACAACACGTTCTCTCTCCACGCCGTACACCAGGTTCGAATCCTCACATCTGATGCCCGGTGGCAGTGTGGTCACTGAAGAATACACTGCTGGAATATTGTTAAAACTTGCACCAATAGCAAAATGTACAGAGGTTACCTGGGTATTTTATCCTGCTCTTATTGGAATAAACAAACGTGCGAAGAATACTACCAAATGTATAAGCTTAAAAATGAATTGATCAAAATGTTAAATCCATTTAGACTGACTGACTGAGTTTGGTTTTACGCCGCTTTTAGCAATATTCCAGCAACATCACGGCGGGGGACACCAGAAATGGGCTTCACACATTGTTCCCATGTGGGGATTCGAACCCGGGTCTTCGGCGTGACGAGCCAACGCTTTAACCATTAGGCTACCCCACCGCCCCCATTTAAAAAGTGGTCAAAAATATGTTATATATTGGATTACACTCTCTCAGATAAGCACAGATTTTTGTATACACATTGTGTAGATTGCTCACTTTGTATGCATGCGATTAGGTGTGTCAGAGTGTGAGTGATAATCCCGGACGGATCGCATCCAACAAACGTACAAGAGTCTGTACTTCACTTTAAAACTCTATTACAGATCGAAAACACAACCACGACACCCTGTATTCATCACTATGTATTGACCTGATATTAGCCATCACCAAACAGGAGTGCATACTCTCTTTGGCCAGGCAGTTTAGGTATCGACGTCCTCTTGGCCTAGGCACTCTGGTGAGGTGGCACAACACAGGTGTCTGTCTCCGAGATCATGTTACTGTGAGTATGGGTAGACATTCACATTACCATGTCTGTGTTACCATATTATTGTGAATGTTTCAACAACGCACATGAAATCAAGTCATTTGTTAAAGAACTAGTCAGTAAACTCTGTGTACGTTCCTAGTCGGTAAAGGTAGATCTTTGAAGGGCATTTAGAAGTGGAATGCATGAGAAAAGAAAGATTTATGGATGTCAACTTCTTTATTGTGAATAACAGGACATCCATAAATCTTGCTCTTCGTTAAACGTATGTATAAATATCTCCCTCGAACCTACATTACGGAATGAATGGATGGTCAACTCACCTGTCTTGAAGAGACGGGACTGACTAGATAGAGACCACCAGATCATATATAGAGTCTGAGTTTGAGATCAGCCGGTGGTTAGGTTCACATGCTGCCTATCTGATAACGGACTCATTCTTCAACCTTGGCGTGTTCACCTCCGGCCATACATGGGGTTTTTCAAATTAAATCATGAAAATTTTATTTTTCATTTAACAGATAATCTTATCTTATTTAACGCCTTTAAATAGAGTTATGACGAAGATGGAGTGGCTTTGCTTGGAAACGAATGTGCAAAAATATAGGAATGATCAACCTGAAATGAGTTCTTTATGAGTATGCAATGGTAACAATATTTTATTTATTACTGGATCGGTGAATACATTTCCGAAACATCAGAAACATTTTAGATATGAATCTTTACCATCATTTCATGTCGGAATGAAAATTCAGGGCGTGTGGGAAACAGGAAACACAGAAAAACTTCGTATAGCCTTTGAGAACACTTGTACATGATGTAAACGGTGGGAAACTGTTATGGAAGACGTGAAGGGACACTATCGTCATTACAACACTAAGGAAACAATATCCAATGTGCAACGACAATGATTTTACGTGTGCTTCAGAGGGATGAAAATGGAGAAACCAGAGAGAGAATAAGTTTGGTTTTGAATAGACTGGTCTTCGGCGTGAGAGACGCTTTTTAACCCCTTTGGTTTTGTATAATAATACGTGGCTGGATACTTTTACGTATGGCACAGTTTGACAAGTCACCGTTGACTTCCCGCGGCACATGCCACTTTCATTGCAAAAACAAAATGTTGGCAATTAATTGTCAAATATTACTTCAATAAGTCAATAACGTAGGTCTCGGGGTCCATGGGGTTTACATGGGTGACTATAGTCCGTTTGGCTCAAAAGCGGACCGATGAATTGCAATCTAACTCAAAAACTTATAAACATAAAGATACTTAATGAAACGCTGATCATTATCAAAACATCATACCCACTGTGTGAGGTTTTTGCTACATGCTGCCTATCTGATAACGGACTCATTCTTCAACCTTGGCGTGTTCACCCTGCGGCCATACATGGGGTTTTTCAAATTAAATCATGAAAATTTTATTTTTCATTTAACAGATAATCTTATCTTATTTAACGCCTTTAAATAGAGTTATGACGAAGATGGAGTGGCTTTGTTTTGGAAACGAATGTGCAAAAATATAGGAATGATCAACCTGAAATGAGTTCTTTATGAGTATGCAATGGTAACAATATTTTATTTATTACTGGATCGGTGAATACATTTCCGAAACATCAGAAACATTTTAGATATGAATCTTTACCATCATTTCATGTCGGAATGAAAATTCAGGGCGTGTGGGAAACAGGAAACACAGAAAAAACTCATTATAGCCTTTGAGAACACTTGTACATGATGTAAACGGTGGGAAACTGTTATGGAAGCCGTGAAGGGACACTATCGCCATTACAACACTAAGGAAACAATATCCAATGTGCAACGACAATGATTTTACGTGTGCTTCAGAGGGATGAAAATGGAGAAACCAGAGAGAGAATAAGTTTGGTTTTGACGACTGAGTGAGTTTGGTTTTACGCCACTTTTAGCAATATTCCAGCAATATCACGGCGGGGGACACCAGAAATGGGCTTTTACTCATTGTACCCATGTGGGGATTCGAACCCGGGTCTTCGGCGTGACGAGCCAACGCTTTAACCACTAGACCACCCCACCACCCCTTTGGTTTTGAATAGAGGAGTTTTAACGTATAATAATACGTGGCTGGATACAATTTACGTATGGCACAGTTTGACAAGTCACAGTTGACTTCCCGCGGTACATGCCACTTTCATTGCAAAAACAAAATGTCTGCAATTAATTGTCAACTATTACTTCAATGAGTCAATAACGTAGGTCTCGGGGTCCATGGTGTGTACATGGGTGACTAGGCGTTAATGAGTTCGTGTTTGTTGAGAATAATGTGAAATTGGTGCTATCGCTGTAGAAGCGAAAAGCGCATCCTCAGTGGCCTCAGTGGCCGCATGGTAAGCGGAAGTTGTCGGCGTATAGAATGAGGTGATCTTACACAAGCCATTTCACACACGTTTTCACAAATGTTGCTGTAAACAATTTTAATGAATGAAAGTGGGACTTAATTTAATCCAATGAAATAAAATCTAGGAAGATCGTTTTGTTATGTGTTTTCTGGCATGATACGTTTTCGGATGGTGGTGTTGGCCCCTGCTATAGATCATAAGTAATCGGGTGATGGCGTGTCTATATGATAAAGTTGTCTCTTATATGTTAGTACGATGTCCCGATGTTCGTGTAATTATTTTTTTAAAAAACAAAAAAAATTAAGCATCTTAAAACCCATTACACACGGATATGTACAATGAACAGTTTTTTAATGCGACCCACGCTGAATTTCGCTAGTTTCAAGATCGTTTGCAACTAGCAAAGCAATTGCCATGTACTTATCAGCTGATCTATATTGTGACTACCACTGACTGGTTGTTTTATTCAGGTCAATGACGTTGTTCAATTTCATTGGCCCAGTGAGTTATGACTCAACAATATGGCGAAAGCAAAATAGCGATTTCCATAGCTTGTGCATGATTGTTTATGCAGGTATTTTGGTTTCAATTACGATTTTTTTTCAATAGTTAGTGTTTAATCTAGACAGTATTTCATGAGTACTGTCTAGATTGGCACTCTGTTGTTATTGACCATGTTTTGATGTCATTAAAACGTTTTGAACAAGCTTCATGTTTTATCTTTGTAGTGTGCTTTTTTTATGTGTATTAAGTGACTGACAAGCGTTTCAATTAAGCGCCCCCTTTATTCAATTTATTTTAGCGACCAGGGCTCTTACCACGTCCAATACGGGTATATCAACTACCCCGTTGGATAACTCTCCGGTAAAACCTTATTTTTTCCGGAAAATGTGCTCCTTTAAAAGAAATGATTCAACACGCAAGTTTTGTTTAGATGATTTTTAATGTGCTCCAAAGTTGCACCAATATTTCAAAATATATCAATGTTGGCGAACACATTTCTTACCATTCCAGATAATATTTGTCCGTCATTACGAATCTGAACTTCCTGTAACAACATGTGAGCTTCCTTACCACGTGACCGGATACCAGGACCTCTACAGGTTTGAAATGGTAAATTTCACCTTTTACCTTGGATATGAATCGGCATTCAGACCCGTTAACTATACACAAAGTTTGCGCTTGCGTACGGGAGACTACAGCAAATACTTTCACTCCATTACAAGGTATTTTTCTTAACTTTTCGCAACTGATCCAAAGGAATACAAGCTGGACATAATTTAGCTATCAATATTTCTCTCGTGGTCACCGCTCGTTTTCTTACAGTTAAGGCAACATTTTTTATTTCTGTTTCTCATCGTCCGACCGACTGTAAACTGGCAGCCAACCCGATAATAAAAAACAATTTGTCATAGTGCCGTCGCCTCGAACTCCGGACCTACCGACTGTTCATTCAGCTGCCTTCTTCCTGTCTCAGTGCTGAAGATTGTAGGTAGAGTAGGTAGAGGACAAGTGTAAATTCACAAGAGGGCTAAGCGCTAGGTATTAAATCCTTCTTTCTCAAATTTCATTATTAATACACAGTTTTGTATTAAAGGTATTAAAAAGTAACACAACTTTGTGACAGAAACATCTGATTCAATCTGTTTTGATGTACTCTGGTGTTATTGCTTGCAGTGCAAGCTGTATTATTGATTCAAAATCAGCAAATTTGACAACAAATGATCTTGGTGTATCTATTACCGATTTCTTGAATACCAAAGAAAGCAGAATCTTTTGTACTTTTCCGTCAGATTTAGCCATTCATAAACATTCAAAGTAAAACGGAATACTGACTGAGATTAGTTTTACGCCGCTTTTAGCAATATTCCAGCAGTATCACGGCAGGGGACACCAGAAATGGGCTTAACACATTGTGCCCATGTGGGGAATCGAACCCTGCTCTTCGGCGTGACGAGCCAACGCTTTAACCACTAGTCTACCCCACCGCCCCGTAAAACGGCATTAAAGTTACAGATGTGTTTGGCTTCTTTTCTGATGTAGATATGAATAAATCTAGATATTTTATTAATTTGTTTTATAGTAAACCGACCCAGCCGTGGATACGTGAAACACATAAACAACTGCTGCCCTTATATAACTGTGGTGTACATATTTCTTGGGCGTGACACAGTTTGATATAGGATATATATAACCGTGGCTTATAACGAGGCCACATATTACACATAACTTTGTTAAATGTCACAAACAACACAGTTAACGTAATCTCTGGTAGGTGGCTATATGGAGAATAAACTCTATTATCTACTATCTATATTTATAGTATATCAGTTATGTTGCGGTGAAATAACCGATACGCTAGAAAACTTTGACCTCTCATTCAAGACGTTGGTGCATAATCGGATCCACTACTTGGATACCCAAGCGTCGGGACATACAGACCTCGGGTAACACAAATACTAGGACACACAAGAAGTGGGACACAACGAGTTCCAGGACACACGGGCACTGGGAAACACAAGTACTAGGACACACATGTATAGTACGCACAAACACTAGAACACACGAGCATCCGTACACACAAACACTAGAACACACGAGCATCCGTACACACAAGCACTAGAACACACGAGCATCGGTACACACAAGCACTAGAACAAACAAGCATCGGTACAGACGAGCACTAGAACACACGAGCATCCGTACACACAAGCACTAGAACACACGAGCATCGGTACACACAAACACTAGAACACACGAGCATCCGTACACACAAACACTAGAACACACGAGCATCCGTACACACAAGCACTAGAACACACGAGCATCCGTACACACAAGCACTAGAACACACGAGCATCGGTACACACAAGCACTAGAACAAACAAGCATCGGTACACACAAGCACTAGAACACACGAGCATCCGTACACACAAACACTAGAACACACGAGCATCCGAACACACACAAAACACTAGAACACACGAGCATCCGTACACACAAGCACTAGAACACACGAGCATCGGTACACACAAGCACTAGAACACACGAGCATCGGTACACACAAGCACTAGAACAAACAAGCATCGGTACAGACGAGCACTAGAACACACGAGCATCCGTACACACAAACACTAGAACACACGATCATCCGTACACACAAGCATTAGAACACACGGGTATTGGTACACATAAGCACTAGACCACACGGGCACTGATACACACAAGCATTAAGACATATGGACATCGGTACACACAAGAACTAGGACACACTGGCATTGGTACACACAAGCACTTGGAACATACAAAGGTATGTTTTAATTCGAGTGTACTAGAAACAATATTGAAGGTTAACTGTACGTGAGATCGAACCAAAACAAATCACCGCTTTTCGCATTGGTCAAAAGTAGGTGATCTCCTTGTCGACCACTCAGTCGGGTTTCGATTCGTCTGTAACCACAGGTTAAGTCGCAAAAGTCAACATGACCCACTCCCTCAAAGGTCAGAGAAGTTTGGGTTCCCTTCAAAAACGAAAAATAAACATGTCTTAGGATCTCTAAAAAGCAAACACATATAGTATTCACGTATTTATTATACACTTTGGTACAAAAATATATACACACTATTTACAACTGTCACAAGGACACTATCAGAAGATATCGATGAGATGTACAACATATTTTACAGGCGCTTCCCATACTCCAGTTCCGCTCATCTCTGTAGTGTCATCGTGTATTATATACAGCTAAATGTACAACATCTAAAGGTTCCTTCTCAATCTACACATTACACGACAACGTGTTCCTACAAGTCGAAGATCGGATATTGAACATTGCGCGCTTTCAGATCTTCCGAATATGGACGTTTGCTATTTCGAAGTTCTGATAAGTCGAACAAGCGGCTGACTGTGCTTTTCAACTGATCGTATCTCTGCTAGTGTGGGGGTGGTTAATCTGATCGTCGCTTTGCCCTCTGCGGCTCGTTTCCGGATCTCCAGTACCTTCAGACCTACAACACACCAGAAGAATAACATGAACGTGAGAACCAACCGTTTGATACTGTAAGGAAAGGGTGGAGTATGTTTCAGGGTAATAGATTAAGAGTATTTGACCTGAGTTTGTCTCAAGGACAGTTATTGTGAATTAACACTACAACTGTCGGATTCCGTCTTGGTCAAGGGACGCACCTCTGAACAGCAATCATCCATATTTCCCGAAAGATCTTTACGCTCAAAAATGCATCTTCGAAAGTTATGTAAATAATCCATTTTAAACAAAATTAAGATTTGAAATGTACAAGGGATTTATTTGTTTCGAGACATCCTGTTGTAGGTCCCCGCGCAGGAATATATCACTGGTTGGGATAATTTATGGAGTAATATATGGGAGGTCAGAACTTCCGTGTTTCCGGTACACCGGAAGTTGGAGTTGGTTGAAGGTTATATCCATGAAAGTCTGTCTGCCATAAATGATTTGCATGCACGGGGTTGATTACATAAACACTGAGTCGACAGAGAATAACCAGCTTCGATCACATCTCAAAACATATTTCATTAGTTTTATAGGGAATATAGAGATGAAACAGTTGATCACTGAAAATCAGTAGAGGTGTCAGCACGTGCTGCCAGCCACAAGTGCCATTTACAAAGTAAGTGAGTGTTTCCTAACAGCAGAAGGGCTTCCTCGCGACACACCGGCCTTGACACAATCTGGACCCGACAATACATGATTAGCATCATGAGCACAGACCCACGTATTCTTGTGAGATGCCATTACTTTTTACCCCCTCGAACACTGTTCACTCAGCACACACTACGGCCACCCAACCCTTGATATCCTTTACAACATACACGGTGTTTTATGGACTATCCTGCATATACGTCTCCAGAAGGTTTATTGGCTTTAACCAGGCACGTACCCGCCACGGCCGACTGGAAACCTGCGTTGTAGTCCGTGGTGACTTCGTTGTGGATGTAGTCGGCTCTGTCGTCAACGAAGTTGTCGTAGATATCCGGCCCTCCCACCAGAGCTCCATACAGCGTGTGGGTGTTGGGTTCTGATTTAGAGAAGTCCGACCAGGTGCAAGGCCAGGGACTAGGGTCGCATGAGCTGTCAAGAGTAAATCGTAAAATGTTCCGGTAACAGTTGTTCTGAACTGGTGCTTCCAAACACATGGTCTGTGTTGAAGCGTGGTACAGACCACGGCCCCATACTCAAACATATTATAAGACATGCAGCTAATGACAAAGACGTTTCCAGGGTACATTGTAGTCCAAATGTGATATCATAAGTTGTAGATCAGAGCAGAATTAATCCAAATATCCCCTATGAAAGTGTTTAAAATGTGACAGAACAGAATTGAAAGGTCATGACTTGTAATACTAATGCGTGTTTGACCCGGGCGACAGTATTCCATGCTTTAGCAACGCTTTCGGAAGGCTTAATGGAAGACATAAAGCCTTTAGACGCGCTTGACGCATCGGTGACAAAATGATTCCTGTGTTTCTTCAGCCGAAGGATTGAATACACTGTGAATGTGTTTGCTTCGGGGTTTTACTGCATGGCAGTGATTCATAAATGGATGCACATTATACACATGTAACCGGAATTTATATTATGTCATATAAAATAATATTTATATTATGGACAGTATTTGTCCTGATGAGTGAGAGTTTGGCCTTCTTCAGTAGGACCTTCAAGCAGTAGACTACTTGACCTGCCTGGAAGCATGATGTGGTCGTGTCGGGGGATTGAAGCCGAAGCCGATGACGTAGCTCCTGCCCCCTCCCCAGCATGTAGTGAATCTGGTCCTTAGCCCAATTCCGGTACAGGTCTGGCTTGATGCCTAGGTTGGCTGCTGCCAGGGCAACGGTAGCCATGTTGGCTGCAATGGAATAACAATGTTATTCTATATTGAAGCTTCTTCACAGTACTGTAATGGCTGATAGGACTATTGAGGGAGTGAGTATAGCAGTACGCCACTTTTTTCACTTTTCCAGCAATATCGTAAGTATTAATTGCTGTTATTAATTGATGACAAGTCAAATTTTGTACTTAGGTGGTTGATGATATTTCCAACCATAAGATCATAGAAAAGAAATGTGTGTTTCAGTAACAAACTCAAAGCAAAATACCTCGTAGTCCTCCAAATATAATTATTGTGGGGCTTTCCACTTCGTCAAAAACCACAATGTTTTTCAGTTTGCTTTCACCGAGCCTCCGAATGTATTAATGCAATTTGAGCATCCTAACTACATTATGAGTGTAAAAGTGACTCATGTGCCCAAAAAAGTGTCTTCATTGTGAATTACGAGTCACAAACACATCTTCGTGTTGCCAAAACGCCTGTCAGTTTATTATAAAACTGGTAAACTAAACAAACCGCTTCAATCGGAGACTCTGCTACCACACCTACCGGAGTATCTGAGGGATCCCCATCTCTGCCTGAACGCCAGTCCTTTGGGGGTATAGTCGACGGCCCCCCCAGGGAGCCAGTCCCTCATGAAGTCCTCGATCTCCAGTCGGTACCGTCGCTGCTTCGTCAGCTTGTAGAGCAACACCTGAAAACAATATTACACCGCGGTGTGGCGGCTTCAAACGACAGGAGTTGGACAGAGGTTAATCGTTTAACACTTTCACGAAAATTCCGAGGGCAGGTACAGTCTGTTTGCAGTGAAAACGTACCGATGAATTTCACTTTAAAAGAAAAGGTAAATCGAATAAAGTGTAATTTAGACTGCAAATCCTCATAATTCTGCCTCGCCAATTGAACATTTTTATATCAGAATTTGATTCAGCTTAGGATAAAAGTTCTTTAGTAAACGATCATAGTTTTACATCGCTATTATTGATTTGTATTACAAGGGGGGTATGCACATCAAATGAAACACCGAGAACAAGTAGAGTTGGTCTAAGTTAACGCTCATCACGTACCGCACGTGCAATTTGTTTCGTTGTTCCAACTACTGCGCTTACCCCCTTGTAATACAAACCAATAATAACGATCTGAAACTATGATCGTTTGTTAAACAAATTTTACCCTAAGTTGAATAAAATTCTGAGATTTAAATGTTCAATTGGCATGGTAAAATTATGAGGATTCACAATCTTAATTTCACTTTATTTGACTTACTTTTTTGTTTAAAGTGAAATTCATCGGTACGTTTTCACTGCAAACAGACTATAGGGTGTGCTTTCATATGGCACTCATTTCACATGGTTCATATGACTAAAAACATGTATGCCTGTCCCTCATCAGCCAGCCTTAAATGGGTACCCGGTATGATAACGATCATCAGATTGCAAGCCCATCTGCGCCTGGCTGCTCTCCATAGGGAGATGTGAACGTCACTTTGAAAGCGTAACCAGAATTGGTTAAATGCAAATATTTTCATTATTCATTTATTTTTTAATGATTTTCTTGTTTACCCGGACATCAGTAAAAGTATTCATTTTCCTTTACACAGTTTTGTTGTGTGTTTAAGAACAGTGACGTGTTGTCCGCGTGTGACTGCGCCATCTTACCGTGGCCCCTGCCGTCTTTTCATCCCATGACTGGGCCCAGCTTCCCCGATCGTAGTTCCGCTCGGCCGCCACGAGGTACTTCCTCAAGCCGGTGGCGCGGTATAGCCATGCTGCCGCCCACGTCAACTCGTCACGGTAGCCGGACGACCTGGATAAAAGAAGGACATCATGAACGTTCGGAAGTGTTCCACGAATGTGTTCTAACTCTTTCCAAGCAGCATCGTTAACCGTCTTCAATCGTTGAAAAGCATGGTTTTGCAGGAAGAAAGAGAAACAGTTACGGAAATTGGAGGTCGCTGACAGATGAATAGCTTGAGGAAAACTAGTTATTAAAAATAAATAAGGTTCACATTTTCTTGTCATTTTAATACTTATTATTTCCGATAAATAATTCATTTTGATATTAATGTCACACATAAAAAGACCCATATTGAAGGAAAATGCAATGATTGTATCAAACGTAATTGACGCTCACCTTTTCACAAGCACCTACGAGTCTTGGGTCATGAACACAGGTTAATGATTCAATCGGAACTTTACTGTGGACCTTGTGTTATTTGCGTATGTTTATTTACTAATGAGTGATGTGGTCTGGATGAATGAGGGTGTATTGGGGGCGAGATTTTAAGGAAAGGAGGCTTTCATGTTTTCATGGTTTGTATATTGGTGGGAAGTGGGTCAAGGTAGCCTGACAGCCGCACCTTCTTCAGTTGCTAAGTCGCTGTCAATGTGCTTCATCCTCTGACCGCAATGCCTCCCTAGCATTAGGTGGGGAGTATATCCTACGCTACAGGTACATTGTGTGGGGATGTGAAGCTAGATAGGATCATACATGTCATTCACTACTGATTTCCTTGTTTCCTATGACGTATGACTTAATCCCTTGCAGTATGAACTGCACCCCACGTTTCCGTGTGAATAAATGGTGATATTCCATGTCCAGAGACCATGAATCTCATTATGAAGAGTTCACCCACAGTTTAGGTTCCTGTCAAGTAAATCTCTTTCACAGCGTTCGGTACATTCGTGGGGGTGTGCCTCGGATTACTAGGAAGTACATTACCGTAAAGCCACATAAACAACACGGCAGACTGTGACAATTTCAGGTCCAGGCATATATATTTGCCTAAAAAGCGTAACTGTGTTTGTTACTTTATTGAAACTAATAACATCATGTTGGTCAATTGTCTGATTGTTTCATCATAACAATGACAGAGCCTATACCTGGTAAAGGGAGGCAGAAGGGCACACCGTAAAAGACGGGATGTTTAACTACTCAATTAGCAATGTTCCACATGGGTACTATGTTCGAAGCCCATTTCTGGTGTCCTCCGCCGTGATATTGCTGGAATATTGCAACAAGCGGCGTAAAACCATACTCACTCACACAATTAGCAATGTCAATATCGGGTGTGCTCACAAATTGCGCTGATACAGACGAGGCCGGAGGATGCACTGAAGACAGGTGAACGGCCTGGGGATGTTGTTCTAACAACAAGGAATATATGAGTTCAATAAGAATCATATCGGCCTAGTGGGATAGTGTATAAATACCAAGTTACATTACACACACTCTTGATTGTATCTTAAAAGACAAAGCCATAGCAACAATCTCATTAAAATTATATTTCAGTTCTCGCTGAATTACGAGGTGGCCAGACCGAAAAACTAATATTCATGACATTGCGGTCACAATAACATATCGGTATCAAATTATACTTGTAAGACAACAGCTCAGATATGTTGGTTTTGCAAGATGTAACGAAAGTTATTTACGATTACACGTTCTCAGTACAGATTGTAGTATTGTTTGGGGTTGAGTCTCATCTGGGGTTGGAACCTGCACTCACAGTGGTTGGGCTTCGTACTTAGATCTCATCTAGATTCCGATTCAGACCGAAACATTCCCAGAAATAACGTCTACTGTCAGATAGCCAACGTTCCCTTTATGTCGTGCATTACTCAAGAAGCTCCAGGCGCGAGATTTCGTGGCTTTCGGGGTATAATCGACCATGCTCTTCTAATATGTCCAACCCGTGAAGGTCCGGGTTAGAATGAACCTTCAGTAACCCATGCTTGTCGTAAGAGGCGACTAACGGGATCGGGTGGTCAGGCTCGCTGGCTTGGTTGACACATGTCATCGTATCCCAATTGCGCAGATCGATGCTCATGCTGTTGATCACTGGGTTGTCTGGTCCAGACTCGATTATTTACAGACCGCCGCCACATAGCTGGAATATTGCTGAGTGCGGCGTAAAACTAAACTCACTCACTCACTCTAATATATCCAAGATCATCACAAAACTTGTCTTGCCTTTGCGTGTGTTTGTGTCAGGTGTCAGCGATGGGGAAGGGTACGAGCACCTGGTTTCATCACTAAATGATTTTTATCCATAAACACATTCCAAAAATATACCAGTTGTTTAAATCGGACAATGGGCTTTGCTTCTACCGGGATTTCATATAAATATGGAAAGGGTAATGGCATTTCAGAAGAGGTGAAACACTTATCAATACTCGCAGGCATCCCGTCTACTATGTCCCCATTCTATCATGATGAGTACCCACGGACCGCTGCTTAGCATTGAGAACGTAGGTGCGATGGAGGTGATGGCGCCACTGCCGTCATCTTTAAAACAAAACTATGGGTAGCATGTCTAGAGGATCTGTTATAAATAGGATGGAGTGAGTGGGTTAGTGAGTGAGTATAGTTTTACGCCGCATTTAGCAATATTCCAGCAATATCACGGGGGTGGGGGTGACACCAGAAATGGGCTTCACACATTGTACCCATGTGGCCAGCGCTGTAACCACAAAGCTACCCCACTGCCCCGTTATAGGGTGGACATACAATACTATGTGCGATTGAGGACAATCTATATCATCCCATTGCGATCACCTTCATAAATAGTCCCATACTTTCCGATACATAATGACGACTAAAGGCTACAACTCACGAGTAGAATTCCTCCACGATAGGGATGCTGTCACTGTACTTTCCTCGATATCGCTCAGCAAAGTCGAAAAGTTCCTCCGCGTGACGAAGTAGTTCCGCCGCATAGACAGGGTCTAGGATGAATGTCGAATCATACAGGGCACAAGGTATATAATCAAGTATGTGTTGGAAGCTAAGCTGTCTGTACAGAGGCATCATAGAAGCTACTGACAAGGACGTAAAAGTATTAGAATTATAACTACCTTCCGGTTTCTTTGATGAAGAGTATTTAGCACAAAAACTACACTTATATCTCGTAACTCTGAAGCCGCTTATGGATAGAACTAGTAGTCATTTGCCCAATTGTCCCTGGAATTTGTCATAGCGTTCAAAGGAAGATGATGAAGGAATGAAGATTGAGTTCGACTCAAAGAGGTTTCACCGCGGATCTGACAGGAGGTTTCTTTTGGCCCAAAATAGTACACCCGATGCCTATTTAAATTGTAATTGATGCTAATGATCCTATAACCAAAATATTCTGAACGATTGAAACATTAAAACTAACAATAGCCGTTGATGGCATCTTACATGAAACTTACACTTCTATTCTGTTAAAGAGTATGTTCAGTGTGTGAATGTTTGATGTTCTTCTTGAAATGTCTCGTTAAGGTTAAGGCTTCTGAACATATTCAATGGTACATCAGTAAAATCTACATGACACCCAACCGAGGTCCCTATGGCCACACCTTGTACCATTACTGAAACCGTATTACTAAGAATCCAATGGAATTGAAAATAGAGCTAAGCGAAACAAATGGATCTAAATATATTAACAATAACTGCAGCACATGAGGTACCTCTTGGTTTAAACGCAACAAATCCAGCAGCCAACGCAGCCGCCGTTTCTCCAATGACGTCACTTCCGGGCCGTTCCGGGGTCAAGCGATACGACGGTCTGTACATGTCCATGTCTTCCGGTCTTCCCCAGAAGCTGTGGTCTACATACGGGTCACCTACCTTGAATATATCGCAGCATACGTCAGATATAAGTAAAACATATTGTTACATTATTCAAACTGGGCATTCGTACCGTCCATTACTGAGTTTGGTGGCAGACATTACAGCATCATCACCGTCCATGAGCTTCACACGGATACCCATGTGGGGAGCCATCGGCGTGACGATAATGCTTTTCCATTTGTACCCCACCGCATCCGTTGAGGGATAATGCCATGTGATAATGCTTTCCCTTTTGTGCATCCCTGTCTGGACTTGTGTTGGTTTTATATCGCAAGCCTACTTAGAGAACATGGTGCGTGGATATCATGAATACACTACTCGGACACAGTATACTGACTCAAAGCCGACAAGCCCGTTTAACACTTTCAAAGTTCTAACGTCTTCTGGTATGGGACGTTTGGGGGATCGAACACCAGACCTTCTGCACTACTGGCAGACACTCCATCCACTAGACTAAGGTGGGTGTCGCATAAACAACGTTCAGTTGCAGCAAGGTTATGACCTCGCCATGTTAATAGGCTATACTTGATGATTAACCTCCTGGCTGATTTATTTTTCAGGGACATTTTGTTTGATGTAATGTATTAGGCCAAAGCAAAGTGGGTTTAACCTTGAAACAGAACACAGAAACACTTCCTGGTGTATTATCCAACACACAGAGACGCCGATACGTTCCAGAACGTGAACTTGACATTGCCAGATGTCAATACACATGAACTCCATGAACATATTCGTGAAAGCTGGACAATATTTCAGAGAAAATCACGATCAGGACGTGTTCAGTTAGGCGTGGACCTCCATCACATGTAACGGAAACAAGTTTAGATTGAGGTTGTAACAAAGTTAACAAAAATATATTACATCTTACCCAGGAAGCAAAGCACAAAATCAGGTACCATATTCACCTGTACATACCTGTGTCAAATATGCACTGAATGTCATACTTACATATGATCATGTATACTACTGAAAACAAGTTCAGGAACGCCCGACTATGTTTACACTATCATAGCCGATAGTTATTATATCACTTCAAACTGTAGGTGTTCCTAAACATTGTTGTTGTTTAACGCCGCACTCAGCATTATTCCAGCTATATGGAGGCGGTCTGTAAATAATCGAGTCTGGACCATACAATCCAGTGATCCACATCATGGGCATCGATACGCATGTGTCAATAAAATCAATCAGGTCAGCGAGCCTGACCACATGATCCCGTTAGTCGTCTCTTACGACAAGCATGGGTGGCTGATGACCAATTCCAACCCAGATTTCCACGGGTCTCAACTTGGTAGGAGTAACATATAGTCGAAACGAAGAATTTATGCTTCATTCGAAACCCTACGCAATCCATATCTCGTTGGAAACATCAAACTAGTAGTGTTGTTTCTCATGACACATTCGCAGAAAATATAGGTAGACACCGTGAAATACACATCTCTATTTCCCAAGATCTCCCTCTAATTGTACCATATGAACACAATGAGACAGTAGTTAGGTAGCCATGGCCGTGTGATGCCATATCGTAATTACGGAACTGCAGTTCTGCAGTTCAGGCAATGCAGTTCTTTTTATCAAAACCAAATCTAGTATGCACAAAACACGTGTGAGCAAAAATGAAAGAATGTTGTTTAAAGCCTCAGTGAACAATATCCCACCTATACTGCGGTGGTCTGTTAACAGTCGAGTCACCCGACAACTGAAACCTAGTATGTTTACGACAAACTCGTTGGTGAGCAAATCCTCTTTAGTTGAAAGATCCTGTTGTTTACAATCGATCCTCCTCAGTGAACGATCCTCTTTATCCCACCTATACTGCTTTGGTGGTCTGTTAACAGTTTTCGATCGTCTTTTATCGGATTTACCATCGGAACGTCTGTTTGTTTGCCTTTACGACGTTCCATCCTCGATTTAGTTAATTTGGGCTACATTCGATTCACTTTATTTGACTTTTACGACATACGATCCGTTCAGATGGCTTTGATGACACTCGATTTTCTTTTGTGGATTTATGCGACAAGTAAATTCTACTGCGACCTATTCTTCCCCGGAAACCCTATCGGTGATGATAACTATAAAACATGCAAATGGATAATACACAGCTGATCCTAAGAGAGCACAAAATTGTCAATGCCCACTCTCAGTGCCTGTTAGCCGCTGGAATGTCTGGATCAACATTTCAATATTCTACTGTTTATCTATCCGCTACTTGAACAGAACTATTAACCGTCAACGTGAATAATCAGTCTCAATTATGCTCCAAAACAGATATATTTGGGCCTAAAGGGGCAAATATGTGCTGGAAATTATCACAGAAACGATCCGTGAAGGTCCGGGTTAGAATATTGATCTTCAGTAACCCATGCTTGTCGTAAGAGGCGACTAACGGGATCGAGTGGTCAGGCTCGCTGACTTGGTTGACACATGTCATCGGTTCCCAATTGCGTAGATCGATGCTCATGCTTTTGATCACTGGATTGTCTGGTCCAGACTCGATTATTTACAGACCGCCGCCATATAGCTGGAATATTGCTGAGTGCGGCGTACAACTAAACTCACTCACTCACTATCACAGAAACTCGTCCTACCTGGGCATAGAACTCATACTTGGTGGGGTGAGCTTTCTGGAAGTAATCAAGTGGCCACTTGACACAGTCGTACATGTCCTCCAGGAGACCCGTTCCCTCGTACGCCTCCTTGAACTCCAGGAACCCCCACAGCAACATCGTCGTCGCCCCCGCCATCGGGTGCCCAAACTTAACGTAGTCGCCAGCTGCAATATCAGGAAGTCGGGTGAGGTGCGCACTCAGACAAGTCGCAGAGCCTAGCCACCCAATCTACAGTTAAGTCGACTTTTTCGGCAGCCATGATATACCGAGGCAGCTCCCACTGAAGGGCTGGTTATGGCTGCTACACCGATAACTGTGATACAGTTGAAATATCACTCACTCACTTACTCAATCACACACTCACACACTCACTCACACACTCGCCCACTCACTCACTCACCGTCACACCAATTGAAATATCACTCTCACCCAATCACTCAATCACACACTCACTCACTCACTCACTCACTCACTCACTCACCGTCATACCAGCCTCCGCTGAGGTCCTCTCCAAACATCCCCCTGTCATCCGTGGCCGAGTTGCCCCTCCACGTGATTCGGTTGTTGTCAGGGAGGTACCCTGACCTCTGAGCCTCGTAGAAGAGAATAGATTTATACATAGCCTCTCCATAGTTGTAGCCTGGAACAGACGTGGAGACACTCACTGTTACAGATTGTATATGTGAAATACTATAACTATATCCATTAGACAAGGTTCACCAACACATTGACGGCTTGTGATACGACAAAAACCTACGCTACATCAGTGCTCACGTAGTATCACGAAACAAAGCCCATATTATTTTTTTTAAACTTGCGTTTTGTTAACCCATATTGTGAATCGGAATTTAAGAATATATTTGGAGCATTTATTGCACTCGACTTGAGTTAACATAAAGAGTAATGAACATAATGTTTAAACTGTATGACAAAAAGGTTGCATCGGAAATCCGTTGCATTGCGAAATCTTGCCCAGTAATTTGTTCTAAACAAGATTAAGAATGTAAATGTTTGAGAACGTTTTAAATCAACCATTTATTAACAAAATGTGTTCAACACGAGGGGAAAGAAAACGTTTTTTGTTTATCTACCGGCGTACAACGTGAATATGTTTGTGCTCAACGTGTCCCGAGTAACACGATTTCCTGCAGAAATGTTTTTGTAAAAAACATGTGCAAACGTTTTATACAATCACACGGGGATTGTTATCATCAGCAAAAATACCTTTGGGTGTTGTTTTTTTGTTTTTGGGGTTTTTTTACGTAAATATTCTCCTCAATGATCACCATACCGCGATATACATTTAGTGACATATACTTATCATATCTCTTTTTGCAAAGTTTTTGTGAGGATGGAACACATATCCTTGAATGCATTATATAGACTGAGAATCCCCCACCCAACCCCAACCCAACCCCACCCCACCTGTACTGATCTGCCGGTGTTCGTATCATAATCCTGATATAATTATTAATATCGGCAGACTCGATGATGATATATATATATATATATTGCCCATATGGTGATGACGTAATTGTAGCGTAGGGTTGGTTGCTTGCTTTGTTGTTTAACGGCGCACTCAGCAATATTCCAGTTATATGGCGGTGGTCTGTAAATGATCACTGCAAACTATGCAGTGATCTTAACTCCCACGTGTTTGATAGATGTTTGTCAGACAGCCGACCATACCCCCTGTGGAAACACTCGAGAGGATCCTTTCCATGATTTCCTTCAGTGTCCTCTACGGATTTAGATTTAATAAATACATCTTTCAAAATAATATAAGTTTACATGTGATTATTCACCACTTAACTCTAAAACTGCCAAATTTATCAAATCTTTACTTTGTTCAATATTTTAATATGCATCAATATGCTGTATGTTCACTGTGTCACTATATGTGACTTTTGAGAATAAAATTTCTGTTCTGTCCTGTTCAGTAAGAGGATTAGTAATATGTTTTGAGAAGGGCACAGGAGGTAGGAGTGTGTTGTATACCCTGTGGTGACTTTGGGTCAGCTCATTTATTAAATAGGGGTGGACAGCATGGCTCAGCTAATTAGTGTACTCATTGAGTCTGTCTTATGGATGGTCTGTCTTTTGGGAGGTCTGTCTTTTGGGAGTGGACCCGATTTACAAATTGTGTCAACACACCACGTAGATCATAACCCATTAGTGCGGGGTCCGAACCCGGAACGTATGCAGCAGGACGAGCGGACACCCTCACACGGGTATATATCACTTCCTGAAAACAAAGAGTTGTTATGTCCGCCTAGTCTCAGTCCATTTAATTTAGACGTTCATGTACTAATGTTTCATAAAATATACATGTTGTGGTAAAACTGCGGCTGATTATACGTAATGCTGATTAATGTTATTTAATTTTCTTTTGTTAATTTTGTGTGTATGCGTGCGTGTGTGCATGTGCGCGTGCGTGTGTGGGGGGGAATTTGGGGGCTTATATGTTTTGATTTCTTATGGTTTTTGTTGGAGGGGGTGGGGGGCATTCTACTGGCATTCATCTTACTTTGTTATTCCATATTTCCAAGATACTTTGGGATATTGAAAGATCTTGTTTGTTCAGACTTGCTATCTGTTAAGACGTCCTTGGATTGACATTCTAAACGTAATCCCACTGTCATCGCAGTGATGTGACGAAGGACGCCACACCAATACTGTGACGTCATCAGTACGGTCACGAGTCTTAATATCTATCAGAACACGAGACAACAAGAAGAACATTTATTGAAATCTGTTTCGTGAGATAATCGGGACAGGGTATTCCATGGCGTGACGTTTTATATTTACTTCAACAGAGTCGATGTTGATGACGACGGTGGACTGACGTTCACGGGTCCATCGCAAGCTATTTATCAATCATTCTGAGTCAGCTACAACAGATTTGTTACTGGGGAAACATAAAAAATGTCCCCAACTGTGTTGCAAAACAAACATATTTCTTAATGTTTTTCTTTCTTTATCGACTGCAGAATTTCTGCGCTTGAACACGGCAAAAGTATTTAAAATTATCCTTTCCCTTTTAGTTTTAACAACATCCAACAATTGTCGCCATCGTTTTACAAACAGACCCATCCGTGTAGTATAAGATACTTAGCTAAGGGAAAAACGACTAACTCTTATACATATCCTACCCATCAAAAGCACTAACTATATGTTATGTATATATATGTGGTTACATCGAAGATGAATTTCTCCACTAACTTGGGAAACCATCTGCAAACCTTATGCAGATGAACTGCACGGGGATCATGCATCAACTTGCTGAAAAGCATGTGCAAATATCGTGCATGTCAACAGATGCATTTTGCTGTAAAGTTTCGTAAGAATTCGCCAATTTTCACTGTGTTTCATCATTTATTGAACTCATGACAATTATCTTTTCAACGTTACGAATTTGTTTTACAATACATCAGTTCATCTGCTGTCATGTCTTTCACACCAGGCTATAACGAGGTCAGTTTTTACCACGTAAACCTTTGGTAATCTGGAATATCGAAATGATTTAACGGTGCCTAGATCTAAATGATAATTAACAAAAAACAGTAAAATAGTCCGAATTCCAAGTTTCCCTTACCTCCTTCAGGGTCAGGCCAAGGCGGGGTAGGTCCTGGCGGGGTGACCGGCGTCTCCTCGTCCTCTGGGGGTACAACTGGGATCCAGGGCCAGAAGTTGTGTTTTGGGAGTCCATAGTACGTTTTGTTGTCCTTCACTGGAGGGATGATTGGTATATACGGCCAGAAGTTATGTCGAGGTAGCCCGAAAGTTGTCGGAATACGGCCGTTCAGGAACGGACGGACAAGAAATACAGCATGAACGACGGTGACGACGACGCACACGGTGAGAAGAAAGAACGAGGTATGCATCATGACTGAAGCTAGTGAGACAGGTGCGAAGTGATGATCATCCCTACCTAAACAGGCCCTCTCATATCTGCAGCCGCCGGTGAGAACCTGTTCTCAAATCCATGTATACAGTCCGTGAGAGAAAATCTTTACCAGGCTTGTGTAAAACTGTCAGTCCAGCACACACACAGCTCGTGTGTGAAGATCAATGGCACAACTTGACTGTGTCTCGCATATACCAGTTGGTTTCAGCATATACACAAAACTAAACGTATACATGTTCCACCACTGTAGACATCCTCTCGCCCCCAATGCCTCTATTCAACTGAACGAAAAGCCCTTAACAGAAAAAATACACCTTTTATATTTTTTCAGTTTTTCCGTTCTTATTTTCCCGATAGTCCACGGCTGTCAAACTCCAACTGTTTTCCGGCGATCGAACCCTAGGGTAATTAAGTTCGCATATTTCCTATGTACTTTGCTAACATGAGGAAAGTCAAGACACCAGTGAGCGATCAACCCAGGGGCGATCTACGCCTTTCCCCATACAGCCATACACGCTGACTCGAGCAATCATTTACCAAGAGGAAAAGCTTACAGGAGATCACGCTCCGGGAAGGTTCCGCTAGCGATACAGTTAACGTTGTGGCCACTTCCCTGCTGTGGAGAATGTATCGTTTAGTGCAACACTGGCTGGAAGAAAAACTACTCGCCGACAACAAGTTTCGTCCACTATGTATACCAGCCCGCGTGCCAGCATGCTTTTGTTAAGACTTAGTTTAATGTCGCGGCTGTTCCACCATTTGTACTCGTGAGGTGGCATATTTGCTTAGGATTTATGACAACAAAGAAACTATCTAACATGTTTAACGGACAGTAGTCAGTGTTAAAAGTCACCGATTTCTTGACATAAAGGGACCTTCTTTGAAACTAAGGACCTCCAACATCACAGAAACGCCGGCCGTGTTACTTTAGAGTGGAGATTTACGCAACCAAAATAACGAGGTCTTCTTAAGACATTTCAGAAGTGTTTACGAATAAGCTTTGAACACTTGCTAATTGCAAAACATTTAACTTAGAACGGTAATGTAATTTATATTGTCAACAGTGTGTGAGGGAATCAATAGCGAGTGCAGTCTTGTTGAATGTTCTGCGTGTGGAGGGATCGGGTTTTACACTTCAGTGTGACGCGTCTATTCTGGTCGGGTTGCAACAGTCGTGCAGGTTTAACCTAACAGCTAATCAATTGGACATGGTTTTTTTAATATTCCGAGACATTTCACAATATGAAGATCATGCATGTCCTCCCAGAAGATGTGTACAAATACGAATTATACTTAAAAGTTTTCCATACACACGTACAGGTAATAGGAGCGATAATGAGTGAGTGAGTTTAGTTTTACGCCGCTTTTAGCAATGTTCCATAAATATCACGGCGGGGGACGCGAGGCTTCACACATTGTACCCATGTGGAGAATCGAACCCGGGTCGGGCGTGACGAGCGAACGCTTTAACCACTAGGCTACCCCACCGCCTCTGTAGGAGCGATAAATACGGCATTGTACTATACTGAAAGGAGATCATACAACGTGTTATTAGTTCTTAGTTTTTCAATCCTAATCATGCTGATATGAGATGGGGTGTGTTGTACATATAATGATTGCAGACATGGCATATGTGGGCGTCTGTGGTCTGGGCGTGCGTGCGTGTGTGCGTGCGTGCGCGCGTGCGTGTATACTCCTAGATCAATTGTCTTTGGCCTTATATGGTCATTCCGTATGATAAAGTTTGTCTGATGCCGACGCCAAACAAATGTGGACACTAAAGTCAGGAACTGCTGGACTATTGCAGGACATAAGGGGAAAGTAGACTATCGGAAAGTGGAAGTAAGTCATTCGCATGACATAGTGAGTGAGTGAGTGAGTGAGTTAATATGTAAAGTTACAACGGCAATATTGTAGACAAAGCAGTGTATTTGTTTTCATGAGTATAGATCTACTTTACATGGAAACGATGACATGTATCAACCCGATCTCGTAAGTAGCCTCTTAAGCATATATGCTTTGCTTAGTAGGGCTGCGCAATATAACCGGTTTACCGGTATTTACCGATTCAGACATGAAAACGATACGTATTGCGATACGCTGATCGAAAACCGGTATTTTGACATGCATTCGGAAAACTTCGTAACGCTCGGAAATCTTCGGATATTTCCGTTTTTTTAATTGTTCTTTTCCCTGTTTCATTAGTGCTAAATGTTACTTAAATTTTTATTTTGTCATGATTAAGAGTTTTTATAAAAGGTTAATCAATCATAGTGATTTTGTTGTGTTTTTGCTTTATAATCAAGCATTAACTCGCTTATAAGGAATTTTTTGTTAAAAACATAATCCTTGCAATATATTGCAATACATATCGCAATATATGCTTCCGCATCGCAATATATCGCCAATATGAAAATTCTCTGCAATACCCACCCCTATTGCTTATACCGTCTGAACCGGATCTTCGCAGGTGAATACATAACCATACCATCAGAGGCATCTCTACGGCGGCTTAGAGATCGCAGAGTCTCTACTGGAGACATGTCAGAGACCAGTCTAACACATGTATGCCTTCTCGCCGAAGAAAATCTGTGCTGATGAGATGGTATGGTTATGTTGTATTGGAGTTTCAATTTTCTGCCGATAATTGTAATTCGCTCAGAACCTTGTGTCGCCTAGGTGTGATCATATTGATACCTTATCAAAGTGCATGATAAAAGATCCGGCGATTTTACGTGCGCATCAGTCATACGAAATTCAGAATACATGGGGTATTGTATGGTGAGAATATTTGATTAGGGCCATCGCTTTCTAGCCCAGACTTAAGCTTAGTTTTATTGCCTAAATTCGGAGGCGAGAAAGCGATATCACGAGACGAGAAAGCCCAGCCACCATAGTATTGCATCATCGGATGAGTATTCCGACTATTGTGAGTGTGTGAGGCAAGCGGTAAGTGGTGCAGAAGGTTACAGTGTATGCGTTAGCAGCACAGGTATGGTGCAGACAAACCTGGAACCAATCGGAACAAACCACGACTTGAACCCACTATCATAGATTTCAGACGTGTCCGAGGGTCGTACTTCTGCATTGAGAATTGCAACGGGGCCTTAATTTACGTATGTTTGAGGCTGGCTTAGAATCAGAAAGTTTCAACTCTTGATGAATGTACAAGAGAGCAATATGAACAACGTTAGCCATTGTCGGAACTCACTCGGCGTCGCTGCATCGCTCTCATTTACATATCGTATTTGAGCATCTGTCATCGGGCTATTCAATCTTCAGTAACCCATGTAAGAGGCGACTAACGGAATCGGGAGGTCAGGCTCGCTGACTTGGTTAACGCGTGTCATGCGTAGATCGATGCCCATGCTGTTGATCCTAGACTCGATTATTTACAGACCGCCACCAAACAGCTGGAATAAACATGATCATTAACACAACGTTACAGAGACGAGTTGAACAAGATATACGAGGGTAAACTCACTACAACGATTCATTATAGATATCAATTTGTGTACAAAAATTATGGATGGTCTTGGATTTACAGAAACGGGATAACTTTTTTTATCGTAATCAAGTGATGGTTAAGTAGCCTGTCAGGCGTTGGACATTTCAGAACCTTCAGCCCGACTGATACTTTGCTAGCCACGAACTGTTGTTTTCTTCCTTCTGGAATAGATGGTTGCTGTGGGTTACAACTGGTGACTGTGTCCGACTTCCAGAACCATCCCTGCATAATGAACGACACTGTACAATTGCTGTGGAGCTTCGAAATGTCATAAGGATTCAGTCTCCTGCGCAATAGTGTTCCCACGAAACAGGGAAGAAACCACATTTTCCTAGTTCGTCCAGGCGCGTAGCAAGCCATGTTTTTTCGCGTAGGCCCGATGGGTTGCATAGATTTATATTTAGAAAGTACTGAGGGCTTGCCCAACCTTTTTAGCAACAATCATTTATATAATGGTAGCTACGCCCCTGGTCTGGTGCCTTTGGCTCACTCAGGATGTACGCTTTAACCGAACCAACCAAGATCACCATTGTCTTCTAAGCCAATACCAGAACACAATGGCAGAATGGAGAGCGGCCTACCTGGTTGCCCTGTAAACTGGTGCCAGTGACAATGAAAAACGCGCAAAAGGCCCGGATGTACAGAACCACGACTGCACCGTTTAAAATTTACTCTGGTATAACACATGTCCTCCGCTAAAACTCTGGCGGCTGTGGCTGGACAAAGAAGGAAAGCGTCTTCCTGGTCGGGTCTTCAATGGAAGGGTTTGCAATCGACTCATATGATGCACCTGGTAGACAGTGTTGAGATTCCAGGCAGGTGGTCGAAACAGGTGTCCGTAGATAGATCAGGAAGTTTGCTAAGATCTGGCGAGTTTCCCGCGTTAGATCTTGTTTCTTGGCTGCACAAAACTTGTCGGCATACATGTGTCAGGTGGAAGTCCCAGAGTGATAGTCACTTGGCGCTCAACGCCTTCTGCATATAGCCTATGCGTGCAGATTGAATCTCTCCGGCGTTAGATGAGGTTAACGGCTGTGTGGATGTACGCGGATGTTTTCACAAGCCAGAAGTTGGGCTATCTTCTTGCTACCAGAAACCAGATTCTGGGGTCGACCTAAATCAGTCAAAGGCATGTTGTGGTCTTGATCTTGGCTATGACCTGAGGCAGTAAAAGTGGTGGCAGAGTCAAGTCTTCCTAGCAGAGACTTAGAGCATTCATTCTCCAAGCCGCACCAGATACTGTACCAGAGACCGCATAAACCGGAAGTTGGGCGAACAAACCTATATTTGGAGATCTTAGCCCATGACTCAAAATTTGAACATTTGGGCGATTCTGTTGGACCTTAACAGTGCCTCTGCTAATATGTTCGTGCAGTGACGAGGTGTCAGATGAGGTGGATGTGGAGGTCTGCTAGCATCTGGTCTAGGGGAAACTGAGATGTGGCCGAACGTTGTTTCCTAATGAAATACACTACTATCGTGTAGTATTGTGGCCACAACAATATTGGTTCCTGAAGACATTGTGCCCAGTGACGAATCCCGAGTATCACCGCTTCCAGCTCCAAACTAATTTTATGCCAATTTTGTTGATCTTTTGACCAAAGTTTTGGGTTGTCTGATCCTCTAAATGCCCCGTCCCTGAAGTGAGGTGGTCAGGGACTCGCTCTGTCAACAAGATATTTTATGACCCATTCATAGTGATCCTAGCCGTATGACACCGCAACTCACTGATAAATGAGTGCACTAAGTAAGTAGTGCAGATAAGTTGAAAACATCATCCTTTGAAAAGTGCATTCAAAAAATTAAAATGAACTTCATTAACGGCGCTTACAGCTTACAACTAGGGACAGCTTTCTCAAAATGACTGTCGAGCTGGCCAAACATGTTACTTCTAAAGCTTGAGTAAAATTGACATTATTACTGATGATATAGCCATTTTGCTGTGCCACTGACCCAATCCCTAAAAGCGATCACTGCAGGTTACTGTAAAGTATGGAAGTTCAAGTTCATCATCATGATCCGTAGGCTTTGTAGGAACCAGCCTTGGGTCACAAACTGTTGCATATATATGAATTTTCTGGATACATTTCTCCACATCCACCTCACTAAACTGGTGCATTGGATACCTAAATGCACCAGTTTAGTATTATGTCCACTAAGTTTTCTACAAATACCGAGGAATTATTACCTGTGGGTTATGCTCCAGAAACAAACGGACGCACTGACTGTCAGCTGTCAGGTCGCGTCGTGAATGTAACCACCAAAGTCTCATTAATCAGGTCCAATGAGAGGCAAGGTGAGGTGAGGTGAAATTGGGTTTAACGTCGTGCTTGAGAATATTTCACTCATATGACGACGTGCATGCGTGTGTATGTGTATGTGTGGCTGCTTGTACTAGCCCAGACTGAAGCTGGTTTTATAGTGCTAGCCCACTGAGATACCATGCCGCAGTTAAGCATGAATACCCCACTCAGACACATTATACTGACTCCGAGCCGACCAGTCCTTGTTGTACCCATTAATGCCAAGCTCCAGGCAGGGACCAACAAGTACCATATTTTAACGTCTTTTGGTATGACGCGGTCGGGGATCGAACCCACGACCTTCCGCTCTCCGGGCGGACGCTCTACCCACTACACCACGGAGGCGGTCAATGAGAGGCAAGGTATACTGGGGACCTTGCATAACCCCTAGTGGGATCTGAATCTGTATCCCTAGTGGGATCTGGATCTGTATCCCTAGTGGGATCTGAATCTGTACCCCTAGTTGGGATCTGAATCTGTATCCCTAGTGGGATCTGAATCTGTATCCCTAGTGGGATCTGAATCTGTATCCCTAGTGGGATCTGAATCTGTATCCCTAGTGGGATCTGAATCTGTATCCCTAGTGGGATCTGAATCTGTACCCCTAGTTGGGATCTGGATCTGTATCCCTAGTGGGATCTGGATCTGTATCCCTAGTGGGATCTGAATCTATATCCCTAGTGGGATCTGAATCTGTACCCCTAGTTGGGATCTGAATCTGTATCCCTAGTGGGATCTGAATCTGTATCCCTAGTGGGATCTGAATCTGTACCCCTAGTTGGGATCTGAATCTGTATCCCTAGTGGGATCTGAATCTGTATCCCTAGTGGGGAATCTGTATCCCTAGTGGGATCTGAATCTGTATCCCAAGTGGGATCTGAATCTGTATCCCTAGTGGGATCTGGATCTGTATCCCTAGTGGGATCTGAATCTGTATCCCTAGTGGGATCTGAATCTGTACCCCTAGTTGGGATCTGAATCTGTATCCCTAGTGGGATCTGAATCTGTACCCCTAGTTGGGATCTGAATCTGTATCCCTAGTGGGTTCTGGAATCTGTATCCCTAGTGGGATCTGAATCTCTGTACCCCTAGTTGGGATCTGAATCTGTATCCCTAGTGGGATCTGAATCTGTACCCCAAGTGGGATCTGGATCTGTATCCCTAGTGGGATCTGGATCTGTATCCCTAGTGGGATCTGGATCTGTATCCCT
Source organism: Haliotis rubra (assembly GCF_003918875.1). NCBI lineage: Eukaryota > Metazoa > Mollusca > Gastropoda > Lepetellida > Haliotidae > Haliotis > Haliotis rubra. The sequence continues at coordinate 140,211 of NW_025765270.1, forward strand.
AGTGGGATCTGAATCTGTATCCCAAGTGGGATCTGGATCTGTATCCCTAGTGGGATCTGGATCTGTATCCCCTTGTGGGATCTGAATCTGTACCCCTAGTTGGGATCTGAATCTGTACCCCTAGTTGGGATCTGAATCTGTATCCCTAGTGGGATCTGAATCTGTATCCCAAGTGGGATCTGAATTCTGTACCCCTAGTTGGGATCTGGATCTGTATCCCTAGTGGGATCTGGATCTGTATCCCTAGTGGGATCTGAATCTGTATCCCAAGTGGGATCTGGATCTGTATCCCTAGTGGATCTGGAATCTGTATCCCTAGTGGGATCTGAATCTGTATCCCAAGTGGGATCTGAATCTGTACCCCTAGTTGGGATCTGAATCTGTATCCCTAGTGGGATCTGAATCTGTATCCCTAGTGGGATCTGAATCTGTATCCCAAGTGGGATCTGAATCTGTACCCCTAGTTGGGATCTGAATCTGTATCCCTAGTGGGATCTGGAATCTGTATCCCAAGTGGGATCTGAATCTGTACCCCTAGTTGGGATCTGAATCTGTATCCCTAGTGGGATCTGAATCTATATCCCTAGTGGGATCTGAATCTGTACCCCTAGTTGGGATCTGAATCTGTATCCCTAGTGGGATCTGAATCTGTATCCCTAGTGGGATCTGAATCTGTATCCCAAGTGGGATCTGGATCTGTATCCCCAGTGGGATCTGAATCTGTATCCCTAGTGGGATCTGAATCTGTATCCCTAGTTGGGATCTGAATCTGTATCCCTAGTGGGATCTGAATCTGTATCCCTAGTGGGATCTGAATCTGTATCCCTAGTGGGATCTGAATCTGTACCCCTAGTTGGGATCTGAATCTGTATCCCTAGTGGGTTCTGAATCTGTATCCCTAGTGGGATCTGAATCTGTACCCCTAGTTGGGATCTGAATCTGTATCCCTAGTGGGATCTGAATCTGTATCCCTAGTGGGATCTGGAATCTGTATCCCTAGTGGGATCTTGAATCTGTATCCCTAGTGGGATCTGAATCTGTATCCCTAGTGGGATCTGGAATCTGTATCCCTAGTGGGATCTGAATCTGTATGAATCTGTATCCCTAGTTGGGATCTGAATCTGTATCCCTAGTGGGATCTTGAATCTGCATCCCTAGTGGGATCTGAATCTGTATCCCTAGTGGGATCTGAATCTGTACCCTAGTTGGGATCTGAATCTGTACCCCTAGTGGGATCTGAATCTGTATCCCAAGTGGGATCTGGATGTCCTATTCTAATCTAGAATCCTACAAGGATCAGAGGAATCATTGTACCCGATATATCAACTTGGAACCAGTATTCTGTTCCAACCTGGTAAATATGCATAATCTCTTGCCCATAATATACACATGGAAATTAATAATTAAAACACCCAATTCATAATTCTGTGAATTAAGAACACAGGGCATTTTTGAATGATTTGTTAACATTTTGCATGTTGCTGGATAGCATGATTATTTGTGGATATATTCAACGACGCGTAACGGTGTGCAATGCACCTTAAATGTTATACCCAACGTTGTTTAAATCATGTTACTGAAAACAGTCTATATTTCAATTTGGATTGAATATTCAGTTCCATTTTCATGGCACTGTCAGAATTTTCACAGGCTACAAGGTGGCAAATTATTGGCATGAGAAATGCAGAAATGTCCATCAAACAAATTGACATCAAGTTGGCTAAGCTCCCCAATATTTTGTGATTTTTTAACAAGCCCAGGGCTGCCAATAATGTTAATGGTCTTCCAAGACCAAGGGTGGAAGGGTGTTGTTTTTAACAGACAGGTCCACACTTAACATTTACCGTGAGGACGGATGTGAACGGTCAACAGATGTCTTGAGAGCTATGCTTAAGACTGTTTTGGGTGGTTCCTTGACGGTTTGGGGTGTGGTAAGTGCATGTCAGAGAGCCGCTTAGTTGTTCTGGGCAATTTGACAGGTGGGACCAGTGGCAATTCTGTTCCTACATCATGACTCAGGATTGACATTCAACAGGTAAAAAGTTCAAGGGGCCGAAGTTGCTATGAATTTTCTTCAACAGTACGATGTTCAAGTGCTGCCTTGACGTGCTAATTATCTTGATCTCTCCGGTACATTGCATTGTGGGCAGAAAAGGATCAACGTCCGCACCATGATCAAACCCAACAGTTAACATCTGTGATCGAATATGGCAAGCCATCCAAGCTCGTTTGATGGGACTATGAAGCAATAATACACTGCGGTTCTTGCTGCTCAAGGTGGGCCTACCCATCATTGAGATTGTGACAATGTTGCTTGACCTGTGCCACATTTGGACTCGCCAATGTATGGTCAAGGTCATGGACTTTCAACATATCGTTCCAGCTTCTTATAAACTCAATATCCGCCTATTCAGTCATGTTTATTGTTGTTATACCTGTTGTTTCAAAAAAGAACTTTAACAATGCACACTTTCTTTTTGTGGCCAGTAACCTTTCCCGCCCCCCATCAAGTCATCATTTACAATTCCCTCACGCACCTGTCTGTGCCCTGTCACAAAGAAAACCAACAAAAATCAATGTGTTCAATCCAACCACGGATTTATTAGCTTCCTCACAAGTTTGAATACAGAATTTTATTACACGAGTCAGATGAGAAAAACAATAGAAACAAAAGAAGCTTAAAAATGATGAAACATTCGTAACACAGAACTATATTAAAGCTTTGGTCGATTCCCGACATAAATTAGAATATGTCCTTACCAGGCTTTGAGGATGAAAAGTGAAAACAAAGAGATATAACAGTCACAATTTCATCACTTCAGTACAGTAATAATGCTGCAGACGCCAATAACTGCCCCTTCCTCATGGTTGACCAGTAATTTACACATTGATAGTAAAGGGAGAAATGCAGGCTCCCTCTAGATGGTAACATTTAGAATCTAGGGGTGTCCAGAATGATACTGAAGTACTCCGATTTCTCACAGTTCACACAGGATACCATTCATGTCATGGCCTTGTTTCTAGTTAGTCAATGGCCTTCATCGATTTCATTGCAACGACTATTTCATCATCCATCGCCGTTTGAACCGTCACCTTGAATCACAAGAAAAAGTAGCATGTTAAGAACAACAGATTGCTGCACACAACGGCTCAAGGGCCTGAGTCTTTGGTATCACTATAGTTCGTCATTTTGAGAAGTTTATTTACAAGTGTGGGACTTTGGTTTTACACCGCTTTTAGCAATATTCCAGCATTATCACGGCAGGGGACACCAAAAATGGGCTTCACACATTGTACACATGTGGGAATCGAACCCGGGTCTTCGGTGTGACAAGCGAATGCTTTAACCACTAGGCTATGCCACCGCCTTATTTACAAGAAAAATTGTCCGAGATGCAGAAAAATATTCAGCCTTCAGATAAGTCAAAGTTGGAAAACATTTATTAATGGGTGCAGCAGGACATTCATTCTATTGTTGAGGTGAGAGAGATGTGTCTAAAGCTGTGTCCAACATTATAATGTCAGTATGATGTCGGAGTGAGTGAGAGTTTGGTTTTATGCCGCTTTAAGCAATATTCCAGATTATCACGGCAGGGGACACTATGGGCTTCACATATTGTACCCATGTGGGGAATTGACCCGGGTCTTTGGCGTGATGAGCTAGCGCCTTAACCGCAAGAGTGAGTGAGTGAGTTTAGTTTTACTCCGCACTCAGCAATATTTCAGCAATATTACAGCTATATGGCGGCGGTCTGTAAATAATCGAGTCTGGACCAGACAATCCAGTGATCAACAGCATGAGCATGGATATGCGCAATTGGGAACCGATGACATGTGTCAACCAAGTCGCCTCCTACGACAAGCATAGTCGCCTTTTGTGGCAAGCATGGGTTGCTGAAGACCTATTCTACCCCAGATCTTCACGGGTCGCTTTAACAGCAAGAGACGGTCCAAACATTCAAAAGAAGTTAACAATACATGACTTGTTCACATAATTGTTATTAACTATGACAGATTAACGCTGGTCAAAGAAACATTTGCTGTCTGATAACTGTTTAGAATAATAGATCAGTCCAACAACCCTTGTTGGTACAATCTGACTTAGTTGATATTATTAGTGTCCATCTTTGTACCATGGGTACTAGACTTTGTGTCAAGTTTAGTTTATCCTCATTGGGAAAGCATAAAACATACCACAAAGTCATCTCCACACTCAGCTTTTCTCTGAATATCTTGTCCCATGTCATTATCTGGGAGACGAAGATCATTCCTTGTGAGGCCCTTATCATCAAGCAGGGAAAGATATCCCTCATCTACCCCTATGCACTGAAACAAAAGACACAGTGAGTGAGGTGAGGTGAAATGTGGTTTAACGTCGTACTTAAGAATATTTCACTCATATGACGACATGTATGTGTTTGTATGTGTGGCTGCTTGTACTAGCTCTACTACTGAAGCTGGTTTTATAGTGCATGCTCACTGAGATACCATGCCACAGTTAAGCATGAATACCCCACTTAGACAAATTATACTGACTCTGAGCCGACCCGTCCTTGTTTTACCAATTAATGCCAAACACCAGGCAGGGAACAACAAGTACCATATTTTAACGTCTTTTGGCATGACGCAGCCGCTGATAAACCTACAACCTTCCGCTCTCCGGACCGAGGCTCTAACCACTACACCATGAGGTGAGGTGAGGTGAGGTGAGGTGAGGTGAGGTGAGGTGAGGTGAGATTGGGTTTAACGTCGTGCCTGAGAATATTTCGCTCACATGACGTGCATGCGTGTGTATGTGTATGTGTGGCTGCTTGTACTAGCCCAGACTGAAGCTCGTTTTATAGTGCTAGCCCACTGAGATACCATGCCGCAATGAAGCATGAATACCCCACTCAGACTCATACTGACTCCGAGCCAACCAGTCCTTGTTGTACCCATCAATGCCAAGCGCCAGGCAGGGACCAACAAGTACCATATTTTAACATCTTTTGGTCTCACGCGGTCGGGGATCGAACCCGCGACCTTCCGCACTCCAAGCAGATGCTCTAACCACTACACCACGGAGGCACTACACCACGAAGGTGGTCTGGGTGGGCGAGTGAGTGGCAGTGTGGGTGGGTGAGTACATGGGTTGTGTATCTTGTTCAATGCCAGCAATATTCCAGTTTTTCAATGACCTGTAAATTGTCAACTCTGAACTCGACAATCAAGTCACCGACATTTACAGCATTATCCATGAAACAGGGACACAAGCATCACTAGTGAACAAGTGTCACAATCCAATCCCAAAAGTAACCTCTTGCAATCATAGCAGCTGAAGACAGATTCTAAGCCCTCATGGATATTTCAACAATGTTCATGAATGATCCTACATCAAAGTTCTCTTATGATATTTTACCTAAAAGCTTGGTATGTCCCTTGAGCCTCTGTGGAAGGAAAGCCTTGGGTATATCACTTTAGTGAAACTTACTTGCACTAACATGGGCAGAACTAAAACCTACTTGCACAAAGCCAAACTGCCACTTCTCCGGGCAATGATCAGTCCAACACAAAACCAAGTGCCTCATTTTGCTTGACATTACAAACTTGGCAACACTGTCATGCAATAGCCATCAAAATGTATGAAGATCCTGTTCAATGCCTTTTTCAAAGCCACATGCACCCCGAGACTGCAGTTAAGCTTGGATTTTACTATTGTGGTAGTGGTTTGGTTTCTTTGTTGCTTGATGACGCACTCAGCAATATTCCAGCTGTATGCCAGCAGTCTGTAAATAATCGAGTCTGGACCAGACAATCCAGTGGTCAACATCATGAGCATCGATCTATGCAATTGGGATACGATGACATGTGTCAACCAGGTCAGCGAGCCTGACCACCCGATCCTGTTTGTCACCTCTTACGACAAGCATGGGTTACTGAAGATCAGTTCTAACCCGGATCTTCATGGGTATTTACGGACGGACCATGGATGTCACACTGACCTGGTAATCCAGTCTGGATATAGTCGGCACAATCATGTTGTGTGTCGAAGGACATACATCCTCATACTTTTTCCCAGTGAAGATGTCCAATCCCACCAGGTGAACCTGAAACAGTGTAGAACATTATGAAAATATCCTTATGCCATTTGTAACCCAAGCAGAATCACTTTGCCATTACTAACAGCAATGAAATACTTACCTGAAAATATCAGTGAAGCCTCGGCAGAAGCCTCAGGAACAGGAACAAGGTACACCGATTTATCCACACACTGGGAGGACAATGGTGAGGACAATGGTGAGGACAAAGGTGAGACCAAGTCTCCAGCATAAGGCAGTACAGTTTCCCTGCGATCATGTAATGTAAGTCAAGTCACTGACAAGTGACATCTCGGCTTTCGTTGCCTCAATCTTCACGCTCGGACACAATGTTTAATGCGAAAATATATGCATGAAGCATTTTTGCCACAGGTCATAACCTAGCACAATACGTCCAATAAGTTCCATAATTTACATATAGGTAGCGATTTCTTGCTTAATATGTTCAGAATAGCATTATTTTACCCAAAACTTTCGCCATCAAACGTTTCACCTCGCATGTTATTCATTCGAAGCTTCGAAAACGGAGGCATTTCCCGCTGTTGTATCCCTTTACCGAGCGGAAAGCCACTGATATTGGGAAATAGACGACCATACATATTATTTGAGAAATCTTTTTATGATAATTTTCCGATTACGCAAAAATGAAAATATAAAAGAAAAAAGGGTAAGGGGATATTATGACATGTTACAAATGAAAAAAATGGCAATATATTTCGCTTCCTTCGTGGTTTATCTTGATATAAATGTGTACCATTTTCATTATAAATTAACTTATCTAAGTTGTAGTTGTATTAATTGAATAATATGATAAAAATAAATTTCATATTTATAAACAGTAGGCTTAGACCTTTCAAATGGTGTATGATATGTAGTAGCAATGTTTTAAAAGCTGATATTTCCTTGATAAACACAGGCTCCATCTATGACCTCAGAGTCTCTGGGAGCTCCGTGTCATAGCAGTAAAAGCCTCTGGTTAACTGGAGTTGAAAGAGTTCATATTGTAATCTACATACCCTACGTAAAAGAATTTGGAATAAATTATATGGTAGCTTCCCTGAGGGCTGATAGAATTATTGAGAGAAATTCATCATTTACTTTCAGAGAAGTGGGTGTGAAATAATGTCTTTAAGAATGAATTCCCACTTCATAAGTGTTCCTTCAAACAAGACCTTTTACCCCACCTTAGCATGTCCATGTTTGCCAGTCTTGGAGGTGGACATTTCAACAATCTTGCACGGTCTCTGCTTGAGGAGAACATGGCCACCTTTCTTGAGGGCTGAGCACTGCTTGGGGTAGGTCTTGGAGGCTCCACTGCAAGCCTGCTCAAAGATTTCATCTGCAGCGTCATTCATCTTGGTGACCCTGTAACAAGAAAACTAGCTGTTACACTTCATTACCATCTTGGTTGGTTGGTTGTTTAATGCCACACTCAGCAATCTTCCAGCTATATGGCGGTGGCCTGTAAATAACTGAGTCCGTACCAGACAATCTTTTGTTCAACAGCATGAGCATCGATCTACGCAATTGGGATACGATGACATGTGTCAACCAAGTCAGCGAGCCCGACCACACCATATGTTCCAAAGGGTGAAGAATGCAAGATATAGATTTTGTCTAGCATAGGGGTGTAGCGACACTGTGAGGGCACCATACAATAAGTATCTCAATAATATGGACATAATATCAGGGATCCAGATAAGGACCATATCGGCGTATGTACGGATATGAAATATACACGATACAGTAGGAAATAATTTAGAAAGCGTAGCAGATATATACCACAGTAATGGTGTATGGGCTAAGAATCATTTACAGACGTATTTATGTGAAAAAATATTGTTTTATTGTTTATTGACCTGTTTACATAAGAGTAGCAATGTTGAAATATATGAAACGAAACACAAGATTACTGGTACTACATTAAATTCCATTCAATACTCTAAATGTACTCTTAAGGTCTTCCAGTACTGCTGTATTAAAAAAATAAGGAGTATGTACTCCTGGATGTTGAAAAATTATCTGGAGCCCTGTAATATGCACTCTCTTCCAAAAGAGGTTACTTGTCATATCTTCCTACGAACCTCTGTTCTAATACGGCCATGTTTCCCTGTTCTCGTAAAATCCCCTATGTGTAGAGGTTCTAGTTTTCCCCGAAGCATACGGAAATTACCGAGGCCTTGCGAATGATCACTTTTGAAACAACGTCGCTGATTGCACAACTAAATCTGATTGCAACCAATCACGAATCCTGAACACTCGCACCATGAAAAGGACGTATTAGAACAGAGGTTCGTAGGAAGATATGACAAGTAACCTCTGTGGGAAGAGAATGTGTAATATGATTCGTAGCCTAAAACAGTACTTTCAAACCATAAGTTCATATTCTCTCCCTTTTTAAGTGAATCTCAGGCCTGAATCACAGTGATTGATGTTAAAACATTTACACAGCAAAGATGGGATATTGTAGGGGAGAAACAGAGATATTAAGGGACGCTGTGCCAATTGTAATATTTATAGCCGATCAATAATTACTTGATAATCTGCATAAATTGGTCTTTGGACAGTTTCTGTTATTAATACAGTCAAATCCCGATGAGTCGAATGCCGGTGTCTTGAATATTATGCATAACTGGAAGTACCTGTCGGTCCCGACCATTCCCTGTTATAATTGTCATCATTTGAATACCGGTTATACGAATTCGTCTCATAAATACACACGATGACTCGAGAAGAAAATTTGGTCCCATGAGATTCAAACAGCAATCTTGTATACATAAGCCGAAGTCAGTCAATGAGAAGTTGATTGGTGTAGCAAACTGATCCAATTAACAAACCAGCGCGGCTCACACCTTTCCGCCATTGACGGGTGAGTTCAAAAGGCAGATTAGTGATTTTACGGAAATCACTGTCTGTGCTAATCAGACTGGAACTGATAAGGTGTCCCTATTAGTGATATGGAAATCATTAGATAAACAAATGCTTAGGCGGAGGAATTAGGACTGGATCATCATTTTTTCTACCCTCATAGACATACCTATGTCTCGAATACATCGATAAGTCGAATTTATTACTTGGTCCCCAGCGATTCGAGACATCGGGATTTGACTGTATATTATTTACATGATTTTACATCAATATAACTTTACATCTCCTGCACTGAAGAGTATGTAAAACAATACAGGAGATGTAAATAGATGAATCATGAACCTTGCATTGTGATACAATACTGTGATACGCTATCATTGCAGCACTAGTTTACTGTCACAGCCACCAAGGAATAGGTTTACACGTAGTACTAACGCAGGAATTAATGGCTCATGAACATAGAATATGCACGGATTGTGTTTCGCAGCCTTTTCTTTCATACTTTCAGCTAGATACAGCAGTAAACCAGCTACTGGAGTGGAGACCTGAACATCCTGTGCACCGAGTATGATATGACAACAGGGTGTGATTTTGCTTTTCACAACCTGCACTGGGGCATGTTAACAATGGCTGGTTCGTGTTACCTTCAGTGACAGGTTGCACCTGGTGCAGGTAACAATATATCCTCCAATGTCATACACCTGTGTTTTAATTGGGAAGTAACTGACTGGAATTAATACTTTCTCTCTGTGTGACTTGCTACAGCATGAACATTTGTGTACATATAAATCAGTTATGTAAAATAAATATTTATAAATAAAGGTAAAGCATTCAATCATTCCTTTAAAATCATGGGGTCAGGTTCTGTTGAATGTATCCGATACTGAGTACTTTTTACGAAAAAAAATGGCTAAACAAGTATTTATGTTACTTTTTAGAACCAGTGACATCATTTTTATGGTGCAACCATAATTTTGATGGTGCAGCCAAACTTAAAGCCTGGTTACACTCGGTGCAGGTACTGAAGAAAAAAACGAAATCATACCCTCCACAAAAAAACAAAGTCACTGTAACAAATACACTTGACTGTAAGTGTAAGGCTGAACAGTAACATCAGAATACCAGGGCCCTATTCTAACCCCAGCCTCTCGGGGGAATGTTAGAAGAAAACATCTGATGACATTTAATCTGGGTTTCAGGACAGTCTGTCATACTTATCCCATTAGACACTATGTTAATCTTTCATGACTAAATACTTTCATGCTCGGGGACAACAACTGTGAGCTTTCATTACTTGATAGAATGTATTTTACATCAACATGATTAAGGTCAAATAAAAAAATGCTGTGGTTCCAATTACAATTCTTTAAAATTTAGGGTAGGTAGGAAGGATTTTTTTACATTATTTTTTAGAAGTAAAGTACGAACTAATAACACATTTATCAATATGTAATTGTTTATTCAATCAAGTCATGTCGACTTTCTCTGTCAGAATGACCGATGTCTGTTGGTGCCAGGAAAAAAACAAAGGTATCTGAAAGCTTATTTTATTCATACCTCGTAAAAAAACTATGCCATTAGACTTGCAGTGAAGCGATGTCATAGCATTGTGACGTCATCAGGTTTTAAATGTCATAGCATTGTGTGTCATGTAAACGATGATGTCAGGGCATTGTATAAAATCTGTCAAAATGGTATCTCCTAGGAGATATAGCTGATATGTTCTAGGAGATATCATTTGATCTCACACAAGCAATATCTCCTGTGGAACAGTTTTGGATGATAAAATATTTTATTACACCCATTCTATACACAGTGGGTACTGGACACAGCCATTTCCTTTTGCGAGTGTAAAAGAGGATCAGGGGTTATAGCTTCATATTAATATAACAGCAAACTGGGAGCATGTATTACTCTACAAAACATGTAAAAATAGCTGTTCTCAAGAAGCAAATTAATCTGTTATTACAGATCTGTAAGACAACAAATACCTTACTTTGCCAGAGGTACAGATAAGCTGCGTATCTGCGTAAATTACTCAAATATTTATGTGAAAACTCAATTCCTTTTAAGTCTATTGCGTACAAGTACGCTTGAACTTTTGTAAATACTCAATAAATGTGATCTTACATGCGTACACAAAAAAATGTCAAATCTTAGCTTGCGTACCGGTGGATAGATAAAATAACTGAGGTATATTGAGAGGTTCTATTTCAGGACATGAACATGACAACTTGCAGTCTTTCTTATCATTTTTCATATTACAGATGAAATATAAATAACAAACACTAACATTTAAACTTTATTACATTTTTAATATTAATGGAAAATGGCAAAATACCCAAATGTCTTTGAATGAGGTGAGTACAATTTATTTGGTTACTCAAAGGAAAATTAGGATACCCAATTGAAATGAACACAAGCGAGTACATAACTCAATGACCCAAAAAGTTATCTGTAGCTCTGCTTTGCTTTGTTCAGTCATATTCATGTAGTGTCAGTATCATGTGCTCAACATTTTGTTTATGAAACTGAAACAAAATCATGTGATAAAACTGTCTGAACCTCTAAGCTTGCCACATAAGGCAGAAGATGCAGTTGATTGTAGACCCCAAGAGTTAGGGGAAACATCAGTAAGTTCAAATGATCCATTTCATAAAAAATATATCATATATTCATATATCATGCAAACTTTCTGTCCATTCACAGGTGTGTGAACTCAGCTACAGAACAGAGGACTAGACACCCAGTCAATCAGTCAAACCTAGCAATATCACGACAGGTTGCACCAGAAATGGGCTTCACACATTGTACCAATGTGGGGAATCGAACCCGGCCTCGGCTTGACAAGCAGACATTTTAACCACAAGGCTAATCCACCACCCCCAATCAGTATGAAACAGGGTAAACTAAAGTATGAAATCAACGTATTAGGGCACACACATGTGGAACACACAGCTGAAAACAACGAACATTCATTATGTTGCTACCTTTTGTCACTGTCGTGCATACTGTGGTTAAACTTTAGCAATAACCATTACAGTCTAAAATAGAGATTGTAAAAAGCACAGTCGGAACATTCATTAATCCCTGACCTCGACATCAATTAATGACCAAGACTAATTTCAATTATAATGTTAATTAAAGCAGTTTCAATTATACATGCGTAACCTTGATTCGTGGATATAAGGGAAGTGCAGCGAAATTCATATTTTAAATGCATGATTTCTTTTTGTATACGCACTGATTATTTTATTCATTGATTCAGCAAATTGAAAATGCCGAATATTCCACTCGTGAATGAAACGTTTGTTAACGGAAGCCATTTGCAATCATCACCCATCCGTGGGCCCACAAAATGTGACGTCACCTTGTTTCGTGGATTACGTAGCTGTTTACTTTATACCACTATGTAGTATGTACGACATCCTACTGCAGTAAGTATTGACACTAAGGAAAGCAGACGAGAAATGAGAAGCTTGGAGCTAACTATCTTTTTTACTTGACATTTTGTAAAAATATAATTTGGTAATGGTGGTATTGGTGATCTGGGGCTATTTATCTCAATGCTGCACAATTATTTAGTGTTCTTGTGTGTAATGCAGAGATTCAGAACTTTTTTGTCAGCGAGGCGTGGCATTGTATGTACATCAAAAGTACCACTCCGTGACGTCAGTCGAGACTTAAGTTTCGAGCTGGCATGATAATTTCCGCGATCCACGAATCAAGGTTATCCACGAATTTAGGTTACGGTTCTGTATAATGTTTTGAAAATGTTACTAAAGTACGGTCGGAAATAGAAACAAGAAAAAATTGTGTCCAGGGACACGGATGCCCCCGCTGACATTCATAAGACATATAAAGATCAATAATTGAACAAAATTCACCAACAAGCTCAATAAACATCTATGCAACTATGAGATACACACCTTTCGAGTCCCAATGAAACACATGTAAAAGCTTAATCAATTCTGTTGAGCAGTTTTTGTGGAGAAGTGGATAGAATTCATCCCATATAACACTATATTCAGAGAGAAATTCAACAAAATTTATGTAAGTTCAAACAGCATTAAAATTGGAAAAATAAAACATTTATGCAAGTTCAAACGGCATTAAAATTGGAAAAATAAATACAATACAAAATCAAAATATGAGATGCACACCTTTAGAGTCCCTATAAAGCACATGTGTAATCTAAATGAATTCCATAAAGCAGTTTTTGTGGGGAAGTGGATAACGTACACCCCCTGTTGGATGGAACGAACAGACTGAATAGAACAATATTCAACTAAGTTCAAACATCTGTAAAAGTGACAAAATTAAGAAATTGGATGAACAAGGTATGAGATGCACACCTTTAGAGTCCCAATGAAACACACATAGAAGCTCAATCAATTCTGTTGAGCAGCTTTTGTGGAGAAGTGGATAGACTTCACCCCCTACAACACTATATTCAGAGAGAAATTCAACAAAATATATCTAAGTTCAAACAGCATTAAAATTGGAAAAATAAATAAAATACAAAATCAAAATATGAGATGCACGCCTTTAGAGTCCCTATAAAGCACATGTGGAATCTAAATGAATTCCATAAAGTAGTTTTTGAGGAGAAGTGGATAACGTATACACCCCCTGTTGGATGGAACAAACACTGGCTGAATAGAACAAAATTCAACTAAGTTCAAACATCTGTAAAAGTGACAAAATTAAGAAATTGCATAAAAAATTATGAAATGCACACCTTTAGAGTCCCTACAAAAGACATGTAGAAGTTCATTCAATTCTGTTGAGCAGTTTTTGTGGAGAAGTGGATAGACTTCATCCCCTATTACACTATCATCATAGAGAAATTCAGCAGTTCAAAGTTCAAATGTCTCTAAACTTACAAAAAAACCAATAAAATAAAAAAACAAAATATGAGATGCACACCATTAGTGTCCCAAGAAAGCCCATGCATAAGTTCATTGAATTCCACAGAGCGGTTATGGTGGAGAAGTGGATAGAATACATTCCCTGTTTCGTACGGACGGACACTGAGGGTAACCCTATATGCCCCCAGCCATATATGGTGGGGGCATAAAAAACGTTTTTTTCACATTTATATCTACAATTTAGGTAGTTAATATGTAAAAGTGTGAAATATCTGTTGAACTAAGTTCGGCCTAACTACAGTCTCAGTGGTAGGGACATAGGAAACGTTAAAAAAGGACTTTACTGAGGAGATATTAGTGCAGAAATAAACAATGCGGGGGTTTTCAAAGTCCGTAAAGACTTATTTGGAGCAGACCATGGCTTTAAGTAAATTAGTGTGCGATGATATTGTATAACAAATGACACTTTTTTAATGTCCATTTTGAAATTAGACTTAGCTTCATAATAAACGATATCAGATGTAAAAAATAACAAATTTAATGCTGAAACTATTAAGGATATAGATACCATTGAGTCTCACTATCACTATGAAAAGAAACAGGTAGGAGGGGTCGTCTCAAAAGCAAAACCAAGACAGGTGGTGCTGACAGTAGTTGTGGTCAGGCTTGGGGATAGAGATATTAGCTAAGATTAGATAATCAGTAGAGACATATTCAATACACATGTAAAAGCATAAAAGATATTTGAGATGTCCCCTTGTGTCTGTGGGCAGCACGTGCATCTCATGCCAAGTGAGTTGACGGTCCGTCATCATACCTGGCTGAGCGACCTAATTGCCATCTATAGTCTGATCTATTGTTTTCAGCAGCTGTTCGTATTTTTTCTAAGTTTTGCCCGATTTTACGAGTAAACATGCTTTTCTGGATATCCTATTACGCATCCCACTGAACGCCCAAGTTAGGCTGATGTGGGTTATTTCAACATATGCTATTTGCAATTGTGTACATTTTAGGGACACAGAGTAACAGCCTAAAAACAGTTTTTTTCTATTTCCGACAGTACTTTACCATTAGGACTGGCTATCAACATAGATCATTGATTATCCAAACATATTTCGGAGAAATCACAGAGTGGTGGCATAGTTAGTTGTAGATTAATGACAAAATGCTGTCTTCAACATAACATAAAAGCACCCCATGAATATAGAGAAAAAAAACCGGAAAGACTTCCACCCGTATCCCCCCTTAAATTTCATTCTAGTCAAATCATATCACCTGAATATATTCCTCATCTGATAAGGATGAGTTTTAACATGTTTCTTTAATTGTATCTGAACTTACTGAAAGACATATACAACTTCTAAAAATGCCACACGAAGAAATTTTTCCTCATTAAAATTTAGGGGGTGATACGGGAGGTAGTCTTACCATGCAATATGCTAAATGAATACACCTTCCACATATTTCACCCAAAACAGTGGGTCATTTCTACGCTTTTTTGTAACAAAAGGAATGATTGGTCAGTTATTTTTAGCTAGCCAATAACAAGAAGGAATATAAGGTGAGGCGTGCGCAATTTTGTATCTGAGAAACTTATGATGAAAATGTTGACTTTGAAGCAATAACATTTTCCGAAGTGTGTAGTTAATTAACTGCTTGCCGCACCTGCTTGAATTTTTTATAGTTCTAGCCCATTACTCCCTCTACAAACACGTAGCAAAAAATATACAATAAGTGCACGTGTTGTAGATGAAAAAATTGTTAAAAAATACCACCCTACCATTCCGGAAGTGAGAATGACATCATCCAGGCATTTTCTCTCTGCAATCAACAGCGATGTCGGAGTAAGCATCGTCAACAAGCTTGTGAAAACAGCGATTTTACACCAAAATGGTGAGTGACAGCTGAACTTATGAATGGAATAACATTAAGTAAGACACTTTTAGACAGGGGATAATGCATAATAAGCCCTGTCATCTTCTAAAGTAAGGATAATGTCTGCAGAATCGTTCTCTATTTTATCATTGAATTTTTAGGAGTGACAAAACAGTCACTGAACATAATTAATGATAAAGTTAATGCTTTGTGTGAAATATTTTCAAAATCACTACAGAATGATGACAATGAAATTATCTATCTTACATAATGTAGCCCATCAGTTCATTAATTCATAATTGCAATTTGCAGGCCAGAAAGTCTTGAGTTTAAAATTCATCATGTCTGACTCATCAACAAGTGAAGAATATGAAGTCGATATAATTCCAGGAACTAACTTTGATGCTACTCAAGCTCCCGACAATACCTATAGTCAAGTACAAACTTTTGAGGTAATTCTATTTTGATAAATAATGATATTCATAATGTAAAGAGTTAATATAAATTAATCATGGTCAAATGATATAACTTTCATTAAATCATTTTTGTGAATGCCATTGTCACAAAAATATACAATACTTAGCAAGTACTGAAGTTTTCATGCATATGCCCTTTGTCAATTTTCAGGACTCACAAGTCTTATCTTCCGATTCACCTCCTCGAATCAACATTGAGAAATTAGAATTACAGGCAGTAAGTTATCAATAGTCTATAAAAGAAATTATGAATCAATTAAGTCACAAAGACAATTTATGATTTATTTCATCAATATTTTATAGTTATTATTTTGTATTTAATTTTATGTATTGATGTTTTCAGACATATTGCTTATTTCTCTTAGTTAACGTTGAACATTTTTGTACACAGTTCCACTCTGAGCAGACATTTGCCGAAGAACAAGAATAAAGTACCAATGTATGTGTTTTAGAAAAGCTTAAATTTAATCAATCACTTTATTACACAGTTTACTTTTAAAACTGCTAAAACCACAACTTATTAACAGTCTGATATCTCTGACCGCCCACATCAAGGCACTTCGTCATACAAAATTCAGTTAGAAATTGTGTTTGTCAGACAAAGTAATCACAATGAACATAATGAACATATGCTATTGTTGCTCTGTAAAATTATTAGTTTCCTATGTGACATCTTTGAAATGTTTGATATACTTCATTAGACAGGCTTATAAGACCATAACTAAAATCTTTTCAGCTTCAACCTGATGTCAGTCAGCAGCCCCCTCAAGGCACTTCAGTATGTAAACTTTTCATGTAGTAATTGATGTAATATTCCAATGTTTTCCTATTGCTGAAATCTTCAGTGGTTTATCGAAATGCCACATGAGCAACTTATAAGCTGCCAACCCTGCTTAGTCACGCTCATTTTAAAAGACATCTAAGAATGTTCACATCTGTAAACATCTGAATTTAACAATTGTGTTTGTCAGTCATTGCAATGGACGTAAAGTGCATATCTACGTTTGCTATTAAAAATTATCAGCTTCACAACACATCACTGAATTGTTGAATTGTTTTTCATAGATAATGATTTTGACAGCATTTGAACTTCAGCTAATTTTTGAAAAATTTGACTTGGTGGGTGGGTGTCGTTTATCCACAACTCCTCATTAACTATCTGTCCGACTGACTGAGTTTGGTTGTACGTCGCTTTTAGCAATATTCCAGCAACATCACGGCGGGGACACCAGAAATGGGCTTCACACATTGTGCCCATGTGGGGATTGAACCCAGGTCTTGCTTTAACCATTGTGCCGCCCTATCTGTCCGAATTGATTGAGCTTGCACATGTGCATTGTAGAGGCATTGCAGATGATATGCACCTCATATTTTGTTTTTTAAATTTAACATAAATAATGACTTTGACAGTGTTCGAACTTAGGCTAATGTTTCTAAAGATTTGAATGGGAATGTCGGTAAGCCTTGATGGTTTGTTTGACAGTTGGAGGTTAAGGGCATCAGTGTCTCACAGACACAATTTATTGTCTTCTTAGAGTGTGTAGAGTTGAATTGTTATTTCTCATTGCTTATTTTTGCTTGTAAACATCCAGAGCTTGCAGTTCACTCCAGATTCCGAATCTCCTAAGAAAACAAGAATACCTCATTTCCTGCAAGGCATCGGTACTGAAGATGACCTCCCTGCACCAGTCATCTCAAGGAAGAGGAAATCATGTGAAATGGTAAGTTCTCGTACACCTTAATTCATTCGTTCACAGTCAAGAGTTCTTCGTGTACTTATCAGTATCATTATTCATCAAAAATGGTACTTGTCACGATACATGTACAAATCTATTTTCAGTCTAATGATGATCGAAAATTTGCAAAAGGTATTCATCCAGTGCAAGTAGATGCCTCTACACAAACAATCAGCACAGGCAATATTCTAAATCAAAACATTTGGACAGAGTAGAGCAGGTTAACAATGGAACTCTTTGAATCAATTGTAAGAGTAGGTTCCCCAGCCCATATGATCAAATTCCTAACAAATAAGAACATGTTGAACATTTAATGACTATGTGAGGTCAGAAGATATTTCTTTGTCTGTGTTGTGCCACTGGTTTTCTGTGGAACCTAATTTTTTTAGATTAAGGATGTCAAAACTGTCCAAAGCCGGAAAGAGATTAAGAGGTGAAGATCCTAAGTTGTTTCAGAATGAAGCTTTTTCAATTGAAAGGACCAAACCACAAGAGAAAGTCACAGAATCTCAAGCACTTTCTGATGTCCAACAAAAAGCAGAAAAGGATGTTTACAAGGCTAAGGTAAAGATACTCACAGAAAAACTAGCTAAACAGAAAGAAACCATCTCTGTTTTAAGGAAGGAGAGGAAAGATAGTTTGAAGAGAGCAAAACAGCTGTTAGACAGTAGAGAAGTGAAGATACAAACGCTGTCCACTTTGCATTCTGACCTTTGCTCTACCATGAAAGGAAGGAAGGAGTTACAGGCAGCGAGCAGGCAGCGAGAAGAAACTAAACACCGGCAAATAATGTCTTTGAAGAGGAAACATGAAGAACAAGTTAGGATGCTTGAAAATAGAAACAAAGTTTTGGATCAGAAATGCCAACACTTAGAAAAGACACTTGAAACATCTGTGGCAGCAGTAGCAGAATTGGAAGATATTCTGAAAAGTGAAACCATCTTGGAAGACAACCAAAACATGGCCAAGGAAATAAATTGGCTGCAAACAATGATTCAGGATGACAAACAACTGACATTGTATGATGGAAATGTTTTGACTCCATCATTTCAGTTGTGTGCAATGAACCTAATGAGACATGGTGTTGGGATGTCACATATAAACAGTGTTGTGAAAGAAGTCGCCCAGCTGTGCGGGAAGGAAGTCCCAAGGGTACCAGGCTACACCAGTCTGAACAGAATAGGTGATCAGAGAGTAGTCGTCAGTCACATTCAGATCGAGAAAGAACTCGCTAGTGAAAAGGAAACAACTCTGATGTCCGACGAGACAAGATATGGCGACTGTTATGAAGTGCTTGCTGTGCAAGATAAAGGAGGCAAACCATGGGTGTTGGGTTACGAGAAATGGAAAATAAAGCATCTCAAATCTGCCTGAACACTTTGAAAGCAATAATATCCGACATTGACTCTAGTGCTGCCACAACAGTTGGCAAAACTTGATTGCAAACATAAAGAATACCATGTCCGACAGGGCAGCCACGGCGAAATCAATCCATAACCTCCTTCAGGGTTACACAGAAGAGATTTTGCCAACTGTGTATTCAAACCAAGGAGAATTATCATCGGAAGAAAGGGAATCATTGTCATCTATGAACAACTTCTACTGTGGTCTACACATCCTTGTAAATATGACTGAAATAGCAGACAAAGTCCTCCTAGCCAGTGAACAGACAGTCCAAACTGGGACAGTGGGTGCAGCTGCACACAGGACACGGCAAGATTTACCAAAACTGGGGGTGGAACACAGCGATTAGTTAGAACAGCATGCAAGTGTTTAGCAAGATGAGCCGATGAAAAGAGTGGATGCTATGGTGACTTCAGGGCCTTTATGGCAGGAAAGGATGAAAGTGAAGATTGGAAAGGAAAGAAACGGTCATCCTTGTTGACGCCATTCCGAGGAAACAGATTCAACATCTTGTTTTATGACGCCCAGATCGTACTGTTTCTCAGTGACTACATCAGGGAGTTCTTTTCCCAAAATTCACCGCCATCAAACCTTCTTCAGAAAGCAGTGTTCTAATGACATAAAGGAATCACTGTATCTTGCAGGCTGCAAGACACTAGGATTGTGCTCCAAGTTTGTGACCGCACCATTTTGGAGATTGTTGGAATGTGACATGTCAATGCAGGGGTGGAAATAACTTTTCAAATTGCTAGTGTACTCCGGAACAGTGGCACATGTAAAATCGCTTGCCCTGATAATTTTGCCACTATACCGGCAGTTTTCTTGTTGATTTTTAAAAATAAACAACATAAATAACATTGGAAAGTCAACTGGACATCGGTACAGTGTGTTATACAAATTTGGTGGCCCGACAGAAAAAAAACACACACTGGACTAGGACGTCGGGCAATGGGTTATTTCCACCCCTGCAATGGTGGAAGTGACTGACATTTATCAGACTCTGACAAAGTTCTTTGAGGATATGAAAGATGACGCCACAGATTTCATGACAGGTGACAATGTACCTTTCCCATCAGTAGTGGAGGAAGAAAACATCAAAGATCGCCTCTTGAAGAAGGATCCTTTCGATGACGTAACTGTTATCATGCTCCAGCATTTGTTTACAGCTTGGGAGTCCCTCATGAAACGGGCTGTCTCTGATCATCTCGAGGATGGCAAGTTTGCCACTGTATCTGATGAGCTCCTAACAGAAACAGAATCCACACCCAAGCACAACAAATTTCCCGAAAGGACCTTTGGTATTCTAGATGCCATCATGAAATCAAAACCAAATGCGGGAACCCTTTGCAATGAAGCATATGTTATGTTCGCACTGAACAAGACTGGAGAATGGCTTGAAACTCTGAGCTTAAAGGAGAGGAACAAATACCTTACATCTGCACAACAAGAAGGTCTCAAGCTGAGACAGAAGTACAGTGAAACCTCGTTAATCCGGACGGTTCCGTTTCTCAGCAAATTCGTCCGGATTGCGAATAGTCCGGACTACTGAATCAAGACCCAAGTTCAAGCAAGAGTTGCTTCCCTTACTATTACAAAAACAACACAAATCTGGATAAAACAAATAAGCATTTAATGTAAAGCTTATAAAACAATGAATAGCAAGCACAACAATAATCTATAGTCATAGCAAAAAGTATTTCATTGTTGTTTGTTTAACCTTCCTCATTGAATTCATCACATGAATAATTTTACCGAGTAACATCCGCATGTTGATCCGACGTGTCTGATCACGTCCTTCCTCAGAACAGTAGTGTCAGGAATTGGTTCTAATCTCATAGTTGATGATTGGATCAATCATTGGCAATAATTGGTTACCGTAATTCATGAAAATTGTTAATGCACATAAAAATAAGGAAAAAGACATGTAGTTCTTTTAGGATATTTTTGGCAAAATTTCACATCATTAAAGGATGACTATAGTTTGGCATGAAATGCATGTGGACCCGGTTTTTTGTAAATATCTCTTCATCCAATGACCCAATCGATCTCAAACTGTGCAAGTGGATGTTTTGTCAGACAACCTAATCACATTGTAAATCACCGATGTTATGCATTTGTATTAAAGAATCTGTCTATGTACCTGTCAACAAAATAAATAGCATGCATTTCATGCCAAACTATAGTATGTTGGAAGAAAAAATTCTTGGGATAATTTCAATCATGACTTGAAACGAGATTGCAGTGCTTACGAAATGTAACAGACAAAACCAACCATGTGAAAAATATTGTTAATGAAAACAAGTGTTCCAGAATTGTTTGTGTTCGATTATGAGAAATTGTGATCCATTGCTTGGTCGTTTAGTCACTACGACCAATCTTCGATTATTTCAATTAATCGGACCACCACTACAGCACAGGTGAGGTAATGTCTAACAAGCGATCTATTGTAGTATGCCTTGAATGTCCAAATTATTCCTGCATCCATCGGTTGAATATGAGACGCGGTATTTGGTCACTTTTTGGCAAAGTTAGCGAAGCACACTTGTGACTTGCAGCGTTGTTGAGAAGCAAAATCACTTTCAGTCCACCTGACCGCATCTGTCTGTCAAAGTACATTAACCAATCACAAAATAGCTCACTTGTCATCCACGCCTTTGTATTGTGGTGTCAATCAAAGTGTAAATGTACAGCATCTTCAGTCGGGAGATTTTAATGTCTAATTAAAACAACCACCCTTAATAGACCTTTCTCAAAAGTTAACAAGAGTTCATCTTGTCAACTCCATGACACGAGTTTTTATTGTTTATGGCCAGTTAAGTAAACATCGCCGTGGGGTGTTGTTATGTTTCGTGAACACGACTTACAGCGTCCGGACTGTGAAGCAATTTACTGTTTATTTTACTGATTGGTTACAGCTACTTACCGTCCGGTTCCGGAAACCGAATTTCCGGATTATTGAGGCAAATTAAATAGGCATAGATTGGTAACAAGCTAAAATCATCCAGGAGGTGAGACATCCGGATTATCGGAGTCCGGACTAACAGGGCTTCACTGTATCGGGAACAGTCATATGAGATTCAGCAAAATAGACGTGAACGACTGCGAGCAAAGAATATGAAAGTCTTAGAGAAGGAACAAGAAGAAATCAAAAGGAAGGAACGGCTCACCAACAAACTTAAATATTACGGATTATGGCAGTACACCGACACAGTTGATGTGCAACTGAAACAACTGTATGGTCGAGAGAAAAGGGAGGCCCTTGTTTCTCAGCTGCGTTTCTGACAGAAAGTGCTTTGCCAGAAATACCCAGACAAGAAAGTATTTTGCACATCAGAAAGAGGAAAAGACAAAACTGTTGCGGAACTTGAGGAAAATGTCAAATGCTGATCAGAGAATCCCTGAGTGCAGGAAATTCCGTCCCTGAGACGAAGGATTCACCGTCTTACAAACCGCTGATGGTTGGGAAATGTGTTCGACACGCTCTTATGGAAGGTGTCCGCCAACTGTACACAGGCAGAGTGATATCGTGTGTACCTGGATTTCCGCGCTGAATGTACATTCTCTACGATGCAGACGACTCTGTCTATGTCTACCCTCTTCTTGACGACTAAGAGAAAGGGGACTTAAAAATTATTGAGGTTACTTGCACTGGATGTTTTTCTTCCGAGTTCTTTGACAAATCAACATCAAATGAAATGAAGAGATGGCATTGAGAGGTTAACAATGCATGGTGAGATGTTGCAAAAGCTTGTCTACGCTCATAGTCATGGAGCAGATTCTTATGCGTCTTGAACATATAATATTGAGATATAAACAGTATGTTATTTACCTCATTATTATTTGTTCATTACGTTCTTGAAACACTGTTACCCTGTGATTTGCATGAAATGAAATTTGAAAGATGAAAATGTGTTGATCAGTTCTGTTATGTTTGACTAATCAATTATTATTCACATATAAATTCAGTTTCAGTTTGTTATCAAACTACCTATGTTTATTTACTAATACAAAAATCTTGATACATTCACATTAACAAGCATGAGACAATTATCAGTGTTGTACCTGATCCATGGAAATAGGGGACACTTTGACCAATTTGTGATGATTGGGACATTGTTAAAGAATAGGGACATGCAAAACCTTTTGGGTTTTTGACTTGTACATATCTGCAGGACCCGTATCCCCTTCTCAGCACAACACTGATTCTGATTAAAATTATTTCTGGCACGATACAAGTGACATTGGTGATATGAAAGTGAATGTTTGTTTTTTGGGTTTTTTAAACTAACAATCAAATGCATGAATAAGTAATTAATATGATAAAAATTAACAAAGAGAAAATGTGTCTAACATGTATAGATTTTAAGTAACAACCTAATTAAAACCTGTTTTAAATGGATTATGTCATGACTCGTTGTGGCATTCAATGCATATATTTGATTCGTTTTTTTAAATGAATTCAAACCAGACCTTCCACACATTCCTCTGTATCCATATATATTCCCAAACTCACATAAGAAATAAATATCTTCATTATTTTCAGTGACATTCGTAAATTGGTGCATTGGGAGCGTAAAGTTAGCTGTACATATTTGTTTATTTTTGTTACTCATATTCAGGTAAGTTTTCTAGCTTTTATCATTACTAATTATATTGTAGAGTTAACAAAGCACAAATATATAATTATTTTGACTCTTATATCTTTTAAATAATTTTAAATGGATATGTTTCAATTCGGCTCGTTATTGAATTTAATAACTAAAATGAATTTAAAGGCATATAATTGATTTATTTTTTATATGAATTCACACCAGACCTTCCACACATTCCTCTGTATCCATATATATTCCAAACTCACATGAAACTCTGAAAAAATAAATAATTGTCCCTATTTCAGTGACATTCGCAAATCAGCCTACTGAAGACATCAAGTTGCTGTACATATTTTTTATTTCTCACTCATTTTCTGGTAATATTTCTTAATGTTTATGTAGTCCCATCATATTGGTAAGTATATAAAGCATGGACATATGCTTATTTTGTCCCTGTCATTTTTTAACAATGGTGGACCAAAAACTGGTCAACGAAAAAGTGGGCCATTTTTTCGAGCCTACAGTAGATGTCTTTGAGGTTCAGTTTCACAATGATGGTAACCTCCATGATGAAAAGATTTTCATATTTGCATTATAGAGACATTGGAGAATATATCCTGATTTTTTTTTGAAAAAAATAAAAGATTAAAAAAATGAGTGGATATACCTAATATTATGAAAGTGACTAAATCCACAGGTTTCTCAACAGAACTACTGTCTATCTACTGATGGAATGATTGCAGTTTCATTTCTTAAGGACGAAATCATGTACAAGGGCAAGTAATAGATTTTAAGAGTGTATTTGACGAGCAAACCGTTACCATAATCACTGTAAACATTTATACATGACAGCTACACAAGATTAGAATATTCGAGATGGTGATTCAACGTGATGTTTCATACGATATGTATACATTGAAATAACGATCTCGGCCACTTGTTTTTGAAAGGAAACGACGGAATTTAATTTAAAGAATGTAGATCTAGTTATGGCTATATCTGTCTTCTGTCAAAAATTCATAGTGTCCTCACAAATTCGCAAGAATTCACCGAGTGCAGGAAAGGTCACTGCATGGAAGAAGTAATTTGAAAACTACTTCCTCACATCACGGGGCACTATGAGGAGTCAACGTGATTTAACTTCATTAATACAAATACAGGAACCTTTAACATCTACTGATAGTTCATTATTATTTACAAATTATGGTCCGGCGTAGTCAGAGCCAGTAATGGTTCACACCATGTGTGAACATATCTAGCGTATGGCCCACGTAGTATTTTCATTCCAAATCAACTGCGTCAAGATAATACAGTGATCTGAAGCGCAGTTACAGGAGTAAAGAACTGTGTCTCTTTTCGTGAAATAACAGTCTCTCGTCGTCAATTATTCAATTATTTAGATATATTTAAAACAACTAAGTGTAAACTCACGTGTTGGGATGGCCGTTCAAGTAAAAGGGATGAAATGCGCATGCGCATAACAAACTAATCCAATTCCGCGGTAGAGGGGTCGGACAATTGCACCACATATCGTCAAAGTGGTCTCCCTTTTATTATTTCCAAACAACTCGGACCCACTCGGCTTTTTCCGCCACCACTAAAAGACTATAGAGCTTGAGCAGAACAGAGCAATAAAACTTCATTGTCTTTTCAGAAATTTGTGTTACATCAGCAGAGCTACTGACACATCAGAGAGATACAAATACATAACATATTTACATAAATTCATGAATTTAAGTATCTTCACATTTGTTTAAAAGAGATTGGTACTTGGAATAGAGGATGCTGTCCAGAGTCAAATTTTGTCAGATATAATTTTGACAGCTTGATTGTCGATTTGCCGCTCATATATTAATGATAAACATTCAAATTTAACTCCAGCGATTTTACTTGCAGTGTTAACAATTTCGTCTACATGTATTTTAGAATTGAGAAGAACTGAGAGAGACCCGTAGCAACAATGGAAGGAAAATGTTACAATAAGTTACAAATTACAATAAGTGAGGGAATGAGTTTAGTTTTACGACGTTTTAGCAATATTTCACCAACATCATGACAGGGGACACCAGAAATGGGCTTCACACAGTGTACCCATGTGAGGAATCAAACCCGGGTCTTCGGCGTGACGAGCGAACGCTTCAACCACTAGGCTACCCCACCGCCCCAACATTACAATAAGCACAAAGTTCAAGTTATACTCATGTGCAACACGAGACAGAACCCAGTTGATGCAGATCCTCTAGTACTTCCTGGTTGGCTATATATTAGTATAGCAGAATCTGTGCAGTGTCACAATCTTATACGTTTCTCTCTTACAATATCCAATCTCCGATGTCGAGAAACAAATCGTTCTGGATTTTAATTACCGGAGACAGGTAGATGATATGAACTACAGAAAGGGAGATAAGACAACATTTGTCATTGTTGTGTTTCTCATCGTAATTTGGCCGCCGACCCATAAATGAAAAACAAATGTTTTCCGCCTCATCGAACTGCTCCATCGACCTATCCACTGCTCATTTAATACCATTCCTACTGTGTCAGTGCTAGGGTGAAGGTTGAAGGTGGAGGACAGGGGACATTCACAACAAGACTAAGCGCTACGTATTCACATTCTTCTTTCTTTACATTGCATTTATGTATACACGATCACAGTAAAGAGTAAGGAAACCTTTCTATTACCGAGATGTCTAACTTTGTCACAGTAACATCTAATTCAATCTGTTCTGATGTTCTCTGCTGCTTTTCTTCGTTGTGCCGTGCCGCTATTGCTTGCAGTGCAATCTGTTATGGATTCAAACTCTGCGATTTTGACAACAAATGATTTATATATTTTTAATTCCTGAATACCCAAGAAAACAGATCAGTTGTTCTCTTCTTTATCAGTGCAGATATCCCATAGCCACTCCCAAACAGAATAAATAAAGCAGAATAAAGATAAGGATGCCTTCGTATTCTTTACTGATGTAGATATGAACAAATCAAAATTTGTTAATACTGTATCGGGATTCGAATTGTATTGCATCCGTGTGATCGAGATGCGTATAGCATTGCGGCCTTGTCGTATATACAGTAATTCATAGATATACACAAATACGTTTCGTGTGCGTTTGTATGGCAAGCCGTTTTAACATTTATTAAGAAATTAAAGACATATTCAGCCGTTTTAGAGATATCTGTACTATAATGTTTTAAAGATATCTGTACTCTACTTAGGGGTATCAATGATGTTTTAAAGATATCTGTGCAGTAAATAATTGAAGATATCTTTAATTAATTTCTCATTTCCAAAATAAAATTACTGATATCTCAAAATGTTCTAGAGATATCAAGAACATATTTCGTGATATCTCTTAATGTGTTTTAGATATCAATAACACAATTACGACCACAGTGTTCATAATTATATTAGAAATTAATATCTTAAAATAATTCATACACAATGTATTATACAAATATATTACAGACACGTTCAATTCAATTAAAGATATCTTCAATTCAATTATAGATATCTTCAATTCTTGCTATTAGTGATATCTAAAATCCCATACGTGTGCTTATTTCAAGCGCATGTGTGCGCAAAGCTACACATTCGTGTGGTTCGTCACGCAGAATGAGTGAGTGAGTGAGTTTAGTTTTACGCCGCACTCAGCAATATTCCACCTATATGGCGGCGGTCTGTAAATAATCGAGTCTGGACCAGACAATCCAGTGATCAACAGCATGAGCATCGACCTGCGCAATTGGGAACCGATGACATGTCTCAACCAAGTCAGCGAGCCTGACCACCCGATCCCGTTAGTCGCCTCTTACGACAAGCATAGTCGCCTTTTGTGGCAAGCATGGGTTGCTGAAGACCTATTCTACCCCGGATCGTCACGGGTCTCACGCAGAATGTAGATTGATACAATAGTCAATACGTGTACAATTTAACTCAAAGAGGGGCGTAAAATTACTGAAGACCCTTGGTTAAACCAACGGTTGATATTATGACCTACGCTGGGGTACGTTGCCAAGCAACCATCGAGCCAAGTCATGGAGCCATGCAGACCGGTCTACGTAAATGTGTGGTATGACAAACATGGGTTTGTGGGCACAGATCCAAACCGGACTTATAATACACTGCACAAGCACCACTGTGCTACACTATAATTTGCATGGATTATCGTACGTGGACCGCCTATCATGACAGACGGAGTGATGAATGTAAACAGCAAGTGAGTATGATTTCACTCTGCTTTTAGCAAGTTTCTAGCAATATGCCAGGGAGGGGACACCCGAAATGGGCTCTGCATTCGCAGTGGTTACCCCATGTCTCTGCTAACGTGTATGATTTTATGTGACCTTTCGCACATGATCAACAGTATAAAGGCGAGGGACACCAGAAATAGGCTTCACATTCTACCCATGTCGAATATCGAACTTGACCTTCGACGAATGAACGCTATCCAATAGGTTACCCAACTTCTTCGTGAGTGAGTGAGTATGGTTTTACGCCGCTGTTTGCAATATTCCAGCCATATCACGGCGGAGCGACACCAGAAAAGGGCTTCCCACATTGTATTCACGTGTGGAATCGAACCCGGGTCTTTGGCGTGACGATCCAACGCTTTAACCACTAGGCTACCCCAACCCTCCCCCAACCTCTTCGAATGTAAGAAAAATCCTCTTCATCTGTGTTGAATGTTTTATTTTAAAGTTATGTGCGAGGTACAATTTATTGCTGCATTGATTAGTAAATTTCAAAAACATTATAACAGCATTTTGTCTTTCTTGTTTCAGAGGCGCGTTTTCGTTATATTTAAGTAATGCGTAAAGAATAACCTGTTTACCATATTCACACAAAAATAATCTTCAAACAAATGAAAATGCAAGTGGAATCTATTTTCCAAAATGAAATATCCATCTTGTATTTGTAAAATCTCGAGGTAAACAGTTCCAAGGGACGGACATTGGTCGGAAAACGCAAAGTACCGTGCAGATGCGATCTGTGGAACAAACTACCTCTGTTTGTTTGTGTCCAGCTTCCACACCAACCATAAACTGTACTTACCTGAATATAGATATACATTGTACATACCGTGTGAAGCTGGACATTGCATTAATATTGCGATATAGTTAAACAGTTTTAAATATTTTGGGGGAAATATCTATTCAAACCTTTGAAAATAAATTAAACAAATTTTGTATATATCTGTCGTCACCTGCAAATACAGAGAATAATGTAGGCAAAATTTATAAAACAAAAATATATAAACATATACAATGTACTTACTTCATGACGAATTCCAAACGAACGGTTCTAGATAGGTGTCCAGAGATTCGTTCTGAAATGTTTACATGCGCAGGGTGCTTTTATGTGATCTACGCGCCGATATTGCACAACTGACTGAAATGTTGGCCCTGCGTTTCTATGTATTGAAAAGTAGTCAGTTTGCAAGCGTCAGACGTATGTTTAGAAATGTTGCACCACAATCAGCGCCGGAACGTAGGTCAGAGTTACCTCCCTTACACCATCGCTTGCTTGAGGCTCATTTATAAAAAAAAAATACTTGAAATTTGGCCAGACTGACTGTCTTATCACCATTTTTACATGACGCATGACCAGTGTAAAAGCTGCAGGCATGGGTGTACGATAATAGGAACTATTTGTAGCTGATAACCATACATTATCGTTTTAAGCGTGTTTTAGGCCTGATGAAATGCAGTCATAGCAAACTGAATGAAACGGGACATAGTTGCTGTCTCAATAAGGATCTTTGAGCGAGAAACGAGTTAGTTTTACACAAAGTGTTCTATCTGTATCTGTACAATGTAATGTAATGTAATGTACGCTTTCATTCAAATATTGGAAAACCAGCTTCCCGAAAAGCTGTTTTATTGGTGTTTTAGAAGTTGATGTGTTATAAGAAAGGTAGGGTACTTTATTGATGACATCTTCTTTATTACATTATGATGTGATTCTTCGGAAGATTTATATACTGTTGTCAAGCAAGAGTGAAGTTCTGCAGATGAAGAAGATGATGATTTGGGGATTTTACGTGCGCTTTCCGACATGATGCGTTGAAGGACCAAAGAGAAGCCTTCAAAACATCTAACAAGGATTAATAAAATTGGTTGGTTTGTTTAACGCCGCACTCAGCATTGTTCCACCGATATGGCGGCGTCTGTAAATAATCGAGTCTGGACCAGTGGCGGATCCAGAGGAGGGGTTCAGGGGTTCGAAACCCCACCCCACCCCCACCCCTTGAAACACGACTAAAAACCACATAGAAGTTAATATTTTGCAAAGGCAGAGCCAAGGTGGGGTTCGAACCCCCTGAAACACACACACACACACA
This sequence comes from Haliotis rubra, assembly GCF_003918875.1. Classification (NCBI taxonomy): domain Eukaryota; kingdom Metazoa; phylum Mollusca; class Gastropoda; order Lepetellida; family Haliotidae; genus Haliotis; species Haliotis rubra. Next base: position 170,451 of record NW_025765270.1, read on the forward strand.
CACACCCTTGAAAATTTCTGGATCCGCCTATGTGGACCAGACAATCCAGTGATTAACAGTATAAGCATCAATCTACGCATTTGGGATCCGATGACACGTGTCAACCAAGCCAGCGAGCCTGATCATCTGATCCCGTTAGACATTCCGGGTCGGGATTAATGAAAACAAGGTGATGAAATGGATTGACAACAATAACTGATGAATACACAATGTCATTTAGATAGTGATCAAATATGAAAATATGACACGTTATATTTGGGATTACCAAATAAACTAGTGCTCAAAAGAAAGTATACATCGTGTTTCACCAAACAATTGAAAAATAAGCATATACTCTCATCGGTGAAAATCACACGTCGCCAATCATGCATCTGCCAATGTCGAATTGGCCTGGCCCATGTCAATCGACGACGTCGGTTTTGAAGAGTCAGATACACTCCGCGGTAGGGTCGACGTGCTCGAATACCATGTTCTCTTATAGTTGCTGGTACACTGTATGTCGACTGATACGGCGTCCTAAAGTAATGTCGGAAATAGAAAAAAAACTGTTTTTGGGCTGTCACTCTGTATCCCTAAAATTTACACAATTGCAAATAGCATATGTCGAAATAACCCACATCGGCCTAACTGGGCGTTCAGTGGGATGCGTAATAGGATATCCAGAAAAGCATGTTTACTCGTAAAATCGGGCAAATCTTAGAAAAAATACGAATAACTGTAAAAACAATAGATCAGACTATAGATGACAATTAGGTGACTCAGACAGGTATAATAACGGAACGTCGACACACCTAGCACGGAATTCACGTGCTGCCTACAGCCACAAGGGGTCATCTCAAAGATATTATATGCGTTTTCTTGTGTGTTGAATATGTCTCACATGTTGATTAACATCTAACGTGTCTTTCTTTCATAAAGTTGATGTTGAGATGTCTCTCCCTACCACTGAGACTGTAGTTAGGCCGAACTTGGTTTAACAGATATTTCACACTTTCACATATTACCTACATAAATTGTGGATATAAATGTGAATAAACAGTTTTTTTCTATTTCCGACAGTACTTTAGTGCCGTCGCTGCTGTTGAAGTCGCCGTTACAAAAAGATTTCTCGGATGAATTGTCCGGATGTGGCGATCATCACCAGAGGGGTCACACGTAGCCATTCCGTCAGCTCTCTCTTTCTTTCGATTTGCCTCAAACGTGGCATAGTTTTGGTGTTCTTTTTAAGACTGTGTTGCTCACGTGTCGTGTGGGCTGTTCTATCAGTATGCACGTGCATTTCCGTGTGCGATTCGTTAACTTGTTTCGTCGTTTGTTCCCGGAAAGGATAAGTCTGTACGTGTGTGACATGGCTCAGTATGGTTTTGTCACTTCATTTATAGTTTTGTGAATTTGTATGTAATATTTTGCGGTGTATAGTTTCTTTTGAGCACTAGTTTATAACGTGTTACATTTGACCACTTTCTAAATGGTATTGTGTATTCATAGCTTTCGGCCTTGGGAACATGCCAATTTTCACTTATCAGCCGGGTACACAAAGTCCATAGTCTAGACTACCAGTTGTCCGACTTCCATTTTCGTTGAAACTGCGCGCGATGGCTAAGATGGCTGTTTTAGTGTGTTGGTGATTAGGTGACTGACTTTGAGGGTGTGTTCGAATCTCGGATGGAACTCAACCCAACAAAATGCTAGAATCTGTACTGTGAGATAGTGTAATAATGAAAATATATAAGATATGTTACAATTACAAGTGCTGTAACACCTGAAGGGAGCCAACTGTTTATAAGGCGGGACAAACTATACCTAGCTAATCAGACTGATTATCAGTGACAGTTGGAGTGCCCTGTTATTTCATCAGTGTGTTGTACATGGATAGGTGAGGTGAGGTAGTATGGGGTTTAACGGCGTGCTTGAGAATATTTCGCTCATATGACGACGTGCATGCGTGTGTATGTGTATGTGCGGCTGCTTCTACTAGCCCAAATTGCATGTGGTCAGTGATCGCAGTTGTGTATTGAATATTGTCATTAGCAGACAGGCAGGCAGACACACAGGTGTCAATAAAACAAGACATTGAGTTTTGTCTGTGACAGCGACATATCTATATCACAGTTAGAACTTGTGTCAACGCTAAATAATGACATTGCTTTTAAGTATCGAACTGAGAAAGTGACTCGGTAAGAAGAACGTGTGGTGAAATAGATAAATGAAATTATATAAACAGTTTATTTACTGTCATAACATATAAAAAGCTCGCGCCTGTGAGATATCAACAAAACATTATGAAAATAGCTCACACCAAAGCCTTCACCGAGTATTCACCAGACAGCCCGCTTCCAAGTTGCGCGTACCTATTTCACTGCGCACATGCTATGAGCGCAGCCCAGCTGTTGAAACCCGTATTCCCCAGAAAAGTCTGGGGAAAATTAGTGAAACGTTTGAACTCCGATTTCGCGCGTTTTTTTTCATCGCGTTATTTTTCAACTTTATAAGTTGAATTTGCATTTTTGACGCTTTGTTTCGGTAAGTCCATACCGAAAGGTATCAGAATCTGCAAAGTTGTGTTTTACGTTGCATGTGACCTTTAAGCTGGTTTTATAGTGCTAGCCCACTGAGATACCACACCGCAGTGAAGCATGAATACCCCACTCAGACACATTATACTGACTCCGAGCCGACCAGTCCGTGTTGTACCCATTAATGCCGAGCGCAAGGCAGGAACCAACAAGTACCATATTTTAACGTCTTTTGGTAAGACGCGGTCGGGGATCGAACCCGCGACCTTCCGCTCTCCGGGCGGACGCTCTAACCACTACACCACGGAGGCGGTTAGATGGATAGGACGCAATATACTTGGTCTCTGTTGACTGACGGCCTATGTCTGCGGATTTGAACGGCTTCTGCCAGTTTTCCTTTCATGAAGACCTGGAGGTTTTTTAAAATAATATTTCTACTCTGTCCCACTTGGTGTTCTAGTTAAGACAGGAGATGATGTGGTCTGAGAATACAGATTTTAGGTCTAATTTGTTGAGTGTTCTTTGATTCTGAAGTGTTGAAATCCACAGCTTTACACCGCTGAGCACCTTTCGAACAACCAAAACTCTACAACATCAGCTGTGACTGTGGTGAGACCTATATATAGGTAAAACTCCCCGGTCCATGAACGACAGAATCAATGAACACTGAACATAAGAAAATATGTGTAGAGGTTGTGGTCCATAAAGTACCCTAACTTTCTTATTCCTGAAAACCCTTGGGCTAGGTGTTTTGTCAAGGACTGGATATTTTGCCAAACCCAGTCACTAACAGTTCACATGACCGAGAAAACACTTTGTTTTGACCATCGTCAATACCCCAGGGGTTTGTTTACGCTAACCTCTGAGCGAGTCAGGGGCGGTGAGGTAGCCTAGTGGTTAAAGCGTTCGCCCGTCACGCCGAAGACCCGGGTTCAATTCCCCACATGGGTATAATGTGCGAAGCCCATTGCTGGTGTCCCCCGCCGTGATATTGCTGGAATATTGCTAAAAGCAGCGTAAAGCTAAACTCAATCACTCACTCTGCGTGAGTCAGTTAGTGAGTTATGTTGTTAACGCCGCTTTGATCAGTATTCCGGTTATATCACGGCGGTCTGGGACGTTTAGCAGTTGGGTGCGACACACGAGGGTAATTATAGGGGGCAGGCAAACATTTAAACAGAATCGGGGCGAAAGGAGATTCGAACTATGATCATAGGTTTGTCAAGGGACGCAATTGTACGCAGCAAATCCGGCACCTTGGACGACGAGACCTTTGTCCCCCTAGGAACAATGTAATAGTATAATAGTAATAGTAATAGTCCGCATATATGGCGCTCATATCCAGGCACGTTGCCTGCTCACGGCGCTACGTACATTACTATCCCCGGTCATAGGACACTATCGCACTTTCCGATACCTTGCCAACTCCCTTGGGATCATACAGCCATTCTACCTATTAGGCGCAATGAACTTAACACTCACATTGCCAGCACATCCTCACGGGTACCCATTTCACAGCGGGGTCAACTGAGACAATGTGGATCTAAGTATCTTGTGCAAGGATACTACGCAAATGTGCCCACCTCGGGACCCGAACCTAGGTACCTCCCCCGGGATCGAACCCGGGCCTTCAGCGTGATAGGCAGACGCCTTACTACTGCACTACTGCGCTCCAAAGTACAAAGTAAACAGCCACAGGCCCTCGTGGGATTTGCGCGGATTAAAGATTTTAATAATATATATAAACATTTGAGATGACTTCGATTCGAAACGCTTCACAGTGCAATACATTATGACGTATATGTACTGTGAAGCATTTCGAGCCGGGGGTCATCTCAAAGACAATATTTTATAAATCTTTAATCCTCGCATAGACACGAGGGCCTGTGATAACAGCCGCAACCCTGAAATTGGTGGTGGTGGAGGTGGTGGAATAGGGTTTAACGTCGTGCTTGAGAATATTTCGCTCATATGACGACGTGCATGCGTGTATGTGTATGTGAGGCTGCTTGTACTAGCCCAGAATGAAGCTGGTTTTATAGTGCTAGCCCACTGAGATACCATGCTGCAGTGAAGCATGAATACCCCACTCAGACACATTATACTGACTCCGAGCTGACCAGTCCTTGCTGTACCCTCTTTAATGCCGAGCGCCAGGCGGGGACCAACAAGTACCATATTTTAACGTCTTTTGGTATGACGCGGTCGGAGATCGAACCCGCGACCTTCCGCACTCCGGGCGGACGCTCTAGTGTTCCACTACACCACGGAGGCGGCTGAACACTGAACATAAGAAAATATGTGTAGAGGTTGTGGTCCATAAAGTACCCTAACTTTCTTATTCCTGAAAACCCTTGGGCTAGGGTGTTTTGTCAAGGACTGGATATTTTGCCAAACCCAGTCACTAACAGTTCACATGACCGGGAGAAAACACTTTGTTTTGACCATCGTCAATACCCCAGGGTTTGTTTACGCTAACCTCTGAGCGAGTCAGGGCGGTGAGGTAGCCTAGTGGTTAAAGCGTTCGCCCGTCACGCCGAAGACCCGGGTTCAATTCCCCACATGGGTATAATGTGCGAAGCCCATTGCTGAGGAACTCCCTCGCCGTGATATTGCTGGAATATTGCTAAAAGCAGCGTAAAGCTAAACTCAATCACTCACTCTGCGTGAGTCAGTTAGTGAGTTATGTTGTTAACGCCGCTTTGATCAGTATTCCGGTTATATCACGGCGGTCTGGGACGTTTAGCAGTTGGGTGCGACACACGAGGGTAATTATAGGGGGCAGGCAAACATTTAAACAGAATCGGGGCGAAAGGAGATTCGAACTATGATCATAGGTTTGTCAAGGGACGCAATTGTACGCAGCAAATCCGGCACCTTGGACGACGAGACCTTTGTCCCCCTAGGAACAATGTAATAGTATAATAGTAATAGTAATAGTCCGCATATATGGCGCTCATATCCAGGCACGTTGCCTGCTCACGGCGCTACGTACATTACTATCCCCGGTCATAGGACACTATCGCACTTTCCGATACCTTGCCAACTCCCTTGGGATCATACAGCCATTCTACCTATTAGGCGCAATGAACTTAACACTCACATTGCCAGCACATCCTCACGGGTACCCATTTCACAGCGGGGTCAACTGAGACAATGTGGATCTAAGTATCTTGTGCAAGGATACTACGCAAATGTGCCCACCTCGGGACCCGAACCTAGGTACCTCCCCCGGGGATCGAACCCGGGCCTTCAGCGTGATAGGCAGACGCCTTACTACTGCACTACTGCGCTCCAAAGTACAAAGTAACAGCCACAGGCCCTCGTGTATTTGCGCGGATTAAAGATTTTTAATAATATATATAAACATTTGAGATGACCCCCCGATTCGAAACGCTTCACAGTGCAATACATTATGACGTATATGTACTGTGAAGCATTTCGAGCCGGGGGTCATCTCAAAGACAATATTTTATAAATCTTTAATCCTCGCATAGACACGAGGGCCTGTGATAACAGCCGCAACCCTGAAATTGGTGGTGGTGGAGGTGGTGGAATAGGGTTTAACGTCGTGCTTGAGAATATTTCGCTCATATGACGACGTGCATGCGTGTGTATGTGTATGTGAGGCTGCTTGTACTAGCCCAGAATGAAGCTGGTTTTATAGTGCTAGCCTACTGAGATACCATGCTGCAGTGAAGCATGAATACCCCACTCAGACACATTATACTGACTCCGAGCCGACCAGTCCTTGCTGTACCCTTTAATGCCGAGCGCCAGGCAGGGACCAACAAGTACCATATTTTAACGTCTTTTGGTATGACGCGGTCGGAGATCGAACCCGCGACCTTCCGCACTCCGGGCGGACGCTCTAACCACTACACCACGGAGGCGGTCCTGAAATTGGTAATATAATGATATATACAATATAGCTGTCTCTTGTCACGTATTAACAGTTGCATGTGCAATTGTTATCTAATACGTTGTGTGTAACAGCAGTTCCCGGTATGCACGTGACACACAGTAGTTGCCAGAGTGTCGTCATCTTGACTTGAAGTACATATTGCTCCACTCCGGGAGTTGAACTGATGGGAATTTCCAACATAAAATATTTGCCTATATTCCGACTGCAGAAGTTATTGCATATTTAATGTTTGCTTTGAATAACTTTTCTGTTGTAAGTGGGATGTTTTTATGCAGCGTGCGAGTGTTCACCACAATGACAGACCGAGCTGTGACTCGCGGTCGATGACGTCTAATGCACATGTGTTGGTGTCTGATAGCAACGCGCATCCATTAACTCACGTGCACACCTTAGACTGTGCAGGTGGGGGAACCTCCCTGCTTGGGTAAAAATGAATAAGGGCCCGTTCAGAATTTCTGGCTAGGGGGATGATGGTGATTTTTATGGAGACGCATGTACAATGTGAATGACACCTCCTCCCCCTAAAATTTATGTACAAAATAAGTGAACACCCCACCCCCACCCCCACCCACCCTTGCATGTCATGTACAAAATCAATGTCCAACCTCTCCCCTTCCCATAATTTCTAAGCATAATTTTAAAGATATTTCTATGTACAAAAATTGCTGACCCCCTAGTACGTGTGTGTACAAAATTGCTGACACCCTCCACAGAACAATATAGTTCTCTCACTCACTCACTCACTCACACACACTCACTCACTCACTCACACTCTCTCTCTCACACACACACACACACACACACACACACACACACACACACACCATCTGTATCTTCCCATAAGACACACCTCCGAACAGACCGACCGCTTACAACACCACCTTTTTGGGTTGGTTGCATAAGGCTTAATTAAGCTGTACCCTTGATAATAATGGTATGTGCCCAGATAAAAAAGACAACATTAGGTATTAGCTATAGTTTTATCAATTCATGTAATCAATTATGATTTTTAAATTAAGACATATTGCATCAATATACATGTACATCAACATATATTTGCCAGATCACATTTACATGTACTTTGAATATTATCAAAAATAATAATTGATATACATGTACCTATCAAACATATGAGACCAAGCACCATATTATTTTAAATCACATGTCAGATAAGAGCACAGATAAGACTTATTAGAAAGTCACCTGAACATCATCATGTTTTCCTTCACCTTGTTCTAGGCATACAGGTAGCCATCTAGAAGGGTGATCGGGAAAAGTCATAGGAAAAATGTCATGGAAAAAAATCCATGTGAAAAATAACTATTATAAAACATCCTGTTCTCCAGTTATATACTTTGTTTATACTGAATTTTATAAATACTATTTCCCTTTCATCTTCAAACAATCTTAAGTAATAAAAACATCCTGTTCAGTTATTTGCAAAAACTAATTCAACAGCTGTTATAAAAACGTCCTATTCTCCAGTTATTTATACTTGCATGATCTTGAGTGTTTTCTTTATGAACATGATGTAACTGGCCTCGAACATATAAATAAGCTTATTGAGGTGAGCTTATGCATAGTGTGAAGTTAGATGTCGGTGATGAACTTCATGTCTTATTAGTTCTGTAAACATCCTACTATTGAAAAAATTGTTTATCTAATGAAAAGTGATCATTCACCGCTTAACTCTAAAGTTGCTAAATTGATCAAAACTGGACTTTGTTCAATGTTATAATATGTATAAATGTGCTGTATGTTCTCTGTGTCACTATATGTGATTATTGAGAATAACATTTCGGTTCTATTCTGTTCTGTTCAGTAAAAGGATTAGTAATATGTTTTGAGAAGGGCACAGGAGATAGGAGTGTGTTGTATACCCTGTGGTGACTTTGGGTCAGCTCATTAATTAAATAGGGGTGGACAGCATGGCTCAGCTAATTAGTATACTCATTGAGTCTGTCATGGGAAGTCTGTCTTTTGGGAGGTCTGTCTTTTGGAGTGAACCAAATCATCATCACCCCCCCCCTAGCCATAACTTATGAACAGTCCATAAATGTATGTGCAGTTGTCCTTCAACAGCAAAGTTGATTATGTGGTGTCAGAAGTGTCGTATAGTGGAACGTCTTGTAGGACAGATAGGCACGGGTGAGGGGAACCCTATTATCGTAGGTTCGAATCCAGATTACACTAAGGGTCCGCCTTCTTTTGGCCTTTCTGCCCACATCACGCCGTGCTACAGCTCGAGCCCGGCATTACCCACACTCACTCACACATGTCCGGATGTATGCCGTGGATGACAAGTAAACGCGGTATAACGAGGCTATATTTCAGGAGACCGTGTGTCTGTAAATACTCGAGTCTGAACCAAACAAACCCAGCAACTGGAATCAAGGGGCCGACTCACACCGGACAAAGTTGACAGAAGTCACACGAGGGGCGGTGGGGTAGCCTAGTGGTTAAAGCGTTGGTTAGTCACGTCGAAGACCCGGGTTCGATTTCCCACATGGGTATAATGTGTGAAGCCTATTTCTGGTCTCCCCCGCAACCATATTGCTGGAATATTGTTAAAAGCGCCGTAAACCCAAACTCATTCACTCTCTCATAAGTCACATGACCTGACCAATCCTTTGTTGGCTCGTACACAGGTGATACTGGGTTCATACTCGCCTTCGCTCTTTATTCCCACAGATTATCTATAACAATATGTGTTGAAACTACAATGTACTCAAGTTTATGTTGAAGCAATCTGAGAGTTTTGGAGGTAGTTTAATAGTGTCCTGTACTTCATATTCATTTATCACAGTGTATGTAATTGGACTGGTTCCTGATCCCTGGTGCGGACTGCGCTCTTGTCTAAAGACAGTTGATTACATTATGTACGGATCTTCCAAGAGACTAATGCTTAGTGTCTGAATATTTTTAATTTTGATATTAACACATGATCCTATTTGAACTGAAAATGAGCCGAAGTGAAATGGGAGATTAAGAACCTGTGGAAATACTGACATGCATCATTTAGGGTTTTAGCACTGGAGGAAGAGCAGGGCAGTAGGGAACATAACTCGGTTCAGAGTCTGTGAGACAGACTAAGGGACCGTTCATAATTTATGGCTGGGCGGAGTTGGGGGGTGTGATGATGATTTTTTTGAGAAGCATGTACAATGTGACTGACCCCCCTAAAATTTATGTACAAGCAAGTGACCCCCCTGCTTGTCATGTACAAAATCAATGATCCCCCTGCCCTTCAGTTATTTCTCACTCATAATTTTCAAATATTTTTTGTCAAGATTGATGACCCCCCTAGTGCATGTGTACAAAATGATGACCCCCTACTTCCCGAGAACAAAATGGGTAAAACAATCCCCCACCCCCACCCCCTAAAATCATCATCACCCCCTAACCATAAATTATGAACGGTCCCTGATCCTCCAAAAAATGAATACAATTAGATAAACATTCCCCTCACAGCAGGGGCGCAGGAACAAATGGTCATAAATTAACACACACACAAACACACACCCAGGGCGTGGATCTGATGGTTCGACTCACGGGTTGATAGCGTATCATTGCCAGGGCGTGGATCGGATGGTTCGACTCACGGGTTGATAGCGTATCATTGCCAGGGCGTGGATCTGATGGTTCGACTCACGGGTTGATAGCGTATCATTGCCAGGGCGTGGATCTGATGGTTCGACTCACGGGTTGATAGCGTATCATTGCCAGGGCGTGGATCTGATGGTTCGACTCACCGGTTGATTGCGTATCATTGCCAGGGCGTGGATCGGATGGTTCGACTCACGGGTTGATAGCGTATCATTGCCAGGGCGTGGATCTGATGGTCAAGACTCACGGGTTGATGGCGTATCATTGCCAGGGCGTGGATCTGATGGTTCGACTCACGGGTTGATTGCGTATCATTGCCAGGGCGTGGATCGGATGGTTCGACTCACGGGTTGATAGCGTATCATTGCCAGGGCGTGGTTCTGATGGTTCGACTCACGGGTTGATAGCGTATCATTGCCAGGGCGTAGATCTGATGGTCAAGACTCACGGGTTGATAGCGTATCATTGCCAGGGCGTGGTTCTGATGGTTCGACTCACGGGTTGATAGCGTATCATTGCCAGGGCGTAGATCTGATGGTCAAGACTCACGGGTTGATAGCGTATCATTGCCAGGGCGTGGATCTGATGGTTCGACTCACGGGTTGATAGCGTATCATTGCCAGGGCGTGGATCTGATGGTTCGACTCACGGGTTGATCGCGTATCATTGCCAGGGCGTTGATCTGATGGTTCGACTCACGGGTTGATGGCGTATCATTGCCAGGGCGTGGATCTGATGGTTCGACTCACGGGTTGATGGCGTATCATTGCCAGGGCGTGGTTCTGATGGTTCGACTCACGGGTTGATGGCGTATCATTGCCAGGGCGTGGATCTGATGGTTCGACTCACGGGTTGATGGCGTATCATTGCCAGGGCGTGGATCTGATGGTTCGACTCACGGGTTGATGGCGTATCATTGCCAGGGCGTGGTTCTGATGGTTCGACTTACGGGTTGATGGCGTATCATTGCCAGGGCGTGGATCTGATGGTCAAGACTAACGGGTTGATAGCGTATCATTGCCAGGGCGTAAATCTGATGGTCAAGACTCACGGGTTGATAGCGTATCATTGAAAGGGCGTGGATCTGATGGTTTGACTCACGGGTTGATGGCGTATCATTGCCAGGGCGTGGATCTGATGGTCAAGACTCACGGGTTGATAGCGTATCATTGCCAGGGCGTGTATCTGTGCTCATCATATCATCCACTGTAGTGTCCGCCGCAACATCACTCCAGTATTCAGCAGTGTGCAAACAATGAGCCAGTAGCCTTCATATCAGTTTTGAATCAAACCAAAATATTTTTGCTGTGTGTACAATACTGCACATTCTTATCTGAAGTATTTTAATGACTTCCAGTGCTGTTTAAACCAAGTTATACACCGGTGTTATGTAGTGTGCTTCCTTGTTTTTTTGTATCGTTGACTATCAGAGTCAGCACGTGGTTGGTTCTCGAGGCAGTAATCTTCTCTTACTATCAGTAGTTGATACCAAATTGGAACAAGGGTTCATTTTACTGCTACAACAAATGTATTCACATAATACCTTCAGTGCCTGTCTCCCAGATGTTGGCTGTTTCGGAAATGTGGAAATATTACGATGTGGCATTTTCATTTATTATAAAACAAAGTTGTTATTATATCACATTGTTTCTGTTAATATTCATTAAAAGGTCATAGCGTCGTGTTTTAACAATAAAACTTGTCAGGAGTGTACTACTATCTGATGTCAGCAGTGGTGTTGAAGTTGCTAGATTTAGATGCATGTGGGGTCAGGAGTGTAATCTGGATTCTTCAAGAACAGCAAAGACTAATACAGAGCATAGTATTTTCAGGAAGGTTTCCAAGACTACAAGACTACAGGCAATGGTATTTGCCTCGATCAATGGCTTCAGAAAGCCATTCTCACCCAGGATATACAGCTTAGTGGTTAGAGCGTTCGCTCGTCATGCCGAAGACCCGGGTTCTATTCCCCACATGGGTATAATGTATGAAGCCCATTTATGGTGTCCCCGTCGTGATATTGCTGGAATCTTGCTGAAAGCGGCGTAAAACCAAACTCACTCACTCACTCACTCACACAGGATATCCTGTCTTGGCCTAAATTTTAAGTTTGACCACTGTACATTGCCAAGTGAACATTATTATTACCAGCTTTACTGATATTACCGTTGCTGTTATATACTAGCCACATAAAGAAACTGTGCATTGTCAAAATATTATCCCAGTTGATAAGTAGGATAACAATGTCAAAGGTACATATAAACTTTAATGGAGGGATCATGAGACCATAACGGGAGAATTTCAATTGAATAGTCAATCACAATGACGTCACGAGTCCACAAGCGGGACAGGGGTTAAACGACCATGTCACAAGCTCAATAACAGGTATGTCCACCATCGGCATTGAGAACAGCAGTGCATCGATGACGCATAGAGCCTATCGAACGTGCAAGAAAGGCTTGTGGGATGTCACGCCAGATTCTCTCAAGTTCTGTTGGAAGGTCAAGGACGTTATCTGGCGGATTAGGAAGACGGCGTAGACGTCGATCCATCTCGTCCCAAACATGCTCTATCGGGGAGAGATCCGGTGAATTTGCAGGCCAAGGCAGTAAGTCAACGTTGTGGTGTTGCAAGAAATCCATAGCAACCCTTGCCGTATGAGGGCGGGCATTGTCCTGTTTAAATCCTTATGTGTCTACACAGATTTAGATTTTAAATTTTTGTATGCACAGTTTCTTTATGTGCCTAGTATATATTATAACGCCATTGAAATTGGGGTTTTTTTTACTCACCATTGGTTGTAAGCTCCATTGTTATTTAAGTCCAATAGATTGTATTGATTCGTAAACCTGGTTAATATTGATCTGTTCAGTTAGGAACAATTTTTGTTGTTTGTTGGTTTGTTGGGAATCGATACCTATCACATGTTATACAATTCCGTGTTTTGCCTGATGAAGTTAGCTGATACGTATTCAACTGCACTTCTTAAATCTGAAGCATATGTGTTTTACATCTTATTGCCGACAGAATGCATCTGGTACGAATGTCACAAAAACTGAAAATGTCGCTTTCGCTCCTCTGTGGATCGTAATGCACTCGTTTGCAGTTCAAAGAAAATCAGTATCAATTCCTTATTGTTTATTTTCTTTCAATTATTCTTCATTTTCTCGAAAACAAGCTTTGAGTCAGTGTATGAAATAAGGCCCGTCCGACCGCCCGAGACGGCCTGGATTTCTGCCGGACGGTCTAATTTTACAGCTAGCAAGCCCGATGAACGGTTGAACGGTTGTTCAGATAACGTGTCCACTGGCACTGTCTATTTAGTATTTAAGAAGGACTGGTTAAATCTCTTCTGGGCTGGTAAGTTTTTGAAGTAACCAGCCCAGATGTCTGGCTGTTTTTTTGGTTTATTTCATACACTGCTCCGTGCAGATCGTTTATTGAAACATACTATTATCTTTATATCATTCATGAACAAAAATCTTCGCAAAATGTTAACATTGAAGACAGGGTATCATGTAATTAAATAGACCACTACCCATCCAGTCACACTTATTATATCCTACTCAAACTTACGTTGACGCACACATTAATTTTCGTATCCTTGGTCATGAAAAAGAATAAAATATGTTATCTTCCATTGGGTTTTGTTTAATCATTTAAACATACATGAACGTTTTGGATCAATGTTCCATTACTGCTTTATTGTGTGTTTTTGTACCCACTTCTTAAAAAAAGCAAACGAACAAATTTGAACATCGAAAGTTACACTTTCTGTATCGTAAAACCATCGGTACATGTACGTATATAATAAGAGGCCCTGTGAAACACGGGGGTATCTGCGGTATCTGAGCGTGCGCCATAATGTGACTTGGTATGTTTGAGACCTCCTCCTTGGTCTGACCACCTCCGTGGTGTAGTGGTTATAACGTCCGCCCGGAGAGCGGAAGGTCGTGGGTTCGATCCCCGACCGCGTCATACCAAAAGACGTTAAAATATGGTACTTGTTGGTCCCTGCCTGGCGTTCGGCATTAATGGGTACAACAAGGACTGGTTGGCTCGGAGTCAGTATAATGTGTCTGAGTGGGTTATTCATGCTTCACTGCGACATGGTATCACAGTGGGCTAGCACTATAAAATCAGCTTATGTCTGGGCTAGTACAAGCAGCCGCACATACTCATACACACGCATGCACGTCGTCATATGAGCGAATTATTCTCAGGCACGATGTTAAACCCAATTTCACCTCACCTCCTTGGTCTAGTAGACTGAGTGTCAGCCGGGTAGACGGCGGTTATGTGGTTCGTTTCCCTAGCCTCCTCTGCATGGGTCTAGTGGATGGCATGGTTACCAACAAGAGACAGTTTGCTGATACATTATTCCAAAGAAGGATAAAAGGTTTTAATGGTTTTAAGATCTCACTCTATACCCATCATGGTACGATATATATTTCTGAAAGCTATACCTCAGGAAATGCAGTTTTGTCGTGACAGATTGACAGAAGATCCGGGATAGAATTGGTCTTCAGCAACCCATGTTTGTTTAAGAGGCGATCAATTGGGTGGTCAGGCTCGCTGACTTGGTTGACACGTGTCATCGTATTCCAATTGCGTAGGTCGATGCTCATGATGTTGATCACTGGAATTGTCTGGTCCAGACTCGATTATTTACACACCACTGCCATATAGAAGGAATATTGCTGAGTACGGCGTTAAACAACTATAAAACTACATAGGTGACATGGACACAGACAAATACCCCCCAACACCGAACATCCAGTCAATCTGGAAGAATGGTTAAATTTCTAAAACCTTCGAAAGTTTACTACATACGAACCCTCCATTGAGCATTAATTGTTTCGTTTCAGGGCTGGGATATGAGTAGTTCACGTGATCTTATTCGTCAGCGACCAATACAAAATCTCGTATCAACGCGAATAAATAATTTCAATAGTGGGTCTGTCGTAGAAGACACACAAAGCTTTATATGGAATGGCACCCTTTGACCTGGACCTAAATTTAGTAATTCCTCTGCGTATTTCTATACGTAATTGTATCTAGACAAAGGAAGTCTTCTTCAGAAGAGGAGCGGGCCTGCTTCGAAACCACACTTTGACTAATCTGTTTAAATCGGACATATGTGTTCATCAATACACATTCACAACTTCCATTATTCATTTTCAGAATATAGGTTATGAAGGGGAATTCCTCAGGAGTTCGTCAATCCGCAGACACGATGCGATACGGCAATGTGGGGAAAGTCCATAAACTCGAATCATCGCAACAGTTTCTGCTGCGATAACCTGGACCAACAGAATGCTGCAAATTGTCTAAGGGAATTAAATGCTGCGCAACTGTATAACCCTGCATCAAATGACCAATGGCTGGTGAGTCACCTCAATGCGTCACCAATAATCAACCAATCAAATCTTGCAACCGGCGCGTCCTTCACCAGGCATGCGGTGGCCATTTTGAGAGTGGGGAACAAAGGGAGAGCAAGAGTCCAGTGACAGGACAGCTTTACCATCAAGCTAAGAGCCATGTCCGACTCCGATCAACAACAGGAGGAAAAGCCGGCGGTAGTTGAAAAGAAAGTTCTAGGTAAATATGTCAGATTTGTGTGAAATTTTAGATTTTAATTTCGATGCAATTGAGGTCAACCTCGTGGTCTCCCACCGGCGTTCCTACACGCGTCATGTTTTGTCGTCTCGTCATCATAATTTGTGTTCTTCGTGTAAAAGACAAAAGGCAATTGACAGTTTATTATTTTCCTTTGGTTTTAGCAACGAGGGTCACCGGTACCGTCAAGTGGTTCAACGTTAAGAGCGGATATGGCTTCATAAACCGGTAAGATATCATTAGAAGATGCCGATAGACCGGTATGTTTGTAACCGCATATATGTCGAAGTGTGTGGCGCAATATGACAACTGCCTATCGGGTAGGTTACTTATATTGTCAAAGTATCCAAATTATACCATCATTTCGTTTTTTATTAAGTTTCTATTGAAATGATTGCGTTTTAGTGAAGGCCACGTGGCTTTGGAATGTTAGCCATTTTGTCTAGAAAAGGGGGCGTGCCCGTGTTCGGCATGGTCTGCGTGCGCGCTCCAGAAAGAAATAGCCAGCTACCTGCAATTTGCATACGCAGCAGCTGCACTTGTGTGGAGAAAGTGCAGGTTTAGCTGCTTTGGGAACGATTTACGAGTAGGTAACTTTTCGTTGAACATGGTGCAATTGCATGCGTCATAAGCATGCTACAAAAGAATTTCAAGGTTCGCTAATCAGATAAGCTCTAAGCAGGCGTGCGTGTACTCTCATGCTCGAACTTGCAACATTTTGTGGAGGGATTCGGATTAGCGGGTTTGCATGGTGATTTCCTGGTGTAAACTCAAGCTGGTTTCATATGCTTTGTGGTTCCTACATGTATTCAGCCTTTGTATATAATCCAAAGGCTTGTGCAGACGACTGTAGCTTGCGACTGCGATGTTTGCAGTCCCTTATAATATTTTGAAAAGGCACTTTGTTTCACATTGTAAATGTTTACCTCAGATTTCCTTTTGTATGGTGTTATGAAATGAATCCTCTTTATTATATAAATCCATTTTCCCAGTGCCAGATATTATTTGTCAGTAGGCCCTAGCAGTGGGACCTTAGGATACAGTGCTTAATGTAAATAGCGAAAAACATCAAGGAAACATGAGATAAGATCATTTCACAAGATTTATCTTTACAAATGACCACGCAAACTACCCAGTATAAAATACAATTTTGCTGTTTGAATCATTGTGCTAAAATCACACAAGTCTTATTTACAAAACATTCACTGCCATCTTTAATGAAAGCAGAACCAGGTTTCACTGTTTTCCTTCAGGCTCACACATAGACATAGATTTCATATTTTACTTTGTGGTTTGCAGGATCCGTTAGCTTTGTTTGTATGTTCTTCAAATCAAGAGACATGCTTTACCTCTTAACATCAGAATTGATAGTTTAACCAAGAAAATTTAACACCCATAACAAGTATTGTATAAAGCTGTACAAGGGATGATGTTATTGCATATACTCTTTAACAGGGCCATGTCAAAGACTTGATTTTGTTGTGTATATCCAGATTTGAAACACAAAGCTTCACCTAAAAATTGGTAGTACATGATTCAAAACCAACAACCGCCCACCCTTTTTTTCGAAATTGACTAAAGACCACGTTGAAAGTAATATGTTGTATTGGTGTGTGTGTGTGTGTGTTCAAGGGGTTAGAACACCCTACCCACCCAAATGTGAAAATTCCTAGATCCGCCTATGGTATATGACAACAAACAAAATGCTTATGTGGTTTTGTCTCCAACAAGAAACAATATCCAACAACTGATCCGTGATGTCCAGAAATAAATCACTCAAAGCAGTGAACACACCATGTTATGCAAGTCTTTTACCAATAGTAATGTCATAGATATGTTAACATTGTTCTAAATATTTGGTATTTTTCATTGAGGAGAGGTATATCAATGAGAACACACATGCTCAATCTATCCTTAAACACTGTCCCAGTTTATTTTACTATGTATTTGACTGGCAATAGACAGGAGACCAGTGTAAATCAATTTGCGTCAATTAAATCAAGATCTAAGGGGAATAACTCTGGCCTGTTCAGTTCACATAAGAAAAGGTTAATTTTTCTTTTGTGTACTCTTGCCATTAAGCAGAGATGCCGACTCATACGATTGTATCGTATTCCTTACGAAAAAACTACACAAAATACGTGACTACAATAGCAGTAAAAATATACACATTTTTTTAAAAACCCACTAGATTATCAATAGCATATGTACCATAAACAATTGCAACCACATTTTATTCAGTATCAAGCAATATGTGGATACTTACTACTTATATAGGTGAGTACTATGTTAATAACAACTCCTTAGAATATCTATATATTCTGTATTAAATATGAAAATTCTTTGGAAAGGTTAATACTAAATTTTGCCAAAAAATGCTTTTTGTTTGCATCAGTTTTTGGCCAAAATACTAATTGGGTTAAATTAAGGTTGGCATCTCTGCTTAAGGCCAATTTCCTGTGTAGTTTCAAACATGGATCACAGGTTTAGGTTTAAAGTAGATAATGAAACTGACCTTATTTTCAGTGATGACACCAAGGAAGATGTGTTTGTCCATCAGACAGCTATAGTGAAGAACAACCCAAAGAAATACCTAAGAAGTGTGGGGGATGGGGAAAAAGTGGAATTTGATGTAGTTGAAGGGGAAAAGGTATGTATCATTTGACATTTCATGTATGCTACTCCAAAGAACTGTCATGTCATGTGGCTGTCAGTAAGAATTAAGTTTTACAGATAGGAGCCAAGTAGTGGTGGGAGTCTGTTGAAATTTCATAATCGATTATTGGTTGCAATCGGATCAATGTTTGATGGCACAATCGGTTACAGTGATTAAGAATTAAATATTTTGTACAACTTGTGCAATTCCCAGGTAAACATTTTTGCAATACTGTATGTTTGTCATTTTTTTAATTATGTGATAATAAGGAGCATATATGAAATATATCGGCTTTTGTGGTTGCTTTTTGTAAAAAACGTGACTTGAGGGTGCATCTACTAGAACTTAAAAACTCCTGAATTTATTTTTCATAAGTTTTAATTGTCATTTGAGGCAAGATTGTACAAAATCACATGCAACCCAAGTCTACATTGATCAACAAAAACGTGTACAAAAATAAATACTGACAGACTACCAAGATAAAGAAAAGATGACTGTCAATTCACTCTTTTGCAGATTTTACACAATCACAACAAATCCTCACAATTTCTTCCAAATTTGGACCCACTTTTTACACTAATGTACCGTATATGACCGTAGATAAGCTGAATTTTGAGGACCAAACATAGCAGTCTGTAGAAGGGGGTGGCTTATCTGTGGGTTACACTTTGTCAAACTTTTTCAGGGGATAAGAAAGTGACATTGTGTCACTTTACATGAACAGACAACTTTGTCAGTAAAGACATCAAATTTGCAATTAAACATCACTAGACAAGATTAGTTACCTTTTCAGTTCTAATTTGTTTTGCTAAGCATCGTATTATATGTTTATTTGTCTCGTATGTATAGCCAGAAATAGCAATCAGCCGTGCACACATTTCCCAGTGATGAATTCTGCTGCAGTGATCGGTAAAATATAATATCTAAAACTATTATTTTACCAAGAGAAATATATCCTAGCATTGTGTAATTTTACTTACAGGTTTTGCTCTATAAATGTAAAATATGTATAATCAATACTAAGGTTATATGGACCCTCGCAGACATAGTAAGCTGAAGTTGAACACGCATGGAATGAGGTGAAATGAACTTGCCATTTCACACACGTTTTCACCGATGTTACTGTAAACTAGGGCCTCCATGAATGACGAGGCGGTAATCAGTTCGTGATTGTTGAGAATAATCTGAAATTGGTGCTATCGCTGTTGGAGCGAAAATCGTACCCACATGAATATGGTAGCGAAAGTTGTACACACATGAAATGAGGTGAAATACACATGCCAGTTTGTTGTGATTGCCAGCTACAATAAATATGACATTTAGCAAAACAAAATATATATGTGTATCCATTTTCTGTCAACTACACCGAAGTTATGATTATTGCTTATTGCCCGTTGTCTTGTGGTCTGAGTTGGGTATTCATTACTGTTTTTCTAAGAAAAATATTAGTGACAATCGATTATGAAATTTTGCAATCAATTGTTGCATCGGAAAAGGGTAACCAATCAATTGATTATAATTGATCATCGTAACACTAGAGCCAAGAATATAAAAATGAACAATTGTGGTAAAAACAAAAATACGTTTGAGTTTTATGGATTTGAAAAGATTTGAGTTGTGGTGTGAACCTTATCAAACCTTGAAAATAAAAAAAACTTGCTTGAAAAATCCTTCAACTTTTTATAAAACTTACATACTTAAGCCAAATAAAAAAAATGTTGTTCCGATTACACCTCTCTAAAATTTAGGGTAGGTAGGTAGGAATTCTGGGGGTTTTTACATTTTTTTTTAGAAGTAAAGTATGAACTAATAACACATTTATCAATGTGTAATTGTTTATTCAATCAAGCTTGCAGCCATCATGTTGACTTTCTCTATCAGAATGACTCATGTCCATTGGTGCCAGGCAAAAGCAATGGTATCTGAAAGCTTATTTTATTCATACCTCTTTAAAAAAACTAGGGTCGGCAGCAGAATTCAAGGGTCAGTTGGGTAATCGGAACCACAACATTATTTTTTTAGGCCTTATGGGCCCATTTATTTTGTTTCATGGGTGTGAAAATGTTATACTTTATAGATTTTATGACAATTATTTGGTGTTCTGGATAGTAAAAAGAAAACCTACAACTCATGACAGTTGAAAGCCTTGGAGGGCCTTGAATATTATGGTAGGTTTCTGTAAGAACCTTGGAAAAGATATAATCTACAGCATCTCCGTGGTATTCTCAGTGACATAAATGTTAGCTGTAGAATCACCTGCTTTTAGCATTTGGTATGTCATTGTGTTATGCTCTTACAGGGTAACGAGGCAGCCAGCGTCACTGGACCCGGCGGTACATTTGTCCAAGGCAGCAAGTATGCTGCTGACCGCCGTAGATACCGACGTAACTGGTACCCCAGGGGAGGAGGTCGTGGTGGTGGTGGTGGCCCCAGACGACCTGTGAGTACTTTCATCGTATTAAGTTGGGTACTTATCTGGGTCTTTAGTCACTCTGTTGAAAAAAAATCCTAATTCGGCATTATATTGTCCCCAGCTGTCTAGTAATCAGTAAAGGAAATAGTGTGAACAGGGATACATGAAGGAAATGAGGTTGTACTAATAGTCCTGTGGACTCTGTATGCCATCCTGTTTCATAATCACTGTGGAAAGGGTAGCTTTTAGCATGGTGTCCTTTTAGTGAAGGAAGATGAAGTTACCCGTATCCTTAATAGATGAAGACGGAAATTGAATATGTATTTTTGGCCTTAGCTCATTCACACCAAGATGTTTGAGATTACAACCAAGTCTTTTGCTGACTGTTGGCTTTGATTTCTCTACCTGGTCTTGCAGTACTATGAAGGACCTGAGGAGGAAGAAGAAGAAGGCGAGCCAGAACACAGACCCCCACCCCGTAGGCGACCATACTGGGCTCCTCGCAGATACTATCGGGCTCCCATGCGAGGCCGTGGGCCGCCACGTGGTTACCAAGGAGATCGAGACCGAGAGGGACAGGTACATATTCTATTGGCTGTGTCGTGGATTTTCCAGTGTTACATGTCCATCTTGCCCCCTCTTTCACAACCTGAGTGTACTGGTGCATAGTTCCTGAGTATGTTTTTGACACTGCTTTTAGCAATATTACAGCAACATCACAGCAACATCACAAGAGACTACAGAAATGTGCCTACACATTGTACCCACATGGAGTTGAAGCGAGTGAATGCTCCAACCACAATACTAGCAATCTATGCTGAATTCTGTGCATATAGATCAGCTTTTTAAGTAGTACCTTCTTTTTCTTTGTGGGCAGGCTTGGGATTATGTAAACATCATATAATGAATCTGAGGCTGTACTTGCGGTGCTGCTGTCACCAGGCATTCAGATGTGTGTTCTCTTGCTTGCAACGGCCCCTCTCAAATTGAAGTACTGTGTATTTGGATAGGGCAGCTACATTTGGTATTGTTTGAACTAGTCTCCAAACAAAGAGGGCAAGACCAGGACTTCACAGTAGAGTGGAACACGTGATAATCAAGAGTGGGTCGTCATGAAAATAAGTTTGTTTACAGTTGTTGAAGCCTGGGAAATTGCTCAATATATGGCATTTGGACATTTTCATAATGTTGATGTTAATAGGACATCTTTCATTACGAAATTTGAAAGGTTAGAAAAACTTTCAAGCTGTTTAGGCAAGCGATTAGCCTCAGTGACTTGGTTGTCACTGTACCCTCTTATGTGGATCAGAGCTCACAAAATCAGACCCTGAACTGTCTTGTCCAGGCTCGTATATTTCCCATCCACGAAGCTGGAATTTTGCTGAGCATCCAACAAAGCCAAAGATTGAACTATCTACTGGACACCTTTGTATGGTTCATTTTCTTTGTGCATTTTACTTATATCAATCTGAAATCATTGAAGCAGATGCTTGTGTAACTTTCTTGGATTTCTGCTTATAGGTAGAAGGTGATTATGAGAATGGAGGACAACGGATGCCCCCCCAACGCCGCCGGCCCTTCTACCGTCGCTTCTACCAGCCACCCAGGCATTACTACGACCAGGGTATGCCTATGGGACAGGGAGGACCTGGACCCCGAGGTCCACCAAGACGCAGGCGAAGACCAGCCAAGAAGAGGGTAAGAGCACTTCAGTTAAAATTGCAGTAGCATCACTTCTTCACAAGGATGAGTATTCTCTCTCCTTTGTTCCTTGCCTTTCCCTAACGAAGTCGCGGTTCTAATGTTGGTGTATTGCTGAATGCAGCATCAAGCACGATCCTTTTATTCCTGCGATCAGTCTCTCCACTGCGATGTACAACTGCATATACTTGCTTAAGCTTTGATTGAGATGTTCTTAGTGGCCGGGTGGGAGCTCAGTGTGTCCTGTGATATGTTGTCATGCAAACAGAATTAAGAACTTCAATAGTCACGCAAACAGAATTAAGAACTTCAATAGTCACAACGCATTTTCAATTTTAGATTATCATAAGTACATTTGTTGTTACATTGTAGTTCAATTGTGTAGTTAGGGATTAGGATTTAATGGTATTTCACGTCAGTTGGGGACTGACTGCATTGTTGATGTTTACTCTTTCACTGCAAGGTAACATTATCTCTTACAGGATGATCAGGAAGGTGATAGCGATAATAAGAAAAGCTCTGACACCAAACAATCTGAGGGAGAGTCATCCCCCAAAGATGAGGGCAGCTCCAGTGCCGCTGCCGACAAAGCAGAATAGATAAACAAGTCAGGGTTAGCGGCAATGTCTAACCTATTGCCAATCGCCGTGCGTACGTACGTCATTGTCAACTGGTACCAGCTGCAGTGTACTGACCACCTGTGTAGTGACTTCTCAAGCTGAGCTTAGACAACATTAAACTACTGCACATGCAGGGAGAGTTAGGTGGATGGAACGCCTGTATCAACTATGCATCCACAAACTCTTGACAAACGACAGATTTCAACTGCCAGACTTTTAAGTTAATACATTCTTGACTTTTTGTACTTGGACAATTTTTGTACTTTACTATTGAATTTTATTGAAGATATCTATTTTTTTGGTGTTCCAAGAACAGTGATGTATTTTGATGTAGTTGATTGGTGTTGCATCCATCAGATGTCAATCAATTTTTTTATTACAGTAGCTATTATTTGATTTGGAAGTTTTCCATCCTCGTTTTTTGCCCAAGGCTTTTTGTGAAATAACAAGCATGTGCATAAATAAATTTTGCCAACACCCAGAATTGTCTCGGTTTTAATTGTACTATGTTTACAGAGAAATCGATAAGATGCTGGTCTATTATTCTTCCATACATGTTGCCAATAACTGCTTGCAACTTGTGTGATTCATTGTATAGGAGATAATGTACAGATACATACTTATCCAGGTATTTTGACTTGCAAAAGTATGTTTGTAGGTTGGTCTGTCCCAGCCCCAAAAGTAAATTAAGAGTCAACTTGAGTCTGGAATAAGTTTTGACTGCCCCAGCTCCATGGTCTGTCCACATGTGAAAGGCTCACAAGTCACATTCTGGCTTATCAGTTTATCTTGTTCTGCGTGGTGGGCGAGCTGGCTAAGGCGCCAGGCTAGTGATCCAACGAGTTTGAGTTGTTGGGATCGAGCCCACCTGTGACCGGAGTCAGCTTTGTGTGCAGACTCTATCAGTGTTGTCACAACCCCTAGTGTACAGTACACAACCCTGTGCACTTAAAAGAACCCATGAATCCGTTGGTATATGACCAGATGGTGGCCACATGAATACGTGCAAACACCTAGTTGTGGGTACAGCAACGTGCAGTGAACTTGGACAAAGTACTGTGACTATGTCCCAGTCCACCCAGCTGTGAATGGATATCCTCGTGAAGATGAGAAAGCCACAATAACTCAGTGTGCCTGGTGGCTGCAAGAGTTGCATACTCCCCAGGGAGTTCAGATTGATAACACAATGTGCCGTTTGACATCTAATGATCGACGGAAAAATACCAGCGCCTTGAGCAAGCACTTGTTGCCTGGATAAGTGCGCTATATAAATATCATATAAAAAGTATAATAATTCTGTAAATTGGGGTCTACAGCTGATGTGAACCTCACTGACTTCCAAAGAAACTTGGTAAATGCCAACTCTTGGGCTCACAATAGCACATTGTGCTCCATTAAGGCTTCATGAAAGTGCTCTTACTTAAACAATACAACATAAATGTGTTTTCAGAGAGCAAATGTCTGAAGCTAATACATTTTCAGTGACACAGTACACAACTTTTTTCTCAACTAAATGAATTTCTCAATTTAAATGAATCTAATATGCACACGCAAATAACGACTGGTGTAAATACGTGGATCCATATAGGAGAAAGTTTTTCAGATGAGACTTAGAAATTGGTTAGAAAAGGCTTCTTGTATGAGCTCAAAATTGCAAATATACTTATTTATGTTTTAAGGAAAACAAATGTCTCAATCCACTGCTTTTCTACAAAGCTGAAGAGACACATGAGCGTATATATATATCGCAGTGAAGACCTAAATGGCCTCAAAACAAAAACTCAACATATGTCTGTGTTAAAAATGTTTTATTTGGAAAATATTTTTAATGTGGACTGAGCATCATCACCAGACCTGCTGGAATTACGTAACCATGGATAATGTATAACAAACAACTATTTAATGCAGATGGAAACCAGTTTTACAAAATAACAAACTCAATAACTGCCAACATGTGAAGGCATATCTTTGGGGTGGTATTTGCCACAAGGTTTCATTACAAGGCCATAAACTATTCTAGATCCAAAACACTTATTGCACAGAATTAATGGATCTGGTTGTGATGTGTATAGTTTGAATAGAAGGTATAATATGCTTAATTTGTTCAAATTGATTATTAGAGAAACATTCTAATCTGATTGTTTCCATGAAGACCCAATCATCATTGGCAACAGCATCAATTTTCTTCACACAGTTGATAAAATATGGAATGTATGGAAATTGTGAAAAATATGCAAGTGTAAAAACTACTGGCAAACAAGGATTTGTTGGACCAGCACACAGAACGCGTTGAAGAGAAGTAGAATGAGCAAACCCATTTGGTTTGTGAAAGGTAGAGCAGATGTAGGCATGTGCATTGCATGATGAAATTGATTCCGCGCATAGCTGCACACGCCTTGCTCATAGGACTCTCACGTCGGTTTAGCAAGTCGCACTACACTTGATCGCGGACAACCTGGGGCCCCTTCGCTAACAATGGCAAGCGCCAGTGGGTGGCACTCATACATGCTAATACGGGTCAAATGTCAGTGCTCAACTTATCCTTGTTTGCCAGTAAAGTATGTCCTTAAATGGACATGGTGAATGATAAACATATTTACAAAAGTAACTGATTTGAATGCTGTGTACATTTCTAATAAATTGAACATACAAACTAAATACATGAATAATGTATACATCCTTCTCTGGGTCATATTTATATGTGATAGAAAGCAATTCCACAACTTAATATATACCACAACAGAATGTGAAGTATACTCAATGGTTTCTGGCCTGTCATAGAATCTTATCACTAGCAGCAAAGATACACCATTATGGGTCACATAAGAAGTACCTTTTGTGAACTGCGCTTTCTCGAGCTCGATGGCACAAGATTAGACTGCCAAATTACATGCCAGACTAAGCTTTGAAAAACACTGCTTAAAGATTCGAAAACTGAACAAGGTTATATAGGCAATGATTTTGACAGGATCAGTCACACAACATAAACTCTACTTCAGAATACATGGTGTTAACCTTTTCTTAATATTAAAAACCTATTTCAACTGTAACTTTCCAAACCTGGCAAGCATGGCTCTGATTGGCTGGATGAAAGATTGTTCTTGCACTTATTGTTCTTCATCCATCAACCAATAAGTGACCTTACTATGACTGGGGTGAGCCAGCAAATGATGACACAATTATCAGCTCCTGGCTTGTCAAAGGGATGTAACTCTGAACCACAGAGAAGGAAAATGTATTTGTACAACTAACCCAGAAGAGGCGATGGGAAGATAAAACATCTTACAGTAAAACACAATGCCCAGTCACCAAGGAATAATAGTCTTACATGACATTACAATAACACTGATGTTTCATTAAATATTTACACCTCAGCATATCACAGACATAGCATCCTATAGACACTGCTTGAAACCTGAGAACCAAATATTTCAAATTTAGTTCATAAGTTTTTCCCTTCTCATTTTTACGTTCCTCTCGCATGTACAGTCCATTTGAGTCAGAAACGGACCGATGAATTGCACATTTTATCATTAGGAGGAGTGCAGAGAACGGGACAGCCAGGTGTTAGAGAAGCATGTGCACAAGTGCCCACCAAGTTATTGATTCATTAGCCTGTGCTGTGCCGTCTCCATCCTTTTCTCGCACACCTGGCTGTCCCTTTCTCTGCACTCCTCCCTCATAACAAATAGTGAACTGTGTCAAAATTTTAATGATAGTTTCTTAAAGAACTTTTTTGGTGGAGTCGGGAAAATTTTCAAATATAAGAAAGCTGTTGGGTATTAGTAAATGATAAACATGTGTACTATTTATATTTATGTGGCAATTTTGTACAATGATAACATTTGCATTTTGATGAATTCAACGGTCCGCTTCTGACTCTAAATGGGTTATGTTTGTTAGTGCGAAGCGAAACGGACTGTAGACAGATTCTAAGGTTTCATAAAACACAGGAAATAATTCGGTAAACAAAAATCTACATGAATACTGACTTGGAAGATTAAAACAACAGGAGCTGACAAAACGTTCTGAGGAGTGTGACCACCAACTTTAGTTACTATTGTCATTTATCAGTATACCATGTGACTGTGGGTACCAGGGTCCTTCTTCAACCTGACCAAATGGTTGGTTGGTTTGTTGTTTAACGCCGCACTCAGCAATATTCCAGCTATATGGCGGCAGCCTGTAAATAATTGAGTCTGGCAAATGAGATACCTGTCCAAGCCCTATCAACTGCCCAATGCTTATCTCATGTGGTCTGGTGAGAGTCTGGGACATGGTTGATACTGTAGAATAAGTATCATCTTAATACTGTTGATCTGTAAGCAATTACGACAGACTAGTACAAAAATAAATTTTTTTTCATAATACTTGGTGTAAAGATTTGATTTATGGTATCATAAACGCATCAATGACAAGAATCCACAGTACACATCAACACCTCACTATCAGTGTTTACACGGTACACTCATCTCATACTCCAATCATGAAATAAATGGTTGGCCAAACTGATCCAACTGTGAAACACTTGCATCATGACATTAATGTTAGTAGCCCTGGTTTTGAACTAATTAACAATAATAACAAGATCGCTCACTTAGAATGAGTGAGGGAGTTTAGTTTTACGCTGCTCTTAGAACGTTACAGCAATATCACGGCGGGGACACCAGAAATGGGCTTCACACATTGTGTGACGAGCAAACGCTTTAACCACTAGGTTACCCCAATGTCCCCATTCACTTAGAATTCCCAGATACAGTACTGGGTGAGTAATACTATCATAAACTTCATTTAAACTGCTTGTCATGTGATCTAACGTCCATGAAATCAATGGCCGAAAATTCCCCAAAAGGATTAGTTCGACAATGATTTTACGCAAGAATACATACAAGAGATATCGAAATCCTAGATAATGAGCAGTTACTCATCAGGATCTGGTCATTACTTGGGTGAGTTTTGCTTGAAAAACTATAGAAGAGGATACCAAAATACAGTCATTACTGTTTGATATGTAAGCGTACACAAACTGACCACACTTAACACTGGACTCGGTGAGAAGCACTGGCTAAAGATAGTGCTCAGTTACACTGTTCAATGGGAGCTTGACTTTGAATAGCATTGTTTTTGGCCATGTGCAGTTAACCAGACATGACTATAAACTATAATATGTCAAGATAAATAATTTGCTCATGTGAGACTAAAGGAAAGAGTCCCCACATTATACACAAGTGTGCATTATACATAAGAGAATACTGTATTGGGATAATAACAGTGTTATGGCCTACATTTCACTTTAAGCAAGGCCAGGTGATACAGCCATGTAATACAGAGCTTAGCGTCTTTCCGTCTTGAGAATGTTATATGTGCCACAAACACGAGCAGCACTTCACGGGTTCGTAACAAACACCTGTATGATCTGGAACGTTCAGGACACTGTTTTTCTTCACTCGATTTGCAATCCAAAATGGAGCCATCAAACCGAAAATGCCTGAAATTGAAATAAGAACCATAACTTAGTGAAATCGTTACATCTATGTTGCAAAAGAATTAGGTTAGCAGTGTTGCACTGCTTTCTTTGTTGTTTAACTCCCCAGTCTGCAATATTCCAGTCCTGTGACCGCAGTTTATACATTACCAAGTCTGCAGGTGACAAATTATGAGAAACAATCTATTTTGGCAGGGTACAGTGTCACACTAACAGCCCACACCAGGGACAACTGGTAGTCTTGACCACAGACTTTGTGTGCCATTCTCATGAGTGTTAATCGGCTCCCATGGTCGAGACTACCAGTTGTCTGACTTCTATTTTTGTGGAAACCGCGATGGCTGAGTTGGTTAGGCGTCTGACTTTGTGTGCTGGCGATTAGGTACCAGACTCTCGAAGTTTGGGTTTGAATCCCGGATAGGACTCAACTCAACAAAAGTACTAGAATCTGTCCTTTACTGAGAAAGTGTAATCCCCAAAATAAATGTGTTTCCAGATGTTCTTAAAGCAGATGGAAAGTTCTAACTATGAGGAAGAAAAGTCCCTAGATTTGTCACATAATTGTAAACAATTATTTGGGAAACTGGTCGAGATACCAGTGTATACTTACACATGCTAATGACTGACAACACAGCCAGCACGACTGATAATGTGTACAAGGCTTCAGTGGTCCTGCTCTGAAGTGAGAAATATCCTGCATGAATAGACATGACATGGAACATTAGAGGGACACTGGGGATAACAGCCTGCTGTCGTGGTCATCTTTTACTGCAGAGGTCAATATCGAGGTTACTGGGGGTCACCAAAGGGTCATGTACCTCTTTAAGCATGTTAATCAGGCAGAGACCCGTTAGTGCAGTAAGTCATTTGTCCATCTCACACTGTCTGAAGCAATGACTGCTTGACATGCCATGGATGAACTGACACACTAATCAGATTGGTTAAAACTGATGACCTGTCCTCTGCCGACAGTTTCAACTTGTTTTGCTGAAAGGTGAGGTGAAATTGGGTTTAACGTCGTGCTTGAGAATATTTCGCTCATATGACGACGTGCATGCGTGTGTATGTGTATGTGCGGCTGTTTGTACTAGCCCAGACTTAAGCTGGTTTTATAGTGCTAGCCCACTGAGATACCACGCCGCAGTGAAGCATGAATACCCCACTCAGACACAGTATACTGACTCCGAGCCGACCAGTCCTTGTTGTACCCATTAATGCCGAGCGCCAGGCAGGGACCAACAAGTACCATATTTTAACGTCTTTTGGTAGGACGCGGTGGGGGGAAGGTGCAAGGTGTTTTATAAAGGCCAAGATTCCTGACATTTTAGTAAGGCTACCATAGTTTGGGGATATCAACGCTGGGATCACTCATACAAAGTTTCAGTTTGAAACTGCAAAAGCAGATGACGACATGTCACAAGGTAAGGTAATTTGGTGCAAAAAAACAAAACATGTTACCGTGAACCCCAATAATAACAACACATGCATCAAATTTCATAAGAAACAGCCATAAACTAGTTATTCAAAATGGCTGCTGTGGTGGCAATGATGAAATTCAGAATCAGAAGTCTTAAACAAATCCATGTGACAAAATATGTATGTGAAGCTTCAGATTTATTGAACAACAAGTCATTTTTTCTGAGAAGATGTTTACAACACACAATGGAAAACTGATTCTAGACAATCAGACCACAACATAAGCTGACTTTAATGTTTGTCGAGTGAGCTAAAATTGAAGGAAGTTCTGAACCAAAATCAACTGACAAAGATCAGGTTATGACATGCAGAGTTACCTCCCTTATACTCTAAGCTGACTGGACTGGCAGTATTGGCCCTAACATCTGTTATTACAAACATCATGAATGCGCCATAGCTTCAACTTACACACGACTCAGCTTTGGATGTCAAGATAACCTGAGCCAGGCTGATGACGAAAGACGTGCCCCCAAACACATGGAACCCAACCTTCACTGCTCTCGGGACCGGCATCATCACCAGGAACAGGAAGGTGAATCCTGAACAAGAAACAGGAAGTCTTTAAAACATGTGTTTCTTTAGTCTTAACTGTTTTGTAAAGAATGGATTCTGGTTCTGGGCCCCGTTCCTCAAGGCAATCGGAAGGCTAAGATGATCGTAACTCCCATACTTTAACATAGACTTACGACTGTCGTAGCGCTACGATCGCTTTGAGGAACGGGGCCCTGGACTGGATCATGGTTTCAGGTATGTATCTATGACCAACACGACAAGCATGGTAACAAATAACAAAGTAGAGACAGGGTTTCCATATGATTTTGGAAAATGTCTGTGTGTCTTTTACTCCCCTTTGACACCTCCCTGCATCAAGATCTGGACACATCACAATAGCAACATGGCACCATCAAACTAATATAAAGGATGCTTGGGTTCTTGAGCCAATCAAATTTCAGACTTTGATACGACTTTCATTTTTTCACCACCTTGATGGCAAATGTTTACCCGAAAAAACAAAAACACACAGAACACAAACATTCTTTGATGGGATTCGTGGTACTCCATAGTGACAGGGCACCCAAAGTATCTACCACAAGACGGGAGTGATTTTAGTTTTACGCCGCTTTTAGCAATATTCCAGCAATATCACGGCGGGCCACACCAGACTGACTGACTATGGTTTTACGTCGCTTTTAGCAATATTCCAGCAATATCACGGCGGGGGACACCAGAAATGGGCTTTACACATTGTGCCCATCAGGGGATTCGAACCCGGGTCTTCGGCGTGACGAGCCAATGCTTTAACCATTAGGCTACCCCACCGCCCGGCCACACCAGAAATGAGCTTCACATATTGTACCCATGTGGGGAATTGAACCTGGGTCTTTGGTGTGGCGAGCGAACCCTTTTAACCACTGGGCTACCCCACCGCCCCACACGACATGAAGCAAATGACATAAACCAGACAAATGGACACACAGACACTATGAAGGATATTAATCATTTACAGATAGAAATATAATAAAATTGCAGAACATTTTAAAAAATGTAA
Source organism: Haliotis rubra (assembly GCF_003918875.1). Taxonomy (NCBI): domain Eukaryota; kingdom Metazoa; phylum Mollusca; class Gastropoda; order Lepetellida; family Haliotidae; genus Haliotis; species Haliotis rubra. The sequence goes on from NW_025765270.1 coordinate 202,017, forward strand.
ATATATTTTTCATCTTGTTTATGGAAACAGTAGTAACCTTAGATGTTTGGTTAGCCAATCACATGCCATGGAACACCTGCAGTATATTTCTGAAGAGATGAAAGGATGCCACTACATGGCAACCAATGACCTCCCCTCCAACACTCACCAATGAGGAACAAGGTGAACACTATGGACACGATGAGGAAGTCGAAGAGCTTCTGTTGACACCAACGACTGGAGTGATCCAGCAGCAACACCACGACCTGTGGGACCATCAGCGCAGCAGTGAGCACCATCACCAGGAAGAAGCTGCAACCATAAAAGGAACAACATGCCAACACCTGCACACAATCCAAGTTTCCTTGATTGGAAGAACTGTTATTTGAATACACAATGCCATTAAGAAAGAGGTCAAATGTAACATATGCTATATTTGGGATTACACTTTTTCAGTAAAGTACAGATTCTAGTTCTTTTGGGGTTGAGTCCATTCTGGGATTCGAACCCACACCCTCAGAGTCAGCCGGCTAATCGCCAGCACACAAAGTCAGCCGCCTAACCCGCTCAGACATTTTATTTATTGCGGTTTCCATGGAAACGTGACTTAGGCTGTGGCTATGAGGATGTCATCTTGTCCAGAGCAGATCTTCCAAACTATACATGCTAGCTTCATCAAACTTGGAACATATGTCAAGCATGATCCCTAGATGTGCCTATTCAGCTTTAGACCCAGATATGAATTTTATTTTTTGCAGTTTCCATGGAAACGTGACTTTGGCTGCGGCTATGAGGATGCCATCTTGTCTGGAGCAGATCTCCTAAACTAAACATGCTAGCCTCATCAAACTTGGTACACATATCTAACATGATCCATAGATGTGCAATTTGATGGTTAGATCCAGATACAAATTTATTTTTTGTGGTTTCCATGGAAACGTGACTTAGATTGTGTATATGAGGATGTCATCTTGTTGCATTTCCATGGCAACAAGTTAGGCTTCAACTGAATTTGGTGGTAGTGCTCCTTTCTGGAGCAGATCTTAAAAACCTTTCAATACTCTCCTTCCACTTTGCTGTATACACTCCAAAACATTTGACATAATCATAACTAGTAGACATATTCATAAAGAGTAATTTGCCATTGCGGGGATATTGATGACTTTGTTTTCTTGTTTCTTATGAATGTACTGTCAAATTCCATTTTACCGCACTTCACCATGCAAGATCCTATCACACTCCAAAAACGTTGGAATTTATGAATGCATGCATACAAAGATTGCATACTATTTTCAGCATACCACAATACACTTTTTAAATATATGTAATGCAATGGTATTTTGGGTAAAACATGACAAGTTTGTGTTATCTCTATGGTTAAGTGGGGTGAGGTGAGGTGAAACTGGGTTTTACGTCGTGCTTGAGAATATTTCGCTAATATGATGACGTGCATGCGTGTGTATGTGCGTCTGCTTGTACTAGCACAGACTTAAGCTGGTTTTATAGTGCTAGCCCACTGTGATACCATGCCGCAGTGAAGCATGAATACCCCACTCAGACACATTATACTGACTCCAAGCCGACCAGTTCTTGTTGTACCCATTAATGCCGAGCGCCAGGCCCCTGTGGCTATGAGGATGTCATCTTGTCCAGAGCAGATCTTCCAAACTATACATGCTAGCTTCATCAAACTTGGAACATATGTCAAGCATGATCCCTAGATGTGCCATATCTAAACGTCTTTTGGTACGACGCGGCCGGGGATCGAACCCGCACCCTTCTGCTCTCCGGGCGGACGTTCTAACCACTACACCAGGGAGGCGGTCTATTGTTAAGTAAGAATCAAATATCCCTTTGAGATAAATTGACAAAACAGCTTACTTCACATACAATACATTGTAAAAACAGAAAGAAATGCTCCCTTCACTATCCAACCTAATCTTGTGTTTGCTTTTATCAAAACCATAACATTATTTTTAGGGCCTTAGTATGTACAAAAAAGGATCTCAGTGTGGAATTACTATCACTGTCAAACACTCCCAAATGGTTATTACAATATGGATGTTTGTATTGAAATACACTTTTACAGTGCAATTCAATATTTTTGCCAATACACAGCCCAAACGTATCTAAACTCACATTTTCGTCCTGTTGTTGCGTGGAAACCATCTGATGAGGTGGTACACACTATGAGCCCACAGGTACTGCCACATGATCAGTCTGCAATGAATATTTGATTACTTGAAAGTATGTCAAATAACATGTGCAATTATGACATTCAGAAATGTGAAATGTTCATGAACAATTCTCTAACACATTTCAGCTGCCTACAATTGCTGCACACTGGGGAAGTCTACTGAACAGCCACAATGACTGCATCCTCGATAATCTCCAGGGCATACGTTCCGATAAAATCTCCACTATACCCTGGATGCATCTACGGCTCCATGATTTTATTACCTCCCTTGGCTGGCTTTTTATCCAATCAGGTGTCTACGCTGGGAAGTTGAGCGTAGCAATCACAACTCACTTTCGCTTCTTTTATCTATAACCGATTAAACTTGGCAACATAATTGTTGCAGAGGTACTCTGAAAGAGGTAGAAAGAGTTCTTGCATATATTTTTTATGGTTTCAGACTTTGTCTGTGTGATTTCCCCCAAAAACCTTTGCAGCTGCGACCGCTATCTTTGTTGACACTGGCAAGCTGTGTTCTAATGGTTTGATTGAATGGGCAAGGCAAAATAACATCATATTATCTCTTCCTACACACAGAAGTGTACCCTAGACAAAGTCAAAATACATAAACGTACGCATTACTCTAAACGAGAGACGGGTCCATATTCCTCAAACCCAAACCGAAACCAATTCATGTTATAGTTCCTGTTTGCCTGATTATGAGAGATACTAGCTGTGCACGGCGAAATCATCATCACTGGGTACGCTTGTTTCTTATATAACACAGTGGAACGCATGTCATACAAATAGTATGAGTCTATGAGAGTATAAAAATCCGATCAAGAAAACTGTGCAGAATGGACTCATCTTAGGGTACATTTATGTATTCTGATTTTTGTTACCTCTAGGATGCGTTCCTGTATACATATCAGTAGTACCTGAGCGAACAATGACCCCTTCAGCGATGTTAGATGTTACGTTCCCTTTCATAATGGAATAGAGGCTGTCATTCACTCTTAAAGGCAGCCATTAGTAAACTTAACATCTGTGTTTCAACTTTCATTCCATTATTATATATTGTATCTTCCTTAGGGATGGTTCATAATTTATGGCTAGGGGGTGATGATGACTTTAGGGGTGGGTGGGTGTTTCCACCCATTTTGTTCTGGCGAGCTAGGGGGTCATCAATTTTGTACACACGTACTGGGGGGTCATCAAGTTTGTTCAGACAAATACGTTTAAAATTATGCTTAGAAACTATGGGTAGGGGATGGGGGTCATTGATTTTGTACATGACATGCAGGGGGTCACTTACTTTGTACATATACAAAATGTTAGGGGGGTCAGTCACATTGTACATGTTTCTCCATAAAAATCATCATCATCCCCCACCACCCCCAGCCATAAATCATAAAATATGAACGGTCGCTTAGACAATCTGCATCCTACCGTTTCTTTAACTGATTTGTTGATGACTGCCTTAAATTGTCGTCTGAGCGCTTCCATATACACTACAGATACAGAACAAGACTAACTCAAAACCAGCCCTTCTTGGAACTCAACCAAATTCCGATCTGATTTCCGATCTAATGTCAACTGTCAGTGTCACGCACAACACAAAAATCAAGTGGTGTATGCGGTCAAAAACGGCGGTACAGTTTCAGTTGTGAAAATTCTTGTGCTTACATCGAAACTATTACCAGTTGGTTTCCGAACAGAATCATAAGTTTACACTTGTTAGAATATAACTTACTTTTACACAGGTGTCACCTGTTACCTGTTTGTTTACATGCAATATGGCGACAATCACTAGAGACATCAAGCATAAAAAGGGAGGTCACTCTAAATCCTATAAAGTCAATATATCATAGAAGCGTTCATAATATCATCAATGTGAAGTTCGTTTTTCATCTGCTGTCACAGAAATACATTATTCCGGCGCTTTTTGCAATAAATCACGTGCAGTAACTCCCCAGACAAAAAAACAACAACAAACAAAAAAAAATAAAAAAAACAAAGCTTGTCCTTTTAACTTGTATGATAATGTTGAGAAAATGAATTCGAGTTCGTTTGTTTGGGGTTGTTTTTATGTTTCTGTTTTTGTCTTAGTGTAAGAAGGGAATTCAGTTATGATGTACTTGGGTCACGTGCTATTTTAGATCTTCCAGACATTGAGAATCGCTCAACGGTTACATTGCACCAGACCCGACAGCATTTATTATATAACGTTTGATTTCGTGTCACTTATGTATTTATTTATTTATTTCCCGGAACCAGTAGGCTATTCGAGCGACAACCCATACTGCCGAGATACGGCGACCAACCGACCTCAAGACAAGCAGTAGAGTGCAAGGGAACTATTCCATCACGGGTTGGTACGGAGTGTAAGAGACTGTTTGGATTATATAAGCCGCTTCGATTATATATCGCGATGTGTGGGCTAAACATGAAAGGAAGTCCGACCTGATGTAAAAAGAAAATCTTTAGTATTTGATTGAAACAGAGACCATAATCTATTACATGGTCTCTGATTGAAGCCAATGGGTACGCAGCTCTGCAAAGTGAAGCGGTTCACTGCAGATTAAAGCTGACGGTTCAACAATTAGTCTGTCAAACCACCTCCATGTTTAATGGCGAATTCAGAGTGTATACCTTTGTACAAATATTGTGTTCACGTGACAATTGCATTGTAGATGCCATATACACGTCGTGGTAGACAACTAAAGAAGTGGTTATCCATAACATATGTCTTGTATTAGTACACAAACTTCTAAATGCCTTTGAAGAATTTCATATGTACACGTTAGTTTTTCTGTTATTTCCAGCGTCTAAAATACATAGTTGATACCGTTTCTTCGGACCATGGAATCTCATTGACGCTTTGACGAGGTGGCGTTTTATCTTGATCCAGAATATGGTACAGCGATAGCGATAAATGTACAAGCAGACTAAAATGCACGCACGCACGCACGCACGCACGCACGCACACACGTTGAAGTTAATAGGAAAATTTGAAATTAGACACGCGAGCGACGTGCAAGTATGGAGGTGGCACTGCGCTTTATTAAAAGTTTAAACGCAAAAAACTGCAATATAAAAATTACACGTACAAATATGGCTTGTATATATTCAAACTCGTTTCGGAATTTCTTTATAGTGCCTGCTTTTTCCAGGTAAGCTGTGTATTGGACTCAAACTATGCACAATAAATCACCTTACTTCTTTGGCCAACAATAGTCCAGCAACATCACGGCGGGGGACACCAGAAATGGGCTTCACACATTGTACCCATGTGTGGAGTCGAACCCGGGTCTTCGGCGTGACGAGCGAACGCTTTAACCACTAGGTTACCCCACCGACCTTCTTAAATCTTTTAAAAATTATTTTTTCAAGGATGAATGAGCCAGAGTGTGAGAGTATCAGTTTCCGGGGACAATTGATCACCGCCGATCACATCAATATATGTATCACTCACTTACCCGTCAAGCAGCAGGGAAATATACACGATATCAACATACCGCTGACAAATGTTCTACCATAAAAACAGCCGCTTAGCTTTCATGGATGAAGATCGATGATCTGAACGGTAGTAACTACACCATGAGGATAGCCGACAACACCGTCACAGCTGGCCAGGTTTCCTGTACATTGTATCAATACACTCCGTCATACCAGTGAATGTTGTACAGTACATTCACATAAAATACATGTAGGTATGCGATCGAAACTCATGATGGCAGATCTGTTGAATCTGTATCTATATTTCGTAAAATATTTAAACTCTTGGCTATCAATAATTTGACAAATAATAAATATATTGTACAGTCTCTGTATTTATTGAACAATCTCTGTTAAACAACATTCATAGGCGGATCCAGAAATTTTCAGGGGAGGGCTCGAACCCCCTGAACCCCACCTTGGCTCTGCCATTGCAAAACATTAACTTCAATGTGGTCTTTAGTCATTTTCGGGGGTGGGGGTGGGGGGGTTCGAACCCCCCTCCCTCTGGATCCGCCACTGTACGTTAGTGTTCAATATCATTCGAGGTCGAGATGGCAAGGGAAGTAATTCTTGAACCCGACGTTCAGTGAAATTAACAAAATAGCCACTTTGTCTTCATATTTCTGAAAGATAATCCTCGCGATATGTTTACAAGAAACCACGTGACAACACCTTTGTTCCCCAGCTGATTCGGTGGACAAAACATCCGCCACACGTCTCGCAGGCTCCCTAGTCTGTGGTGTGTATACCAGGACTGAACAGTAGGCAACAGCTTCCCGACATTGATCTTACTCCGGCATGGATCCCTGGCTGGTCAGCTTCATGTTTACCCGAGGGGGTCATTCCAGGTAAGCAGAATAGAGGTAGTAGACACGTGGTTAAACTAGCACTGGTTTACATCGTCTGTAGAAGTCTGATGGAGTTTTACATTTGATGAATGTGAGGTGTAAACTGGCTGGAGAAGTGAACCAGCCACAAATGTGAAATCTGGATGTTCGATCATGTATTTGTTAGTTTGTTCATTGTGTATCAACAATGGCGGAAAGCCGACTGATACCTACATGAGCAAGCACCGGGAGCTCTCTTATTTAATACTTGGTTGTTGTTTAACGCCGTACCCAACAGTATTCCAGCTATATTGCGGTCGTATATTTAATAATATAGCCTAGTTGTATATATCACCTATTAGGACGGAAGTTTCATCCAAATGTACGGCCTCGGCATAACTACAGACAACCACAGCCAAGGACTGAGTGGACCGTTTTCAAATTAAAAGTTACGCTAAATCCCGTGAGGGCGACTCAACACTAAAACATCATAAAATCACCTAGATTTGAGGAGACCCGTGTGTGATATAAGCATGGCGGCCTCTTACGCCAGCGACAGTGTGATACTGTCCAGATATCCACGAGTGTCACCCCCGTGGCATTCAACAAATCGAATTCTTCATTTCATTGAAAACTCACATGATTATCATTGTTTTTCAGTTTCCCTAAATCTACAGCTTCTTCTCATATATAATCCAAACACCACTACCCTTCGATGTTCCCCCTCAGAATGAGACGCGGACGAAGGTTACAGCGTCTCACCCAGCTCGTCATTTTCCTGGGCTTCATCTCCTCCATGTCTGTTGTCTACGTTGCCATGACAACAAGTAAGAACCAACTTTGAGCTTATACAAACGCAGAAAGAGTCTCCAAGGGGAAAGGGTGGTGTTGCATGTTGTTAGCAAAAGGTAATGACAAGTAATGAAGTAGTCTGCATTTGTTGGAGTGTGTCGATGGTGTAGGAGTTAGATACAGTTTTGTTATATTTGCACACTTTAGCCTGGCACCCTTAAAACACCCAAATGCACAAACTTTCGGTAGAAAGCTGGGACAACATGCAGCCCAGTATTGTAATTACCACATATAGGATGTATGTGTAAAACCCGTGCCAACATGCAGCCCAGTATTGTAATTACCACATATAGGATGTATGTGTAAAACCCGTGCCAACATGCAGCCCAGTATTGTAATTACCACATATAGGATGTATGTGTAAAACCCGTGCCAACATTCAGCCCAGTATTGTAATTACCACATATAGGATGTATGTGTAAAACCCGTGCCAACATGCAGCCCAGTATTGTAATTACCACATATAGGATGTATGTGTAAAACCCGTGCCAACATTCAGCCCAGTATTGTAATTACCACATATAGGATGTATGTGTAAAACCCGTGCCAACATGCAGCCCAGTATTGTAATTACCACATATAGGATGTATGTGTAAAACCCGTGCCAACATTCAGCCCAGTATTGTAATTACCACATATAGGATGTATGTGTAAAACCCGATGCCAACATGCAGCCCAGTATTGTAATTACCACATATAGGATGTATGTGTAAAACCCGTGCCAACATTCAGCCCAGTATTGTAATTACCACATATAGGATGTATGTAAAACCCGTGCCAACATGCAGCCCAGTATTGTAATTACCACATATAGGATGTATGTGTAAAACCCGTGCCAACATGCAGCCCAGTATTGTAATTACCACATATAGGATGTACATGTATAGGATGTATGTGTACAACCCGTGCCAACATGCAGCCCAGTATTGTAATTACCACATATAGGATGTACATGTATAGGATGTGTGTGTAAAACCCGTGCCAACATGCAGCCCAGTATTGTAATTACCGCATATAGGATGTATGTGTAAAACCCGTGCCACTACTAAAATGGTATAAGTCTAGTTTTGTAATTAAACAGCGCTTGGCATGGGTGACTGAGGTCGACTACTTTTACACCTAATAACTGGCCCTACCCATTCTTACTAAGGAAATAATTCATGCAAACTTAAGCAGTATTCTGACAGATAAAACGAATCAACGATAAGACGAAAACACCTCACAACATATGACACGTAACACACTGGTGGAAACTTTAAACAAACTGAACATACATCCTGCAGACGACATCTTTGGCCGTGAACGTGATGACGTCATTACTACCCCGACTCTTTGCTTACAACGCTGGAATTGTTTCAATGAACTATGCACTAAAGTTATTTAATAAGGCTGTGAACATACCCACCCTCCTAAAACGAAATAAGAACCTCAAAGAAAATAGGTTTTGTCTATCCGCGTAAAACCCATGATCTATAAAGGGAGGGCTTGAATGAGTGAATGTCTGGGAACGACCGGAAAATTGTGTCAAGCTCCCCATAGTCATTCCGTTAGCGGACACTGGTTGACCGGGATCATTAGCAAGCTCGGTTCGTATTTGAACCAACTAATCACCATTCCAATATTTCCGTCACCCGGATTGACATGAGTTGATGTTTTAGACAGTAATCGTAATTCTATTTGGTTTTCCTCTTCAGACAACAAGGCCAGGTGGGTCCATGGTGGTCACAAGGACAGCCGTCAGTTACTGGAGGTACGTGTAATCCTAATTACACAATAAGCGCTGTGAGGGATGTGTCCCATTATCGTGTAAAAACATGCGACAAAACCATTTCCATAATCGTCAGTAATATCTTCATGTGGTTTTAATTCTGAAGTCCATCCGTGATACGATACACATGTGTGGTGGTGTCATGGAAAATTAAAGTTATATGAAGTATATTAAATACGCTATTTGTAGCCTAAGGCGTATCCAGGCCAACAAACCAGTCCTTGTCTATTTTGATGTTTTAAGTGAAAGCATAACTTTAAGGAAACTGAATACTCGGTCCCTTTTGACATTAATGTTAATGGCAAAATTAGGATAAAACATGCCAAATATGCGGACCCTGTTCACATTTGCATCCCAAGAACCACGCTGTCCGACTCAACATCGTTCTTGGTGTCTGTTTACTGGTGAGTATCGTGTATACTGCCAGGATCACATCCCTGGTGACTCTCAAGGTAACGCAGAAGGCTGCAGTATTGGGACATCTTTACATTTTCTGAAACAAACCTGGGCGGGCTCACCTAGGCAGAGCTCCCTGGGAGTCCCCGTCGCTGTCTGTGCTGCGTGTAGAGAGGGCAAGGGCCCTCAGCTGATGAGTCGTACCAGCCTGACCGTGGCAGAATTACCCAACTCGCTTTGCTGCATTCATATATTTTACTTGTGATTAATATCACAGAGGCAAATGATAAAATAGTCATTTCTGGCGCGTCGTGATAGTGGCCAATTAGGTGAGTGAGCTTAGATTTACGCCGCTCTAAGCAAATCCCAGCAATATCACGGCGGGGAACACCAGGCTTCACACTTTCCCCATGTGGGGAATCGAACCCGGGTCTTCAGGGTGACGAGCGAACGCTTTAACCACTAGGCTACCCCACCGCCTAAGTGCTTATTCTGGCTCATATATATGCTTATACAAAGGCTAGAGGCACATCATGACGTAACTGATAGTGCAGTTTACATTTAAGTGTCTGAAAAAAGATGACTATGCAAGGCCTTTAATGCAAATAACTGTCACTGGGTGCATGGGTCTATTGTCAGGTATTTGCGTTACATGCCCCTGTGTATGTAACCATCTGATATTTGCAGGATCATGGAACATCACGCTACAGAACTGACAGGTTGGAACCTGAAAACATGGCTGCTTTAGAAAGACGGTTTGATCTCAGGAGGAAGATATATGACACAACATGCTCAAAGACAGGGACCCTCAATCATGGCGTTGTCATGCCAACACACGACAGAAAGGACGGACGGAAGACCTACATTCAACATAATGTAACCATGTGTTTTGTTGAAAAGGCTGGGTCCATGTTTTGGTCGCGGTATTTCAATGCATTTGAACAGTCAATAGTCGGGAACCACCGAACTAGCGTCGAAACACACCAACTGTCGCAAAAAGAATATGACAAAACGGTGAAAATTGTGTTTGTCAGAAACCCATACTCAAGACTTCTTTCTGGATACGTTGACAAGATCTTCTCGACCAATCCTGATTATATGCGCATCATGGGTAGACATATCATACAGGACATCCGGTTCAAAGGTCAGAAGCGTGCGAATATTCAGTGCGGGGTAGATGCAACGTTCGCTGAATTTGTGGATTATATTTTATATCAACATGAACATAATCAGAGCATCAACAATCATTTCAGACCTGCTCACCATAGATGTGCTTTTTGTCACATGAAGTATGACTATATTGGGAAAATGGAAACGTTTCTTGAGGATATGATGTTCGTGAGCAGACGGATCGGAGCGCTGAAACACAACCGAACAAGAGACCTCATTCAGAAAGAGGGTTTCCATGGTATCGAGGAAATGATGTACAGAAACTCTCACAATATTTTCACAAGTAGACTCGAGCGTATCCTGGCGTGTGGGGTCACTTTACGACAAGCCCTCAAGCTGACTTGGAGAAGATGGCAGATCAGGGGGTTCCTTGGGACTCAGTTTGACTTTCCGTTTCGTGACGCCGACAGTGACATAAACTGGGAACGGTTCTTGGAATATGCCGTCAGGGCACGTCGCGCATCAGATCCCAAGACGTTGTCGAAGGCCAAGAGAGCGGCGTTACGAGAAGCCTACAGCACGTTAACACTTCAAACGAAACTGAAACTAAAAAGAATGTTTGAGCCTCAATTTGAAATGTTTGGATACGAAGCTATGCCTGAAAGTATATTTGGAAGTTTTGACCAGTCAGAAACGGATTTTAGATTCTTTGATGTGAGGGATATTTTCGATATACAGTTATAAATCCGGATGTTCGTACAGAACATACACGCCTGCTCAAGAAGGCAATGGGTGTTTGTTTACAGGAATGTCAGGTGTACATGGACATGGAAGTATGCCAGTAGGAGTTACTATTGAGGAGGAAACAACTATTGCGGTAGCAATAGTCTAGATAGCAATAGTCAACTATTGCAGTACTATTGCAATAATTCTTTTCTCCCTGAATTGTCTCATTTGAAGTCATCTCTCAAGTAAATGTATTACTTTACATGAATAGTTCTTTTAATAACTGACAAGAAACTTGAAACCCAGATCAAGTAAACAGTTAAAACATAAACTCAGTGAAGCTGCAAGTCTGCACTCTAAATCAAAGTGAACGAATCTGGCACTTCCTGTATTTTGTGCTGAGCATTTATTAACGGAAGTCAATTACTAAACTATGCATCGATAGTTTTTCCTTTCTACCATCGATTAATTGCTATCGGAGACTCAACAATTGCAATCCATCGATAGTTCGATGCAACGTTACAGCCCTATTTGTCAGTGTGTTGGGGACAGTATGTATGGCTATAACAATGTGACCTGTGAACTGGGCAAGGCTGAGAAGATGTGTCGTTATGCGTATGTCAAGGTGCAAACCTGTGAAGGTATGTGAAAGTGCGTATGTCAAGGTGTACAGAAGCGACAAAACCCTTTCCACAGTCGTAAGAGGGGAAATCTCTGCTAAAAGCAGAGTCGATTGTACAACTGTGATTATATCATGAGCAGATATTTGTTTCAGCAGTGTTACAGCTGTATGATGTTGTTTGTAAACAAATCGAATGACAAAGATCTGTTCTCCCGCGTGAGCGCTCACCTGATAGTGAACTACCTGAGGGAAGTTGATCTGTATCTTAAATTGTAACTGTGTAATGTCACTAACAAATTGCCTGCCTTTACATTTAGTGCTATGCATTTTTCTGTCTTTAAATGACAATGTAATGAATATATGTTTTTGAAATAAAACTCATTTTGACTCTGTACTTACAATGTATATTAATGCAGACTTGTTCTCGTCACTATATGGCTGGAATAATGCCGATGTGACGTAAAGCCCAACTCAACTCAAATCAACTCAACTCGACAGAGCAAGTGTTTATGAATCAATATAAAATAGTGATGATACCAGGTGTTCGCGAAAAGGTGAGCGTATCCTGCCCCACCGGTGGCACCCGTCATAAAACATAAGCAAAGTCTAAACTGAAGTTCAAAAGAAAGTACACACCCGATTATTTGGTAAAATATTTTCTTGAAAACAGCATTAATATTTAAAAAGTCTTTTGATTCTGTCTTGTCGCAAACAGTGTGCAAGTGTTTCCAAAACACCACAGATATTGTACCCAATTACAACATTGCAAGCAAAATATTTATGGTTTTAATGGGAATAGTCCCAAAACACAAGGTGTGACCTTTCTTGTGTACGTCAGTATAGTTAATTGTTCACCTGAAATATGCATGTAAAGTGCGTATGTAAAGGTGTAAAGATGTGAACGCATGTCACTATGTGTTGAGCAGTTAGATAGAGACGTATTTTGTTGTTTGGATGTCTTCATCATAATAATATGGTGAAGTAATCATCGTGAAGAAATAAAGAGTAATCCCTTTTCCGTGTGATGTCCCATTGGTGATGACACTTCAATACTGCATGTTACTCACTATATCATCTGTATGTAACCTTACATGAGTATGAAATTTGGCGTTTTAGCCATCACCACGGAAACCGCCAACAGGGCTGCGGGAAGAGCGACTGAGCATGTACTCCGGTATCGCAGATGCTTCAGGACCGCCTCCGTGGTGTAGTGGTTAGAGCGTCCGCCCCGGAGAGCAGAAGGTCGCGGGTTCGATTCCCGGCCGCGTCATACCAAAAGACGTTAAAATATGGTACTTGTTGGTCCCTGTCTGGCGCTCGGCATTAATGGGTACAACAAGGACTGGTCGGCTCGGAGTCAGTATAATGTGTATGAGTGGGTTATTCATGCTTCACTACGGCATGGCATCTCAGTGGGCTAGCACTATAAAACCAGCTATAATACAAGCAGCCGCACATACACATACACACGCATGCACGTCGTCATATGAGCGAAATATTCTCAAGCACGACGTTAAACCCAATTTCACCTCACCTCACCACAGATACTTCAGTAGAGCTGATAGATTTCTTTGGGGTACAATATATATTCACTTCCTCTAGCAGCGTCTGTGGGTATCTATAAACCAATGACTGAACCGTCCTAAACACCATCCTCGATCAGATGACATCTGATTTATGCATCTTATACAGTAATACAGGTTCAGTTACAACACGCGAAATGTCACGTGCTCATTATTCACCGGAGTAGACTTTCAGATGATGCCGGCTTTCGGTCAGTGACACGCATATTAAACAAGGCTGAAAACGAACAGCTTTGTTGTTGTTGTTTTCAGGCATATCTGAACGCATCAAATAAAATGAATTGTGGTTTGATGATTTTTTGTGCATATTTTACTCAAATACACAGCTTGGCTTGAGCTGGAGGGCCCCAACGAGCTATAAAGAATTCCAAACGATTTGGGGCGGTGGGGTAGCCTAGTGGTTAAAGCGTTGGCTCGTCACGCCGGACACCCGGGTTCGAATCCCACATGGGTACAATGTGTGAAGCCCATTTCTGGTGTCCCCCGCCGTGATATTGCTGGAATATTGCTAAAAGCGGCGTAAAACCAAACTCAGTCAGTCAGTCAGTCCAAACGATTTACACATGGTGACAGTGTCGAACCTTTTCACACGTATCTGTTAGCTTTATTTTTAGCATTGTATTGCTATTTTCCTTTTGTCTACATTCATTTCAAGACACACAGCTACAAGACTATATTTGCACTTCTTCCCCTCGCCTACATGTTCAATATACCTTGTAACTGTAATATGTGAGAGTGTTTGATGTTTATCACGGCAATCCGACAGACAGACAGAAAATAGTTAATTAACGTCTCACTTCTGTACAAGGTTAAAATATAGATACATTTGTACATGCAAGTCATTTATAAAAATGTACAGAACCATTCAAAACAGAATTATGAGAGACATAAAAAGTTTTTAAAGATATAATAATTCTTTTCTACGTTTTAGAATAAGAAAGCAGATTTTGGCTGTATTATAACATATAAAAGGATCGCTAAAAGCAAAACACACTTTATCAATATCAGATTTATCTAAAACATCTGGACATAAAGTAGTGCACTGGTTAAAAAGGGTCTCTCTCAGATCATCATAAATACGACATGTTCCGCCTATAAAACAGTCTGTATATAATGGAGTTGGTACAGGCAATACGGTAATTGACGTGACGATCCTCATGATCTTAAAAACTCTCTCGATGCATTTTACTGTTACTGTAATGAATGGAAGTTATCTGACAATCTATCCAAAACTAAAGCTGTTTTTGGTAGTGGTCCTGCCAAGTCATCTAAACTGAAACTTTACTATGGTGTTGAGCCTCTTGAGGTGGTAGACTCTTATTGTTACCTAGCTATTTCCCTTTATCATAATAGAAGATATATTCATGCAATTAAAGCACTTGTAAATGCGGGTACAAAGGCAATGTTTTGTCTTCTGAAAAAATCACATATTATAAACTTACCACTTGACTGCATTCTTACAGCTTTCTATGTAATGATAGAACCAATTATATTATGTGGATGTAAAGTTTGGGGGTTCGAAAACATCAACTTAATTGAAAGAATACATATATAATTGGTGAAACTTGCTGCAGGTCTTCGAAATTCAACTCCAGATTATATGATATACGGAGAATTTGGTCGATAACCGATGTATATTAAATTAAACAAAAGACATGTTTTTGGCACAAAATGGTAACAAACACCCGCCAAGCTAAACTAGCATATAATATATATTCTATCATGCTGCAAGTTAGTTCTGAAATCAATGTATTTCCCTGGATTGGATTTGTAAGAAAGACACTCAATGACTGTGGTTTAACTGACATATTTTATAATCCATTTCTCTGTACAAGTAATTTTTCTCTCTTTTAAGATCGAACAGATCCTCAAAGACCAATTTTTACAGAAATGGCATACCGCCATGATACAGAGCTTCAAATCTTCTTTTTATCGTATCTTAAACCAATATAGAAGTTGAGAGATATCTCTGTCTGCCAAAACATATCTGTTTCCCGATTTTAAGATTCAGAACAAGTAATCACCACCTCCCTATAGAAGCTGGCCGTTGGGCAAATGTTCCTAGAGAATATCCTCTGTGTCATTTATGTAACTCTCATGCAGTAGGAGATGAACTCCATTATGCTTTATTACTGAAAAGATAAACATATTTACCTTCTTACCTGAATCCAATAACCTTGTGGAAAGTCGTCAAACTGTTCTCGTCTAAACAAACGCGCAATCTTAAAAATCTTGCTATGTACATTAATGTAATATTTAAGTCTACAAAGATACATTTACCTTTGGTTCTTTTTCGCTTTTATCTGCCATCTTGACATGTATATATTTATATGACTATAGTAATATTGTATTCTCATGTACCACCGTTGGTGGTGTTTTGAGTAATAAATAATTATTGAAATTGAACTTGACATTGTAAACAATGCATCCACAATGTCACACAACCAATCCAGTCACCGAGCCTGGCCACCTGATCATTGCCTCTCAACACACTGGGCCTCTAACCCGCTCCAACGTTAACTCTGCAGTAAGTTCTATACACAATATGTTGCCCAGAATCGACTTTCCGTTATTGGACGGATTTAGATATATCACATTGCCATTGTACGCATGTCGATATTCAATGTAAAGTTCTCTGAACATAGCGTTTGTGCGGGTATAAGTATTAATTATCTCTATGCTTCATCTTGTAGCAGTTCATCAACGCCATCCTGTAGGGTGATGAAAATAACCTGCCGTGTCATGGCGCTAAAACAAACGCTCATCCTCTATAACATAGGGTGTGTGGGTTTAGTTTTACGCAGCTTTTAGCAATATTCCTGCAATATCACATTGTGCCCATGTGGGGAATCGAACCCGGGTTTTCGGCGTGACGAGCGAACGCCTTAGCCACTAGGCTACTAATAAGTTACTATAGTACTGTCGGAAATATTTTCTCATTTATCTCTACAATTTATGTAGTTGATATGTGAAAGTGTGAAATATCTGTTAAACTAAGTTCGGCCTAACTACAGTCTCAGTGGTAGAGAGATAGGAAACGGAGAAAAAGGACTTTACTGAGGAGAAATTAGTGCAGAAATGAGCAATGCGGATTTTTTCTAAGTCCAAAAAGACTTATTTGGAACAGACCATGGCTTTATGCAAATTAGTGTGCGACGATATTGTATTACAAAGGACACTTTTTAAATGCCCAATTTGAAATTAGACGTAGATTCATTATAAACGATAGCTGACGTAAAAAATAATAACTTTTATGCCGAAACTTTTAAGGATGTAGCTACCATGCAGTCTCACTGTCACTATAAAAAGAAACAGATTGGAGGGGTCGCCTCAAAAGCAAAACCTGGGGTCGGGCGTGGGGATAGAGATATCAGCTAAGATAAGATAATCCTTTAGGGCAATTATACTGGGGAGGTACACGGCACGTCATAACAATTTACAAATAATATCCAGTCCTGTCGATCTTCGCTTGGTCATGCCACCTATATACTACGATGCGTTTCTATGGTTTTCGGGTATCATACTCTCTTACATATCTCTACATAAACCTTATGAAAGAAAGACACGTAAGATGTTATTCAGTAGATGAGACATAGTCAACACACATGAAAAAGCACAAAATATCTTTGAGATGACCCCTTGTGCCTGTAGGCAGCACGTGCATTTCATGCCAGGTGAGTCGACGGTACGTCGTCATACCTGGCTGAGCGACCTAATTGCCATCTATAGTCTGATCTATTGTTTTCAGCAGCTATTCGTATTTTTTCTAAGTTTTGCCCGATTTTACGAGTAAACATGCTTTTCTGGATATCGTATTACGCATTTCGACATATGCTATTTGCAATTGTGTAAATTTTAGGGATACAGAGTGACAGCCTAAAAACAGTTTCTTTCTTTTTCCGACAGTACTATAGAACGCAACTCTGCATATTGAATTATTGTTGTGTATTTTCCCCTCTCCCCGAGTGAATTCGTGTTAATGCGGTTTTGAACTGCCATTCATTTTCATCAACATGAGTCAGACTTAATGGGAATAGATTCACGATCAGCGACGTCACCGGCGAGATGAACCGTCGGGTCAAGTGAAAGCCACGGGTAATAATCAATGGCTTGAACATCCAGGATGGGTCAAGGCTTGTTCCCAGTTATCTGCCTACAACTGCAGCCATCTTTGCACCTTTCATCAAACATTGGAGAAGCCTTGACTACTGCCATCATGTTTCAGTCGCTGTGTAGGTCATGACCACACACGTGGAATACCGAACTATCGGGAACTTGTCCCATATAGCCAACAGTATCGGAATCAGTCATTTCCACGTGGTGGTGCCGTGAAGGCTGTTATTGATAGATACCGTTACTGCGTTCAACGATTGCTATGACTTTGTGAAGAGAACAGATTGGTGATCCATCATTATGCAGTAAGTATGATCATAATTACCAATTCAAAGAAGTTTAAATTGACAGGCCTGTCGAGCCACTTTGAAGACATGGAACCTCCGACCAACGTCACGTGATTAGGAAGCACCTGTTGGACTGTTCAAAGGTCTTGTGGACATGGCCTTAGCGTCAACTGCAGCCAGCCTGCACATTTTCCTCCTGCCCCAGTATCCGAACCCACTATTAGAGTACCGGATCTTGGTCCATCTAAGGGAAACAACTCAACAAAGCAAATTAGAAGAGAAGCAACAAAATGTATTTTCAATTGACGATCTCAAGTCATTCCATGTTAACAAAAACAATAGCAAGATCTGGAAACACATTTGCAATGCAATCGTATACACACAGAGGTTATACACAATGGCCATTTAGCCAATATATGAAAGACTGCAATATATGGCAGTAAAATACCACATCCTATAATCAGATATACAGTTTGCTTGCAAGCATGCTCTAATGTCAAAACCGCCTCACAAACCACCAGGCAGCCAGCTGTGTAGCCCATCAATATATTGCAAATGTGGCTCTGGGCCTATTTAGATTTCATGTGACAACCAGATAGTTATTATTTGGACGCGGATACAGGGGTATTGATGTCAGCTGAGTGAATAGCAGTCAAAACCCGTCATAATTCAAGTGTTTGTGGAATATTACAAGAAGATGATCTTAAACGGTGATGTATTTAGTCCACACAACGCCTCACGAACGCTTAAGTGTGCACGTGGCTATCGACATGGGTATTGACCAAAGTATCTGTATTGTCACCGCCATCTTGGAGCAGGCACCTTCGCGTCCGTCATGTCGGTTGTGGGTAAGAAATAGTTTTACCTCTTCATAACTTCCTATGCAGATATTTTGCAAATATCGGTACTTAATAACCTTAACGACATATTTTAACTCAATACATACAGTTGTTGCATGAACATGTACAATATGTATAAGTCCGAGTTCGAGTTCTGGTGTACATTTCACCGTGTTGCGTAGTGACACTATATACCCGTATATTCACTTGTGAATGAGGCAGTGAGGGAATGTAGGTGAGGTGAGGTGAGGTGAATTTGGGTTTAACGTCGTGCTTGGGAATATTTCGCTCATATGACGACGTGCATGCGTGTGTATGTGTATGTGCGGCTGCTTGTACTAGCCCAGACTGAAGCTGGTTTTATAGTGCTAGCTCACTGAGATACCATGCCGCAGAGAAGCATGAATACCCCACTCAGACACATTATACTGACTCCGAGCCGACCAGTCCTTCTTGTACCCATTAATGCCGAGCGCCAGACAGGGCCAACAAGTACCATATTTTAACGTCTTTTGGTATGACGCGGTCGGGGATCGAACCCGCGACCTTCCGCTCTCCGGGCGGACGCTCTAACCACTACACCACGGAGGCGGCCAGGGAATGTAGAGGTTCAATGGGATACAATGTGGTGAACTCACTATCGACTCTCACAATGAGCATGGGATACGGGGTGCCAATTATTCCTATATCTATGGAATACTGTAAGGATCATTTTCTCATTTTGGTCAAAATCTCTCGTTCATGCGATTTCGCATTCTTGGACATTTTGCATCTTTAGCCTGTTTCCAAAGAACGTGTCTCAGAATACTCCATATTGGGTACCGGTTCCCTTTTTGTTGTGTGGGGCGGTCAGGTAGCCTAGTGGTTAAAGTGTCCGCTCATCACACAGAAAAACTGGGTTCAATTCCCACATGGTAACAATCTGTGAAGCCCATTTCTGGTGTCCTTGAGCCGTGATATTGCTAGAATATTGCTAAAAGTGGTGTAACAGTGACTCACTCCCTGTGTTTGTAATGCTAGTCAGATGGCTGGGCAACCGGCTGAGGTCCTGCAGACGGCTGAGACGGGCTGTCGTCCTGGGCGTGACAGTAACCATCTTCATCCTCGTCCTGTATCCCCAGGAGAATACAGGTGAGTCAGACACTACGAAATATACCATACTTGACATTTCCTGACCAGTCTTTTATCATTAACATGCGATGCGAACATATAAAAGAAAAAAACACCCGTTATGTTTTCAAAGGACGTTCTGTCCAAGTTCTCCTTCGAGAATTATTTTGTCTTTATACGAGTCCAATTAATGACCAGGGTACCGTTCTACAAAACAACCTTAGCGCTAAGACAGTCGTAAGTCTGTGTTAAGGTATGGGAGTTACGATCACCCTAGCAATACGACAGTCGTAAGTCTATGTTAAGGTATGGGAGTTACGTTAGCCTTAGCGCTACGACAGTCGTAAGTCTATGTTAAGGTATGGGAGTTACGATCACCTTAGCGCTACGACAGTCGTAAGTCTGATAAGGTATGGGAGTTACGATCACCTTTGCGCTACGCCATTCGTAAGTCTGTGTTAAGGTATGGGAGTTACGATAGCCTTAGCGCTACGACATTCGTAAGTCTGTGTTAAGGTATGGGAGTTACGATCACCTTAGTGCTACGCCAGTCGTAAGTCTATATTAAGGTATGGGAGTTACGATAACCTTAGCGCTACGCCAATCGTAAGTCTATGTTAAGGTATGGGAGTTACGATCACCTTAGCGCTACGCCAGTCGTAAGTCTGTGTTAAGGTATGGGAATTACGATCACCTTAGCGCTACAACAGTCGTACGTGTATGTTAAGGTATGGGACTTACGTTCACCTCAGCGCTGCGCCAGTCGTAAGTCTATGTTAAGGTGTGGGAGTTACGATCACCTTAGCCCTAAGCTCGCTTTGTACAAGGGTACCCTGATCGAGTGTTACACCATAAGTATCTTTATCTTTAGAAATGCCTGGAAGATTTGTATGTTCTTTGACTCTGCGCTCAGCACTATTCCTGATGTCATGCGGATTACAAACTAATCCAGTCTAATGATTGATATCACGAGCATCCCATTACAAATTGATGGGATACATATTTTTACTACAAGTCAGCGAACCTGATCATTCAATCTTTGAGATAATGAGATAGTTTTTATTCGAACTATATTCTAATCGGGTCATATGCCTGTTCCGGAACCCAGAAACGGGGAATCCAGTCGTCGACACTGATATTTCCAACTAAGCCTCATACCATCACCTCTGAAACCTGAAATCTACGATACAAATAGGACAACACAGTCTCAAACGATAGAAAAGCCTTCAGATAACACCTTTAGGGATTCTAGGATCGTGGGTTCGAATCCACGGCTTGCCTGAGTTTGATCGTTGATTTATTAGCATCATGCAGGTGACGTAAACAACAAACAAACAGACATAATTGTAAACCGACGTATAAAAGAAAGTACACACCCGGTGCTTTTGGAGTACTTTCCAAAAAGCGACGTAAATGTTTTGAAAAGAGTTTTTACAGTGATATATAAGTCACAGACTTTCCTAATATGTTGCCAAAACACCACAGACATCGTGCCCAATTGCGAAGTTGCCAGTCAAAATCACAACACTTTTCAAATAATCCCAAAACACCAGGTGTGTACTTTCTTTTGTACGCCAGTTTATTTCCAATGTGTGTTTTCAGATTCATCTCATGCAAGAGGTATGAGGCCTTTGAAACGGGTAAGTTTACCTTTCATATATACTCGGCAAACGACATGCATGCTTTCCCCGTCAGTATATAATAATGCGGGCATAACAGTAGATTTTGAAAACGTGAAGACAGTGGACTTACCTGGTGTAGTATGCCTAGAAACAAATATGAACGCTGAGGGCTCAAGGGGATCCAGCGCTGTAATTAAAATAATACAGGTAGACGGTGAGGTCTCTCTGATACTCGCTGTCTACATTTAACATTCTGTTTACTTTTTCATTGCTTTCACAGTTCCATACTAATCTACAACTGGAAAAGTTGTAAATATAGAGGGTAACCAGTTTTGCTGCAGTTGATACCTTTCAAACATTTAAAATCGATTTAATATTACTGAAGCGGTGCTTCATCGTCAGTGGGTTTGACCTAGATACACAACCTTTTCCATAGTTTGATTACTAACTTGGGCGTATCTATGTCACAATTTGGGCGTATCCATGTCACAACTGCAGAATTTCAGCCATCTACTGATTGTAGGCATGATCGGAATAGTAATCACCTTGTTTTGGCTGCCACGCCCTGATTCCACTGGAACTGTGCTGTAAGCGGCGTTCAAACAAAACCCAATCAGTACCTAAAACACGCACTCGCTCGCTGACATTCTTTCCGCAAATAAGGACAGTATAATGATTGGTATAATGTGGTCACAGACTGACGAAATCGGCACGAAAGTTATCAGCTGTGTCCAAATGAATGAGAAATGAACGAAATTTATACCCTGATCATTATAGCTGAGTCTGATTTGTGCAAAAACGTAATTATGTTCCAGAATACATGAGTTAGACACCAAAACATTTGTATTGTATCACCACTTGCTTGACAAAGACATTAGAATCGTCGACACGTCGCCTATACAGAATACAGAAGTTGTATATCTATACAAATTGTCATTCTTCACCAAAACATTTGTATTGTATCACCACTTGCTTGACAAAGACATTAGAATCGTCGAAACGTCGCCTATACAGAATACAGAAGTTGTATATCTATACAAATTGTCATTCTTCACCAAAACATTCATTGATATGATCCTTATATTTTCCAGTCCAACCACGATCATCAGTTGTCTCCTGCATATTGGTTCGTTGAACGCCGAGAGCAGCTTAGAGGCGCGTGCAGACAGATCAAGCACCGGTCTGGACTTCAGCCGTTTTTAACCTACACCGAACACGTGATCGTAAATATAAAGAACAACATTTCATTTTGTGAAATCCCAAAAGTTGGTTCCATGTTTTGGCGATCAGTTCTGAGTGTTTTAGCAGGAAAAACAGACAATTTCCACACTGCGTTTGATAAAGAGTGGCTGACCTATCTCTCAGCCTTGGCGAACAGAGACAAACCACATTACGCTGCCACGAACAAGATAGTGTTTGTCAGGAACCCTTATTCAAGACTTCTATCATCATACATCGACAAGCTGTTTGCACCAAATCCATTTTATTGGAATTTGGTTGGAAAAGATATTGTGAAAACCGTCCGGCAAAATCCAACTGTAGACAGTCTAAGATGTGGCCATGACGTGACATTTCCGGAACTTGTTCGTTACTTAATTATCATGGACAACAAAGGAGTGAAGTATGACAGTCATTTCGTGCCAGTCAGCAGGCACTGCTCGTTTTGTGATACGCACTACGATTTTATCGGCCACGTCGAGACGTTCAGGGAAGACGTGGCTCACATTGTGAACGCCGTCCCCCAACTGAAGAAACAGGTCAACCTGTCTGCTGTTGAAAGCGGGACAGATCTTCAGCAGTTGGAACGAAACTCCCATAATGTGTTCGGCATGAGAAAAGACAGAATACTAAAATGCATGACATTTCATGAAGCTCTAGTTCGACTCTGGCGACGGTGGCAGGTCCGAGGTATTTTGCATAAATCAGAAAAGTTTCCTCTGAACAAGCAGCAGTCAAGTTCAGTTACGTTTGAAGATTTTCACAAGATGGCAGTCGCGGCTTGGAGTCGATCCGGAAGCGGAAGTTGGAAGTCAACTAATAGGAAAGAGGCTCTGAAAGAAGCTTTTAGCGACCTTGACCCTGATGATTTAGAAAAATTGAATGTTATGTTCGAAAATGACTTTTTACTTTTCGGATATAGTCGTGACATTGAATTATATGGCGAGAAGGGAGCAGATTATAAATACTTTAAGCTTGATTAAAAACCAGTTGCCACCAACTGCATGGTATGTTTATTCAAGATTCAAGATTTTTATTTGTAGAAAGGCCATATGACCCAAAGTACAAATGTACAATATAACATAAGATTCATAAGAGTTACTTTCTTTAGTTTTATACATTCAAACACATGTTTAAGAAATTTAGCAAGATTTAACAGAAAGATGTTTATTATTTGATTGGCACAGGTTTGAAACATTATTATGGTTACCACTACTACAATTTGGGATGAATCGCTTTTTCTCTGTTACAAAATATACACAATCATTCAGTACATGTTTTTCATTCAGCATTACATTACAGTGTTTACAAATGTAGGAGTTATTAGTAAAGAAATTTTTCTTACTCAGATATCCACTTCTAAATAAAGTTAATACATGTCTATGCTCATGGGAACTAATGTTTAACAAATATAATGTTTCACAATTAAGTAAAGACTTATGAGAATTATAAAATGTGAGAAAATCACTCTGAAGAGAATAGTGCCAGTTCTGATAAGCACATTCTTTAACACGTTGACTAAAGATATAAATGAAATGATCTGGATCCCCAACCTCTTGGCTTATCCAAACAAAACCATAGCCATAACGAAAAAGTAAATATTTTACTTGATTGGCCTTTTTCTCTCGAGAATGGACAACAGCATATTATAACATTGGAAGGCATGGTATGTTTATGTTTGACATATATTTGACAGATTTCATCAACATTTAAGATTGAACTATTTATAACCAGACCGAAATGAAGCCACCCTGGTCCCATACAGTATTCTAATAAAACAGTCACCTATGATATGTTCGATGACCACTTCGCCCAGTACTGAGAATACCAACCTGTAGTAGTGTAGAGCAATTAATATCACATCTGGTAGGCAGATCAAACATTTGAATATGATCGTGTATGTGAGTGTTTCAATGTTATATACTCATGCCAATAATGGTTGTCATATTTTGCCAGTGATATTATATCGAAAACGTATTTAGTTCTCTATATATAAAACAGATCAATCGGGACTCAGGGGTAAGCACTGAAGGGTACATTTAGGATTCAGGAGAGGTGGTTGTGTCGTACCGTCAGTCATCAGTACTTTCCAAGTGGCTTATAATGGATTCACAATTAGTGAACGGGTCAGTTGGGGTTTTCGCCACTTTTAGCAATACTCCAGCTCCGTCTGGAGACACCAGACGTGGGTAATCGAACCCGAACCTTGCTTCCCCACCACCCCTGAGTCAAGATTAAACCAAACAACTACCCATGAAGATCCGGATTAGAATTGGTCTTCAGCAAACCACGCTTGTCGTAAGAGGCGACTAACGGGATCGGGTGGTAAGGCTCGATGACTTCGTTGACACATGCCATCGTATCCCAATTGCGTGGCTCGATGCTCATGACGTCGATCACTGAATTGTCTGTTCCAGACACGATTATTTACAGACCGCTGTCATATAGCTCGAATTGTGCTGAATGAGGCGTTAAACATCAAACAAGTCACCAACCCTAACACTTGACTTGTGTGATGGGCGTCATCGAATCCAAACATCATACAATACAGAACAAATCTTTCCATACGACTGGTTGGGGATACACCCGAACCGGCCCCAAGCCGAACCGGCCCCTGGATATTTAACCCAAACCGGCCCCTGGGTTAATTAACGGTAATCAGACAGACATGGAGATTTCAATTAATTTATTATATATATACAGACATGAAGATTTCAATCAATTTATTATATATATACAGACATGAAGATTTCCTTTTCCTTATTGTGCCATCCTGAAGCTACTTCTTAGTTATGAGAGATGTTATTAGAATAAGGGTCTAGGATGGAGTCTTGATGCCCTGTGAATATTCTGTCCAGATGTCTTGTATCTGCTGGTTAAATGCCCTGGTCTTCCGCGATTGGTGGCGTGACAGTTGACCCCAGGCCAGCAACTGTGGTACCTGGGGTACATACAGGGCTTCTTTGTGAAGGAGGTTCACCAAAAGGAAGAACTGAAGGTTCCTTTTGCCGGCCGCCTGGTTGACCTTCTTCGTCATTTATGTTAAAGGAACTTTAAGTCATATGTCAATGTAGAAATATTTACTTCTCGGGGCCGGTTTGGGTCAAATATCAGGGGCCGGTTTCAGATTCATTTGCCTACAAACACTTTAAATCATTAGTACATGTAGAAAGCTACCTATCATTATCTATATCTCCCTATCTAAAATCTCTCCTAGCAAAGTTCAGGTGTAGCAATTTTGGGTTAGGTATAGAGGTAGGAAGATATAATGACATACCAATGGCTGACAGAGTCTGTTTTTACTGTAAATTAGATAATATGAACTGTATTGAAGATGAAACACATGTCCTTTTTGATTGTCAATTATATAATGATGCTAGAAACAGGTTTATTACTCCAGTTTTGTATGATAATGTCAGCAAACAAAACTTAATACACATACTTAACAGTAAAGATAAAAATATTATCATAAATGTTTGTAAAATTTTGAAATGTATACATAAAACTAGAGCTGCAACTGTGAAAACATAAACCTGTCACTTTTATGTGCGCTTATTTCAACCAATTTATTTTGTGTTATGGGCCTTTGGCCTTTATACTGAATAAAATATCTGTCTGTCTGTCTGTCTGTAGTTTTGTACGCTTAGCAAAATCATATGGAATTTTGGCGTCGCTTTAGAAACAAAGCGACTGTAATTTCCATTTTATTCTGATTATTTACAGGCCGCCGCCGCCATGTACCTACAATACTGCTGAGTGACGTTAAACACACAACCAACCAAACCAACCTCATGTCATGTATGAGTGTAATAAATTCAGTGTCAGAGACTAGGGTTTTAGACCTAAACACAACATTGTTGTAATAATGTATGTACAAAGGTCCACAGGGGCTTGTAACGCTAAAAACTGCCATCAACTGTCACTGACGGGGTCTTAGTACTATATATTTTATTGCACAGTTTTCTCTTTCCTTAGATTTACTTCAATATTCCGGAAATACATAGTTCAGGAAAAACCAATGTAATGAATCCACTGATGGGATTAAAACAGCCATGAGCTGCTACTTGAACAGGGATGTAACACTACAGTGTGTTCCTCAAGCCTGTAGTGTTATTCACATATTGTGTTACACTTTTCATTTTGAGGTCTATTTACTAACAATGTGTAGATCACAATCATCATCACAATCATCATCACAATCATCATCAAAATCATCATCACAATCATCATCACAGTCATCATCACAATCATCATCAAAATCATCATCACAGTCATCATCACAATCATCATCACAATCATCATCACAATCATCATCATCATCATCACTGTATCATCATCATCACAATCATCATCACAATCATCATCACAGTCATCATCACAATCATCATCACAATCATCATCACAATCATCATCACAATCATCATCACAATCATCATCACAATCATCATCACAATCATCATCACAATCATCATCACAATCATCATCACAATCATCATCACAATCATCATCGCAATCATCATCACAATCATCATCAGTCATCATCACAATCATCATCACAATCATCATCACAATCATCATCACAATCATCATCACAGTCATCATCACAGTCATCATCACAATCATCATCACAGTCATCATCACAATCATCATCACAATCATCATCACATCATCACAATCATCATCACAGTCATCATCACAATCATCATCACAATCATCATCACAGTCATCATCACAATCATCATCACAATCATCATCACAGTCATCATCACAATCATCATCACAGTCATCATCACAGTCATCATCACAGTCATCATCACAATCATCATCACAATCATCATCACAGTCATCATCACAGTCATCATCACAATCATCATCACAGTCATCATCACAATCATCATCACAAACATCATCACAATCATCATCACAGTCATCATCACAATCATCATCACAATCATCATCACAGTCATCATCACAATCATCATAATCATCATCACAATCATCATCACAATCAGTCATCACAATCATCATCACAATCATCATCAGTCATCATCACAATCATCATCACAGTCATCATCACAGTCATCATCACAATCATCATCACAGTCATCATCACAATCATCATCACAGTCATCATCACAATCATCATCACAGTCATCATCACAATCATCATCATAGTCATCATCACAATCATCATCACAGTCATCACAATCATCATCACAGTCATCACAATCATCATCACAATCGTCATCGCAGTCATCATCACAATCATCATCGCAGTCATCATATATATTGACTAAATTGTCTTCTTCTAAAATAATTGTTTTATACAGACTATATGAGTTAAGCAGTGTGAATGGGGCTTTGTACGATCTATTTGTATGGGTTCCATTTCGAGATGTAATGATATTGTGACTTGCAATCACTTGCAGGTACTCGTTAAAAATGTTATATAGACTGGAGAACTGTACATGATGCACACAAAATTTCCCTTGAGAAATCATATTATCTAATGACTTGTTCATTTGGGCGACTGAAATAATTCGTTATGAATATTTAGTTGTCCGAGGGTTGATAATCTTGATGTTTTACTCATCTTTATCATCAAAATGACTTTCATTGCAAATTATGATAAAAATGATATCTGTGCTATTGCTATATTTATTTAAGTAAATTATAAAGTTGCTAGATGATATTATGTGTTGATTAGGAAAATTATAGTCTTTAATACCACAAACTAAAGCTATAATTACCATGTAATCTTATTAAAACACATATCCTTGCAAAGACTCAAGGACTCCACCCTCACTGTAACCAAGTTCTCTACCAGTGAACATACATACTGGTAGGGAATTAGGGGCAAACCTTTATTGTCTTTGCCGCGATTCCCAATGCATTTGTTGAGTATACATTCATATTTGAATATTGAATAGTATTTTTTCGCCCGCCCGCCCCACTGTTGGAACAGTCAGGCGATGAGAAACACAGAATTAAATACGGACGCCCTAAGGGTTAGTGGGCGAATGAAGACTTGAAGAATGCTTCTTGAGGGAGGGGAGTGTTGTGGCTTGGTGGGTTTGTGAGTGAGTGGAGAGTTAACGTTGGTGGGTGAGTGAGTGGCGTTTAACTCAACTACACATTAACCTTTTTCAACAACTAGCGTGGACAACGTCAAAATGTTAGCCTGTACTGATAGCAGTGAGGATTCTGCAAGCATGTGACAACTTTAAGTCCAAGGACTATGACATTTATGTTTGCCTTTAACTGAGTAAGTAGCTGGCAATGTCATCAAATCACGTGTTTTCCCCTGGACTCTAAAGTCTCGTTAATATAAAGCTCGGTGCATGGTAAAGGGGAAGTAACTCCTCCTGGTATGTGGCCCGTTCACCATACATTGCGATTTGGTTTGTCCCTCATGGAGTACACATTCGCGAAACATCATTTCATCCATATCCTTGGTTTATGTGTTTAACATGCGTGTGTGTGTGTGAGTGCGCGCGTGTGTTGCTAGGGTAATGTTGCAACACTCAGTGACACTCTGCCTAGCAAATGGAAACGTGCTGAAATGGAGAACGGACCAAGAGAAAGACCATGAGAGATCTTATATGGATTGAAATCAATCGTAGGTTCGAATCCCAGATTAGTCCTGATATGTATTATTGCAGGTTTGTTTGCACCATACCCAAAACCACGAGTTTCCCAAACGTGGAAGATGACTATTACTTGCGTCGCTTCAGAGTTTCCGACCACAATATTTTGGTTTGTGCAAATATTCCAGCGGCGGTCTGTAAATAATCGAGTCTGGACCGTACAATCCAGTGATCAACAGCACGAGCATCGAACTACGCAATTGTGATACGATGACATGTGTCAACTACGTCTGCGAACCAGACCAACCAATGCCGTTGGTGTTCGTGTTGGTGTGTGTGTGTGTGTGTGTGTGTGTGTGTGTGTGGGTGTGTGTGTGGGTGTGTGTGGGTGTGTGTGTGTGGTGTGGGGTGGGTGTGGTGTTGGTCCTGGTGTTGGTGTTGGGCTGGTGCTGGTGTGTTGTGGGTGCTGGTGCAGTCGCGGGTGCGTTGCTGGAACATCGTCGTTGGTGTTGGTGTTGGTGAATGCAGTCGCCGCAATATGAACAGACATGATTTCGACATCGTAGGTCCACAAATATGTGAAAGAACGTATCATGAAACGTGTGGGAATATGGCAGAACGTATCCGAGAACGTGTGGGAATTAATTAACAACACGAGAATTGAATATGACTTGATAAGCCCCTTTCTTTTGTGCCTGCCCGCCATCTGTGAGTTAGGTTCGATTCAGTTAGTGTAAACACTATTATCGGTGACCGGGATGTAAGGTAGCCATGTGGTACTGCGTTCAACAGTCACCTCACACTCAGGTTTGGTCCCCCTGTACCCCTCGTGCCTCCAGGGTAGACTATATCCCCACGCTGTTGTAGGCGGAGGGATAGGCCCGGTTGACTGCGAGTCATTGTACACGAGGGTGCGGGAACTTGCTCATATTCATCACTGGTGTGTCTAGTCCAAAATAGATTATTTACTTCGATTATTTTCAGGATGCCGTAATAATATATTATAGCTTAATACCATTGAGCACGGTGTTGAACAACAAACAATTGAAACACGGTGTTGAATACTAATATGTGAAACCCGCTGCTTGAACGTCTGACTACCGGGGTACTTTTGAAAGTTGTTACAAGAAGAACGCCTCCTCAAGCTTAGAACTGGTCCTCAGTAAACTATGTAGGTCCTCGGGGGGACCAAATGAACTGGATGGTCAAGCTCGGTGACGGGTTGACAGCGTGTCATCGTACTCAGATATCAACATCAATCACTGGATTGTCTGGTCCATATTCCATTGTTTACAGGCTGCGTCATGAAGTTGAAACATTGCGGCATGCGGCATTAAACAACAAACTGGTACATCATGTGAAAGTTATATTGCTGAATCTGTGACCGTGTCAGGACATTGCTGAAATGTTACTGTTAGAAGGGAACAACCACACACAGTTTTCCTTCACTGGGAACGCCGAGATGTATTAACCGTAGAAAAGTGTTCACAGCTACGTTTAACTCTTTCCACCCACTCCACATGACTCGGTATTGTCAGGACACAGGTGCTCTAGACGCTATGGCTAACATATAGGTGCTGGGGAACACTCGGCAAATTCCGATCATAAATATACATGTGTAATTGCAAACACACCGGTCACGTTAACGTCATTGTACGTAGTCAGGGTCGGTAACTGCGTGGCGAGGACCACATGTCGCCGGATCTATACTGAGGGGGTCAGTCGCCCAGATGTTGCGTTTGGGCGTCGGTATACGTTGAGAACGTGATGTGCGCCGTGAACGTGCTACTATCTCCTACAGACACTGAATCTATTTTAGACGACCCTACGTCCTGTTTTCCAACGTGACATAACTGTTAGTATTATATTCGCATTCTTTCAGTTCATTTTCACTCATGCAGGAATGTTTGTCTTCGACTTTATCACAGAGCAATGCCGTGAGTGCTGTAGATGTTCTGTGTAGCCTACTCCAAGTAGAACAGGTGCCCGAGGGCCCCGTTTCACAAATCCATCTTAGTGGTACGATTATCTCCTATACGTTACATCAACTTACAGCGAAGCGCTGTAATCTCTTTTTTTTCAAAGTGGTTGGGACATACTGTTTCAAACTATGGGATACACGATAATCATAAGACACGTAAGACTACGATCGCTTTGTATCACGAAGCAGCCATAGGGATGCGACTGTCCTAAGGTGTTTGAGTTGCCGGCAGCCTTGACGCTACGACGGCTTTGTGAACCTGGATCTACCCTTTACATGTCGTAAGAGCCGGCGTAATATGAGTTTTGGTTTAGACCTGGGACGGGTACTCGGGCACTCGAATCCGGGTCGGGTACAGCTGGAATCGAGTCCTATTTCTTGGAATCGAGTACCCGGAAAAGGAGAGAACTCTGTAATGACAAGGGCAGATAATAACTTGTCTTTTTCATTATTGACGTAACACTCATTTACATCATTGGTATTGTCCGATTAATGGGGGTTATTATTAACGAGTGTAATTTATCTGCGCATGAGCAGTGAGTAGTGAAAGTTACAGTCTACAGCGTATGAACGAAAGGCCGGGGAACGATAAATGTAAGCGGTGTTCCTCCTTTATATTGGTTTAACAGACGTAAACTAAACACCACGGAGGTTTTTACATTATTATTGCCATCCTTTCGAGTTTTCTATATAATCTCTGTCAACTCGTGATTGAATATTCAGAGAGTTGACAGAAGCGCTGTCCTTACATTTCCGGGTACTCGATTCCGATTAAGTAGATGCGGGTACTCGATTCCACTTTTTCCTACCCGTCCCAGCCCTAGTTTGGTTGTTTACAAAGTCTGACCTGACTGGCTGAGTGTTGTCCAGACCGTCAATCACTAGACTGTCTGGCGGAAACTCGATTAACCATACAGAGCAGAGAACATCATGCCAGCCAAAATATCATAGTTATTATGGAATGAAAAATATTCATTACACGTACTACCCTATCATTGTTATATATCTTGGGTTATTATCATGTAATCCACAACCAGCAGAGCCTGTAAGTTCAGGTGTTTGTGGAAATGAAAATATCATCATCTCTAGATTTGTAAAACTGCTGTACCGGATATTCAGTTTTAGTTGAATTAAGAATTGGTCGAGTCAGAAATTATTGACATAGAAGCGATTTTCACTAAACGTTTTCATTTTCATCACTGTGTATTTTTTTTCATTTATGGTTTAATTTCATACGGAACAACACACACGCGCGCGCACATACACACACACAAAAGAGGTGGGGAGGTGCTGATTAAGGTATGTGCGGGTGTATAGGATGAGTCAACAAGGTTAAACTTACTTTGGATAGTAGGATTACGCGTTACCATGACAACGGAAATAATTAAATCACACCTCAAACGTGATTAAGTACAAATGTATGTGGGAATTTTAAGCGTGGTGGGCTGGTCAAAGTGAACTCACGACCTCACGTCAAACAAACAGGTGGTTCACATCGCATTGTCTACTTACTTTCACAAGTGTAATGGCCGCTACTCTGTTGTAGACCTGACGTCAAGGGTCGTTATAACGGACTTTGATGTAGAAGAATAGAAGTACAAATGTATTGCCATTCCGATGTTGACCAACGGTCACTTCTCGCTGTATGGGTGTAATGGTCATTAAACAAATGAGCAATATATAGCAATATATACCTTTATCATTAATTGAGATCTAATTTCTGTATAAGGTATATTATATCCGTGTGTGTCGTACAGAATGGTTGTTATACTCCGGAGTACCAAGGGTATGGTTGTAGAATGACGTCACTAATGGATTGTAACGTCATTGAGTACTGTCTTGACAGTGTGCTCTTTTAGTGGCGTTAATTTGGTATTATACACTTATATTGGAAGACAAAAACAACGCGTATATAACCTGAACAAACATTTTAGGGTTGTATTCTGGGTGTAGAGACAGAATTCGCGCAATTTGCATATTTGCTCTGTAACTACTTCAAAACAAAACATTCTTTGAAATGTACAAATTTGTCACAGGAGTTCTACTCCAGGTTTCTTGGAAAACATTCTTTCCTCTATCAAAAAGATTCCAAACCATAAAATTTACTCGTTTCAACAAAAGATAACCCTTTTCCCTATGTTTCAAAATCACGTGACTATCCTATCCTGATTCTGTTGCAATGGAAATGTCCTAATTAGGTTTCTGATCACCCTCCCCCCTTCCAGTGCCCCTCCCTCAAACCATTGTTCAGAACCAGGCGATTCCGTCAGTCCACCAATGAGTCACATATGTCCGAACACACAATGCTTACTGTAACGGTTAATCCTGGTGTATAGGTCTCTCTGGTGCTGCCACCGACCAGCAGGCAGATCGTACAATGCAGCCAGGAATTCCTTTCAAGTTTCGCCCGCAATTCTATTACTTTGTTTTCTGTTCTATTTGCCTGATAACTGGCCCTTTGTGCTGCGTACCTTGCCAAACAGTTAACGTTTAGGATTTATATTCAATCTTTTAGTAACTTCATGACTCGCAAACACGATGGGAGATGAAACCTAGAACTCTTGTGACAGACCAGGACGCATTAGAAGGGCGAATCGTACACTGGAACGTCCGCTCATCGGTTGCTGACACCACAAAGGGAATTAACTCTTTGTAGCAAACTCCCGTAAAACCTACCATCCGGCTATGGTGTTGATACACCAAGCGTCAAACGGAATATATTATCACAGAACGCCTGTACAGATTGGGGTTGTTTAGGTCTGATAGGTATGACAGAACCAGGTTGTACTTTCTCATAACCGTATGATTTAACCTTTGTACATATTTATTATGTGTGTACAGCAATGAATACACACTGACAACTGGTCAAATGTATATTGGGATATATAGGTTATGATGGGAGAATTGTGTCAAAAGGGTAGGACATTCTCAGTACTACCATCTCATTTTCATCACTCATAACCAGCATTCTCAATACTACCATCCCATTCTCAATACTACCATCCCATTCTCAACAATACCACTCCATTCTCAATACTACCATCCCATTCTCAATACTACCATTCCATTCTCAATACTACCATCTCATTATCAACACTACCATCCTATTCTCAACACTACCATCCCATTCTCAATACTACCATCCCATTCTCAATACTACCATCCCATTCTCAATACTACCATCCTATTCTCAACACTACTATCCCATTCTCAATACTACCATCCCATTCTCAACACTACCATCCCATTCTCAACACTAACATCCCATTCTCAACACTACCATCCCATTATCAACACTACCATCCCATTCTCAACACTACCATCCCATGCTCAATACTACCATCCCATTCTCAACATTACCATTCCATTATCAACACTACCATCCCATTCTCAACACTACCATCCCATTCTCAACACTACCATCCCATTCTCAACACTACCATCCCATTCTCAACACTACCATCCCATGCTCAATACTACCATCCCATTCTCAACACTACCATCCCATTCTCAACACTACCATCCCATTCTCAACACTACCATCCCATTCTCAATACTACCATCCCATTCTCAATACTACCATCCCATTCTCAAACACTACCATCCCATTCTCAACACTACTATCCCATGCCTCAATACTACCATCCCATTCTCAACACTACCATCCCATTCTCAACACTACCATCCCATTCTCAACACTACCATCCCATGCTCAATACTACCATCCCATTCTCAACACTACCATCCCATTCTCAACACTACCATCCCATTCTCAACACTACCATCCCATTCTCAATACTACCATCCCATTCTCAACACAACCATCCCATTCTCAACACTACCATTCTCAACACTACCATCCCATTCTCAACACTACCATCCCATTCTCAACACTACCATCCTATTCTCAACACCAAAATTGCATTTCCAACAGAACCATCCCATTCTCATCCCTCACATGCCATTCTCACCAATGGCTTCCCATCCTCAACAACGGCATTGTATTGTCTTTCAGCCCTTGGGTGATTCTAGGCTCCTTTAACATGTTACATATGAAGTATGCATCCTGTTATATCAATTGGTATTCAATTTATTGTCTAGCAGTGAGAACTGTCACCTCCGAATATCGACCAATCCATCCAACCTTCATGATAAAATTACCCAATCCACATTCTTTATTCCACCCGATCCACATGTTGGTCTGATTTCTGTTTTATATTTAGTTCATAAAGAAACGCGACATTCATGTTTGTTTTTTAAATTTCCATAATTGTCTTATCTACTTTACAATCATAACGATTGTGCATGTTAAATGTTCTTTGAAACCAATTTTCATAATTAAACTTCTGAAACAAGACTTTTAACGTCAGATTAGCCGTAACAATTGAATCTAATTATTGAAATTTTTATGGGGAAAAACAACAGAAACGCATTACATAAACGCATGCCCTGACGCGTTGTGCACGTGAATTTAATGATACGACACTTTCTTCAAGAAAAACGAGAGAAAGAACCATTTAAAAGATACGACGGCAGTTTCTGATGTGTACTTTTACTGAATGGTTCAGAAAACAATATGCCACGTCTGAGCAATGAAGCACGTCTAGTGCTCTTGGGACGATTGATGCTGGTTCCAGTGTTGTCAACGTATGGGAGTACATAGGACGACAATTTACCGACTGATTGAACGCCAAAATCAAACGAATTCGGTGAGAGATCGACCTAGAGATGGCAGGCCACGAGTGACGTCACACAGGCAAGACCGTAACGTCACGTCTTCGCAACCGTTTTCTTCCAGCTACTGTTACAGCCCGTGAGACAATTGGGATTCACAACAGACCAATTTCAGGAAACACTGAGCGTCGACATTTGAGAGCACACCGGCTACACTGTAGGAGACCCTATGTTGGACCGATTTTGACGCCATGGCACCGTCGTCTGCGCTTAGCATGGGCTCGCCAACATCAGCATTGGAAATATGCTCAGTGGCAGAATGTGGTTTTCTCAGACGAGTGTCGTTTTTGTGTCCACGTTGCAGATGGGAGAGTGAGCGTATGGCTTCGACGAAATGAACGTTTCAGAGACCTATGTGTTCTGAAAGTGACCGCTGGGTTGAGCCATCCCTTATGATGTGGGGTGGAATAAGCTGGGGAAGGCATGTACCACCTGTAATCTTCTAAAACAACGGTCAAGGTCGTGGAAGGGGTGTAACTGCACGACGCTACATTGACGAAGTCTTCAGGCCTGTTGTCGTCCCGTTCTTTAGGCCAAGACCACAGTTGCAGTTCCAACACGATAATGTCCCCGCCCACACCGCCATTATCACAGGACAATTCCTGGCTAATCACCACATCCAGACAACGGTTTGGCCACCTCTTAGTCCTGATTTGAATCCAGTGGAACATCTCTGGGACAAGTTGGACCGACGCCTTCGTCAAAGACCAGTTCCTCCACAAAATCGGCGGCAGTTGGAGAATGCAGTGTTGAATGAGTACAATAACATTCCCCGTGCTTTCATTCGACGTTTGTTCATGTTTATGGGAAGACGGTGTACTCATGTGATAAACAATAATGGTGGTCACACCTGGTACTGATAACATCGAATATCAGCTTAAGCTTCTAAACGTGTATAATGCAGACTCTTCAGGTTGGGCACAATAAAAGTTTCATTAGATCTTAAATCCACTGTCGTTGCTGTTGTCTTTCTTTGGTGCATTTTGTGTAAAGCATATAGTGGCTAGAAGCTCGTATGTGGGATAACAGTTCCCATTTCAAATGGACATGTCGCGTTTCTTTTGGAACTAAGTATATTTATGCACAAATAGGACTATCTGTATCAAATATGTACACTACCTATTGTTGTAACACAATATATTGACCAGCTGAAGGCGTTATAAGCTGTATATTGACTGATAGATGTCTTTTATCCACACACCACATGAGACGTGACTAGGAATATGGTAAACAGTCTCAACATCAAACCCAGATGGTTTTAAATCAAGCATTGATAACAACTGGACACCTTCAGACACTACTGTTTGGGCAGTGATGCTTTCTGCTTCACCCTATGTTAATGCCAATAACTAAATCCCTCACTCACCCATGTACGAGTATATGTATGGCGGCACAACGCCGTTTACTCAGGTATATTATATCTATTCTGTTATGGTACCTTTGACCAGTTCTCCACCATAGCTTCATTTAGAGCTGGTTCATATGGCAACGTGCTAAGAAAGCAATTCTGATGGTGTCATCCCTTCGTGAACAAAGTCAGGGGTATTTATCAAAATAGACTGGAGATATAACACCCTTGATAAAGGAGGATGAACCAGCTACAGTGAGTGAATCCTGTTTAATGCACGGTCAGCAATAAATAATCCCAAGGTGTTAGGGAAGAATCTGCGCTCTACAAAAAAGCGGTTGATAAAGTAAACTGCAACAACCCATGGTGGGTTGTCATTGTTGTTTTTAATATCAATCACTGGATAGTCTGGTCCACACCTAGTTATTACCAGGCTGCTATCATATTGTTGGAATATTGTGGAGAGAAGCCTAAAAGCTAACAAGGAACTAGCTTGAGTGAATAGAATAATTCATTCATGGGTAGTGGTTTTGTGTCATTTCAAGTTACACTATGCAAGCACCTGCAGTTTGCAGCAAACTCCTGAGTCCAACTGGCTGACTGCTGTGTCTCAGTGTGTAATTGCTGTTAGTGGCTCATGCTATCCTCAACCACAGCATGGCCTGATCGGGAGTATTCAGATTCTGCCTTATCATACCGTGAAGACCCGGGTCACAGTTGGTCTTCAGCAACCCATGCTTGTCCTAAGAGGCGACTAACAGGATCTGGCGGTCAGGCTTGCTGACTTCGGTGACACATGTGATCATATCCCAATTACATAGATTCGATGCTCATGCTGTTGATCACTGGATTGTCTGGTCCAAACTCGATAATATTATCAAACTGTTGCCATATTGCTGTAATATTGCTGAGTGCAGCATTAAACAACAAACCAAACCAAAAGACTTATCATACAACTGTTATCTTATTGACCACAGTAGTACTCATTCACTCCCTTACTCCCCCAGCCTTGAACAGATGCATATTCCTCAGTGAGCGACTGTGTGTTGCCCTTCCCTCCAACATGCACCCTGTTGTATACATAATGCACCTACAAAAGACTGCCTATATTAGAAGCCACGATTTCCTGTGTAATACAAGTTAATCCTATGTAATGAAGCATGGTAATGCATATTTATAGTCTGACTAATATGGGTGACAACCTGAATAGGAAATTAATCTGTAAAAAAGATAGAGCTTAACAGTTCAGAGCAGCCAAACCTGCATGGCATATAGTTTCATCACTGAAACAGAACGCCCTGTTTACAGTCAACGATGAGTAAATATCTTGTTTTATTTCAGGAAAGTGATTTTTTAAAATCTATGAATCTGGAAAAGAGGAATTCAGCACCAGAATAAGTCCATGCCTCCGAGAATGATTTTGAATTTGAACTTTGTGCTTCTGATGTGTAAACTGTAGCTCATGCAACTCGTTTGTTCACAAAAGCATGTTTGGAAGGCCTTCTGTTAACAGAAGAAGGTAACACTGGGAATAGGTGGCACATAATCAGTATGAATGCAAGGTTCTCATGGAGACAAATTACCAATCAGGTTTGCAACCATCTCTCTGGTTGGGTGACAGCTTCAAACACAAATTGTGAAAGACAGGCAACTTGGAAGAACAGTAAGTTGTGGTTAGTTGATTGGTTTCTTATTTAACACCTCACTCAGCAATATTCCAGCTATATGGCAGTGGTCTGTAAATAATCAAATCTGGACCAGACAATCCAGTGATCAACAGCATGAGCATCAATCTACGCAATTGGGATATGATTACGTGTGTCAACCAAGTCAGCGAGCCTGACCACCCGATCCCATTAGTCGCCTTTTAAGACTAGCATGGGCTACTGAAGACCAATTACAAAGAAATATTATGGATAACAACTTTTTTATGCTTGTAACAAGGTTTATATGAAAGCAGGCACACCATCAATGGTGATCCTGGTAAACAACTATTGAAGTCCTGAAAGTACAACAACATAGTCAAAGGCTATGATACTTTTATTAAAACATCAGATAACAATGTGTACAAATTACACATTTTATACAATAATAGTTATCCTAAAACATGCCTATTATAATCCACTACAGTTGTACACTGGGCCACTGGCTATATAGTGAAAGTGAGTATAAAGGACAGCTGAGTTACTATGGAAACAGATAAGTCAGCTACGAGGATTAAATATCTCCATTAAGGACAACCATGTTTATTTCTTTTCAGGGATTCATCTCATACAGAATAGTATAAAAATGTATGTCAGATGATTTGAGATTACAGGGAAAAACATTCAATCTTTTATATATTTTTTTCTCTCCTCCCATTAAGCTCTCATCACAAAAGAGAGAAAGATTCAGGAAAGGTTGTGTGGGAAACATCTCTGTATTATTAACGTTTTATTATCGCAATGATATTACATGCAATGCCACCTGTAAAACAAAAACTTGGTCTGTGTGGAAAAAAATAAGATCAAAGTAAAACTGGGATTCCTCAAAAATACAACTT
This sequence comes from Haliotis rubra, assembly GCF_003918875.1. Classification (NCBI taxonomy): domain Eukaryota; kingdom Metazoa; phylum Mollusca; class Gastropoda; order Lepetellida; family Haliotidae; genus Haliotis; species Haliotis rubra. The sequence continues at coordinate 241,938 of NW_025765270.1, forward strand.
ACAAATAAACTTGATCATGATGGCTCAAGAATAGGTCGGATGTACGACAATAATTACAAGTAATTAAAGAAATTTCAATGAAATGTCATCAGGGTCAAAATGTTATGTTATGTTGCTATGACAACCCCTTTTTTCAAGCTAATATATAATAAGAGAATAACTACAAAACAATACTAAAGACTTAAAGGTATACTAAAAGTCTGCGAACATATTTTATCAAAACAAAATGTTCATGGAATTATTTTTAAAAGTCAGAATTACAAGACATCTATTGATTTCATGAAACTCAGCTAAGATCTTTGGCACATCTAAAATTTGAAATCAATAATCCTTCAAAGTACATACAATTAACAAATTCAACTTGTTCAAATATCAAAACAAATTTACAACTAAAATAACAAACTGTTTCATCAAAAAAGAACTATTTACAAAAAACAATAAAGAGTTTTGACAAGAGGATTCTGTTAAAGCATATAGCACCTACTTCTGACAAGAACATAGACCCTTTTTAAAGCTGCATCCGTAACGTCTTCAACAAATTTCACCAAGAAAACTTGGACGGTTTTGACTAAAAGGCACAACCAGGCCTGTTTGTCCAGTTGGATTTAAACTAAGTTCAATTGGATAAGAATCTTCATCTGGACAGCCGTCAAGATAACCTTTGGTAAAAGCAGAACCTAAATCGATAGTCAATTCAGTGAGGCTTAAAACTTAAATGAGGTATAAATCCTCATAACATCCCACTTTGACCTGAACACCTCATAGCCACAGCATATGACATAGTTAGCACACTTTTTCATAAACAAATGCCCGTTAGCATTTAAATAAAGCTATTTACTAATTAAACTAATCATTAACATGTACGTACCATATTAACACATCAGCATAGTTATCAAGCCCCAAGATCGAATCATAACAAACAAATTGAACTTACTTAGTATTCAGTTGTGCCAAATGCAGGACCTCATTCTACTAAGCAACCTTATCACTGAAGTGATTGTAGATTTCATAATTTAACATTAGCTTACAATGGACAAAGTGCTGAGATAGCTGGACAGGCGTTAACTGGTGTGTGATAATTCCCGTATCAGTGTGTAATGTGGTGCTCACTTGCCTGCAACATTACAGCATAGGGCCATACTTCCTCTTGTATCATATCTGGCAGCAGTAGAAACCATCTAATATGACCTGATTATGGCATGTTCCCTCTCCTGTCTTGGTACATATAACTGTAAATGGCTATATCACTCTCAATCTGACTAGGATGCAACAGCTTTTAGCAGTACCAAACACATAAATCTGGCTAGTGGATTTAACCTATGACACACACAGCAAACTGCAAAACACCATACAATAATGAATGATAAAAGAAACATAACAGATGTCACAACAAAATAAAAAAAGTGAAACTGTTTACCATAAAAACTTAAAAGAAAAAAAGCACTCACCTACATCTATTATCATATGTAAAACTATGTAAACTCAAAGATATACAGGTAAAATATTTTTTTAAATCATCAAAATACATTTGCAAAATCAAAATATTGATCTGTAAAAAATTATATAATGATTATCAACCGTAAATCATTTTGAAACTATTAAACTACCATCAGTGAAAATAACTGAAACATTATAAATGCAAAGTTTTTACAAAAGGTACACTTGACTCTACAATACCTTTCATCGATCATTTGATTTCAGTTCTAAGACAGGAAATCACATGTACAAGTGGTAAGTACATTTCAAAATGCAAAGAAAAAGACACCTGAACCAATTATCTAGTAGCCTATGTGAGAATGAACTGTTTTGTGTATATACTTTGTATCTGACTACCTGTGACCAACACATGTTCAGCCATACACGCTTATGACATGCATAAATATATATCAACAAATAAAAGTAAACAAATAAATAACTGACCAGATTTCATCAAATAGAAACAATATTTCATGTTAACAACTCGTATCAACCTAATGTTCTAAAATACCTAGCATCTTACACAACCAAAGCATTAACCACAATCATACACAGATCTTTGTTCACAGTGACCACATGACCTGAACGCTTGCACCCCAGAAAACATATGTTTATACAGGTAGTGATGATTTATTATCATCATACTTATCTGCAAAAACAACCCAAAACATTATCGCTGATGTCGAGCTATTGATATTCTGTTCTGGTAGAATAAAAACCACATCAAACTATCAGCTTGATATTAATAGTCATGATAAATAGATGCTTTAAATTTCTTTCAAAATTGTAAATAAGACTTTTATATAGCACATTCATAACATCGATTGAGCTGGATGGTAGGGTAGGAAGATATTAAATGACCTCCACACGTTTGACATTGTCAGGAGCCCTATAAATATGATCCATGCTATATCACTCATATTTGACATACAAAAGGGACATAAACTTCATAACGATAACAAAGGGAAATAAACCCTTTCTTGAGAGTAGTCCAAGTTGGTTGCCAGTAAAACAGATGGCTTCTCACATGACAGGTAAGTGTTTGTTAGGGAAATACCATCTGTCCATGTTAAGAACATAACACAGATGTATGATTTACCATCATTCACACATATAGCTGGTCAAGCATGTGGCAAAATTTCACCAGGGTACCTCCATTTTCAAAAACCTTTTATCTGAGTGATTCTGTGTGTGAGTTGACTATCATGCTGTCAGCATCATTCAAGCAGTATCACACCAATAATAGGCTTCAAACATGGTTTCCCATGACTTGGCAATGTAGGCATAGATATGCACAGCTCTGGAACAGTTTGTCAAATGTTATTCCATGACTAGAACAGTTTGCCCAATGTTATTACATGTCTGGAACAGTTTGTCCAATGTTATTACATGTCTGGGACACTTGGTCCAGTGTTATTACACATCTGGGGCACTTTGTCCAATGTTATTACATGTCTGGGGCACTTGGTCCAGTGTTATTACACATCTGGGGCACTTTGTCCAATGTTATTACATGTCTGGGGCACTTGGTCCAGTGTTACTACCCATCTGGGGCACTTTGACCAATGTTATTACACGTGTGGGGCACTTGGTCCAGTGTTATGACATGGCTGGGACAATAGCTCATCCTACAGTGTCGTCACTATTTGGCTGCGATATTGCTAATATGATGTCATGATAGCATGACACACAGTCCAGGATTCACCTTGGCTACAAACTGTGAACCTATTTCCTTAACAACTACTCCACACCTAATTTCACTTTCCAATTTGCTATTGAATTTAAACAACTTCCTGATTTGATACATGTATACATTATCAGGTTATTTTCATTTCAGTACAGATGACACGAATGAATTCTTCAAAATAATGACTTTGATTTCAGCAAGCAGAATTGTTCTATCTGAAGTATGCCATTTTCAGGAATATAAATATCAAACAATCTGAGTATTTTACCAAACCATTCTATATAAGAGGATAAAGAACCACTCCCCCTTGTTATAAAAAAGCCAAGAAATAATTAGCTAACACTAGAAATAGTGACATTGAATAACTTGTCTAAATAAATATTCCACAATCCACTACAGACCAGTATCAAGCCACCTTAAACAGCTATGCGCTCAGCGTTTTAGTTAAGAGTACTACATGAATCTCAAGTTCTAACAATAACTAACACAATCTTGATCACAAGGCATCACAAGGTAGAGTATTAGGTTTTCTTGTCTAAAATGTACAGGTACCATATTGCAGTGATTTCTGGATCATTACCTGGGACTAGTTGTATTGTGTTCCTAAATACACATAAGAATGAAGCACAACCCTTTTTGTTTTCATAGGAACCAAACTTGTACTTTTGGGACATGTCTAATATTACATATGATGTTGATTTCTTTTTGAGAAATGTCTATGGTACCCTTTATACCTTTGGAAATTGGTAAACACACACTGCATGTTTCTCCAGAAGGTTAGAAGTAGGCAATCTTATTATATGGTGAACAGAGGCAGATAAAGCAAGGAGCATCAAACACCTATTGCTTTACAGAGTTACAAAATGCTATAGGTAATCAATTTAACTATCTCTATTCCAACGAGAATGACACTTGACTGGAGATATGAGTAAAAAAGACTTAGAAGATAACATTAGTTGCTTTAGAAATATTCACATCAATCTACTAAAGGTCTTACTTCTTAACAAGTTCGCTGCAGAATAAGATTTCCTTTTCATGTCACAAACAGATACAGCTAATAATAGCCTTTACGATGGGAATTTGTTTCCTTTCTTATTGAAATTTCTAATATGTTTGAAAAATGGATCCAATTACTTTCAACATGTAATTCCAGAAAAATAAATCATAACAACTGAACAAAATATATTTACATGGGGACTTCATACTTGTAAACATTTCAGTAAAATAACAAGACATCATTATGACATCTGACAGTAATGTAGGCAATCTGGGACTGGAGGCAACAAGGAAAGGCACAGAGGATTCTGGGTAAAGTCATGGACGGTTTAAACTTAACTGGACTTCTTTAAGATTAAGTCAAAACAATGTTGATCACCATGCTAGGATAATAATGACACACAGTAAAAATGTGCAAGTGTATACACAGCACATTAATGTGAGGACATGACCAGCATTGGCTCTTTACAACGCACAGTCGATGACACGCATGTACAATGAACGACCTCACAAACATCAGTTACCAAACTTTGTACTGGTAGTGTCCAAACTTGCCTTAAGTAGCTTGTTTAAGATACCAAATTATAGAAAATAAGAGGCTTCCTTAATCACATTGTGGGAACATCTGAATGAAGATCTAATATTTGATTCATGCTAACCTACAGTCGACATGACAGAATTCATATATTCATATATTCAACGTGGGCAATATCAGGGGTTTATCATTAGTGCAAAACGCACAGATAAGATATAGAGAAATGATCACGATACACAACCAGCATGGTTCCATGAAATATTCACCACAAAGACTTGAGATCTGTTAAAACTTCACAACGCTTTAACATCCACAAATTTTAATCTTGACATTATAAATTTAAACAAATTCTACCAGCTGACCAATCATGATAGACTTTCACGTAAAGTGTCAACTGAAGGTAGGGGCACTAACAAAAATTACTTACGAATTGGTCCGGAGGTAGTCAGCGCTTATTGGACTTCTGAATACAGCAACTTACTATTTAAAAGGATAATATCTGTTATACACCAGGAGACAATGTTACCTTGTCCCTCTTATTCCCTGGTTAACTATAGTGCCAATGCTGATATTCCATTTATCAACTTGAAGGAAACCCAAGTTCTATGGATAGTCAACTTCTTTATTGCAATGGGTGCGACGTTTCGGTGTAGGTACTAACACCCATTGCAATAAAGAACTTGACTATCCATAGAACTTGGGTTTCCTTCATCTATCCAACTTCTAAAATACCTCTCAAAGAACATATATCAACTTGTGAGACTTACTCCCCACTGGTCAGTGTGATCATGTGACACATTAATGTGCTGGTGATGTTGCAATATCGTAAAATGTGAAGTGATATAGAACATGGTAGGGTACTACACTAGTACTATGTACTCAGATAATACTGCTTGTCTAGCTCTACATACAGGATCACTACATACACTGGATAAACAAACAAAACAATGGCACCAACACTGGCAACTTTGGCACTTAAAGACTAACATCCGACATCAAAATTGAAACATGCCCATTTCAGGCATAAGACATAACAAGTGCAATTTATCCTTATCAGATTTTGACAATGTGTGTTCATGTCCAATGACTTGTAAAAAAGAAAGTGGAACAAAATATATAATAATAATAATTATTATAATAATAAAGAAAATTACGAAGGACTATGTAGAACTGTTCAGACTAGAATTTTTTATTTCTGATCATGGTCCTTCTAATCATGATGGCAGACTACTGACTTCCTTTCATCACCCATATCATGATGTTTACAGTGTTTGGTTTGATCTCCCTGCCATTGTTGTGCATACATTTTAAATGATACAAACACATTACATAATATTCAAAACTTTTCGAGCTCTCTGTTGGAAGGGCTTTTCAATGACATCAATGGTTGTTGCAGTGCCACGAGTTACACAGAACTACAACACAAGGAACATGATTTGACACTCTGTGACTGGGTCTAGCAATGTGTGACTGGATGTGACTACTACAGAACTGTACAACCATTCCTGAAAAATGCAACAAACATAAACATTGTAATCTCATTGCTTAAACTTGCATTATTTACACAAACATTAATTCATTTGAAAACTCTTTGTTTAAGGAAACTGCAAATATTGGACAACTACAATAGTTTACTGTCTACATATGTCTGATAAATTTGATAAAAGACGGTGTAAAACCTGATAAGAATCTAGCTACAAACATGTATTTAAGTACATCGATTCCAGCATGCTTCGGTGCTGATTGCAGAAAGTGTAGAAAAAGTTTCAGAAATAGACAGCTAGATCTAAGTGTCACAGGAGTTTAAAAGAATGACATGGTTCCAACCACAAGACTGACCCCAACCGAGGGGTAGACACAAATATTACATCAGTGATACTCCATAGTGATAAATCCATACTCATGCTGGTATTGCTACCCTATTAACTCCACTATACAGGAGGAAAAAGTACAGAATTCAATCTGTTTCTGTCAAAGATCTGTCTATAACGTACGTCATGACGACGTGACAGCCTGCTACTACACACATATCTCCTACACATGCAAAGACAAAACGCAAAGCAAGGATGCATTACAGTGGTCAATTTTGATTCTATGAAAAATGAGCTTGTTACACAGATTCACAGAAATTACATAACTGATATTATGACTTCAATTGAGGTCAAAGGTTATGACTAAGAGTTTGAAAACTTCAAATCACAACACAGGAAACCCACTGCATGCTGGGAATATAATACTTAGTAACCATAGTAACAGTCAAGCTGTGTCACATGCAGGAATCTGGCCAGCGGCAGCAGAGCTCTGAGTCCAAGACCCAGGCAAGTCATGGCATCCAGAGTGTTAGCAGTGAAAGTTATCTAAAACACTTGCCCATTGGCCTGCCCGACATCCATAGAGTATACGGGGGTTCCTTCTAACATGTAGAATCGCTGCTTAGACTTAGGAAGAGGAGTTGTTTCCCCTTTTGGTACTCCAATGATGCACGATTTCCTGATCGGAGGGGCACGTCTTGCGGAACGTTTCGTTGGAGTACGCACTCCTCAGCAAATGCAACAATCCTGTCATATTCGATGGGATTTCGAAATCTTTGAAGGCTTCTGATGCCACTCGTGCATGGTGGAGCTTAGGCAGCATCAGGCAATCCAAATGAGTAAGTTCATCGCCACACAAAAAGTTAGTACCTGCGGTCTTCATGAAACTGTCGATTTGGTGAAGCTCCTTAAGAAGAGGTTCCCGAAGTGTGGCTGACATTCTTGATGAAGAAGTTGAACTTGGAGAAAACGTCCAGGCAGACAGTATGGGCCTTTCTGTTTGTGTAGCGCAAATCTGGGTAGGGGAAGTTGTCGTCGATGTACTGGACCATTTCATCTGAATCCATGATCACTTCATCTCCATGTTTGAGGACAGGGAGCTTGTGAGCATAGCTTTTAACATCAGCAGTTGGTCGTGCTGGGTTCACAGTGATGACCTTGAAGGTCAAGGTCCCTTCTTGAGCTTTAAGGTCAAGGATCATGTAGAAACGTTGGCAAAATGGACAGGCACCATAGCTCTGCCCATCCCAGCCTGATTTGACATAGAGTTCCACGTGATTGGATGGAAGGGACACTTTCTTTGCACTCATCTTGTTTCTTCACCTCCTTCTATACCGCTTTTGCTTGTCACTCTCTATTTCTGAAACAAAAGAACATCCCATAAATAGAACATCTGGCACTGCTTGAACAAATAGGACATAATTAGTGTCCTATAACAGTTTAAAGTACAAGTGAGTGGGAGGTGGCGGTCTGAGTGAGAAAACCGAATTATGAGCATATCCCTGCAACATAAGCATATAATGGTCTCCAATGTGCAGTCTGTACAAGATCATCTGAATCTACTATTCTTCAGTACACTTTAGTGTTAGTAGATTGACTTTCCCTAGTAATTAACTTTACCAAACACAATTTCACACCAAACTCAAGCTTCAGAAAAGTTGTTAAAGTCACAGACTAAGTGTGTAACTGACCTCAACGAAAACATGTTCTTTTCTATATATGATTAACAAACTGCATACCTGAAGTTGAAACCAACATATTTTTCCGTCCGTCTCACGAGTCATCTTCCAAGCATGCATTGACTAAAACTTTCACATAACTTGATTTACACACATATGTAAAATAAAAAATGAACACGGAAGACTTTCTGCCATAAGACATACTTATAAATGCAATATGGCTGTAGAAAATTTCACACTGCCAACAAATCTTCCAAATATTTCCCTGTCAGGCTGATGTAACCACTGTGTACTTCCTGGTAGGGTCAGATTCACAGCGGCTTAGGGATGACTAGTCCTGTGGCAACAGTCTACTCTCAACCCTACAGTGGACTGCTAAGCCTGATGGAATGCCTCCATTATCCACTGGCATGCTTCTGCCTATCAACCTATCAGCATATTTACGCCAAGTCTCTCTGTACACTAACAGCTGACCGTCACCACATACAATGTAAAGGGCACGTTCAGCATAATCAGCTTTGGGGTTTTTAAGTTCCTTGCATGCAATTACAGTTTTGAAAAATTACTTTCCGTCCAGCAAACTCACCCAGACAATAGGTACCAGTATTTTGATGATCCATTGAATGTAAATCTAAACATGAATGTTACTTCCTCTTCACTAGTCCTGTATAAGCCATGTTTGTGATGACTAAACAACATGATCCAAATGTTACCTCTGGGATTACACTTTTTTAGTGAATTTAAATTTTAATGCTTTTTGTGGTTGACTGCTATCAGGGATTTGAACCCACACTAACAAAAAAAGGGCGCTTATTTCACAAAGTGAGCGGTCATTGTAACTCCCATACGACAGGCATAGCGCTACGATCACTTTGTGAAACGGTCCCCAGCACACAAAGTCCACAATCTAACCCAGCCAGCCACCGAGGCATCCACAAAAAGGAAGACTGACAACTGGTAGTCTAGCTCATGTACTCATGTATCCCTCTGATAAGGGTAACTTGGCATGGCTCCCACAGCCAAAACGTTTGGTGAAGTGATATAACAACATGAATTGGGAAATCTTAGATTCCAGGGTCCCGCTCCACAAAGCGTTCATAACGCTCCACAAAGCGTTCATAACGTTCCACTCTGTCGTACCTCTAGAGTGAATGAGTGAGTGAGTGAGTTTACTTTTACGTAGCACTCAGCAATATTCCAGCTATACGGCGGCTCGTACCTCTAGAGTTTACCATAGGCTACGAATGCTTTGTGGAGCGGGACGCAGTTTGGTAATTGCTACTGTCATTATATGCAGGTTTAGGGTTGACTACTGGCCCCAGGGCAGGTCCAGATACATCCTTAATTCCATAAAGTTCATCATAATCCATTAGTTCTTCATTGACCCATTGACCCTCTGACCAGGTCTGTTCCTGTTTACATTCATCACTGAGTGTGTTTCAAGCATTAATATGTTTCCAAAAATGACAGACTTACATTCAAAATGCATTCAGTATCATCTTGAAGAATATACTTGGATTAACCAAGAAAATATTTTACTTTCTAGGCTGTGTGGAGCCCACTACAATTTGCTGTGGAAAGTTGCATTCCTTGGACACTTCACGCTTTCCTCCCACAATGTGGCATTAAGCACAGGATCATTACTACTCTTTGCTGTGACCAAAGCCTCATCTCAACATTACCTCGGCATCCTCACAAATGTGTTTTATGCTCACATTAGTTATCATATACTCTGTAAACAGTCCAACATGTACACTGTATCTGTCTACGCCTTCCACTGTAAACCATCCCATATCCAGGTGAAGAGGTTAAGATATGTAATGAGTTAATAATTCCTGCATATACATAGACAGGTGCAGAACAAACTGGATCCAGCATTCGAAATTAATGTCCATAGGCCCCAAGCCGACTGAAAACAGCTCGGACCCACAGCTTTTGTTTTCTGCAGCTCCTTATGGCCGACAGCTTTTTTATCCCCAAAAAGTAAGAGTATTGTTTCCACATTAAAATGTAGGGCCTACACATTCCTATCAGAACCCACAACGTTTAATGGTTCTGGGTCCTTAGGGCCTGCGACATTTCAGGGTTAAAGGCAAACACTGACTGGATCTATGTCTATCAAGCAACATGAAACTTCAATTCCTCTATCATATATGCAATTTACCAACAAAGAGACAATATTTTTCCTAATAGGATGAGTTTTTCACACTATTTTCAGCTGTATCTCAGCATTATGATTATAGGGGACATTAAGAGTGGGATTTGTAAACTACTTAGTACTTGGGGAATCCATTTGAAAGTGACCTCGAAGTAATCAAGTCTTGACCAGACAGTCAAACGGTTGATACTGTAAGCAACGATGAACACAACTGAGGTAAAATGACACACAATAGCCATGCCACTGAGCCTGACCCTCCTATCCATTCAGTCACCTCTTAGGCCAAGCATAGGTTGCCAGGACATTCTAACCAACAATAAGCACAGTCCTGTTACAACAGCCAGGACATTCTAACCAACAATAAGCACATAGTCCTGTTACAACAGCCAGGACATTCTAACCAAGAATAAGCACAGTCCTGTTACAACAGCCAGGACATTCTAACCAACAATAAGCACATAGTCCTGTTACAACAGCCAGGACATTCTAACCAACAATAAGCACATAGTCCTGTTACAACAGCCAGGACATTCTAACCAAGAATAAGCACATAGTCCTGTTACAACAGCCAGGACATTCTAACCAAGAATAAGTACATAGTCCTGTTACAGGTTACAACAGGACTAGGACAAGAAGTGTGTGGGAAGGGTTTCCTTGACATACATATCTTAAAACATCTGAACATAAATTATTCCGTAAACAATGCCACATACTGATATATAACATATGAATCCACAACCCCACCCCTTCATAAATTCTCACATGTCCATATATGACCAGCCTACATCCTGTTAAACAGTCTCTGCAATCTGGCACAAAACATCTGTAAATCCATCACAAGGAAACCCAAGTCTACTAGCAACTATGGACTATCAGTGCTAAGCTTGTTAGAGTGACCAGAATTTGACTTGACTAAGTATGTGGAAATTGGACAAAATAAGGGACCATTCATAATTAATGGATAGGGGGTGTAGTGATGATTTAAAGGGGGTCACCCATTTTGTCCTGGGGAGTTACGGGGGTCAGTAATTTTGTACATACAAAAATTTAAAAATTATGTTTAAAAATTATGAGGGGAGGGGGGTCATTGATTTTGTACATGACATGCAGGGGCCACTTACTTTGTACATAATATGGGGGTGGGTGGGGGGTGGCATTCACATTGTACATCTCTCTCTCTCTCTCTCTGGGCCAATCCATGCACATTTGCCATCACTGAATTCCAGATAGCAAAAATTTCAATTTGATTTCTACAGAATTTCTAACTTGTCCATAGGCAGCTAAAATGCAAAGGTGTACTTGTAAGTCTAACATTCCAGTTGGCATATGGTATTTCTCTCCATGTAACAAAGGACTTCAACACAGTATAATTGAAGGCAAGAAGCCATGCTCCAAAACTGGTTCTTAACATTCCACTGGTAAACATTAAATCCTGGCACAATAGTTCTGACAACAAGCCCCTTGACCTCTGTCCATCTAAAAAACGTGCCTCTGATTTGAATGTGTTAGACAGTCAACACACACTTAGAATGTCACCATGTGCCACACACATGGCACTATTTTGGAGTAATATTGTCCTAAAGTAGCCTCATAATCACCTACTTCCACACAGCAGGTCATATGGTTGTCATGGAAACAAACAAAGCATCTAGAAATGCAGTGTTAGAATGTTCCAAATAAATATTTTGTTCAGCTGAAAAATTTAGCACAAGCAAGATGCAACTTCTACCTCAAGTGGATGTGACATGTGGAAATCAAATGTTAGAGAGGCTCAGAATTGATACCCAATTTGCCTAAGAAATACCATGTAAGACTGTTGCAGGTTATATCTCAGCTGTGTGATATAGCGGTTATGCACTTCACACATGGAAATAATAAAGGGTAGTTGTCTCACTGCTAGTTTATTAAATTAGTGTCGGTTGAGCAAACCAAACAGTAGTATTGACAAGGCTGTTTCAGGTGTGTCTGTCAAGGGATGACGGGAATGTTGCCTACTGAAGGAGAGAGTAAAATCCCCTATGTTCAAAACTGAACATGAAAAGCAAGAGCAAATCATATCGATATTCAACATCCAGGTAGTGATAAGAAATAGGGCTGCAATGAATACACTATGTGGTGAATATGATACGTATCATGAATTTTGGGTAACGAATACGAATGATTATTCACGAATATAATATTGTAGTTAAGTGATTGATGCACTTTATGGAACGTCCATGTTGACAGTTTTGATTTGTCACAGCAATAACCAGTGATCTCATGACAATCAAATTTGGTATGTAATAGTTATAGTCGACAGTACCATGTGCAGTCTTGGCAAACTAACATGACTTGCACTACTTGCTAGTACATGTTCCATTCTTGCATATCTCACTTTGGAAAGGACATAAGGGTTCAAGTAAAACATGCTCCCTTAACAAAATCGTAAATATTCGTTAATATTTGGTTCTGCTGACCACCAATAACGAATTGCATTCATGAAGTGCTACGGTTCGATTCACCGAATATGCGAGTGAATCGTTACAGCCCTAATAAGAAACAGTTACCATTGGAGCACTCCTCTGAATGACCCCATAGTTAATACTCCTGTCATAAAACTGCAGTAAAACTTTGCAATGCAAGTAATAAAAAAATGTTTCTATGTTGCTTGTCATATAAGAGAAGACACATAAAACAGAATTGTGGTTTAAACAGGTAACTACCACTTGTTCATCATTCGACAAAATAATTATTTAATAAACCTCAACATATATAAATTAGGACCTGAGTCACTTAAATATCAATTTGTCAAAACAAGACATATGAAACTGAAATAATAGTATATCTAATGACATATAATTACATCTTGCTAATAGTTTTTTAACAAATTTACTACATCATACATTAATCACGTCAAGGCATTAAAAAATCAAGGATGTCAGACTTCTCAAAAATGTGAAATACCACATCAGGATGGTTTGGGGTTACCTTTCCAAGAACAAATCCACAAACAGAAAAGATGTGATATTCGTGACCAAAAGCTGTCAAAACTCTCAGATATTTATATCAAGCCAATAGTTTTTATTCTTTCAGTATTTTCTAAACATTGCACGTATTCCATATTTACTACACAAATCAGGTGATGCTTGTTATGCCCATCCCAACCACATGTATTAGATACAATCTGGAAGTTTCCCTTGGCTTGTGTCAACAAACACTAAAAGGTTTTCAACCAAACCTTCAAATATCAAATTTGATTGTCCTAAATGTCCGTTAACGTTTATTGTGCTTCCATTTGGATGAGTCATATTCCGGCCCCAGTCGAGATGCTTCGCAGAAGGTGGGTCTGGTGAGATCCTAAGTCATGCATGGATGTTACCTCTGACCCCTCCTGTTGCCTCATGGCCTCACAATACACACTGACGTAGGTGAGATCCTGCGCCATGTGCTGACAGCATGCTGCTATTCTTGTCTGCTTCATGATAGGTCATTCTGATTCAGACAATTCTCACAATACATTTTTCGCAATCTCCACCCAAATCAAAACGTGATTAAACTAAACCATACCAGATTCATCAAGCAGTGCAAACTTACAGGGGTTAACAGGGATGCAACTTGGCACACACCATCAGTCTGAGTCAGTTTTTCTAATGTTTAAGGTATCCAAGGGCAAACAGAATTTCAAGTCCCAATGATTGTAGTTTAACACTATATTGGCGTCACTGGTGGGGTGGGGAAGCCTAGTGGTTAAAGCATTATGTTCTGCCTTATGTCATACCAATGCCAACTTAAATATAATGGAAATTATTTCATAAAAAAACTCACCCATGGGTACAATATGTGAAGCCCATTTCTGATGTTCGTACACATTAGTTTTAAACCGTGATTATAATTGCTGGAATATTGCTAAAAGCGGTGTAAAACCATACTCACTAACTCATTATGACAGTGGTCTGTAAATAATCAAGTCTTGACTAGATATTTCATTAATTCCCAAATATCAGTATTCTTGTCAGTAAATGTGTCTCAGTTTTATCCCTAGGTGTACTACCCATATTACTTTAGTCTCCTGCCATTTGGCTTTATACTTCAGCAAGCAGTGTTCCTAGACATGGATATACAGTTTTATTTATGTGTTTTTTCTTTCTGTACATATGAAAAGCACCATAGTGTCATTCATTTAGGTGCTAACTGATACTTGTATACTGTGAGTCATTATCTGTTTGCAGTGGTCATATCCAACAAGTCCACTACTCTGATGAACTGTTCACAGAAAACGACTAAATTTCGGGAGAAAACAACTGGGCCCCTAGATATTACGGCTGCAACGATTCACTCGCATATTCGGTGAATCGAACCGTAGCCCTTCATGAATTCAATTCGTTATTCGTGGTCACCAGAACCGAATATTAACGAATATTTACGACTTTCTTAAGGGAGCATGTATTACTTGAACCCTTATGTCCTTTCCAAAGTGAGATATGCAAGAATGGAGCATGTACTGGCATTGCAGTAGTGCAAGTCATGTCAGTTTGCAAGACTGCACATGGTACTGTCGATTATAACTACATGTATTACATTCCAAATTTGATTGTCATGAGATCACTGGTTATTGCTGTGACAAATCAAAACTGTCAACATGGGCATTCCATATTGTACATCAATCACTTAACTACAACATTGTATTCGTGAATAATTATTCGTATGCATTACCCAGTATTCATGATATGTATCATATTCGCCACTTAGTGTATTCATTGCAGCCTTACTAGATATCATTCTGTGACTTTACCCACTAGACTATTGCACAAGTCTAGTAAAGTTTTGTTCAGTCTAGTAAGCACAGCTATAAATAGCCAAGTTTGGGCTCTGTGACTAAAAGGTTCTTGGCACAGACAGATACTTTAGTCCATGTGTAACACCCTAGTTGTTGTGTTTAGCCCTGCTTATAAAACACTGCAAGTTGAACAGAACTTCAATAATCACTCCAAATATCTCACTCATTGTACAATGCCCCAGACATACTTACCCTGCCTTGAGGAACACTGAATATACTGAGAAAGCTCTCCTAGGAGTATTTGTGTGCTGTAGCCACCAGCCAAATACACCACGCTAATCTCCTAATGGACCACGACGGGCCATTATCACAGAGCTGTGCTAATCCAGGCTCTCACGGGCTAATTAATACAAGTAATGAGAATTCAGTTGGTGGAAGGAGGAAGTATCTTAATGACTGAGTGTATTTCACCCTTGAGCTGTGTCATCGTGATAAGAAGGACTTATTCACAAGTATCATTTTCTGCCTGCATGTACATGACAACATGTTTCTAAAAGAGATCTATGTTGGTAGTGATATAGAGTAGTATTAGTGTACCTTCTACAATCAATACTAATTATCAACAAGATTTTTGGAATATAATCTGATAATGATCTACAGACATATATATATAAACTATCCCCTTGAATGGAACCCACATGTAAAATTAACACATTATAAGATGCAATCTACATTTCATGGACGCATTCTGTAAGCCGTCGACATGTAAAAGATTATCTATTCACCCAAAGCAATCTGCTTCATGTCAGACATATTTCAGAGAGAAAGAATATGTTATCACAAACTGATTCTTCATAACGTTATTGGTTAGGGCCTTTTAGATAAACACCAGTTGTCTGATAAAATGATCTAAAAACCTTATATGAAAATAAATTAATAGTGATTTCAGGTATTAGTCTAAAAATAACTTTTCAAAACAAATAGTAAAGGCATATCTCTTATGCATTGTGGTATGTAAACATTAAGTGAAAATGTTATGGGCTGGTTCATGCACTTCATCTCAGTTTTTACATGTCACTGATTTTGCTAGCGACAAGTGGCAATGAACATTTTCAGGATATAATTTTTTGGGGGGACATTATTCTATATCATTACTGTGTCAGAACAATATTTGTATGATATATTGGATGACAATAAATGCAGCAATCTGAAAAAGGGTTTTCAAGCTGGTGGTCCCAAAAGATGTGAACTCAATAAAAAAAACACCCAGCTGACCAGCCTCTGTCTCACACAATATGTACACATCTACCTAAATGGTACAAACAAGCAAATCTAAAGTTTTAAACAAATGCTTTGCTTGTAATCATCAAAAATAAATACATGACATCTAGGATTCAGAGAGAATTAATCATGTAACATCAGTCAAAAGTAATGACTCTTTCTGGCCCTCATAATTCATGGACATAGCATCAATACATGAAGTATCTCTTTCCATTCAATATTGTTAAAATGTTGGTAAAATTATCTGAATTTTCTTGTTTACTATTTATCTGCCACATGTTTTCATAACCCTTCCTAATTTTCTCCTAGTCAATAGATTCAACACTAAAGTTCAACTTTGTGTAAGTTAGAGATATCAATAGAATCAGATTGTATCTTAAACACACAGAACATGTCAATGAATACAACTTACCAATGCTATTGGAGTAGGCAGGAACTGCTCAAGGTATTCCTTCTCAACAACAAAAATCTATATCCTCCAACAGAACTGTAGCCAGCCAGTGTTCACCATAAACTACACAGTATCTAGCAATTCAACTGCAATGCCCAGTACAGCCTGGCAGCATATATACATCTTATATATACCAGCTGGCTGTTAGCCAATCAGGACCATCGCCTCCGCCACCTCAGTTGGCCTACGTCAGTCAATGTTGACTTTATCTAGTGGTCTATTGGGAATAGCATATAAAACAACTATTTATGACCTAATCAGGATCTAACATGCGCTTGGTACACACATTCAGTTTGACATTGCAACAATTGTGTGACACCCAAGGACATTTTTATCTTGTAGTGAATGATTGTGGAAGGAAGCTCATAATGCAAGTATCAAACATAAACATTCATGGAACCTGCACATCAATATCAACTGTCAGTTTTATGACATATAAGTTAAATAACATTCTGAATGGCATGTTTTTGTAAATTAAACCTGAAATATTTTATTTCATTTTGAAAAAAAAATTTATTTGTGTTTATTAGTTTCTGGGGAAAAGTGTATTGACAATGAGTTTTTTATATAAAGCTTTTGCTAAAATCAATATGGAATGAACACAAACAAAACTGAACATTATTCTTTCTAAATGTCACACTTTCAGTTGACCAAGACTGGGTTTTCACTGTATGTTTTTAACAGGGGTAAAACTTATTGACAGCAAATAATTGTGGTTTGTGTGTGTATTTCCATTCCGTACTAACAGAATTTTGCTTCTGAACTTATCACTGTTGTTTGTGTGACAGAAAGGTTTTTAAACGTAAAACTGTAGGAGTAACTAAGCTTAAAATAGCCCTGGTTCAAACAAAGTTTGCTGTTATTTACATAGAGCTACCTCTTAATTGAAGGTAAAAGTCCTCAAACATGTCTAGAGGTTTTAAGATTTCTTGAGACTGAATTAGTGACCAAAGCTCCTTTGTACATAAACCAGTACAGACATTGGAACAAACTTGCCTGTATTGGCTTGCCTGATGTGGTAAATTTATTCCAATATCACAGTGAGTGTAAAGATTCATAAAGAGTCTGGTGCATTTTGTGCCATCTTATCGAGAGAGAGAGAGACTGTATTGACACAAAACATACATAAAAACTTGACATAATATGGAATGGTTATTTCAAATGCCTCCAATTTATTAATATTCCTTCTTTTCACAGCTACTTCGAAGGAGTCATCATCACATGCATCACATAAAATCTTACAAGAATGTACTATACAATGTATCATTTAAGTAAGTAATTTATGCTCAGAGTAAAATATTCTGCACAACAAATTAACATATGCAAAAATTCCAAATTTGTATTACTATATTTTTATTGAAATGACTTTGAAATGGTCACATGTATTTCACTGAAAAGCTGGACACATAAACATAAAGACTTAAAGGTCACATAAACCCTAGGGGGTACAAATACATAAATCACTAACTGGCATCGTTATAAATGAAACCCCGTCATTAAAACTACTCATTTCGACCTTTAATTGACTTAAATCGACCTTTTTGACAACAGTGCACAATTCTCACCCGCGAACGAAATTTCAACCAATCAGAGCGGCTCGCCTCTGTGACGTCATATGAGGAATAGCTTTGAGGGCCGATGCAGAATTCATCTACATTTTAGGGGTTAAATTATCTTGTTTACAGGCTTGTATAAACCTGAAATCGTGACAATTGTTGTGGAAAATGAAAGCTATATGTTCTCACAATCTACTGTCATTTAATTTTGTCTCCTGCTTTGCCTAGTTTCGAGTTACAACTTGTTTTCATAGACGATTCTGTCAAAATCGATTGGGTGTCGTTAGGCCCTATTTGTATAATGACTGATCCAAATTGATCCCATTTCTGTGTTTTTTACCTCGACATTTAATCATGTCATGTAAAAATCTGTTTGTATTCTCAAAACAGTGTCGGCCCATAAGTTTTCACATGCAATACAGCAATTAATACTCCCTTGTTGTAACCAGTGTTAGGTGGTATAAACCTACACATGTTATTTGTCATCATTCACTTGATGGTCAGTTAATGAATTTATAACAGGTATAATTAGTGGTAACACACTTAGATTACCCGACAAAGGTTCCCATTTGGCATTTCTTGTGTCTGGAGTAAATATTCAACATTATAAACATCGATCAAAGGATTAACCGATAACACACTGATTGATTAATTACTTTTATCTTACACAGCGGAATTGTCAAAGGTAGTGTTTATGTATGTAGATTTACTAACCTATACTGAATACACTCTGTCGTGTCGGTGTCTGCGAAAACAAACGTCCTTCTTTCAAAGGATTAACCGGCAATACATTGATTGATTACCCATTATTGGCTAACTAAATTACTGTTTTTAAAGAAAGGCAGACATTATGCAATTAGTTGCCAGGTGTGCTATCTTGGGTGACCAATGAGACTATACACCAATACCTGAAAAGATTTATCACTTTTTGGTATATTAAACTGTTAAAAGACACATCATTTGGAACAGTTTTGTGGATATTGATGGATACATTCCTCGAACAAGGTAATGGCCTGATATTGTTCCTATAACTTTAATCTGTTTTAATTTTAATATTTGCATTTTGTTTTTATTCATTTGTCGTAGCATTCAACAGAATCATTGTTTTCAGCCCGTGAAGTGTAATGAGACAGACAACATGCACTAGGGTGTGTGTGCGAAATATGATTCACATTGGCAAACTATAAAATGTCTAGATATTACAGTTCTGTTATAAATTCACTATAAGTATCAGCAGATCGTCTGCTTTTATTTAGTTTCAAAATGCATACAAGTATGATAATAAACTAATTAGGATTATAAGACCAAATATAAAGACGCACATTGACTAGTATCTACATACTGGTGAGTGGACATTAACCATGGGAATGTAGCAAGAAATTTATCGCAAGCAGTATTGTGACTTCGACCCCACCTGCGGCCTCGTGGAAGAAATCGTTATGTTATAAGTTGTGTCATGCAAAATCCGTTTGGTTATGATTCCAATACATATTTAACTACTGAGTAGAAAGTAGTCTTGATTTTCTTACTTGATGAAAACAAACTATAATCTCATTAATTCTAACAGATTTTTTTATTTTTAAAATGGCGGCCCTGTCGGGAACATCCGCCAGTCTGAGGATAAATGGTATTTAGGTTTGTTTTCACCGAAGTTACAAAATCAAAACTACTTTCTACTGGTAGTAAAATATGTATTTTATTGATGGCCAATAGGATTTTGCATGACATAGCGTGATAACATAACAATTTTCTCGTGGCAGCGAGGTGGGTGTCAATATAATACTACTTACAATATTATTGTTACTTCGACCACAACCTCACTTCCGAGGAAGAAATCGTTATGTTACAAGTTGTGTCATAGAAAATCTTTATGGTCATCAATCATATGCATATTTTACTACAACTAGTAAGTAGTTTTGATTCTTTAACTTCGTGAAGCGATCTGAACACAAGTAAGATATTGTTTCAGGCTTTCCACAACGCCGCTTCACACACTCACAAACATAACCCATTTAGCACGAACTGCGGGTCCTGTGGAAATATGTGCATGGGTACACCATCGCCCGACCCTAGGAGCAATTGGCGACAAAGCAGCGATTCGGCATGTCGCCGTTGATGTCGAGAAATCATCAAAATGATGAGCGTGCTACACATTTTCTATACAACTAACTGAAAATCGTTCCTCATATGGCGTCACTGCAGTGCTCTGGCGACAGAGTTACGTAACCTGTCTGTGGTTTCGTTGGCGTTAGAGAGGGAAGCAGGCGACTTTTGGGCCACTTTTAATCGCTCGGTATTAATTAACCACAAGTTTTTAAAGAATAAATTTGGTGTTCCGCATAAGACTAACCACAAATCTTTCATATGTAATGGTTAAAAGAGTAACAAAAAACAAAGTTTATTGGTTCTTTAAGAGGCAATTAGAAGCTGAACCTGCTGTGTTTTAATATTTGATGTAGCCCCACTGTACAGATGATTTATTAAACTTACTGAATTTGGAACTAAGCATTCTTCAAGGTAATGGTAGGATAAGGATATAATTTCCATTACATTAGATTGTGCTGAGGACAAGCAAAAACTAATTATGGTAACCCTGATTGACTAGTAGCATTTGATGGTTTTAATCTGAATAAGTTTCAAAGCTACTTGTTTAAGCAGGACTAGCTAGGGGCTAGCTACAAACGTAAGAACTAATAAAATAAAGTTTGCACTTGTCCTATACACCTCTTTAAAAATGAGTTTCCATGGCTGTATGTGTCTTCCTTCCAATTTTGCTTGCCAATATAAGCATGTTAGGCCAGTACACAATTTATGCCTACAATTTTTCTTTTCATACTCACTGACTTTCAGTCTGGTAAAAATATGACTTGGCAGCTATTGGAATCACATTCTCTTTATTGCACTGTTATCACCACAAGCAGTCTTTCACTGGTAACAGCATTCCTAACCCAAACCCGCATAGATGGTAAGTATCAGATAAAACATGATAAATCTGATTCTGTGGCCTAGATGTGGCCCTCTGACATACTAGCGAGAAGTGTTGCCCTCTTACACTGACAGATTGTATCCTGATATAGTGGACTTACAAGCAGCTGTTCCCTCTTGACTTCCACTAATCCCAGATTATACAGCTTCATTGACCCCATGTGCACAAATAGATTTTTGCTTGCACCATGAATATTAATCATAAACCACTGACACAGACATTCTACATATGTCAAAGTGATATTTCAAATATCTGCCAAAGTTTACGCTAAGGTCACAAGTGCGATGCACAGTAATTAATAGTTACTCAAGATGTTACTATTGAACTCTAAGACACAGTTAATAAAACATTGAACATGGCAAACCTGCTAGTTTCATGACAACGAAATACAAGTCATGAAGCATTATCTCAGAAAAAAGGTTTGAAACTTTATTCAAATATAATAGTATATCATATAAATTCATCATTTGTAAAAGAAAAAGACAATATTTTGAAGGATCATATTTCTAAATGAGGGTTGTTTGGTTGGCTAAAAAGTGACAGTAATATTTTTCATACCACACACTGAAATACAATCATGATGTACTAATCCTTATATACTGTCAAATGTATCAAGCAATAAAGGTGTTGCTAAAACCGATGGGTGACAATGTGGATAATAGTATAACAAGTTAGTCTACAAGCCAGAACTTGGTTCTTAGTTCTGTACAATGTAGGGCCATCAAAAAGGACTATTATCATTATAGGTTAACTACCTAGGTAGACTAAATATAATTTACAAGGCTTGGGCTTCCAACTGGTTCCTAATGCCACCGACTGATACTAAGGGCACTGACAGTGACACATTCATAAGTTCGCTATCCCACATCTATTTCTGATCGAGCATCCAACTGATTTGGGGTCCTTGTGGCTGGACCATGTGCCCAGATAGTGTTTCAGCTGCATCCACCAAGACCGGTTAAAAATTGCTTGGCTTAGAAGGGGATAAAGGACGGTTTGCTTGAAGTCAGCCTACTGTGTCTGGGTGGGGTATATATGTTAAACTGAGACAGGTATTGTCAGTACATGTATTGTTTCAAAATTTAATGAAAAATCTTTGTTGAAATGTGTCACTAATGGAAGTCGCTGATGAGTTTTGAAGTTTAATCACATAAAAACATATAAATGCAAGCAGTCATTTCTCCTGCTTATTTAAAGGTTCATCATGTGTTCCATACAATATAAAGGAAATATACAATAACTGCAGATGTCCCTATCAAGTTCTACATAATAAATATTATGGGTTTTCAGTCACTTAAAAAATATTCGTTATTATTTCTCTAGTCACATGAACAACTATATAACATTACTTCTTTGCCTGGCATTTTAAAAGTTGCAAGTATAATAATGTCAAATTTATGGCTAACAACATCTTTTAGTTTGTGAGTGCCAAATTTCGGTACACATTCTTGTACCATTGTCCTTGCTTGCTATAATACATGTCATTACCTTATAAAACACAACCTTATCCTAAATAAAAGGAATTATTGCAGAATTTGCAATATCTATGTGACCCCTCGTTATAGCACAACACCCCTCGTTATAGCACGAGCAAATACAGCCGTCGGAATATGATCGGCAAATATCATGATACCCTGCCCTTAATCAAATTATTACACACATCTTGTCAATCTACAATCGTGACAAACACAAAGCTCAACATCTACAAGAACGCTTCATACAGGACTATGGCGTGCTTAACTTCATGCATGTATCAAAACAATGCATTAAGTTGGCAACAGAGGTGCCCCCCAATGTAAACAATCATCTCTCGACAAGTGACATTGACGGAATCGCCATAAGCTGAGTCCGCCATACTGGACCTCGTACGCTAGAAAACATCACTATGTGTGTGTGTGTGTGATATTTAAAACGAACTTGCACTAGGACGTTTAGGATATTCCTCAACTCCTCGTCACAATCTCTCATCAACAAAGTACGATGCGACCCGTGTTGTCTTTCACTGTCAGCTCGCATCGTCTGCTTGAGATTTCACGGATGTGCGCGTGCGCTGCAAGAGCCAGTCACTGCTACGCGTTGATAGGCAGAGTCATGCTTGACTAAATACATTACGTAAGTGGTGCTTATCTACTCCGGCCGTGCAAGAAACAAGTTAAAACATATGCTTACCAGTTCACTTGTCCTTGTAACTTTTTGCAAAGTTCTCGGCAATATGGCAGGCAATGGTATTTCCGTTTGCCAAAGTTGTATCGGAACTTTCTATTGGTTTGATTCCAGCCTTACGGCTAATCAGTGCGTCTCTTACAGCGTTTGGCCTCCGCGGGACATTTGTTACCAAATAAAGGAATCGCATTCATGGTAAACAGAAATCTTGCGTCACATGTCACACTGTTTAACTTTTGAAATAGTATTGACAATATCATGAGAGACTGGAAACGCTCTTCTGAATTAGCGTGGATTTAAAACATTAATAAAAGAATGTATCTTTAACAGTGCTGACCAAATAAAGCCTCAATTTAAACACGTGCTTGATAACGGTGGGATAACCCTCACCCGAAACATCGCTCCTGATATAAAATAAGGAATTGTTCATGCTTATCTCATAAGTACCTCAACGCCTAGGTTTCTCCCAAGATTGTTTACATTCATCACATAGATCTAGTATTCCCGATGTAGTTTTTATTTTACTGAACGCGCGGTAAAACAGTTGCCTACAGACACTAGAATTAGTACTATAGAAACATTTAGAATCATGATTCAGTGAACGGTTGTAGTTGGGACATGTATTCGGTAGCATGGATCGAAGTCTGTTATATATATTTATATATCACGGGCGTCTCTTTAAGTCTTATCGATGCTCATGCTGTATATCACTGAATTGTCTGGTCCAGGCTCGATTATTTACAGATCGCCGCCAGCAATATTGCTAGGTGTGGCGTAAAACTAAACTCACTCACTTTAAGTCTTAGCTTAACAGAATTGTTATATACTGTACAAAAATAGTTAGGGATATATGTAAGTTTTGAAATTATGAATAATGATCTATTTATTCATTGACACACTGATAAAGTATCAATCTTACAAATACCAATACACTGTGGCATGGTATCTCAGTGGGCTAGCACTATAAAACCAACTTCAGTCTGGGCTAGTACAAGCAGCCGCACATACACATACACACGCATGCACGTCGTCATATGAGCGAAATATTCTCAAGCACGACGTTAAACCCAATATCACCTCACCTCACAAATACCAATATCCCTAACTTATTTTGTCCAGTATATATTGTAGTACTAGTGCTCCTAGAGGTGAACTTCATCCCATTTATTGGAATTACATTAATTTGGCAAATAGAAAAATATAGAAGATGTGTTTAGGGATGAGGACGATCTTAATTGTATGTAACGAGCCTGGACGAGCTGAACACATACTGTGATTAATTGGATTGTACAACCTTAGTGTTACTCGATGAAGACAATTAGCAATAGAAATATATTGGCACAAATGGAAATTACACTCTTCAATAAGCAAGTTTATGCCATAAATGGTTGAAGCGACGTTAATAAATAGTATGTCTCGATATTTCCCGAAGCTGTGAAGAATACCTTCATATTGAAAAAGCCATTCTTGTTGTACGAGGCGAATAACGGGATCGGGTGGTCAGGCTCGCTGACTTGGTTGACACACGTCATCGTATCCTAATTGTGTAGATTGATGCTCATGCTGTTGATCACTGGATTGTCTGGTCCAGACTCGATTATTTACATATACCACCGCCATATACATGTAGCTGGAAAATTGCTGAGTGTGGTGTTAAACAACCAAGCAACTACAGCCTACTACATAATGAAAAAGCAAGTAAAGTATTTGCCCTGTACGCTTAACGTTTTCTTGGTTTTTCGTTTGCTGGTATGATTTCGTCAACTGATGGAATATCAGTTTCTAGTGGACAACGTTGTACACCTCATCGACTGAAGGTATACTATATATCGTGGTTTGTTACTTATTCTGGTGAGAATGGGCTCGATGATTTTATGGGCGCTTTGTTCATTAAATTGTATTTTAAAGTGGTCAGATCGCATACTTCCTTCTTTCTTTGTTGTAACGCTCAGCAACATTCCACCTATATAGCGGTGGTCTGTAAATAACCGAGTCTGGACCAGATAATCCAGTGATCAACGACATGAGCATTGATCTACGCAACTGGGATACGATGACGTGTCTTGCGACAAGCTTGGGTTCTAACCTGGATCTTCACGGGTTTCGCAGACTTCTGATAGCTTCAGTCAAACGTAATGTTCCTAACCAATCCGGACTACAAACCGCACATACGAAGCTTTGAAGAGCAACATTAGTTAGGCAAAGGACACCCATGCCGTAGCCATGGAGATAATGACAGATGAGAGCAGTGTTAAATCTAGCCTGTTAATACCTGGGTGTTACAGTCAAGTAACAGGAAAAAGACTAAGTTAGATCCTCAGACTAGTGAGTGAGTGAGTTTAGTTTTACGCCGCACTCAGCAATGTTCCAGCTATATGGCGGCGGTCTGTAAATCATCGAGTCTGGACCAGACAATCCAGTGACCAAGAGCATGAGCATCGGTCTACGGAATTGGGAACCGATGACACGTGTCAGCCAAGTCAGCCTGACCACCCGATCCCGTTAGTCGCCTCTTACGACAAGCATGGGTTAGTGAAGATCAATTCTAACCCGGATCTTCACGGGTCGGTGTTACAGTCAAGTGACAGTTGTATATAGGAATAAGACGAAGTTCGATCCTCAGACTAAACCAAAGATGTAGAGGAAGACCCACAGAGAAATGCTTTAAATCACTTACACGGTAGGTTGTTGTCCGTTTCAGTTTGCACGTCAGTAAATCATACTGCTAACACAAAAATATACGTGCTTGACATTGTAGGTTCTTTACGCGATAAAGTTGTCAGAACGATATTCAACTTCAATAGAAAAGGGGGGCGCTTTTTCAAGAGCGAAAGTGATGAAATGAAACAAAAATTGGTTCTTTATAACGATGTGTGGGTGCCAAATAAGAAACTAAGAATAATTTCTTTAATTATGACAAATCTTTCACTGTAACAAGTCATTTATCCCCCTTTCACGCAGTTTTTTTTAGTGTAAGTGAGTCTTTTAGAAGTTTCATCACAGGTATTTATAGAAAGTGAAAGTAGCTGGCGTCTGTACTGGAGCATTCGTAACTACTCGTGTCGTTCCGGCAAGCCGGATGGCGTCTCGTACCTCTCTCGTGGCCATGTTTACGACTGGGCCGTGTCTAAGCGCAAACGGGCATGGAGATGAAAATAGTCTAGTACTATTGCCAAGGAAAGATAACTCTGAATTTCCAAACATGGCTCCTAGAATATCCCATATCCCGTGGGCAAAACAGCGATACAGTCATTCCCTTTGTAAATATATTTCAGTGTTTAAAGTTTCTGATCCTTTAGCTCAAAGTTTCTGTTCAAATTGTGCTTTGCATAGTTTAGCGAAGTTTCAAACTTCAACGGTGCCGCCATTTTCATGCTTCGAAATGCGTTTTACTACGCGCGATTTGATTGGTTTGCCACGATTCTTGGCAATAATGGCGTACAATAGGGGTACGAGTCTTCTTGTAGGTCACGGAAAGAGGCGAGTAGTTACGAATGTGTACTGGAGCTGAGTTTGTTGGCACCGGGGTGTGTCACATGTCCATCAAGCGTCACATGTACTTTGATGGTGCGGTGCAAGTAAAGTAACATCGATTTGACATGGAGGAAAGTATTTGGAGACGTGACGAAATGTCTATTTTAGATATTCAGAGTAACGAAAAAATTTCTGAACAGAAATGTTGCGTTGAATGCTGAAAAATCATTTTTGATTATTGATGAACTTTCCACCTCATTAATTCCTCATGATTTCTCAGTTCATTCCAAAAATTACAGAGCGTACAGGAGATGGGAATTGCTTGTATAATTCAGCCTCCTTATATCTCTGTGGCAATGAATCTCTTTCCAAATGTATTCGCATGTTAGTTAGTGCAGAACTTTATTTGAAACGGCGTTTTCATACTCTCTCTAGTCCAACTATCACCAGTATGATGTCAAGGTGCAAAGACCAAGGAGATGGAGCTTATATAAACTTGATGCTTTCAGATGAGGGTTGGAGAATATGTGATGAAGCAAAGGATTTTGAGAGAGCTATATTATTTGAAGCCCAAAAGAACTGCCGTGACAAGCAATGATACTCATTTCTCATATGTGTGCATTAGGAGAGGTGCTGAAGGAGTACTGTGAGATTGTGTCTGTATACCTGATGTCCACTATGCAATGAGGTGAGTTTTGAATGGAACTGTAATGTGTTCAGAACCTCGTAGTATGGATAGACGTCTGTACATTTTATGGACTCGAGACATCATGTTTGACAACAGACCTGGAGATATCTTCCAGCCAAATAATATTTTACCCTTGTTCATTTGCTTGCAAGTACAAGATAAAAGCAGTGGTAAAGTAGATGAACAACATGTTGAGAAAAAGAGAAAGAAAAGCATTTTTGACTATTTTCAACGAGGTGTCTAGAAAAATTCCACTGCCCTGCAAGGAAAAGATAGTGAAAATGAATCAATGAATGAAAACACTTGCACACCATCTGTTTCTGATTTCAATGTCAGTGAAGGCTCAAAAGAATCAATCAAAAGTGACGCATTTAAAAGTGCAAAACATGTTGATGCAAAGGAAACAAACATTCCAGATGTTGGTAACCAACCACATCAACTATTTCCTAAACGTAAGATTGGTACCCACAAGAGAACATGCCAGGCTGGGTGGTTCCAGAAATGGAAGTGACTTCATTATGATGAACGCTCAGATAGTGTCTTTTGTTTCATTTGCATAAAAGCAATCAAAGAAAATAAACTCTCTAAGCCTTGCACAGAGAAAGCTTTCATTTTTGACGGATACAACAACTTGAAGAAGGCTACTGAGAAATTTGAGAAACATGAAAAGAGTAAAAGTCATCAAGAAGCAGTTGAACGAGTAATTGTATTGCCTCTGCATACAGAAGACATTGGTGACTCGCTGTCAACAGAGCTTGATGAAACTAGAAAGGAGAACAGACAAGGTCTTCTAAAAATCCTGTCATGTCTACAGTTTCTTGCTCGTCAAGGACTAGCTCTCAGAGGTGACAAAACTGAGACTGATTCAAACTTTCTTCAGTTACTAGTACTTGTCTTCCAAGGCAAAGATGATCCTATTCTGAGTAATTGATAAACGGAAAACAGATAGGTATTCTTCGCCTGAGATACAAAATCTCCTTGATATTATGGCAAACACAGTCTTCCAAGAGGTGATACAGCCTGTTCAGGAAAGTACTTTCTTTTCAATAATGGCAGACGAATGTGCTGATGTGTCTAATAAAGAGCAACTTGTAGTTTGTATCAGAGAACTTTGAGGGACATGAAGAATTTGTTGAATTTTACGAAGCTTAAACCATATTTGATGCAATCAATGATGTACTCCGGAGGTTGAATCTGAATTGGTCTCAAGTTCGAGGACAATGTTATGACATGGCAGCAAATATGACAGGGGTGAAAAAAGGAGTAGCTTCAAAGATCATGGGTATTGAGCCAAGACTGACTGAGTTTGGTTTTACGCCGCTTTTAGCAATATTCCAGCAACATCACGGCGGGGTACACCAGAAATGGGCTTCAGACATTGTACCCATGTCGCCCCATTGAGCCAAGAGCTGTGTACACTCATTGCTATGGTCATGCTCTTAATCTTGCATGCTCAGATACCATAAATTGCAACCTTCTTCGGGACACACTGGACATCATACACGAGATCACCAAATTGATAAAAGAATCTCCAAGACATGATGGTCTTTTCAAAAAGATCAAGGAAAATATGAATGTTCAAACATTCTTTGAGCATCTGTGTATTATGTCCAACAAGGTAGACTGTGAAAGCAGACACCATTGAAAGTGTTCTGACCACCTACGGAGTGCTGTTAGAAGTATGGGATGAAGCTATGGAATATGTCAAAGATTCAGAGATGAAAACTCGAATAAGAGGAGTGTCTGTATAGATGAGAACATTTAACTTCCTCTTTGGTGCAAACTTAGCCGTCTGCATTTTGAGAAACAGTGACAATCTCAGCAAATCTCTCCAGGGAAACATATCAGCTGCACGTGGACAGAAGATGGCTTCTGCAACCTTAGCTGTCTTAGAAAGCCTCAGAAAGCCTCTCTCTTCTGGCAAAACCAGAAAATCAAAGCCACACAACTTGATGTGCCTGGGCCAGTACTACAAAGGACGAAAAGGCCCCCCCCCCAAGAGAATAGATGATGGAGAACCTCCAATATACCTCAGACGTTAGACTGACTGACTGACTGAGTTTAGTTTTAAGCCGCTTTTAGCAATATTTCAGCAACGGCGGGGGAACACCAGAAATGGGCTTCACACATTGTACCCATGTGGGGATTCGAACCCGGGTCTTCGGCGTGACAAGCGAACGCTTTAACTACAATATGATTTGTTGTGTGGTAAAGTCAAACCCTGATATTTGGCGAGACCGTTGAACACCTTAACCGCTTGGCCACTTTACAAGTGTATTTCATGGCTCTAGACTTCGTGACCAGCTGCATCAAAGACAGGTTTCATCAACCTGGCTATATGCTCTACCAGAACCTGGAGACTCTACTCCTTAATGCTGCTGCAGGAATAGACTACAAAAGCGAATTTTGACTTTGTTTCCAAAATCCATGGATCAGATATTGATAGCTCTGCTTTTTGAACACAGCTGAATATTCTGTCAGTGAATATGTCGAAAAGCAATGAGTTGGATGTCTCAGACGTGATGGCCCACGTGAAGGAGCCAGGTGTCAGTGTCTTCACTGAAGTTGTCACTGTTATAAAGCTCATCCAAGTAATGCCCACAACAAACTCAACGAGTGAAAGGTCCTTCAGTAGCCTTAGGAGGTTGAAAACATATCTGAGATCCACCTTGACCCAAAAGCGTCTGAACAACTTGATGGTCCTTCATGTGCACAGAGACAAAACAAACAACATCATCTTGAGAGATATAGCAAATGACTTTCTGAGAAGAAGTGAACACAGGCTGTTCACATTTGGAAAATTTTGAAGTTTGATGTATGAATGAATATGAAAAAAACATGTTATCTGTAGTATATAATAGTAGTAAATTCTGACACTAAAGCTCTCTCTCACTCACACACACACACACACACACAAAATGAGCTACCAAAATGCAAACTCGGGGCCCCCTCACTTCTGAAATCGGCGCTACGGGCCTGCAGTGACGGGTATTGAATGGAGTGTTGAAGCATCGACGAGTCTTGGGATAGAGAAGACATGTTCTGTTACAGAAACAGAAATGTTTGATACTTGATACGACTTCTCGTTGTTTTCTGGTCTGCATTTCTCAACCAGACCAGACAGTCGAATGAGTTCCGAATAGTAGTGTCATGGCTAGTAATGTTGAGGAATGGCGCGCCTTCAAATACTGTATTATTCAGCAAGAGAGTTTCGCGACACTATTTATTACAGCTACTTTCCGACGGACGAATCAAAATACGAGTGAGTGAGTAGTTTTACGCCGCTTTTAGCAATATTCCAGCAATATCAAAGCGGGCGACACCAGACATGGGCTTCACACATTGCACCCATGTGGGGAATTAAACCCAGGTCTTAGGCGTGACAAGCGAACGCCTTAATTACAAGATGATTTTGTTGTGTGGTAAAGTCAAACCCTGATATTTGGCGAGACCGTAGAACACCTTAACCGCTTGGCCACTCCATCAACCGTAGCAAATTTTCACATACAAGAATCCCTTATTTGTTTAGCCCAGTATACATGTATTTATAGTGTGTAATGACAGCAGATTCAAACATTTCGCCCATACTGCAGACAAACCTTTATTCTCTGCAATAAGCTGATCAAAGGTGAATTTCCTGTTGGTAAGTGGTGACTTTAGAACTAGCAGTTGTTACTAAGATGACATAACCCCCTGCCGCAAATTATCAAATCAAACCTAAAAGGTAATTAAAGTGAAGGTCGTAGTTTAAGATGAAGTTAAATGTCAATCAAAAACATGACCAGTCAAAAGGTAATTAAAGTGAAGGTCGTAGTTTAAGATGAAGTTAAATGTCAATCAAAAACATGACCAGTCAACGGTGAAGCTCCCTTGATATTTTGCTCTGGAGCTGTTCACACAAATATTTTCAAGTGAGTGAGTGAGTTTAGTTTTACGCTGCACTCATCAATATTCCAGCTATATGGCGGTGGTCTGTAAATAATTGAGTCTGGACCAGACAATCCAGTGATCAACAGCATGAGCATCAATCTGCGCAATTGGGAACCGATGACATGTGTCAACCAAGTCAGCGAGCCTGACCACCCGATCCCGTTAGTCGCCTCTTACAACAAGCATTGTCACCTTTTGTGGCAAGCATGGGTTGCTGAAGACCTATTCTACCCCGGATCTTCACCCCCGGATCTTCACGGGTCAATATTTTCAAGATTCACTTTGACCTTGACATGGATGTCATGGTGTATGGAATATGCAAAAATAGTAATAAAGAAATTGTTTATAAAAAAAACATTCAAGAGAAGTCTTGAAAGTCTATGAAGAAAATCCAGTAAACCAGTCTTGAGGTATCTTGCTGACAATCTTAACATGCAGGTTAACAAACTGAAATCTTCAGTGTCGCTGTGACCTTGAACATTACGTGAAGGTCACCAACATCGACAGCGCCCTGCGCCTTCCCTAGATGAAGCGTTGTGTCAAATAAGAAGAAAATCCAGTGAACCATTCTTGAGGTATCTTGCTGACAAGTTTAACATGCACGTTAACATGATGAAATCTTCAAAGTAACCTTGAAAATTACGTGAAGGTCACTAAAATCGACTGGGCCCTGGCCTTCCCTAGATGTAGCCTGTGTCGAATATGAAGACAATCCAGTAAATGGTTCTTGAGATATCTCCTTGTTAAGGGTATACGTTAAAGTCCCCTTGTGACCTTGAAATAAAGGTCAAGGTCAACAAACCTGACGTACGTACGGACGGATGGACGGACGGACGGACTGACTGACAGAGCCCAATACTATATCCCCGCTTCACGCTAAACGGGTGGCAGTGGATAATAACCCTTTGAGACACATATATGTGCACATATATCTGATCATCTGTGTGCAGGTGCAGGTAGATCCTCCATCCAAACACACGTGTTCATTCATAGTGAACGAGGGGACGTAATAGAGCAGTAATATCAAGGAACCAGGCTGCAACATCAAGGAATATAATTAGCGATTGGTGTTGGGGTGAGTGAGTTTATTTTTACGCCGCCTTTAGCAATATTCCAGCAATATCACGACAGGAGACACCAGAAATGGGCTTCATACTCAGTACCCATGTTGGGAATCGAACCCAGGTCTTCTGCATGAAGCAAACATTATAACTACTAGGCTACCCAACCCCGTGTTGGGGTGGATATTTATTGAATGATACACTTTGTCTTTCAACAAACGACCTTTACAGGCAAAAACAACAACTATAGCAAGCTATGATAATTACCCTTTATTGTAAAAATAACATTAAATTCAACATAGCTCATATAATAAATCATATTAATCAACAATATCTAAATACACAGACATTAAAGTACCTGCACAATATATTCCAAACATTAGCCATTGTATAACTGTATAAATGTGACACCTCATACTAGCGTAACCACCACATATTATATACTCCAGGTATACCCAGGCAGCTTGGCAACGAATGGATCTGGATAAGTGATTGAGGTTGTATTGGTAAGTTTTATGCCAATTTAATTAATGTTCTAGCCATTTCACAGAGTTGACACCAGGAATGGGGTTTTGTATTGGTAGAGAACATGTGAAAGATAAGCCCATAATTTAAATCACCCAAACAATAGGTTCCAGAATCAGATAGCCAACAACAAGAGTATTTGTTTCCAGACTTTTCGTTTAGTCTAACATGGTGCCATGACTGGATAATAGTGTTGGGAATTGGTTAAAATCTCATAATTGATGATTGGTTCATTACTACCGATCAATCATCGAAAATAATTGGTTAGCATCATTTATGAAATTTGTTAATGCATATAAAAATATGGAAACAAAACATGTAGTTCTTTGGGGTGTTTTTGGCAAAATTTCATATCTTTAAAGGATGACTAGTATGTTAGGAACATAAATTTCTTGTAATCTTTAAGATAAATTCAATCGTGACTTGAAACGAGCTTGTAGTGCTTACGAAATGTAACAGACACAATCAACCATGTGAAAAATATTGTTAACGAAAACAAGTGTTCCAGAATTGTTTGTGTTCGATTATGAGAAATTATGATCCATTGCTTGGTCGTTTAGTCACTACGACCAATTTTCGATTATTTCAATTAATTGGACCACCACTACTGGATAAGCCAAAGAATGTCTCAAAATCTTCCCCCAAACACAACCTGCACCGACCCATGGTATCACGCGTCATGCACTGTTTGTGTGTTGAAAGGAAAACAGGCAAGAAGAAAACAGACAAGCCCAATACCAAACATGAATTTGAGCGAGATATGTTATTGATATGTGTTATCAAAGCCATAACAACTGCAAACTCTAAAAAGCCCAACTAAATCTCTTTTCATATATCTGACCTTTGAGCAGTTCCACATCATCACAGGCTTGTTTGGTTACGCTCATTGGCGGATACAAGGGGAGAGGGGTGGGTGGGGATGGGTTGGGTGGTGTTTCAGGGGGTCCCCCCCTAACCCTGAAACACCACCACACCCACACACCCCACCCCCTCTTCAAAATTCCTGGATCCGCCCATGACGCTAACAGTTTTTAATGAGCAGTTGCCTGTACTTCACACTGGTTGGCTACAATATGTTTCATTCAATGTGGGTGGTCCATAAACCAGAAAAACACATGTTCAATGCAGTCTCAATGAGTAATGAAGTCATTTGGCCGAAAAAAATTGTTGTGTGCTGGTAGTCAATGGCTGGACACAACTCTGCTATAGTCTGTCAATCCTGTACACATCCAAATCCTACTTGCTGCACAACCCTTAAGAAGCACCATGAACTGAAGGAGATTGATCAGAAGACATTTTACTTTGTTTGGTTTCTCTGTGTAAATGTTCTCTTTGGCATGTGACCGATATTGTTAAACTTCAGATTTGATAAATACGGATGTTTTGCTAAATTGTCAAAAACAAAATTTGACTGCTGAATTTTTACAATACTGAATATTGTTTCACAGCCATTTCACATAACTGACTAAAAAGTGTATGTCAATCAATCTGGTAAAGATACAAATAAAAATATATCAGTTTATTAACAAACAGATCGCCTCATTATTACATTTGCATGTTTTGGAACAATAACTTTCATACCTGGCACAAAATGTTGACTAGAGTTGTCTCCCTTACTTAAAGCTTTCCTACAAATCTGAATGCTGGTTTTCCCAAAGAATAGGAACAATTCAAACAATTGACGATGCATATAACAAATTATGACTTAATGAAGAAAATTAATTCATTTGACTTAATTGGAACACAGCACCAGTGTCTATTTGGCAAGAGTGCACATTCCTGAGTGCACCCGTACTGACCTCCTGATCAAGCTTACATTTACAATCTAAAACCGTTGCTCTCACTTCCCTGTCTTAGGATTAGTTGTGTTTGAGAAGTTTTCATCATTCCCACCCATCTAAACCCATTATCCCCGACCTGAACTGAAGGGACCATTGTCAAATAGGGGACGACAGAAATATCTCCAGGTTTCAGACATCAGTGCCATGCTTTACTGGCACACAATAGTGAGGGTCATTTCTGCAGAAACGAACAGAACAATTCTGCATAAAGATAGGAACTTGGAGTACATATCTCTTGTCACCTACACTGCAATGACCCCTTCAGCAGAACTACACAACACAACATTTTCCGGGCTGCACAATATAACCAGTTTACTGGCATTTACCGTTCAGACATGAAAACGATTTGCAAACGCTGAAAAAACTAGTATTTTGACATGCATTCGAAAAGTCAACTCGGAAATCTTCGGATATTTCCGGATTTTAATTGTTCTTTGCCTGTTTCATCAGTGCCAAATGTTACTTACATTTTTATTTTGTCATGATTAAAAGTTTTTATAAAAGGTTAATCAGTCATAGTGATTTTGTTGTGTTTTTGCTTTATAATCAAGCATTAACTCGATTATAAGTAGTTTTTGTTAAAAAAATAATCCTTGCAATATATTGCAATACATATCGCAATATATGCTTCCGCATCGCAATATATCGCAATATGAAAATTCTCTGCAATACCCACCCCTAATGTATTGATATACAGGACTGTCCCTAGCCAATGTTGTGTAGTATAGTGTAGGATAAGGTTAAAGGACTAAATACACCAAAATGAAATCAGGAAAGAGCACGCCCCCAAATACTTGTTTCTGTTTTTCTGTGGTCATACTGTTGTGACCTTGGGTTACTTCCTGCATTGTTTCAGCGCCTCCTCCAGTGCACGTAGAACGAGACGTACGTTGTCAGGAGTACAGTTGTACCCCATAACGCCAACTCGCCACACCTTCCCCGCCAGGCTGCCGAGACCCCCGGAGATCTCCACTCGGTAACTGAAGAATAAG
The DNA here is from genome assembly GCF_003918875.1 of Haliotis rubra. Taxonomy (NCBI): domain Eukaryota; kingdom Metazoa; phylum Mollusca; class Gastropoda; order Lepetellida; family Haliotidae; genus Haliotis; species Haliotis rubra. The sequence continues at coordinate 277,984 of NW_025765270.1, forward strand.
ACATGAGGCATGGTTTGAAGGAGGACATGGATGGCACCACAATTTGCTATACAGAGTAGCATCCCTTGGATAGCCATAAACCTGATTACGGTTCTAATCTTGGTCCACCCCAATTGTTTCCAGGTTTGACAGCACCATACCCATGATTGTGGATTTCATCAGACAGGTAAACATCAGCCAACACTCCATGGTATAACTGGTAAACATCAGCCAACGCTCCATGGTATAACTGGTAAACATCAGCCAACACTCCATGGTATAACTGGTAAACATCAGCCAACACTCCATGGTATAACAGGTAAACATCAGCCAACACTTCATGGTATAACTGGTAAACATCAGCCAACACTCCATGGTATAACAGGTAAACATCAGCCAACACTCCATGGTATAACAGGTAAACATCAGCCAACACTCCATGGTATAACTGGTAAACATCAGCCAACACTCCATGGTATAACTGGTAAACATCAGCCAACACTCCATGGTATAACTGGTAAACATCAGCCAACACTCCATGGTATAACAGGTAAACATCAGCCAACACTCCATGGTATAACAGGTAAACATCAGCCAATGCTCCATGGTATAACTGGTAAACATCAGCCAACACTCCATGGTATAACTGGTAAACATCAGCCAACACTCCATGGTATAACAGGTAAACATCAGCCAACACTCCATGGTATAACAGGTAAACATCAGCCAACACTCCATGGTATAACAGGTAAACATCAGCCAACGCTCCATGGTATAACTGGTAAACATCAGCCAACACTCCATGGTATAACAGGTAAACATCAGCCAACACTCCATGGTATAACTGGTAAACATCAGCCAACACTCCATGGTATAACTGGTAAACATCAGCCAACACTCCATGGTATAGCTGGAATACTGACTGACTGACTGAGCTTTTAGCAATATTCCAGCAACATCACGGCGGGGGACACCAGAAATGAGCTTCACACATTGTACCCATGTGGGGATTTGAACCCGGGTCTTCGGCGTGACGAGCCAACGCTTTAACCACTAGACTACCCCACCGACCCCTATAACTGGAATACTGTTCAGGGGCAGATCCAGGATTTTGGAGAATGGGGGTGCACAAATATCATGAAGTTCAAAGGTTAGGGGGAAATGCTCCTCAAGGAAAATTTGTTCGGGGGAGAGGAGGGGATGTGCACGCTGACAACCCGTTTCTGGATCCGCCCTTGCTGTTCCAAGTGACATTAAACCCAACTCACTCATGCTTTGAGAAATGTCATATCTATTATAACTGAGGACCTTTGTAACCCAGGAACAAGATCTGAGTCGAGATTTGAAGAAGAGAGTGGTTTATCAACTGTGAATAAGCACATGAAATGATACTGAACCATTTTAAATGGATTTTTCAAATATTACTGAATGTTGTAAATTATAATTAGTCAGTAACATTTCAGCTGTATGATGACAGAGTCTGAACCAGACAAACTAATGGTTGATATTACGAGCACAGTCCACACAGACGAGGTACGATGACACACAGCACTACCTCTCGGACCATGTAGCCGCCTCCTATGACAAGCCTAGGAAACCAGCAACAACACCAAACACAATCTGCATTCGAAATAATCGCCGGCCCAGAGGCCCAGCGCTGGTTGTCATTGTATCAGGCCAGCAGTTTCAAATATTTGCAGGCCCTTGTGGCCTTCAGCAAATTATCTGTCAATGTTGTTTTTTTCAACTGGAATCTTTCCCATATTGTTTTTCTTCATTAACGTTCGGGAAACATCCATGATCCATCATGTTACGATACTTAACAGTTTCACTTCCTGGTATTTCAGCGCTTTGTGTGTAGGAAAGTCAACACCAGTCTTTAACAAATCAAAACTTCTCTCAGCACCATAGACTTTGCTAATTGAAACAGTGTGAAACTATGTACAGTGTAGTCTATTTTGTTCTTATTGGTTTGATTTTAACAAAATGGGCCTGCAGATTTCATCCAGGGCCTGTAGATTTTATGGCCTGCGAGGGCAGCAGGCCCTGATGGCCAACTGGCAAATTAAAGGATTGCAAACACCAAACACAATACTCACTTTTTCATGGCGTAGTCTGCCACATCTTTCCAGTTGACTCCGTCGGGAACCATGATGGCATTCACACACGGGTTGCGGACATTCTGACAGTAGAATGTACATGTTAGGGATTGAGTCAAGGTATTTGATAGAACTCAGCACCAGGCATGTGTTGACATGAAAAGATTTTTGTGCCAGACAAAACCAGCTACCTACCTGGTTCAGTACATTTAGCTAACTAGAAACACAGATGCATGTAGTCTGACTGAATCATGATTTTATACAAGAACATATTTTCAATTAATACATCCTTAATCAAGGATGTATTGTAAAAACTGATAAGGTAACCTGGGTAACTTGGGTGACCTATATAACTTGGGTAACTTGGGTGACCTATATAACTTGGGTAACTTGGGTGACCTATATACCTTGGGTGACCTATATAACTTGGGTGACCTATATAACTTGGGTAATTTGGGTGACCTATATAACTTGGGTGACCTTGTTACTTGGGTGACCTATATAACTTGGGTGACCTATATTAAATGGGTAACTTGGGTGACCTATATAACTTGGGTAACCTATGTAACCTATATAACTTGGGTGACCTATATTACTTGGGTGACCTATATAACTTGGGTAACTTGGGAGACCTATATTACTTGGGTAACTTGGGTGACCTATATTACTTGGGTAACTTGGGTGACCTATATTACTTGGGTGACCTATATTACTTGGGTGACCTATATAACTTGGGTAACTTGGGTGACATATTACTTGGGTGACCTATATAACTTGGGTGACCTATATAAATTGGGTAACCTAGGTAACTTGGGTGACCTATATTACTTGGATAACCTGGGTAACTTGGGTGACCTATATTACTTGGGTGACCTATATAACTTGGGTGACCTATATTACTTGGGTGACCTATATTACTTGGGTTACCTATATAACTTGGCAGACCTATATAACTTGGGTGACCTATATAACTTGGGTAACTTCGGTGACCTATATAACTTGGGTGACCTATATTAAATGGGTAACTTGGGTGACCTATATACTGTAAACGTACTTATTTTCGCGTGGTGCAATTTTCGAGGAATTGACAGTTTAGACTACATCGAGCGGTCAATTATTCGCGCAATCAGTAATTGACGGAACTGCCAACTGTCTCTTTGGCCGCCACTAATAGCAGTGAAAACAAACAGAGTGGCTTAACCTGTCAGGCGGCGTTTATTGCTTACTCACAGGAAATCCCTATCTGTGCGATATACTAGTACACAGTAATCCGCTTACTCGGAAGAGATGAAAACACATCAGTCTTATGTTCGAATTCTGACGATTTGATCGTAATTAACTTATACTGTATATGAAGCTCTTTGTGATTTCAAACAAGCCGGGTTGTTGTGAATGAGATGATTGAGTGTTAGTGACTATTGGCTTCATGATGTACTGGTGAATAAAATCTTAATGAATAAATAAAATACTGCTGTATTATTTCTTTCCGAAGTCGTTTTCACGGTAATCTGTTTTGTATCAAACCATGACATGTGACCAATTTCCATGGCGGCCACAACACACATTGCTGTTTTCGCTAATTAGGCAATGGGATTTGGCTCATTATTTAATTATGTTTGGGAAATCCATTACAGCGACAGTTAAGTATGATCAGTCGTCATTTTAAGATTCACGTTGATTTCTGTCTTCAAACGTGATGTGTTATGGTAACAACTCAGGGGCGAGGGTGGCTCGACTGAATGAATGACAGGTTTATTCGCGGTGTATAAATTTTCGCGCTAAAATGTTTTTCGCTAAAAGCGCGAAAATAAAACCTGCGCAAAATATAATACGTTTACAGTAACTTGGGTAACCTATGTGACCTATATAACTTGGGTAACTTGGGTGACCTATATAACTTGGGTAACTTGGGTGACCTATATAACTTAGGTAAACTGGGTAACCTGGGTAAACTGGATAAAACTGGGTAACTTTGGTTACTTGGGTAAACCGAGAAGCCTAGACAACTTGGGTAAACTAGTGATAACTTTGGTAACCTGAGTAACCTAGGTAACCTGGGTAAACTGGGTGACTTGGGTAAACTGGGTGACTTCATGTACTGCTAATGTATTTGTGTGTATAAATCACACAACATGGTAAAATACTAATAAATATTTAACTTTTATCACTAGCCTCTCTGTTTTCATTAACTGGACTGTCCAGTTATGATCCTGAGGTAAAAGTCAGTTGAGTTGCTGGTGATTCAGCCATAAATCCCATAGTTTTATGTGAGTGAGTTTGTTTTTATGCCCCTTTTAGTAATATTCCAGCAATATCATGGCAGGGACACAACAAATGGGCTTCACACATTGAGCAAATGTGGGGAATCAAACCTGGGTTTTCAGCATGACGAGCAAATGGCTTAACCACTAGGCTATCCCACCCACCCCATTGTTTTGAGCTGTCTCACAATGGGAGGTCTACCAAAGAATATCTAATGCAGTATAAATTAATTTAACCCTAACACGTCCAACACAGGTGGAGTCAGTCTGTGCTTTAGGTTCTCACCTTGTCCTTCACCAGCAGCTGCAGACCCAGCTTCTCTACACCATCATGCAGCATCTCTGCACACTGCTTGTGTCGTGCCCAGCTCGACTCCAGACCCTGCCATGGAGTTCATATACACATATCTGTTGTCATTACTGCTCATCTGAAACTTGTAATATTGAGAGTCCTAGGATCTGATTGGTGGAACTTGTTTACACTGACCCCCAAATTTGGTGTCACACTTCACAGTCTGGGACCTCTCTACCAATGCTAGACTTTAGTACTGCAGTAAATACAGTAGAATGACATGTGTCAACAAAGTCAGCGAGCCTGACCACCCGACCCCGTTAGTCGCCTCTTACGACAAGCATGGGTTACTGAAGATCAATTCTAACACGGACCTTCACAAGTACAGTAGAAAATGAGAATGGGAGTTAAGTGAAAGTGTGGTTTAATGCTGCTTTTGGCAATGTTCAAACAATTCCACAGGACACTAAAATAGGTTTTATCCATCATACTCATGTGCACCCTGGCCTTTAATATGACAAGCAAAAGGTATTTTAAATCCTAAACACTTCCTTAAATAAACCCCATACTTGGATTGTCATTAGTACATTTTTACTGTAAAAATCCAATTAAATGAATACTCAGGAGTGAGGAGAAGTCCAAAATATCATGAAGTTGTCCCCTTCCCTTGTAACATACTTGTCTATCTTCCTAAGTACTACACCCAGCCTTCTTACCTCTTCAGCCAGTCGTGCAAGTCCCTCCCTCAGTGCATAGAAGCTGCTGATTGGGCCGGTATGGTGATATCTGAAACATAGTGAGTGAGTTTAGTGTTACGTCATTTTTAGCAATATTCCAACTATAACACGGCGGGGGACACCAGAAATGGGCTTCATACATTGTACCAATGTGGGGAATCGAACCCTGGTCTTCAGCGTGACAAGCAAACACTTTAAATAACCACTAGGCTACCCCACGGCCGACTGAATCATTATGGTAATGACCTTCCTCATCATTAACACTAGCAGCGTAATCTTCAGCTTTAAACACAAACTAAAGCTATCATCCACAAGCTACTGGCCAACCAACAGCTACACATCCCATCTACTGGCCAACCAACAGCTACACATCCATCTACTGGCCAACCAACAGCTACACATCCCATCTACTGGCCAACCAACAGCTACACATCCCATCTACTGGCCAACCAACAGCTACACATTCAGTCTACTGGCCAACCAACAGCTACACATCCCAACTACTGGCCAACCAACAGCTACACATCCCAACTACTGGTCAACCAACAGCTACACATCCCATCTACTGGCCAACCAACAGCTACACATCCCACCTACTGGCCAACCAACAGCTACACATCAGGTCTACTGGCCAACCAACAGCTACACATCCCAACTACTGGCCAACCAACAGCTACACATCCCAACTACTGGCCAACCAACAGCTACACATCCCATCTACTGGCCAACCAACAGCTACACATCCCATCTACTGGCCAACCAACAGCTACATCATCACCTACTGGCCAACCAACAGCTACACATCAGGTCTACTGGCCAACCAACAGCTACACATCCCAACACTACACATCCAGTCTGCCAACCAACAGCTACACATCCCATCTACTGGCCAACCAACAGCTACACATCCCATCTACTGGCCAACCAACAGCTACACAGTCTACTGGCCAACCAACAGCTACACATCCCAACTACTGGCCAACCAACAGCTACACATCCCATCTACTGGCCAACCAACAGCTACACATCCCATCTACTGGCCAACCAACAGCTACACATCCCATCTACTGGCCAACCAACAGCTACACATCAGTCTACTGGCCAACCAACAGCCATCCAGGCTCTACTGGCCAACCAACAGCTACACATCCCAGTCTACTGGCCAACCAACAGCTACACATCCAGTCTACTGGCCAACCAACAGCTACACATCCCATCTACTGGCCAACCAACAGCTACACATCCCATCTACTGGCCAACCAACAGCTACACATCCAGTCTACTGGCCAACCAACAGCTACACATCCAACTACTGGCCAACCAACAGCTACACATCCAGTCTACTGGCCAACCAACAGCTACATATCCCACCTACTGGCCAACCAACAGCTACACATCCAGTCTGCTGGTCAACCAACAGCTACACATCCAGGCTACTGGCCAACCAACAGCTACACATCCAGTCTGCTGGTCAACCAACAGCTACACATCCAGGCTACTGGTCAACCAAAAGCTACACTTCCCATCTACTGGCCAACCAACAGCTACACATCCAGTCTGCTGGTCAACCAACAGCTACACATCCAGGCTACTGGTCAACCAACAGCTACACTTCCCATCTACTGGCCAACCAACAGCTACACAACAAGACTACAGGGCCCCTATTCTCGAAAGGATCCTAGCCCTAGGATATCCTAACTTTCCTCCTAGGGTCTGGGATAGGTGTCCTACCTTATTCTCGAAAAATATCCTAGCGCTAGGATATCCTAACTTAGGACGAATACTAGGATAGGTTGTGACTTGTCCTAAGTCTATCTTAGTTGAAGTCAACATGGTGTGGTTCTTGTTTGTTCACCAATTTTGACGTTGTCAAACAAAATAACTCGCCTAAATTACATTTGAATTTACAACAGCACACAGTTTTGATGAGTTAAGAAGAGTTATTTGTGTATACATTATCAATGTATCGGTAATGAATATACACACTTGTTGCAATGCACATATTCTTTAGATCTACAAAAGAGATTTGTTCAGCTCTTACCTATTCTCTGCCTTTTTAATCACAACTTTACTGTCACATTGCCGTGAAATTTCAATGTCAAGGCCAACTTGATAGGGGAAGTAACTCCTGTTTATTTCCTAAGTGATATTTAGGGGAATCCCCAACTTAATTAATGTTCTTCTATCTCACCTTCTGAAGAGCTCGCTATCCTAGCTAGGATCGGTAGCTCAAGTTAGGACGGAGACAGGATCGTTTCGAGAATGGGTCTTATCCTAACGGTAGGATGTCCTAACTCCTGTCCTAACTAGTTAGGATCTGTCTTAGCTGGGACACTTTCGAGAATAGGCACCCAGGCCAACAAACAGCTACACAACCAGACTACTGGCCAACCAACAGCTACACATCCCACCTACTGGCCAACCAACAGCTACACATCCCACCTACTGGCTAACCAACAGCTACACATCCAGGCTACTGGCCAACCAACAGCTACACATCCCAACTACTGGCCAACCAACAGCTACACATCCAGTCTACTGGCCAACCAACAGCTACACATCCCAACTACTGGCCAACCAACAGCTACACATCCCACCTACTGGCTAACCAACAGCTACACATCCCAACTACTGGCCAACCAACAGCTACACATCCCAGCTACTGGCCAACCAACAGCTACACATCCAGGCTACTGGCCAACCAACAGCTACATATCCCACCTACTGGCCAACCAACAGCTACATATCCCACCTACTGGCCAACCAACAGCTACATATCCCACCTACTGGCCAACCAACAGCTACACATCCAGTCTACTGGTCAACCAACAGCTACACATCCAGTCTACTGGCCAACCAACAGCTACACATCCCAACTACTGGCCAACCAACAGCTACACATCCCACCTACTGGCCAACCAACAGCTACACATCCAGGCTACTGGCCAACCAACAGCTACACATCCAGGCTACTGGCCAACCAACAGCTACACATCCCAGCTACTGGCCAACCAACAGCTACACATCCAGGCTACTGGCCAACCAACAGCTACATATCCCACCTACTGGCCAACCAACAGCTACATATCCACCTACTGGCCAACCAACAGCTACATATCCCACCTACTGGCCAACCAACAGCTACACATCCAGGCTACTGTCCAACCAACAGCTACACATCCCACCTACTGGCCAACCAACAGCTACACATCCAGTCTACTGGCCAACCAACAGCTACACATCCCAACTACTGGCCAACCAACAGCTACACATCCCACCTACTGGCTAACCAACAGCTACACATCCCAACTACTGGCCAACCAGCAGCTACATCCCAGCTACTGGCCAACCAACAGCTACACATCAGGCTACTGGCCAACCAACAGCTACATATCCCACCTACTGGCCAACCAACAGCTACATATCCCACCTACTGGCCAACCAACAGCTACATATCCCACCTACTGGCCAACCAACAGCTACACATCCAGTCTGCTGGTCAACCAACAGCTACACATCCAGTCTACTGGCCAACCAACAGCTACACATCCCAACTACTGGCCAACCAACAGCTACACATCCCACCTACTGGCTAACCAACAGCTACACATCCAGGCTACTGGCCAACCAACAGCTACACATCCCAACTACTGGCCAACCAACAGCTACACATCCCAGCTACTGGCCAACCAACAGCTACACATCCAGGCTACTGGCCAACCAACAGCTACACATCCCACCTACTGGCCAACCAACAGCTACACATCCCAACTACTGGCCAACCAACAGCTACACATCCCAACCTACTGGCCAACCAACAGCTACACATCCCACCTACTGGCCAACCAACCAACAGCTACACATCCAGACTACTGGCCAACCAACAGCTACACATCCCACCTACTGGCCAACCAACAGCTACACATCCAGGCTACTGGCCAACCAACAGCTACACATCCCACCTACTGGCCAACCAACAGCTACACATCCAGGCTACTGGCCAACCAACAGCTACACATCCAGGCTACTGGCCAACCAACAGCTACACATCCAGGCTACTCACCTCCTTGGTCCTGCATCACATCCCCAGTAATTAGACAGCTCGTTAGCGTCAAAATAGTATGACCTCACTTTCGTCTTGCGGTTCTGTATCTTCTCTCTGAAACAGGACATGTGTCAAAAGCATATAAAGTCAAGTGAAGGAATGTAGATTTACTTACATCCCAGTGTGTCAGCGTTAAGGGGGATCTTTTCACCTAGAGTGAATGGTGAGGTGAGGTGAAATGGGGTATAACGTCGCACTTAAGAATATTTTGCTCATATGACGACGTGCATACGTGTGGCTGCTTTACGAGCCCAGACCTGAGCTGTATTATAGTGCTAACTCACTGAGATACCCAATTCAGCTACATGTGAGTGAGTGAGTGAGTGAGAATTTATGTACTTGAAACAGTACTTAATAAGAAAGTTGAAGAACACTCTAATTTTTCAGATTTTTTAAAAATTAACTGCAGTAATATTCAGAAATTCATAGGACTCTCAAACCTCTTTTGAATAGTTCCTTTGAGTAGTGTATAACACACCAGCTCAGGTACCAGTGTCCTGGCAACTCTACACTAACCTGGCTCTGTCAGAGAATGACACAGGCCGCTGCCCAGGTGGGGCTGAGCACTTTCTGGGAGCCGGAATACAAGGCATCAATTCCTGGAAACAATATGGTCACATTTAGATCTTGACTGAACAAACAATGTAAATATTTAGAAAAGCAACCCCCAAACTTTCAAGATAAAACCATGAAACCACAAAATATCTGTAGCTCACCTATATATTATGCAAAGGCTGAACCATGACAGTGAGGTCAGAATAAAATGGCAAATGAAAATAAGTAACAGAGAGATACAGTGGCAGCTGTCAAAACCGGCAGCTGTCCAATCTGGCAAGTTGTCAACACCGGCATAAAATCTCAGTCCCGTCCGTGGCTAGTACATTTATCATCATTTAAAAGTTCTGCAATCCGACAGCCGTCAATTCGGATCTCGGCATGAAATGAGCTGCCCGAATATGTGTTATACAGTGGTTAGCACTATCTGCCATCCGTGGCGAGGAGTCGGCCACATGTGTATTGTCGCCAACTAATCCTGCGTTGAAATTACATGGCTGCCAACAAAGATACTTTAAACTTAGTCCAAGCATGGGTATATTTGTACATGAAACTAGTGAGTTCACATGTTTTATTGTGATACAACAATGTACATGAGAGTGACAAAACTGGTTCACTTCTAGTCTGAGATAACCATCTCAGTTCTACAATCCGGCACGCTGTCTAAACCGGATTATTTCTTCAATCCCGATGAGTGCCAGTTTAGACAGCTTCCACTGTACAACCATTTCAATTTTTTAAAAATATTTTAAAATAACAGGTACTGGCAGGACTAAAAGCAAAATGCGAGGCATAATATGTTGTACCACATACTACATACTTACTGTACATGAAATAACATTCCGATATGTTACCATGCTTGTAAACATGACACATTCATATGGCCATGTCAGCATGCACAGATGTTCACCATAGTAGTTAAGTAAGGGAGCTACACAGGCCCAAACCCAACATTCACTCACTCACTCTTCCAGCTGTTACATTGCTGGCTTCTGTACCATCCAACATTCACTCACTCACTCATTCGTCATGGATAACACTTACCCATCTGGTCCATGAAGATAGGAACCCCTCCCATGGCAGCGACCGAGTCCACCACCAACAGACAGTTGTACCTGCAACATCACCGACATGAATGTCACACAGACTCAACCCCCTTGTGTTAAGTTAAAGCAGTGGATAATTACTGTGTCAATGCAAAATGATGCTTGCAATAAAATGGTATTAGTTGTCTCTCAACGATATTTCACTTAAACAACTGGCAGTCAGTTGAACATGGTAGGAAAACCAAGAGCGGCTAGGGAGATATGGGGGCAGGCTGCATTTATCAATATTTCAGAAATACCATGCCAAGGGACACCAGAAAAGGGTTTCACACATTGTTCCCACGCGAGGAATTAAACCAGGGTCATCGTGATATCAGCGCACACTTTAACCACTAGGCTACCCCATCGCCCCCCCCACCTATATGTGTATTACATTGATGAAACCTGACCTAGGATCCCACTGGGTTAGAAAAGGTCACAGCAGCGTACGCTGGTCATAAAGGCAACAAAATGGGTCAAGTGGTCAGACTCAATGGGCAGGGATTTACAAGACGCAGGAATTTGCGTCCTATACACATAAAAATTGACAATGGACGCAACGAAATTTATTAGCACATCCACAGGGATGCAGAAAAAATCCAAATATTTTTGTAAAAATTCCAATGAAGTAACAACAAGAAGACAAAGTCATCAATATCCCCCGCAATGGCAAAATACTCTTCATGATTATGTCTACGAGTTATGATTATGTCAAATATTTAGGTGTGTATATAGAAAATTGGAAGGAGAGTATTGAAAGGTTTTTTAAAGTTCTCCTCCAGAAAGGAGCACTATCACCAATTTCAGTCTAAGTCAAACTTGTTGCCATGGAAATGCCAACTACGAGTTATGATAATGTCAAATGTTTAGGTGTGTATATAGAAAAACGGAAGGAGAGTATTGAAAGGTTTTTAAAGTTCTGCTCCAGAAAGCAGCACTATCACCAATTTCAGGCTAAGTCAAACTTGTTGCGATGGAAATGCAAAAAATATTTTATTCAGAATTCCAAAACTACCAAAAGGCACCAGTACACCACCAGATCTATCTATGTGCCAAGTTTGGTGAAGAAATAGTGAACGGTTTTAGAGTTCTGCTCCGGAAAAGAGCACTACCACTAATTTTAATTTAACTCGAACTTGTTGCCATGGAAATGCAAAAAATATTTTATTCAGAATTCCATAACTACCAAAAGGCACCAGTACACCACAAGATCTATCTATGTGCCAAGTTTGGTGAAGAAATATTGTACGGTTTTAGAGTTCTGCTCCGGAAAAGAGCACTACCACTAATTTCAGTCTAAGTCGAACTTGTTGCCATGGAAACGCCAAAAATATTTTATTCAGAATTCCAAAACTACCAAAAGGCACCAGTACACCACCAGATCCATGTATGTGCCAAGTTTGGTAAAGAAATATTGAACGGTTTTAGAGTTCTGCTCCGGAAAAGACAAATGTGCATGGACGGACGGACGGAGTCCATTTTAATACCCCCCGCAAAATGCGTTGCGGGGGATAATAAGTTATCAAAGAGTTTGCTACTAGCTGAATTATAGTATTATTTGCAATTCAATTACTGTAACAATTAACGTGATGATCATGATACACAATACAATAACAGTGGTAATAATAATAATAATAAGCATTGTCACTTAGGTGACATAATCCCCCGCCGCAAATTATCAAATGAAACTTAAAAAGGAATGAAAGTGAAGGTCGTAATTTAAGATGAAGTTAAATGTCAACAAAAACATGATCAGTCAACCTGTCTTGATATCTTGCTCTGTAGTTGTTCAAACGCACAAATAGTTTTCAAGACTCAATTTGACCTTGACATGAATGTCATAGTGTACGAAATATGCGAAAATAGTAATAAAGAAATTGCTTATTGTAAAACATTCAAGGGAAGTCTTGAAAGTCTATGAAGAAAATCCAGTGAACTGTTCTTGAGATATCTCACTGACAATCTTAAGATGCAGTTTAACATGGTGAAATCTTCAACATGTCGCAGTGACCTTGAAAATTATGTGAAGGTCACCAAAATCGACTGGACCTTGCGTCTTCCCTAGATGAAGTTTGGTGTCAAATATGAAGAAAGTCCAGTGAACGGTTCTTGAGATATCTCGCTGACAATCTTTACATGCAGGGTAACATGCTGAAATCTTCGAAGTGTCACCATGACCTTGAAAATTTAGTTAAGTTCACCAAAATCGACTGGGCCCTGCGCCTTCCCTAGATAAAGCTTGGTGTTGAATATGAAGAAAATCCAGTGAATGGTTCTTGGGATGTCTCGCTGACAAGGGTAAAACGTTAGTCCCCTTGTGACCTTGAAATAAAGGTCAAGGTCACCAAACCTGACTGGGATCTTTCTTATACTGTGATGAACCTAGGTATCAAATATGAAAAGAATCTAGTCAACGGTTCTTAAGATATTCCAATTCCAATTTGTACGTACGCACGTACGGACGGACGGACGCACGGAGCATATAATACTATATTCCCCGCTTAGCGCTAAACGCGCGGTGGGGGATAATTAAGTGTCTGGGACCCCTATTTTGTTGTCCAGGACCCCTGAAAATTAAGAGTATGACTCCCAGGGACCCTCAAAAACAGGACTCAAGGTAAATCTCTGAATGGGTGAGTGAGTTTAGTTTTACGCCGCTTTTAGCAATATTCCAGCATTATCAGAGCTGGTGACAACTCAGATTCAATGACTTGCCACCCTACAGGGTGGATCGTTGTTCATTACTTCAATCACTGGATAGTTTGGTCCTGACACTATTATTTCCAGGCACTTGTCTTATTCTGTTATATTGCTGAGTGGAATGTTAAACAACACAGTATTTCCTGATTTGCGGAGTACAGCTTACTTGTGACAGAGATCCCCAAGTCCCTCCAATGGTTGAGCTGTGGATCCGGACGACTCCCCATGAGTTATAAACAAAATAGTTGGTTTATTGGCCTTTAGACCCTGAAATAGCGTGAAATATAAGTCAAAAGTGTCAAAAGTGTTCAATTTATCATAAGACACCATGAATATGTATATTACCGAGACCTGTAAGATATATTTCATTAGACAGACACTTATGTAGTTATCTGGATGTATTTTACTTGATGATGAAATATGTATAAGTGAGCAATTAAGATTAACAAAATATGGAATAATACTGAGTTCCCCAAATGCAGATATTGTCAGTTTCTAGGCTTGCAAATTTTACTGTATAGGTATAAACAGTCACTCACATTACAAATTGATCATTTTAGTGTGAAATTTGCAACATATATTGTACAGTAGAAAAGTATCACACTCTTACCTCCTCTATTTCGCTCAATGTAAACACCTCTCCCATTGGCCGAAGGAGTTTCTTTGCCACTGACCCTAGACAAAACAGTCACATCATTCAGTCAGGTGAAAATAAGGTCTTCCAAGGTGAGAAACTTGTCAAGTATTCTGCATGTTCAAGAAGCTAACTAATCAGCTTTCACGGCACACAGGGCGGTGGGGCAGCCTAGTGGTTAAAGAATTGGCTCATCACGCTGAAGACCCGGGTTCGAATCCCCACATGGGTACAATGAGCGAAGCCCATTTCTGGTGTCTCCCCGCCATAATATTGCTGGAATATTGCTAAAAGCAGCGTAAAACTAAACTCACTCACTCACTCACTCACTTTCACAGCACATAGTGTAGCAATAAGGTAAGTTTAACCAACAGTGCTGAGAATAACAGCATCATGTGACCTTGCTGTACTGGATAGTGTACCTTCGATAGTTAAATCCAAAAGGTCTTAAAAGATGATACTTTTTGTTACCCTGCCTGGTTAAGATGTAGGTATGAATGGGCAGTGATTTGACTGAAATATTAAACCTTAATAATGTGTCTCCTTACCGTTTCTGTCAACCATTTCAGCAAACCTCAGCCCCCATATTCCATTCTCACAGACAAGCGCAGTTTCACCTTGTTCCAGCAAGTTGACGACCATGGCCTCCATTGCAGCATGGCCTGACAACACAGATCAGGTGTTATCCTTCATGGTGCAAGGACAGACAGACATGCAGTGTCACACGGTGTATATAAGGACATATCCTCTACTTTCAATAGCTATTATAAATGATTTATCAACTACTTTACACTGCTGATGTAACAACCTTATACTATGGTATATCTGATGTATCTACTGTTTTATCCAGCTGAATAACTTATGTATCTACCATTGTATACTGCTGAATTACTGATGTATCTACTGTTTTACACTATTGAATAACTGATGTATCTACCATTGTATACTGCTGAATTACTGATGTATCTACTGTTTTACACTATTGAATAACTGATGCACATCTTTTTCTCTTTTACTTCTCTAAAATAAGCAGTATTAATTTTTCCTCCTCCTTGTCATTAAGATTGATTACATCCTTTGTAATTTTGAATACAAACAATATTCTTTCTGTGAATTAGCCTGTCACTGCAATATACTTCATCCATTTTGTATAGAAAAAAACAGTTGCTGTCAAACGTGAACAGGAACTTCTCGAACATCACATTATGATCTATCCAGTCCATTGGCACCAGCATACAAGGAGGCTCGAACACTGTTATAATTGTCCGTGATTTAGCATTCACTTTATCAATGGCAAGAGTAGTCTTTAAAACATCCATGTTGTCACAGAGATTGTCAAGAGTTGTCTCCCCATACCTGTCCCTGAAATTGCAAATGTCCAGCTGTTTTTCGTTTGGAAGGCATACTGGATTCCTGCCTTCACTTCATCCATGATCTGTGGAAGCAGAATCGGTAGAATTAACCCTGTAGTTGACAACTACTGAGATAGCCAAAATCATATACTCAGCTAACCAAGGGCAGATACAGCTTTTTTGAGAAAGTGTGTGTGTGTGTGTGTGCGTGTGTGCGTGCGTGCGCGCGCATGCGTGAGTTTGTGTGTGTGCATGTGCGCACACTTCATTTTACCTGTTTTCACAAGAGTTTCAATGGTCATCTAATACACTTTCAGGACAAAAGAGGGGGTGAGTGCAACCCCCTTTCTGGATCTGCCTATGCTAACTGGTCAGTTGTGACAATGTTCTTGAATCGGCTGTCATATAGCAGGAGTATCGATAGTGATCAAGGTGTAACCAGTGTTTGCAATACTTTAATTTGCCAATTGGCCATCTGGGCCTGCTGCCGCCTGCAGGCTTTAAAATCTACTGGCCATGTAAGAAATCTGCAGGCCCATTTTGTTAAAGTCAACCAATAAAAACAAAATAGACTACACTGTACACAGTTCCACACTGTTTCTACGAAATCAATTAGCAAAGCCTATGGTGCAGAGAGAAGTTTGTAATGCCTCGTTCAATGGGTGAAAGAACTCACAATCAGCATAAACCTTCTGCAGAAAAATCACAACGTCGGGGAAGCTTGTATTGTGACAAACTCTACAGTTGTGACTGATAGAAGGACTGTGGTTTGATCCCAGTTGCGAACACAAACAAATCACATGTTTCCGGTGCAATTTTTAACCCTCCTCCACAGAAGAGCACAAATGAAAACATTATTGAAGCGTCGTAAAATCATTACCATTTGCCTTACTTTAAGCGTCGTTACGCAGTAACATTACAAGTTTTGATTTGTAAAAGACTGGTGTTGTCATTCCTTTGCGCAAAGCGCTGAAATACCAGAAAGTGAAACTGTAAGTTATCGTAACATGATCATGGATGATTCCCGAACATTAATACAGAAAGAAATTATGGGAAAGATTTCAGTTGAGATAACAAATTACAGATAATTTACTGAAGGCCACAAGGGCCTGCAAATATTTGAAACTGCCGGCCCGATACAAATTACAATAACAACCAGCGCTGGGCCTCGATTATTTCGAATGCCGGGTGTAACGCCACTTTGAACAGCATTACAGTATATCAGGGTTTGTCAGCTTAATGGGAGACAAAAGGCCAGAGCAGTGTAGTTGTACAATGTTTTACCTCTCTGATGAAACCAATGGGCATGGGTGGTGCTGACAAACCTAGTAGAAACATAACCAGGGATCCCTGGGAATCAAACACACACTAATAGGGAGCTAGGACACTAAGGGGTGCAACTCTGTATTCTCTACATTATACCATTTCATCTTCAATAAATGCATCTTGGCAAAATAAATGGGATAATGAAACTACAGGTAGACACATGCACTCTACTTGTCCTGTAGTAAACAAACATTTTAAAATTCGTCGGCGTTGTCGCAGAGATGAAGTTGTTTTAACTCGTCTCAGGCTGGGACATTGTGGATTAAAGGCATATAGAAGTATTTTAGATAAAGACTTATCTCCTCTGTGTGAAAGCTGTAACTTACAGTGCCCAGAAACAGTTCAGCACTACCTCATTGAATGTCCAGCTCATGAAAACCCACGTAAGGCTCTTAAAGAAACTGTGCTTAACAAAGCCCAAAATACGTTTTCAATGAACGCAATACTTGGCGATAATTTAATGTATGGTTGCATACAAAGAGCTCTTTTAGACTTCCTCGTTAAAACGGGTAAGTACGATGTTATTTAACTGAACAAAAATATAACAGTTTGTTAAGTGTTGGGCGCATATAGGCCTTTTAAGGCCCAAGGTCGCCCTAAAACCTTATATACATACATACATTATACCATTGTTTAAAAAAAGGGTTTTTTTCACTCTCCATATTATAACATTCTAACAGCTTAAGTAATAAACACAAAACTACGACATGTCCCTTCCGGATTTGGAAAATAGCCTTGAGAAAAATAAACTGGTCTAAAATGATGGGTGGGCTATTATGTACAATATTGTGATGTGATGATACTGTTATTATTTCACAGATGACAGAACACTGTATAACAGAAGATAGGCAATGATTCTCTGTCAGCCATTATATTGTATAACAACATGTGTGCATCAGAGCTAATACACAGTATGATAATATGTGCATCGAAGGGTGTCACATTATCAACATGTTGCTTAATGTAACACTGCTTGTGGCTGTCTTCTACTGTTACAGGCTCATGTTTCACTTGATGCTATTGTTAGGCTATGGTTGTTTTATTCTCATTTTTCCTGAATTTACCAAAGATTTCAATACACCAGTCCAGCATGTGCTTGATACATATGCAAAGTTTTATAATAATATTAAACAGTTTCAGAGTTATGATCCAGAAAGGAAATGTGACAGATGAATAAAAGCACACTTGACAGAAAGAGGGGCACCTGTTCCTAGGTCCCACTCCTTCATGGTTGGCTCCAACAACATTATTTGATAACACTGGGTCATTTTCCCCCTTTTTCAAAACTACAAGATCCCTCTACCTGAAAACATAACTTAACCTATTGAATTATATTAGATTTTGCAACTCAGTTGTGTTCATGACTATAACATGTAGTTACAAAAAACGTACATTATTACACATGCTAAAATATAATACTCCTGCTTGAAAAAACCTACGATGTCAGTCTTGTGTTTGGGCTACAGATTATCTGAAATGATCTGTTAACTGACCTACTTCCGCTGTAAGGGTCGTTGTTGGCACAGGTCCTACAAATATGTACCCCAGGTACGTTTCTGTATACAGTAATGTACCCTAAACAATGTCAAAATACAGAAACGTACCCGGCACCTTACACGGACGACAAGTCCATATTTCGCAACCCAAAACCGAAACTGTATATACTTGTTCCCGTTCAACTGATTGCAAATGGTATTGTGCTCCGTGAGATATTCGTTACCATGTATGGTCGTTTCTTACAGAACGCAATTAAATGCATCTAATTCAACTGTATGACAGTTCCAATCAAGAAAACAACATACTGCAGAATTTTAATTGTCCAAGGGTACGTTTCTGTATTCCGATTTTTGCTAGGGTACTTTTCTGTATACAGAAACGTACCTGGGGTACAGTGACGTAGTACCTGTGCCGACGACCCCTTCTGCCCTACTTTCTGCAATGTAAATTGTATATTCTCCTGTCTAACAAATGTCCAGTATGACATTTCTGTCTTGAATATTTTGGTTGCATTGCTAGTCTTTATCTGTTTATGTAATTTATCTTTCTGGTTGCATATTTTTAATCAGATTATTTGGATTAGTGTTTCGTCCCTTTGCTGCTGAGATATAAAGCAGATAACGCTCACCTACTAGGTCATCAAATACTACCCTGGCCCGTACACTGTAACGAAAGTTGAGGTTTTTGTCTTATTACAAAATTTCAAGACAATGTCAAAATTAATGACAAGGCAAGTGTTTCTAATAATATTCAGTACGTCACAGAATCGGTTCCTACATGCTTGTGTGTGATAACAGCTACGCTTCACGCGCTCGGCACGTGAAGTACACATTTTTCCGTCAATCCCATTCACAAAACATCGCAATACAATCGCAAAACAATGCACGATTGTAAACATATGGGGGAGGTTGACAACACGTGACGAGTGAATTACCTCCGTGAATTCCGGATGCAGGTGGCCAAGCATTGGCAAAGCATTTGCCGCAAGTACTCGAGGGGGGCAGTTGGAAGGGCCCGGCCCCATCAAGGTCTTGAAGGGGAAATTCATGGGTCGAAGTAAGGATTCCGGGGTGGAGCTAGTGTCGCCATTGCTGCAGCTGATCTCACAAACGCTTGACTGTCCGCGGTGATTCTAAGTAAGCTTTGCGCTTCAATCAGTCTTAAACTGGTCGATAGTATGCGGCGTGCCATCTCGACGATTGTTTCAGCACGGTGAAGACAGAAAGTGCTTCCTGTGAAATTCCCTTCACAATTCCAAATGGAACCTGTGCTAATTATAAGTGTATGTTTAAATGTGCGAGAGGATAAGGGACGGCAAGTTTTTTGGAGATAGTAACATAATAAAGAGCAAGTGGTGGCTCATCAACACCCCGCTAGTTAAGCCCAATGGCATTCATATTTAAATCATTCATATTTATATTCATGTTATTCACGACTTCGATTTGTTGTAGACCCGAGAAGATCCGGGGTAGAATAGGTCTTCAGCAACCCATGCTTGTCATACAAGGCGACTATGCTTGTCGTAAAAGGCGACTAACGGGATCGGGTGGTCAGGCTCGCTGACTTGGTTGACACATGTCAATTGCGCAGATCGATGCTCATGCTGTTGATCACTGGATTGTCTGGTCCAGACTCGATTATTTACAGACCGCCGCCATATAGCTGGAATATTGCTGAGTGCGGCGTAAAACAACTCACTCACTCACTCACTCCATTTGTTGTTTGAGGTGTTCGATACTACATCCAGGAAATTTCAAAAGTGGTGGTGGGTGGGGGAAGAGAAACCCCCTGAACATCCCACCCCCTCTTGGATCCGCCAATGTACGACGACTTCCTGGAAATCTTAGTTCCTAATTTCTGCCATTATTTTGGGAAGGGGGGGTGTTTTCTTGTGATATGTATATTATTGTCTGTTTGTTGTTTTATGCCACACTCGGCAATATTCCAGCGCTATGATGGCGGTCCGACCAGACAGACCTGTGATTGACCTCATGAGCATGGATGTACTGACATGGGATACGATAACATGTGTCAAAAGGAGCCCTGAAACTTTCTTCATTTTCAGAAGGTGTGGAAATCTAGACTTGCGACATTATCTAGACTTTCGTGGGCTTTCTTGGATATACAGTGTACTCTGTCAATACCGGCATCAGTCGGGACCAAGTAAAAATGCCGGTTTTGACAGAGTGCCGGTTTAGCTAGGTTCGCTTATGACGCCTGCGCACACGGAAGTTCGCTGTCGTACTGTCACTTTAGCATTAACAAGATGTTTGAATAAGAAACAAGGCAGTGTCTGAATGCACATTCATGTTGTTTAAATCAAATAAAAATGTCTGAAATCTCTTATTAAATTTCAACTGATCATATATTATCGGCAGAATTAAAATTATAAACTATTTTTCGCAATGTTATTGCAAACAACGATTCTTGTTTATGCTTCGGCAGCGGGTCTACAATAGCATTGTCAAAGAGCAAAGTAACGATGTTTCAAACATCGAGGAAATCATTAAATAAATTGAAATCAACAATAACATTCATAAAAGTTGTCAAACGTACATATAAAATTACTATTTCCATTCTTTTGAGCGATCATGCAATGTAAGTCAAGTCACTGACAAGTTACATCTCGGCTTTCACACGATGCTTAATGTGAAAATATATGCGTGAAGCATTTTTGTCATAGGCCATAACCTAGCACGATATGTCCAATACGTTCCATGATTTACGTATAGGTAGCGATGTCTTTCTTAATATGTATTTGCTTCAGGGTCTGTATGACAACAGACAAGGGCATTTAGGACAGGGTCTTTTTTGTATGTAACTATCATATTTCGGGAGACAATGTGTCTTTCTCATAAAGAATAATGAAGTGTTATATTTTGTTGACAACGCGCCACCAATAGTATGTGACCGCCTCCGTGGTGTAGTGGTTAGAGCGTCCGCCCGGAGAGTGAAAGGTCCCGGGTTCGATCACCGGCTGCGTCATACAAAAAGACATTAACATATGGTATTTGTTGGTCCCCCGCTGTCACTCGGCATTGATGGGTAAAACAAGGACTGGTCGGCTCGGAGTCAGTATAATGTGTCTGTGTGGGATATTCATGCTTAACTTCGGCATGGTATCTCAGTGAGCTAGCTAGCACTCTATAACCAGCTTAAGTCTGGGCTAGTACAAGCAGCCACACATACACACACATGCACGTCGTCATATGAGCGAAATATTCTCAAGTACGACGTTAAACCCCATACTACCTCACCTCACCAATAGTATGTCTCCTCCACCAAAGAGAATTGAAAAACCATCTAAGTTAGAAACGCTGACAGTAAGCATTGTCCTTGGCGATATCTTGAATAGTTTTATATTTTGTTGATATATATATATAACAAAATACCATTTAAACAAAATATCACCAAGTGATAAAGTATTTTTGTAATGCTAGCATGATCAATGTGATTGAAAACGTAGGAATGCACAAACCCTACACACTATCTCCCACATTACTTGCGAGCGCAGTGCGTGTGGTCATTTGATAGCGGGGCTGCTTTTTTCATGTGACACCGCACGAAAGGTTAGCCTTGGCCAAGTTTTCACTAACTTTGCGTGATAAGGCTCGATGAGGTTGATGTGGACTCCAAGGTCGACAAGTCCCCCACGCGTTAAGAAGATCCTTAAATGAAACCACGTGTCCGCGTATATAGATCTATGTATCTAGGCCACGTTTTTAATCTACCTTGTCCTACATTTGACTCGGGGATACTGTAAACATTTGCACCTATCTTTCTCTTTGTTTCTAGCGACAGATCTTGTTGTAGATTGATATTTATAGGGTAGATGGGTAGTCCAATGCGTCAAGCGTTCGCTCGCCATGCTGAAGGCCTGGGTCTCGTTCCTCACCTGGGTACAGTTGTCCAAAGCGGTAAGGTGACCGTTACTCCTTACCGTAACAACCGCCTCCGTGGTGTAGTGGTTAGAGCATCCGCCCGGAGAGCGGAAGGTCGCGGGTTAGATCCCCGACCGCGTCATACCAGAAGACGTTAAAATATGGCACTTGTTGGTCCCTTCCTGGCGCTCGGCATTAATGGGTACAATAAGGACTGGTCGGCTCGGAGTCAGTATAATGTGTCTGAGTGGGGTATTCATGCTTCACTGCGGCATGGTATCTCCGTGGGCTAGCACTATAAAACCAGCTTCAGTCTGGGCTAGTACAAGCAGACGCACATACGCATGCACGTCGTCATATGAGCGAAATATTCTCAAGCACGACGTTAAACCCAATTTCACCTCACCTCACAGACTGTTTCTTCTACTTCATGATCAACATGAGCATTAAATTGTTTGGTGTTTTTATAATTCATTGGACTGTTACTTTTTTACAACGGAAGGGGGAATTTCCACAGATCATTGTTCGGTTACTTAAACATACTGTTTAATTAAAATTTCGTCAACTTCGTGCATTGTAGACAGTTGATAAAGAGACGTCAGATAACGCCACAGACTGGCAGGCGGGGCAAGGCGCTTCCTTGAAAATAATTCCATTCACATAAAACGTATGTTATATTTGGGATTACACTTTCTCAGTAAAGTACCGATTCTACTACTTTTGGTTGGTTGAGTCCCATCCGGGATTCGAACCCACTCATCTCAGTCGCTTACAACATGAACGTAAACACACTGAAGCGAATTACCTGAGAAATTACTTACTTTATGGGCACAGAGAGCACATAGTTTGTTGATACATTGTTTAACAGTAAAGGGTACAGTGTAAGTAAATGTTTCTGATAGAAACAGACGTAAAATCTCTAGAGCCTCACTCACTGTTCCTTGATGATGCCATTCACATTTCAAATGTTCTACCTTCAAGTGAGTGAATGTTGGTTACTCCACGGTATGAGGTGAGTGAGGTGAAATTGGGTTTAACGTCGCGCTGGAGAATATTTCGCTCATATGACGACGTGCATGCGTGTGTATGTGTATGTGGGGCTGCATGTACTAGCCCAGACTTAAGCTGGTTTTATAGTGCTAGCCCACTGAGACACCATGCTGCAGTGAAGCATGAATAACCCACTCAGACACATTATACTGACTCCGAGCCGACCAGTCCTTGTTGTACCCATTAATGCCGAGCGCCAGGCAGGGACCAACAAGTACCATATTTTAACGTCTTTTGGTATGACGCGGTCGGGGATCGAACCCGCGACCTTCCGCTCTCCGGGCGGACGCTCTAACCACTACACCACGGAGGCGGTCTCCACGGTATGAAATATGAGAGGTGTTCAAGCCGCGTTTTAGCAATTATTTTCAGGCTGAAGTAAATCAAGGTTGATCGAGGCGCTCCAGGGATTTGCTTATTTCGTAAAGGAAATATATATTGCCAATATAATTATGAAGAGCCTGCATAGTATGCCATCATTCATTGTATTATAATTATATTTGTCTATAGATCCATGTGGTCATCAGTTGAAATATTTTTTGAAAGCTGAGATGTCTTGCTTTTTGTTTTCTAGAAGAATGTGCGAACATGTTATGATAATCTTAGTATGGTGCGTTTCCAAACGTGAGGAACCTTAGATTTCAGTGAAATAGCACTCATTACAGCATTTCCAAATCTCTCCTACTCCGTGTGACTCAATCATCATAATTTAGCAGTCATTACAAAACTTTAGTAGTAAATGTTCATATTTTAAACAGAATGATGTTAAAGTTGTTATTCCAGGATGCACCGTTCCCGATTTTGTTTGTTTAATGCTACGTTCAGCAATATTCCAGCTATATAACGGCAGTCTGTAAATAAAAGAGTCTGGGTCTGACAATCTAGTGATTGACATCATGGCTGTCGATGTCAATTCAGTGGTTAAAGCGTTCACTCGTCACGCCGAAGACCCGGGCTCGATTCCCCACATGGGTATAATGTATGAAGCCCATTTCTGGTGTTCTCCGCCTTGATATTGCTGAACTATTTCTTTAGGCGGCGTAAAACCCAACTTACTCACTCACTCACTCCTCCTACGACCACATGGGTATAATGTATGAAGCCCATTTCTGGTGAACCCCGCTTGGTATTGCTGAACTATTTCTTTAAGTGGCGTAAAACCCATCTTACTCACTCACTCACTCCTCCTACGACCACATGGGTATTATGTATGAAGCCCATTTCTGGTGTCCCCCGCCTTGATATTGCTGGACTATTTCTTAAAGCGGCGTAAAACCCAACTCACTCGTTCACTCCTACGACCAGCCGCCATATATCTGCTGAGTGATGCGTTAAACAACACACTTACGATCAGCATATGTCTGACATGGGCTGATCCAGGAATTTTGAAAGGAGGGTTCGAACCCCCTGAACCCACCATTGGCTCTGCCAACGCAAAAAAAAATCTTCAATGTGATCTTAAGTCATTTTCAAGGGGGGTCTATTTTTATTTTTTTCTCCCCTCCCCCTCCCCCCTTTCTGGATCCGCCAATGCTTGGTGACATATTCCAACACGTAGTCCCCAGGACCTGTTCAACAGTGAGGTACGGTATATCCCCATGTCACTTTAATGGGAGAGTTATGCCTTTTTTATGACGTCGAGTATACAAGTACATAGCACAGGCTTTCTCGTTAAGGATATTTACAGTTAATACGACTGTCATACCGTGACAGCTGACGTCAAAACAAATAATATACACTGAGCCGAACTTACAACAACCCAGACAGTCACAAGATGTTATAACTTCAGGTACATATAATGAAATGCCTAATTCTGAATTATGCAAGAGGTTTACCTTATGTACGTTTATTACCTTTAAGTGACATTATGCTCCTTAATATATTATGACCCAAAAATTACATTTCATGTCTTTCTTTCGTACATGTTTCACTTTATTTTGTCAGAAATGAGAAAAATCGCAAGAAAGGTATCAGCAGGTGCCCGTTAATGAAAACTTTCAGCCAATCAGCGTGCAGCTACTGTCTGTCTTGAAC
Source organism: Haliotis rubra (assembly GCF_003918875.1). Lineage (NCBI taxonomy): Eukaryota > Metazoa > Mollusca > Gastropoda > Lepetellida > Haliotidae > Haliotis > Haliotis rubra. The sequence continues at coordinate 303,571 of NW_025765270.1, forward strand.
CGGAAGCTGTCGATCAGTTATGGCGAAAACAAACTTCCGTGATGCTGAGGAGCTTGTTTACATTCCGTCACACGAAGACAATGTCAGTACCGATTTGTTGAACTATTCTTGAATGTAATAGCTCAATAGTTACCTGAATATCCCTACTAACAGATGAGAGGTGTGTAAATGACAGTTTGTCTCAGACGTGTGTTCTCACCTGACAGGTATTTAGTGTTTTACGTATCATCGATCACGTGCCTTGTCATTGGTAATACAGGTAATATGTTTGCTGTCTGTTCCTGCTTTCATGGTGGACACACAATCAGATACATTTTCAGTTGTCGTATATCATATAGCGAGTAGACTGTATGTAATGTATTCGGGTAGATCCATTTGACCTCACAATCGTATCACCTGAATTGTTTTACCTTTTGACTTTTTAAATTCCACTAGCCTAATAGTAATACTTCGTTTATCACCCACGTGGTTTTGAACGACAGGTAATCCCTGTTGGTAGTGTATTTCACGACACAACCAGTCCCTAGTCAAACGCTGACAGCTAGATATTATGTTAATTATTTGCCTACATATGTCGGTATGCTTCCGCATGAGGTGGTTTGACATGGTTAATCAGGTAAGATAAATAGTTATCTGTTCCACCATTTAAGATAAACATTGTCCTGTCCAGTATATTCATTTTTGTTTTGACAAAAATGCTTTTCATTTGGAAGGTTATTGAGAAAGTCAAGACTAGATATGCAATCCTAGAATGTTTTCTTGAATCAGGAGGCAGTGAATACTGCAGATAGTAGTCTGCCATACAGACCCTGAGAGAAAGATATCCAGTACTGCAGTACAGCCAATGCAACTCTAACAGGTGACAGGTGAATATTCCTGGAGTGCCTGAAATGGAAGACTTTATAAACACCTTTTAATTATATATTTATTAAGACAATTTGACAGCTGTTTTTTGTCTGTATAATATTTTCATTTCAGAGACTAGACATTAGTGTGAGCGAACTATTTAGATCAGTCTGTCAACATCTTGTTACCATAATTACACATAGAGAATGCCTAAACATGACATAGCTATAATTTTATGATTTATTTTTAAAACTAACTTTACATGCCAACATTTCTCTTGGATCCTCCCATGCCAGGGGTGGAAATAACTTTAAAATTGCTAGTGTACTCCAGTACAGTGGCACATGTAAAATCACTTGCCCTGATAATTTTTCCACTATACCAGCCGTTTTCTTGTTGATTTTTTAAATAAACAACATAATTAACATTGGAATATCAACTGGACACCGGTACAGTGTGATATACAAATTTGCTTGCCCGACAGAAAAAAACACTGGACTCTGGCGTCGGGCAATGGGTTATTTCCACCCCTGCACGCTACACCCCGCTCCAGGCAAGGAGGATTTAGGATCTTGTAATTTGGACAAATGAATCCTGGGATTAAAATGCATAACTGCTACTTGGTATTTTTGTGGGCTAGCACTGTAAAAGTCTTGTCTTGTAAAGGCAACCATGCACGTATCTGCATTTTGTGCATGCAAGTCGCTATGTATGTTTAATTTGAAACCCCATTTCACATCCCAACTGATTTCAATAGAAGGGTGACAATATGATACATTTCTTGATTGTAAGACTGACTGACTGAGTTTGGTTTTACGCCGCTTTTAGCAATATTCCAGCAACATCACGGCAGGGGACACCAGAAATGGGCTTCATTGATTGTAAGATGTCAGTCTGATACATGTATATATCTAAATTGTAAGGTGGTGTTATGATGCATATCTGAATACTTACATGTTGTGATACAGATCTCATTAATTAGGTGCCGTTATGATACAGTCTAAGTAAACTTAGGCTCAGTACTATTCGTTACACAGCTATACTGAGTCTAACAACCCTAGTAGAAGGTTTTTGAGCGACATATGACAGTCCAATCAAACGTGAGATGGCCGACTGGATTTAACCAATCAGACAACAGCTACTTGTTGGGGTTTGGGGGGACTTACAAAACGGTTTTTAGATTTTCTCCTCCCAGGTCGCTGACACTGATCTGTCAACAAACGAAAATCCGCATTAAACACAGATATTCGACCTGCAATATATACACATAGGGGTTTCTAATGACATGGTTACTATTAGCTTATATTTCCGCAAGATGGCATCCTTGACTATTTGACAAAAATGCTATGTTCAGCGACTGTTTACTCATTGCGTCCTCCATGTGTATAACTCGGAAGCGATCGTGTGGAAAATAGTTTGAGTTTTTGAGGTAAAGATTCAAACCGTATGTGCGAATGTTAACTGTGTTCTGATTGGTCAGTCCAAAAGGTTAGCTGATGCGACCTTCTACTAGGGTTTGTTAGACTCAGTATAGCAGTGTAACGAATAATACTGAGCCTAAGTTTGCTTACACTGCGTTATGATACATACCTCAATAGTTGGGTGCCGTTATGATACATACCTCAATAGTTGGGTGCCGTTATGATACATACCTCAATAGTTGGGTGCCATTCTGATACATACCTCAATAGTTGGGTGCCGTTATGATACATACCTCAATAGTTGGGTGCCATTCTGATACATACCTCAATAGTTGGGTGCCGTTAAGATATATGTCTCAATAGTAAAGTGGTGAACCAGTACATCTTGATAACTTGAGGCGGTGGGGTAGCCTAATGGTTAAAGCGTTGGCTCGTCACGCCGAAGACCCGGGTTCGATTCCCCACATGGGTACTATGTGTGAAGCCCATTTCTGGTGTCCCCCGCCGTGATATTGCTGGAATATTGCTAAAAGCGGCGTAAACATCAATCAGTCAGTCTTGATAGCTTAGTGTAATAGTAATACAATTGGTAATTCAAATATGTCAATATGAATCACATCTTGACAGAAAAGGGGCATTATTTTACAGATCTTGATAGTGAATTGTCAATATTTTGTCAATAGTAAGGTGGTGTAATGATACCTATCTTGACATTAAGGTGGCATTGCGTTACATATCTTGATAAAATGTCAATATTTTCTTGATGGTAAGGTAGCAATATGATGACAACTAGCTGACATTTGCCATAGTCAGGGAAATATTCTATCAAAGAGAATAGAAACACCCCAACCCTGTTTATACTAATTGGGCTTGAAGTGAACAATGAGCATTTGCTTTTCATCCTATGAAATTGTACACACTGAATGTTGTTACATCCTTCATTTGGAATTAGTATTTGGGAAAGTAGCATTATTTTGCTTGCATTTGATTTATGACAGGATATTTTTCCACTTTTCGAGAAAGACAAATGATAATGATATTTTATTGTAATGATGTAGAATACCACTGAAAATAGCCAGGGTGCTCAGGGAATGACAGTCTAGAACTAAAAGGGATGGAAAAGATATCCTGTGTTATCTTGAATTGGACCACATGGAAACTGAAACCCCAGCTCCAGAAGTAGTGCTAAGAGATAGCGTTACCCATTTATAGTGGTCTGGTAAATAGCATCTGAGATGGGCTGGCTTATCGCCTCCTTGGGGTGTATTTTCTCCTGTTGATGTGAGAGCCCTGCTCACTGTTGGTATCACCTGCATCAGTCAGATGTCAGGGTATCTCTAATCTTAAAATGTTATGGTGCAGACATATAGATACTACTTGAGCCATGACTAATCTTGGTTGAGTTAACATGTTTCAGAGCGTTGTGATGTTGAAATTTGAATGGAAACAGACTTTGGATTTATCGTTCCATTTCAAACTTGGCTGTGTCTTGAACATGATTTAGTTTATATCACAGCATGGTGGCTGATGTGGGACTTGAAGAAACCTGAGGAAAACAAGAGGTGATGAAGGTTTTCTGATGTGTTTTTTTTTTAAATTAGTTTTTGTTTTTCTTTAGTTTTGCAAGATGATCATGACGATAATATTTCTTTTAATATGTTTGAACTTAACATTGCCTCAATTTTTTCAGTTTGTACATGGGAATTGCATTGCAAACACAGTGTTTGTTTATCTCCAGTTAATACGTTCACTTCAGGTTAATTGAGATTTCATGTAAATATACTTGGGATTTTGTCAACATGCCAGGCCACGACTAAAACTGTACATCACTAGCTCACCTAACCTGTGACGATATGGTGTTGAACTCCAGGCCTTTGACATCCCATGCTTCACATAATAATTGATGGTCAGTGATGCTGATGTTGTTGATAATCGACTGGTCCAGACTTGGTTACTTACAGATGACCTTCACAGCTGAATTTGCTGAGTACAGAATTAAACAAGCAGACAGTTAACTACAACAGTGAGGACTGTTACTGGCCGTGGCCATGTTTCCGTGTTTTGTATGTTGATGAATGACCAAGAAATATATTTCAAAAACAAATACAGATGTGAATAAGTAAAGAATGAATAAACCTTTCTCATAATGTAACAGGATGATCAGATGTTTGATGCATTTGAAAATGATGAAAATATACTGTGAAACATATCAATATTTTGACGTTTAAAAGGCTTGTAGGGAAGTCATGCATGCAAAACGTGGGCTGTGACATTGTATGAAACGACAACCTGTACTACATAGTGCACTGAAAACATACTATATGCATCGGTGTATCACAGCTGTGCAAATCAATAACTGATATGGTATTGATTCAAATTAACAGCCTAGTAATGGTTGAATACATGTATGTGGCTTGTCTGGAGAGACTTTTGACTGGCTTTATGAGAAGCCTGCTTGATATACAAGGCTCTGCACATGTTCTGTAATGATATAGGGCTGCAATGAATCAACTATGAGGTGAATGTGATCAATATCATGAATCTACACATATTTTTACAAATACCATTCCGCATCGCCAGTTGATGTATTATTCATTAGATGCAGGGAAATAACAACAAACTAACTGGTGTGATCAGTTTTGTCGTTGTTGACAGTGATAATTTATCAGTGTTGACTGTCATTCTGGCCGGCTTGGATATGTTCCATTTTTTATATCTTGGTTGGATAAAAAGCAGAGTGATACAAGTAAAACAAACAATGTATTTCAAATACTTCATAGAAGTTTTTAAATTTTGAACTTTTGACCAGCCTCAGAAATGAGCTTTAGCATAGATAGAGTTGCTCTGCTTAGGGAATGAGTTTTTCAGTAAAATAACGGAAGACAAATCAACAGATCTTGATTTTGTATGCAAGTGCCATGGTGGGTTATTTTAATTTCATTCAGGCAGAGGAGCAGTGGGGAAAAGTTGGATGAGAAAACATTTTACTTCTTCAAGACAGATTGGAAATTGTAGGCTGAGGGGAAATGGAAAACACAGAATATGACATAAACACAGTGGGCATAATCAGGAATTGTTCAGGTATTTATTTAGATGTTCTACAGGGCCTACGGTGTTGTACAGAGTTTGATAGTATTCTCCTCGTCAGGTTTGTATTTATATTAGTGTCTAATATTATTACTGACTGACTGACTGAGTTTGGTTTTACGCCGCTTTTAGCAATATTCCAGCAACATCATGGCGGGGGAGACCAGAAATAGGCTTCACACATTGTACCCATGTGGGGATTCGAACCCGGGTCTTCGGCGTGACGAGCCAACGCTTTAACCACTAGGCTACCCCACCGCCCCTTCTAATATTATTAATATTCATGATGAAAATGTTAATTCAGAAGGGCAAGAAGTTATATTCAGTTTTTAAGATACTTGAAATATGTTGAGCTATGAAGTGTTAGCATATTGCCAACAATTAAACAAAGGGATTTCAAAATGCAGGTGAAAAATACTTGTTGGCAACTATATAATTAGTTTCCTCTTGCCCTTTGGCAGGAAAACAGAAGTGTGTTACCCCCTAGACTCAGTAGATATCTATTCTGTGTTCAACACCTGGGTTCCAGTGGTGTACCTGTTGCTCCTGACCTTTACATCACACTGTATGGTGTTAGACAAGTCTGTTTTCACTAGGAGTGTCCTTTACCTTCACCAGACACAAGGTCATCTGAAGAGTCATGGACTGAGGTGAATGGTGTTGAGTCTTGTGAATATTTCTTGTAAGAATCAACACAGCATGATGTATTATTTGTTGCAGTGAAGCTGTTCTTATACATGTAGTATGTTTGAATGTTTTAATAGAAATGTTGCGTGCTGTCTTTCAGGTTTATATCAGGTATATTCCTGAACAGAAGTTCGGACAGGATACATTTACTTGTCAAGTAGAAAAATCAGGTGTTCTCTAACATTCTTGTGGAGCATATATCAAAGATGAATTTGTGTGTATGTAAATCGGTGAGGATTACTACCGACAGGATTGAATTGAGTGAGTTGAGTGAGTGGGTATAGTTTTACGCCACTTTTAGCAATATTCCAGCAATATCACAGCGGGGTAGACCAGAAATGGGCTTCACACATTGTACCCATGTGGGGAATCGAACCCGGGTCTTCGACATAACGAGCGAATGCTTTAACCACAAGGCTACCCCACCACCCCGACAGGATTGAACTGTTACGAGGGTTGTGTTTTACCCAGTTTTAGTTTTACCCCAGCCATTATCAGATTATATCCAGAATCTCATCCACTACTCGATAAATCAGCTGACTATCAATAAAATACTAATTGTGTGCAAGGTTCATTCAGCAAATGAGAGTTACATGGCCCTAGATCCTTCTTTCTTAGGGATCTTGAATAATAATTGACATTCCAACCATATTACAGTAGAAAAGTTTAGAAAACAACTTCAATTAACAATATCCAAGTATTTGATAGTTAATAATTCTGTTTGAAGTGCTGAACATTGAGTATATTTACAGTTGTATATACTTGATGTATGCATATTTACTTCAAAACAAGGGGAGGGTGGTGTAGTGCTTAAAGTATTCACTCACCATGCTGAAGACCCAGGTTCAATTCCCCACATGGGTACAATGTGTAAAGCCCATTTCTGGTGTCACCTGCCGTGATATTGTAGGAATATTGCTAACATTGGCTTTAAACCATACTCACTCACTCACTCACTCACTCACTCACTCACTCACTCAAATAGGTTTTTGTAGTTCAGATGGTTGCAGTGGATGGAGATGGCAAACAATACATTTGAGCAATGATTTAATATTTCTGGCATGTCTGATTCATCAAACACATGATCAAAGAACACAAGGTGGGACAAAAAAAACCAATATATTTTGATAATCTGGCTTTTACCTCCTAAAATGAGAACATTCACCGGAAAACAGCAGTGGTGTTTGTCACTTGTCGCTGTATGAGTTTGTGACAGAGTTAATCACATCCTACTCCAGCTTTCCGCTTACATTGTGTATGCATGGAGAGGATGTCATGGGTACTGGAATGCCTGTTGTCTTAATCACTGTCACTCGGGTCAGTTGTCAGGTCAGTTGTCAGGTCTGTTGTGCTTACAGTGTCGACAGATACGTCAACCATTCACAGTGTTCATTCATACTCTCACCATGTTCACTGCTAGTTATACTTCCTGCTAGATTTAGTAGATTTTCAGTAACAGTTTCATGGCAGCCATTTCATTAAACAAGTCTGATATCATTATCTCTAGATGTTTAATTACCCCAGTAAGTCAAACAAATAAATACTAAGAAATATTGATATATATTAAATATTGCATGGTTACCAGTTCCATATTATAGTGGACAATTACTGTCTATTGTGTCAATCTGGTGACCCACGCCGTGATATTGCTGGAATGTTGCTAAAAGCGGCGTAAAACCAAACTCACTCACTCACTATAGTGAGGTGAGGTGAAATTGGGTTTTACGTCGTGCTTGAGAACATTTCGCTCATATGACGATGTGCATGCGTGTGTATGTGCGGCTGCTTGTACTAGCCCAGACTTAAGCTGGTTTTATAGTGCTAGCCTACTGAGATACCATGCCGCAGTGAAGCATGAATACCCCACTCAGACACATTATACTGACTCCGAGCCGACCAGTCCTTGTTGTATCCATTAATGCCGAGCGCCAGGCAGGGACCAACAAATACCATATTTTAACGTCTTTTGGTATGACGCGGTCGGGGATCGAACCCGCGACCTTCCGCTCTCCCACTCACTATAGTGTCAATCCTAGTCGAACATCTAGACATTAATACATCAGATGATGAAAGGGAAAGAAGTATGAAATGTTATAAACATTAAAAAATATGGGATCCATTAAAGTTTCATGTATTCATGTTTCTTGAACATTTCTACATGAGGCACAAAGTCAATGATCATGGTTACTTAGAAGATATTAGTTTCCTCACAGAACTAATTTCTTACATCATGTACACTGCATTTTTTTATCAAATGTCCATGTTTGTTTTCAGATAACCAGAACTGTGCAGAGCTCATGGACTCTGGCATACTACCCATTCAAAAGTTCTTGAACAAAAAAACAAAAGTTTTGCAAATCCAAGATGGCCGATGTCGGATCACTGAACATTGAAGAAGGTCAAACTTTGCAGAAACCGCTGAACGTAACTCTTGATCCCAATAACACAAACATGGCAACAGACCCGTACGACGATGCATTAAGCGGTGGTGTTTACACCCTTGACGACATTGACATAGGGGAGACAAGCACTGATGACATCAGTGTTGGGGAGACAAGTCTAGAGGATGTATACAGTGACTGTGTCTCAACGTTTCAGGAAGCTGTTCCTGACGTTGACTCAGAGAATAGTATGGAGAGTTCAGTCGATACAATAGTAGATGTGACAGAAGTGAGTAATACGCTCTTGACCAACAGCACAAAGGTTGAAGGGAAGGCTCCTGGTGATCAAGCTCCACCGATTTACTTTGAGCTGGAAACTGGGAGCGATAAGAAGGACAGTTGTATCATGCCAGAAATGCAGCCCTCCGTACATGACATTACTCAGGCTTTTGAAGCCCTTGGCAGTGATCACCAGGTTCCAGAGGTGAAGAAACAGAGGTCTGATGATTCCACACCAGCCGTTCATGATATTCCCCTGTCTCGGAACCCATTCGAAGGATTTGAGGTCCTCAAGAATACTGCACCAGTATATGAGCTTGAGAAATCTGAATCAAGGGAGACAGCTAATGCTGTCGGTGACCAAACTGAAGGAGTTTCACTGTGGGATACGGCAGAAGCTAATGGTGAGGTATCAGACAAGATAATTTCCGAGCCAATTTATGATGTTGTGCCATCGCGGGATTCATCTGAGAGAGGTTCAGGTCATTCATATTTGACTCTGTTGGGCGAAGAACCAATATATGAGGTTGTGGTTCATGATACGACTGCTAAAGGTAAAAATGATTCAAAGGTGAAAGGTCAAGGACAGTCGAAAGCTGGTAGTGACGGCGATGTATCAGCGGCACCCCCAGGCCTTGGTGGTGTTTACTCAATTGCACAGGAAGCAGTAAACAAATCTAAAAAACAAGCAAATTTAGCCAGAAGTGCAGCAACAAGCATGTATGAAATGGCCAAGCCGATTCCTACTGGTTCTTCTGAGAGTGTGTTGAGGCGTGATGACTTCATGATTCAGTCGCACCCTCCTGGTTTCATATCATGTAAGCAGGGCTCTGGACGCCCATACTCTGTCCACTTCCTGGAGGACGCCAGTGCAGCCCGGAAGGGTCTCAAGACACCAGAGGATGGGGATTATGACAGGTTGAAATTCCGGAGATTCAATTCCAAGAAATCAAAGAGTCGTAGTCAGTTCTACATCAGCTATAATGGAGAAGATGATATTTTGCCTGAAGGTAAGTTGACAGCGGCATTAATTTCATATTTGATTTTATGATATGTTGCATTAGTTATATACTAAAAGATGGTACCCGTGAAGGTCCGGGTTGAATGAACTTTCAGTAACCAATGCTTGTCGTAAACCAACTTTAATATAATGGAAATGATTTCATAAAAAATCACTCATCCTATACTGACAGTACAACACTAGTCCTATACTAACAGTACAACTTGATAGCAATCGATGTCTTTTTCATTATGCAAGCGATTTTTATAAATATATTCCGTACGCACTTGTTTTAAACTTTTTGCGTATCTAACATTTTAAATGCGTAATTGGTACGCAACAATTATTTTTTCAATGCGTAATTGGAAATTTTCTATGCGTATTTTACCCGGATACGCAGCTTATCTGGGTCTCTGAGTATATATTTTTATCATCAAACAAAAGTAAGTCTTTGTTTCTTGACAGATTCCGCAATATTCAAAGTAAAACATTGATGTAAAGTGGCTCATTTGAAGTATTGTATCGGGTATATACGACAATGTAAACCTTTGTATCGATTCACTGTATCAGCGGCCCATGGATCGATACATAGATTCGTATCGGTGAATCGTCACACCACTACTTATCAGTGAAAGTTAAAGCACATTTTTCCTTAGCTTTCAATGGATTTGGTCACTACAAGTATGAAGATAAATAAGGAAATGTCAATAGCTGCGTGAGTATGGGTGTTGGATTACGATCGGCTCAGTCAATCAGGGCTGCCATGCTAACATCCTGGTGTGGCCAGTGTGGCCAGCTTCAGCAACTTTAGTCGACTAATGCTTAGTATCTGAATATATATAATTTTGATAGTAACAAACAAGCCCATTTAAATTGAAAAGGAGCCCCAGTGAGACCAGAGATTCAGAACCTGGGGAAATCTAGACTTGCTTCGTTTAGGGCTTTAGCACTACAGGGAACGCTAGGCAGTAGGGAAAATAATGTGGTTCAGGGACTGTGAGACAGACTACAACTTTAGCAACATTTCTTACTTCTCAGTGAAGTAAAATTTCTGTTTTCTAAATCCTCAAATGTCATTCTCTCACAAGTTAAACACCTACAAAATTTAATTGAAAGTACTAGTCAGTTGTCATGGTAATATGATAATGATATGGTAATTATTTATATCTTGATTGAGTTTTTCAACATAATGCTTCACAGGAAACCCCCCTGACAAGATTAATTTGGATGGGTCTGTTCGTCTTTTAAGGATCTTTACAGCTTTTTAAACCAAATATCTCATATTCTCTTAACATAATTAACGCAAGTGGTGACATTTGTATATCTTGATGCTACCTGTCGGTTAAAACCCAACTCTCTCACTCACAATTTTGTCAGGGTAAGCTCTTTTGGTTTCTATGTCTCGAGAAAATTAATCTTATTTTGACCTTGACACTCCTGTGGAATTTCGATTACATTAATTTAAATTTCATTAATTTAATGGATTTGTTTAAAAGATTATATTTTCACCAGTACGTACTCAAGGAAACTATGGAACGTTGAAGGGAAAGATGGCCATTAAGAAAGTTGACGAAAGGAAGAGCACACTTGACCCATGACTGCGGAAATGTGACCGATTTGTACTGGAGTACAACTGACACGTTGATGACACACTGGGGAGCTACATGTCCATTAATGACATGTTGATGATAGACTAGGGAATAACATGTCCATAAATGACAAGATGACACACTGGGGAATAACATGTCCATATATGACAAGTTGATGATAGACCAGGGAATAACATGTCCATAACTGACACGTTGATGATAGACTAGGGAATAACGTGTCCATAACTGACATGTTGATGATAGACCAGGGTATAACATGTCCATAACTGACACGTTGATGATAGACTTAGGAGATAAACATCATGTGTTGGCCAATTTCCGGGTGTTATTGAGTATTTGAAGCAAGGGAATTCATTTGGAACCGACGGCGTCAGCCGGAGGTTTCAAATGAAATATTCCGTGCTTCAAATACTCAATAACACTTCGAAATTGGCCAAACATGATGTTTATCGACATTGTAAACACTGAAAGTAAACCAAGAGGTCCACACACGTTTTTGTGTCTGCACTCATTGACATCGAGTACGAGTACGGCAGTGAAATGTCATCAACCGGTCGTTTCGGCTGTCTCCCATGGTAGCATCTGAAACTGCTCATTTGTGACGTCATTCGGACTTTACGTCACAATATGATTTTAATGACGTCATCACAGCTGACGACGTAAGAATACAATGGTGTGAGCGATGTTTGTATGTATTAATACGCAGAGAATTTCCGGGAATCAAATACCATTTGATCACGTTTTTCAACCAATCAGATTAAAGAACACAGTGACTTTTGGTTTATAATAGGGAATAACGTGTCCATAACTGACATGTTGATGATAGACCAGGGAATAACATGTCCATAAATGACAAGATGACAGACTGGGGAATAACATGTCCATAACTGACACGATGATAGACTAGGGAATAACATGTCCATAACTGACACGTTGATGATAGACTAGGGAATAACGTGTCCATAACTGACATGTTGATGATAGACTGTGGAAAAACATGTCCATAACTGACATGTTGATGATAGACCAGGGAATAACATGTCCATAACTGACATGTTGATGATAGACTGGGGTATAACATGTCCATAACTGACACGTTGATGATAGACTGGGGAATAACATTTCTGTAACTTACACGTTGATGATAGACCAGGGAATAACATGTCCATAAGTGACATGTTGATGATAGACCAGGGAATAACATGTCCATAACTGACAAGATGACAGACTAGGGAATAACATGTCCATAACTGACACGTTGATGATAGACTGGGGAATAACATGTCCGTAACTTACACGTTGATGATAGACTAGGGAATAACCTGTCCGTAAATGACAAGATGACAGACTGGGGAATAACATGTCCATAACTGACAAGATGATAGACTAGGGAATAACATGTCCATGACTGACATGTTGATGATAGACTAGGGAATAACATGTCCATAACTGACACGTTGATGATAGACCAGGGTATAACATGTCCATAACTGACATGTTGATGATAGACTTGGGTATAACATGTCCATAACTGACACGTTGATGATAGACTAGGGAATAACATGTCCATAACTGACACGTTGATGATAGACTGGGGAATAACATGTCCATAACTGACACGTTGATGATAGACTAGGGAATAACATGTCCATAACTGACACGTTGATGATAGACTTGGGTATAACGTCCATAACTGACATGTTGATGATAGACCCGGGAATAACATGTCCATAAATGACAAGATGACAGACTCGGATGACATGTCCATAAATGCCACAATGATTATATTGATAAGCTGGAGGATGTTGTCACACAGTGATAACAGACGGAGAACCTGAGAAAATCCATCATGTCAGTCTGAAAGTATGATAATGAGATGGTGTTGGTTGTTTTGTGAATTATTTGCTCCAGCATCTGCACGACTAAGGAAAGTTGCCTCTGTCAGCACTCTGAGTCTCTGCTAGATAGCCAAGTCTGTGTGAGTCAACATCTAGAGTAGATTCATATGATAATATGCAGGGGAGGGAGAGAACTGGGGCAAGTGGGGAGACAGGAGGTAGTGTGTGGGATGAGGGCTGGGATGTACTTGTACTTCAGTGTTAAAGGTGCAGTGTTGGGATTCTAGGCAGAACCAGTGTTCCCATCATTATGTCTCCCCATGAAGGGTCGGGAGACATGTTGTTTTTGGTTGAGTTTCCGTCAGCGTCAGCATTTAGAACATAACTCTAAAACTACTTGAACAATCATCACCAAATTTGGTATACTGCCTCTCCATATCATGTAGATGTGCCTTTTGGGAGTTTGAGGGTTTTGGGGGTTTTTTAATTTGTTTTTTTTTTCTGTTTCCATGGCAGCAATTTGGACTTTGTCTTTTTGAAGGGTAAAGTTCGTTTCCGGAGCAAAATTCTGAAACTGTTTGACCATCTTTACCAAATTTGGTATACTGCCTCTCTATATCATGTAGATGTGCCTTTTGGGGGTTTGGGTTGTTTTTCAATTTCATTCTTTTCTGTTTCCATGGTGACAATTTAGGCTTTGTCTTTTTGAAGGGTAAAGTTTGTTTCCGGAGCAAAATTGCCCCTCTATATTATGTAGATGTGCATTTTGGGGGTTTCAATTTAGTTTTTTTCTGTTTCAATGGCAACAAATTTGGACTTGGTCTTTTGGAAGGGTAGGGTTTGTGTTCAGAGCATAACTCTAAAACCACTTCACCCATATTCACCGAATTTTGTATACGTAATACCAATACCAATTATTAGTAAGCTTAGAACCATCAACCATACACATGTACTACTATAAAACATGTATAATATGTATTTTCATACTCAGAGATTTTGAAATTGAAGGAATCAAATGAATTATTTGAGGTCTCAAACTTTGATTTGGGGGAAGGGAGAGACATCTGTTTTTATGAGTAAAAATACTTTCTAGTTCCATGTTTGTTAGAGCCAGCTGATAAGTGAAACTGTGGGGTTTGCCGAAGTGTGACTCAACATGTATCACTGCTCATACTAGACTTACATGTAGCTTGTATTGTGAGCTTATGTATAGCTACCTCTTGCCCTTCATTGCGTGCCTTCATGACAGGGTAATGTAACAACAGGATTAACTTGCGTAATTCAATACAAATTTGTTGACACTCTATTTCCGATGACTGATCATGACAAGAAGATGAACGAAGGTTGGTGGTTCAGTTTATGTACAGAACTTACCATCTTAATACTGATATTTTAAGGGTCAAGTTAGGACCTTGGCTGATCTATTAGACCAGTTTATCTACAGTCATGTATGGTAATAATGAGAAAACATATAGAGTTACCTACTACTACTAATAATAATAATGTGTCCATTTATATAGCGCCAAACTCCACACTAGGTATGCTCATAGCGCTAACAATCAAGGCACAGCACATTATTACCCCGGATAACCCAAGCTGCCTGTTAGGCGTTAGAAGGTTATAGTCATATGACTTTTTCCACAGGGTACCCATTTTCCTGCTGGGTGAACAGAGACAATTTTGAACAAACTCACTTGCCTAAAGTGAGACCACATGTGTCACATGTGGTTTGACTATGGACAGTCCTCTAACCACATGATAACCGCAATGTTGTTTCAATCTAAAAAATATTTGAACATTTTAAATGTACTTGTATTTGTATATTTAACAGTTTCAAAGAACATTTCTCTTTCGTAATTATATTTTCTGACTGCAAACATGTCTGAGGGTATTTACATCAACACTGCACACATTAACTGGGTGTTTTTCTTCCAAGTGGTAGAATGCCTTCACGTTATGGTCAGAGCCAGACACATCCCCCATCTACAGAATGTAATTGCATATGCTTTCGTCCATTACCAAACAAATGGAGACACAAGTCAGATTATGGAGACTCTTTGTTCAATCTGCCTGAGATGTTACTTTGTCCTAGTAATATTGGGTATGATGTTTACCTCTCTCTTGTAAGTTCTGGTGAGTTGAGTAGAAGATGAACATAGTCTCAGTATTACACAAGTCAAATTTTCTAAAATTGCAGAAAAGAGAAACATTTCCATAATGGATGACAGGAATCAAACCCATAACCTCCTAATCACAGCCTAGATTTTCGAAGCTCTCTTAGCGCTAAGATAGTCATAAGTTATTGTTAATGAATAGCACTTACGACTATCATAGCGTGAAGAGAGCGTCGGAAATCCAGGCCCAGCACTCTAACTCTGTAGGCCCCAGAAGATGGGTAGTTCATTAGCTAGATGCCATAGAAGACGCCATGTTTAGAATATATTTTCTCACAGACATATTTTATGTTTCTTTTGACAGTCCCAACACACTTTTAGACATAATAGTCCACAATATTAAAAGAACACACAAATCTGTTGGTAAATGACCAGATGGTGGCCACATGACACTTTTATGGATAACAACTTCTTTTATTCTTACACGACATTTTAGAGCTAATTCTTGCTCCTTCATCAGATGAAAAAAGATTAAAAAAGAAGTTGTTATCCATAAAAGTGTCATGTATTCATAAAAATAACATAGCAAAACATTCAGGTTATTGCCATCAGTAATACTAGCTCGGACACTACAGCCTGCAAGTTGTACTTTGTCAACCACAACCAAGGACAAGAGGTTTATCCTAAATTCAGTGTTACAAAACTATGGAAGCCTATTACCAGGAGACATGATTATGGAATTAAACATACCTCGACTGTCACGGTGTGGAGGAAAGTTCCTGGACTGCTGCCTGGTCCCACATCATAGTATCAGATCCCAATCTCTCTGGCATGAAGGTTCCAAGAAAGTCCTATTGTTCACTTGATAACTTCATCAGGAAGTTGAGACTGGGTTTACCCACCAAATTTCCCTGTCATTAATTAAACAAGACAATGCAAATAGATCAATAGATAACACCTCACTTACCCCTAGAAGCTTTCTAAGACATTTCTCAAGTGGAGTTTAGTCATCTGTGGCCTCCATGGGTCAGAAGGCGAACCGTCTTGAAGGCAGCTGTGTTGACATACAATGGTTAACTATGTTCTGTCGTAACAAGGAAGTAATGGTTGACCCTCTGACACCAGTTACCCTACTTTCACACCATCATACGGAAATCTAGCCTCTTTGTGATTAATGAACTTGAGCGTGTGCATTGAATATTTTAACACTGTTTAAGCTGCTAATGTTGACAAGTCGACAATGAAATCCACTAAAAAAGGCTTTTGCGGTACAAAGGTGCAGGACATTCTGAACCAACTCTCAAGCATTCAGGGAGGAAACTTTGAAGCTTGTCAAGAACGGGATAAGTCACATTTGCAGCTGAGGCATCGACGGTCAGAAAAGGCCAAATGTCAGATTTATGAAAATTTTAGTAAGAAAAGACAGGATGAAGATGCAGATGTGTACGAAGATGTTGACGTATCCACACAGCTGAAACGGGACGTTCCAAAGCCTAGTTTTATAGTTCAAGACATTCGTGATATTAGTGGACGGACTCCGTTGTTTCAAAGCCGAAAAGAATCTAATCGTGATGCAGCTGTAACTGGAGGCAAGGAGCCCAATTGTCCAACATCGGCTTCTGGGAATCAACAAGATGATAATTCCGAAGGGAAACAGCCTGTTACGTTGGATGGGAGTGAAGATGGATTCGAAATATATGAGAATTATGGTACAGAGCAAGAAAAGAATGTGACCGGCATGTGTAAACAAAATGTGACCACTACCTGTAAACAAGAAAAGAATGTGACCAGTGCATGTAAACAAAAGGTGACAAGTGTATGTAAACAGAAAAAGGCATCAAATGTTGACGGCCATAAAACCGGTCCTAAGAAACATGCACTGAATGATCAGAGAGGGACCCCTCTATGTGAGAATATATATGGAAACACGTCATATTTAAGTGAGCAGAGAGTTCCAAATCACAAACTCAGCGGGAGAAAACACTCTCCATGTTTGAACAAAGCTAGCAAGGCCATTCTTAAGGATAATAAACACCCAGTGAAAAGTTGTGTTTTTTACGATGAGGATGAAGCAACTATATACGACGAGATCGACAAGAATTGTGGTAGGATCGTGTTTCTGTTTTACTGTGCATCATGGGAAATGTACAACATTCCATCTCTGTCAACTAAGATTACAGGGACAGGTCCATGGTCCAGGAAACCTGTGAAGGTCCAGGTTAGAATCAGTGTGCAAAATAGACACTAGCCCGCTAGCCCGTGGGTAGTAAAAATCCAGTCGGGCCAGTAAACCTCCACAGTTACTGGCCCGACTAGCTCGTGAATTTTTTATGGGGTCATTTTGTAAATATGTCACTCTCTCCAACTTGTCAAGTTATAATACGCTTGATTAATCATGCAAGGTTATGGCCCGATAAATGATTACTTTTGCTTAGTTTCTACATTCAAATTTTGAGCCAGTCAGTTTATTTGTGGGCTAGGAACTTTGAGGCATAGCTAGCCCAAATGGCTAGCAAGATGTGGAAACTATTTCGCACACTGGTTACCATGGTACAGGAAAGAAAACCGTCTTTGTCTTCATCCCTATTGTCTAGGACCTTGTTAGTCCATAAATGTAAGGGGCGATGGGGTAGCCTAGTGGTTAAAGTGATCGCTCGTCATGCTGAACACCTGGTTTCAGTCCACTCGTGGGTACAATGTGTGAAGCCCATTTCTGGTGTCCACTGCCTTTATATTGCTGGAATATTGCTGGAATATTGCAACAGCAGTGTAAAAAACCACACTTTCTCGCCATACAACTGCATTATTGCAGTTTTGACCGTTGATAAATCTAAATATTTGCTTGTTGAGTTGGCATGATCCCCTGTACACTGCTGCCTGCAGCTTTGAGCCTCTGTAAGGAGTGTAAGGGTAGCCTACTGGGTGGGCAAAACTACTGGCAGCTTCAACTTTAAATTGAAATATATTGTTGGTTACCTTAGTTAGCATGAAGTATATCTGATTCAGTTAAACGTTACGGTAATACCGTGAGTACATGGAGGCAATATTTCAGTTCACACAAAGAACCAGTTACAACACATTGTCTAAATTTATTGTAGAGGTACTTTCTTTATTCGAGGGCCCCGATCCACAAAGTGTTAGTAGCGCTACGACATTCGTAAACCTATGATGAACTATAGAGTTACGACAGGTCGTAAACCTATGATAAACTATAGAGTTACGACAGGTCGTAAACCTATGATAAACTATACAGTTACGACAGGTCGTAAACCTATGATAAACTATACAGTTACGACAGGTCGTAACGTTACGAACGCTTTGTGGATCAGGGTCCTGGGCCCTTATTCTCGAAACGTTCGTAGCCCTAAGAATTCTTAACTTTGATCGTAGCCAATGTGTTAAGAATGGGCTTAAGAAGTTCGTAGGGCTTAAGAAGTTTCGAGAATAGCTAGCCTGGTGTATATGTCAGCAACTAAAAACATCTATGGTATATGAGGGAAGTGTGTACATCAATACAAAGTCACACACAGATAAAGGTGGCTTTGAAGGAGGATGGCGTCGATAATAACCTTAACGTTCTAGTGGAAGTTTCAATTTCCGTGGTTTTATAGGTGATGCCAATTGTTATAACGTGTTACCATGGTAATGCAGTGTCTATGAGGAAGTTGTACTTACACCTCATTTATCAAGTATTCCAGTTAAATCATTGAGGTGCTTCCTTTTGTTGTTCTAATATATTCTGATCATTGATTCCAATCCTGGATATATTCTGGTTACGTATCATGGATGTGATCCTGGATTTACAGTCCTGGGCCTAGATTTTCGAAGCTCTCTTAGCGCTTAGATAGTCGTAAGTTAATGTTATTATTGTTAATGAATGGCACTTATGACTATCTTAGTGCTAAGAGAGCAATAAAAATCTAGGCCCTGCTTGCAATCCTTGATTTATCCTGGTTGCCATCCTGGATTTTTGTGTGGTAGTTAAAGTTAACTCCTTTTTGTTTTCACTTGGACATGTACATTAAATCATCAAATGTTATTAATGTGTGACCCGTGAAGATCCGGGGTAGAATAGGTCTTCAGCAACCCATGCTTGCCACAAAAAGCAACAATGCTTGTCGTAAGAGGTGACTAATGGGATCGGGTGGTCAGGCTTGCTGACTTGGTTGACACATGTCATCGGTTCCCTATTGCGCAGAACAATGCTCATGCTGTTGATCACTGGATTGTCTGGTCCAGACTCGATTGTTTACAGACCACCGCCATATAGCTGGAATATTGCTGAGTGTGGCGTAAAACTAAACTCACTCACTCACTATTAATGTGTAAACGTGAATTTAATGCTCTGTCCAGCAGACATTAGGAACATATGAGATGGTATAAAAACTAGTGGCAAATATACCGTATCTGTTGTGATGCTTGGGTCCTGTCACACTTCCAGAGTTAAAAAAACCCCAAAACATTGTCTGATGAAACAAGAACGTTTAAAGTCTGTTTACAAGTTAAATTACATTGTTTAATCAAGTCAAGAAAGGTACAGAGTTTAATCCTGTTGTCCAGTATTGATACTACCTGACTGGCAGCCATTCTGTCGTATTTACCAGAAGTAGCCTCACTTTCATTTCACAGGTCAACCGTTGGGGTGGTCACACCAGCTTGAAAGCTTGTGATTGTTTCTCGAGTTCCCAGCAAACAGATTGGGTTGTTTGTAATTTTTTGAGTTAATTTGGGACAGTTTTTCCTCTTTTGTGAAGAAAAGAGGATTTGGAAGTGTTTCTTGGAGAAAGGAATGTGGATGTGTTGGAATATTGTTTTGTGGCATAGTTTACAAGATCTCCTAATCGCCCAAACATGCAGGTCAGATTCATGCAGTTACTGGTTAATATGTGTCTGTTTGTACCTTGTCTTTATAGTGTGTGGTTTGGAAGACAGTATCTAGGATTTGCTGTTTGGAGGAGAGGAATGAATGTTGAAACTTTTTCCATCTATCTCACTCACTCTCACTTACTCACTCACTCATGTACTGTACATAAACAGATGAAGGAGTAAGAATATACTCAGAAACATGTTACAGAAGTCGACGTCCATAAATTAAAATAAAATGTCTGATATTACGAGGAATGCCCCACGCCTTTGAGATACAATGATAGAAAATATACCAAGTTACTGAGGCTGACCACATGATCCATTTGGGTGAGTGAGTGAGTATAGTTTTACACGGCTTTTATCAATATTCCAGCAATATCACGGCAGGGGACATCAGAAATGGGCTTCACACATAGTACCCATGTTGGGAATCGAACCCAGGTCTTTAGCATGATGAGCGGACACTTTAACCATTGGGCTACCCCACCGCCCGTGTTGTCAGAAGGAAATGCTGTTTCAAAGGAGATGTGAAGCATGTACCATGGCAGATGTGTCTTCAGCATGACAAGCGAACGCCACCGCCCCTGATCCATTTGGTTGCCTCATATGACCAGTATAGGTTGTTGGGGACACATTTTATTTTAAACTTGAATCCCCTATGAACCTGAAACTGGTAGGTTGTATGTTCAGGTGAGAGGTCGTCATGGGAGGTCTGGTATGAGGAAGTGGTTGTCAGTGTTGGTGTTTCTTATACTGACTCATTAAGTCTGTTTCACACTTTGACGACCCAGTCAATAGCGGATATTTGTCTTTAATTACACATGTCAGCGATGGTAGGGAGAGTCATCGTTCCACATTCAGGTCTGACTTTTGAGGGCACCTGTCACTTTGGGATTGATCTCTCGTGGAAATAGCCCGACCTTTCACCTGAGGTGAAGGTGACAGAGGATGTCCTCGTTGAAGTGGGTGTAGTAGTTGGTGTGTGGTGTGTGTGTTGATGGTCTGATTAGGAACATTTGTAAGAGGATTAACCTCATTCTTTGCGGTCTACAACATGGATGGTTTTAGCCCACAGAACGCATTTTTGGTTGAATTTCTTTAGTGCCTTTGTCCTTGTGTGAAGATGTACGAACGTTTTGTGTGTCTTCTGGGTGGGATAGATTCCAAGGATTCTCAGACATTGTCAAACATTGTGAAGGATTTGAAGATATAGTCTGTGATGGTGGTGATAATGGATATAATGCTTGGTTGTTATATATAGTTATATCTGTATGGGTGTGTTATATTTCCTTATAACTTCCCAGTGCTGTCAAACCTGTGAAGATACGAGGTAGAATGGAGTCCAAGCTTGTCATAAGAGATGACTAACAGGATCGGGTGGTCAGGCACACTGACTTGATTGACACATGTCATCATATCCTAATTGCACAGATCGATGCCCATGCTGTTGATCACATGGTTTTCTGGTCCAGACATGATTATTTACAGACTGCCACCAATATAGCTGGAATATTGCTGAGTGGTCCAGACTAGATTATTTACAGATCAGTGCCATATAGCTGGAGTATTGCTATAATATTGAGTGTGACGTTAAACAACAAACAAACACTCCGACCAATCAACGCTGACTCCACACCGACCAATCAACACTGACTCCACTCCGACCAATCAACACTGACTCCACTCCGACCAATCAACACTGACTCCACTCCTACCAATCAACACTGACTTCACTCTGACCAATCAACACTGACCCTTCTCCGACCAATCAACACTGACTCCACTCTGACCAATCAACTCTGACTCCACTCTGACCAATCAACACTGACTCCACTCTGACCAATCAACACTGACTCCGCTCTGACCAATCAACACTGACTCCACTCTGACCAATCAACACTGACCCTTTTCTGACCAATCAACACTGACTCCACTCTAACCAATCAACACTGACTCCACTCCGACCAATCAAAACTGACTCCGCTCCGACCAATCAACACTGACTCCACTCCGACCAATCAACACTGACTTCACTCTGACCAATCAACACTGACCCTTCTCCGACCAATCAACACTGACTCCACTCTGACCAATCAACTCTGACTCCACTCTGACCAATCAACACTGACTCCGCTCTGACCAATCAACACTGACTCCACTCTGACCAATCAACACTGACCCTTTTCCGACCAATCAACACTGACTCCACTCCGACCAATCAACACTGACTCCACTCCGACCAATCAAAACTGACTCCACTCCGACCAATCAACACTGATTCCACTCCGACCAATCAAAACTGTCTCCACTCTGACCAATCAACACTGACTCCGCTCTGACCAATCAACACTGACTCCACTCCAACCAATCAACACTGACTCCGCTCCAAACAATCAACACTGACCCTTCCCCGACCAATCAACACTCACATCTCCATCAACATATTCAACTCCTGGTTTCCATATTCTCCTGAACTGACTTCTAAATGGAATATGTGTCATACCATGAACTCCCATGGATATAAGTTCAACATTTGCAGTAACACGAGTTGTCATGGTTATTTATCGGTATAAATACATTTTTGTCGGAAATTGTGCAGGATGTGTTTTGTTGTCATGTGAGTCTAATGCTTATCAAGTTTGTGGAAGTTGTAATGAGGCCAATTGTTCTCTGACTTCCTGTGTTTCCGAGTTGTGGCAGTTGTATGTATTGTTGTCAGATGCTCAGCCAGGAAGACTTGAGACTATGATTGGTCTTCCGATGAGATGACATTCGATGTCGTTGTTTTCTCGTCTCCGTTCTGCATCGGCAACCAGCCTCAAGCATATCAAGTTTCATCACAAACGTCACAAACATGTCAAGTTGCAAAAAGGTCAACTAATTTGACGTATTGAATTCATTTCATTTTGAAAACTTTTCCAGTATGTTTTCCATGTATGTTTTCCATGTATGTTTTCCATGTATTGATGCTGAAGGGTTTCATGGTTTTGTGTGTACTAGTAACAGTCCTAGTGTGAATGTTTTCAGATCAGTGAAGATCATCAAGATGTCTGTTGCACAGCCTGTTATCACTGAGTGCTTAGGTAGCCTACTGGTGAAAGCGTTCGCTTGCCGCCCCAATGACCCAGGTTCAATTCCCACATGGGTACAATGTGTGAAGACCATTTCTGGTGTCCCTTTCAGTGATATTTCTGGGATATTGCTAATAGTGGTGTAAAACTTAACTCATTCACTCACTCATTGAGTGCTAGGGTAGCCCTATGGTTAATGTGTTCACTGAAGACTCAGGTTCTATTCCTATCTTGGTCAAAATGTAGGATGCCTGTTTCTGGCATCCACTACCAAGATGTTGTTGGAATATTGCCGCACCAACTCACTCCCTTTAGGTGACTGCATCATTTTGATTAGCCTTTTAGCTACTTGTTCTATGTGAATCACCATTTATATCCCACTCTCAAAGTATAGGATGGTCTTTGCTGTGCAGGTGAGAGGGTTTTCTTCCAGAGCCTGTGAGATCACAAGGACCATCAATAAGAAAAAGGACATCCCTTAACAAAGGAATGTGCTCACAGTTACCCCTGCATAATATTTGACCGATGATTTTCAGTTTGGTATCACTTAAATGAAACCTTCGCCAAATTAATATATTTCTTTTAAATATGCAGTCATTATTTTATTAATTGATTTATTTGAAACTGTCTTGTTACTTTTAAGACTGGGTATCCACTTGGCCAGCAATATTATGAGAATATTTCACACACTGTCTGGTTACAGAATGGGGAATGCTGACTGGCTTCAGTATCCACTCACATGTTTCTAGAGTGTTTGGCTGTAGTTGTCATGGAAACAATGCAGTGCATTGATGTAGTTATTTTTTGTCTTCAGACTTTCCTGAACAAGACGCTTCACCGGAGGCTGAGACTGTTGCTCCCGTGTCTCAGGATAAGCTGTACGAGTCCATAAGCTCCATACACCTGTCTGACGATGGGTGGGGGTCCTCCGAGTTCGAGGAATCAGGGGACGATGAGGTCTTGGAACAGGCCCCAGCCAAACCTCTACCTCCAGAACCCAAACAGGTAATTAGCATATATTCTTTTTGAAACAGTTAGTTGGAGTAAACTTGTTAACAAAACAAACAGGTAATTGGGGGTAAGATTGTTGCGATACAAGTAATTAAACTTCTTTAAGTGACATTTTTAGAAGTTACAAAGCAAAGAAGCATACAAAGTCAGTGATCTAACCCACTCACTCACTGACACTTCCACTGAAATGGAAGTCTGATGTTAGGCAAGATCACATACTTTGTGAGATAGAATCACAGTTAAAGCATTCGCTCATCACGACAAAGATTCGGCTTTGATTCCCTACATGGGTACAATGTGTGAAGCCCATTTCTGGATTATTGCTAAAAGCAGTGTTAAACCTCCTCACTCACTCACTCACTCACTCACTCTCACTCACTCACTCACTCTCACCCTCACTCACTCAAATAAACTGAAATCCTTCATTAAGTGCTTGTCTACTTGCTTATTCATGCATGCATTTTTGTTTTCCAAGGGTCACCATATTATCAAACGAATTCGAAGTTTGGCGAGGAAAAATAATGTTACCATGGAAGAGGACACTAGATGCTTTCCTGTTGATCTTAACCCTTCAAAACATCCACCCCCAGAGTTACCTCCCCCTTCGGATGACCTTTCTGAAAGTCAGGTGAGACTACTCGGTCATCTAGCTGTAACTACGTACCAGAATCTGTTAATTTGTATGCAAAAAGAATTTCCTTTTTATAAAATGATGTTTCAACACTTGCTTAAATTTTGTATTTTTTGGCATTTTGCATGAATTCAAGTTGTAATATAATTCAAAATGTATATGGTTCCGCTGGAGAGTTAACAGTGTATTAAAAGAATAGGTGTGAGGTGAAATTGGGTTTAACGTCGTGCTTGAGAATATTTCGCTCATATGACGACGTGCATGCGTGTGTATGTGTATGTGCGGCTGCTTGTACTAGCCCAGACTGAAGCTGGTTTTATAGAGCTAGCTCACTGAGATACCATGCCGCAGTGAAGCATGAATACCCCACTCAGACACATTATACTGACTCCGAGCCGACCAGTCC
The DNA here is from genome assembly GCF_003918875.1 of Haliotis rubra. Lineage (NCBI taxonomy): Eukaryota > Metazoa > Mollusca > Gastropoda > Lepetellida > Haliotidae > Haliotis > Haliotis rubra. The sequence goes on from NW_025765270.1 coordinate 328,819, forward strand.
TTGTTGTACCCAATAATGCTGAGTGCCAGGCAGGGACCAACAAGTACCATATTTTAACGTCTTTTGGTATGACGCGGTCGGGGATCGAACCCGCGATCTTCCGCTCTCCGGGCGGAAGCTCTAATCACTACACCACGGAGGCAGTCCATTTAAAGAATAACAAGCCTAGAAGTCATTTGACTTACCTAGACATGAAATGACAATTGCTGAATATTTATTGATGTGTGATAATAAGACTTTAAAGATGCCATTGTTATTGCGATTGAATATTCAGCTTGGTTCAAAATGTTGTGTTCCAGAAAAAAAGGCGATGTGTTGTTGATTTGACTATATCGAGTGAGAAGTCCTACATCAATGCTTTGGAACGGATAACAGAGGTAGGATGAATTGAAATGATTCTTGAAATCGCTGCCTTTTGGTTTGTTTGTTTGTTTGCACATGTTGCTCTTGATGTAAAATGGCCGTCAGTAAGTACATGAGTTGATACCATGCAGATCGGGGTGGTGGGGTAGCCTAGTGGTTACAGTGTTTGTTCGTCACCCTAAGACCCAGGTTCGATTCCCCACATGGGTACAATGTGTGAAGCCCATTTTCGGTGTCCCCCAGCCGTGATATTGCTGGAATATTGCTAAAAGCGGCGTAAAACTAAACTCACTCATGCACCATGCAAATCAGTGATGGACTTTACGAGCAGCAGGACATGTCATCGGGGGGCAGGGACATGAATTCAATCAAGTTTCCAACATGGCCCACTGGAATATTTAGTAACCTCTTATGACAAGAATAGGTTACAGGGGACCGATTCTAACCCACATACAGCACCGTTAGTGAACAAAATATTTGTTGTGTGATTCAACATTGGGTCATATGTTCAGGGTTTTGTTTTTAATTATCACCTTGTATTGATCATTTGTTAAATTTCTCATCAAAATGATGTCAAAATGTTCCCCTCCTAAAGTGCCTGGCTGAGGAAGATGAACAGTGCTTTGTATTCGTCTCCTTATATGGCTTATTGTTTTCAGATACATTAGGATTAACATAAGTTCCTAAGTGTTTTATGAAGAAATATGTGACTATATTACCTACGAGGGCGAAGATATCGGGGTTCATATTTTTCATACGATGCCCTAGGGCAAAGTATCACTTTGCCATGGTGACGTGACATCATGAACAAGGCTATGACGTCACGTTTCTTCTGTGACGTTGCGTTCTACATGTGGCGACGGCTTATAGCCAGCCGGGCGGTGGGGTAGCCTAATGGTTAAAGCGTTGGCTCGTCACGCCGAATACCCGGGTTCGAATCCCCACATGGGCACAATGTGTGAAGCCCATTTCTGGTGTCCCCCGCCGTGATATTGCTGGAATATTGCTAAAAGCGGCGTAAAACCAAACTCAGTCAGTCAGTCATAGCCAGCCTATGTTTGAACGTACTGTTTCAGTAGCGAGGTATTATGTTTATGTTGCTATTTCCACGATTAATGTGGGCTTTTCTGAGTTTTTCTGCACAGTGGGAAAGTTTTCTTTTGTAGGCCTGTCTAATAGAGCTAAATGTTTAGGTAATCACGTATGAGATTGTGGTAAGACTGTAGGGACTCATTATATATTTGGAATGGGGAGTTCAGGGGGCATAATTCCTTTTTTACATTTAAAGGTTTTATCACATATTTATTTGAACATTACTGACTTGACATTAAGGGTGTACGACCATCGCCATAAAGCAGGAATATTGCTGATTGTGGCATTTAACAACAAACAAACATCATGATTAAAATCTTAAAGCTGATAATAATTACTTTCTTGAAGGATTACATGAAAGTGGTGTTGGAGAACATAGCCTCCCCACGCAGTCACGTGAAGATGGTGTTCGCCGAGGCTGAGCAGATCCTGAGCCACCACAAGATGTTCCAGATCGAACTGGCTGACCGTGTCAGGAAGTGGGACCAGGAGGGAAGATCGGAGACATCTTCACAGCATCGGTTACGTCCTCTACCTCAACTACTAACACTACATCGTCCTTAAAGTTCATTTGCTTCATTTTGAGTAATTGAATCACATGTAGGAGTTTCAATGTAGAGCAAGGATGCATGTAGATTTAATAATAGTTATTTGACTTTGGAACCACACTGAACCACTGACATGAAATCAGCTCTCCTAAAGAAATTAAAGCGAGTTCTAGGTTACTCTGCATAACCTCACTCACTCACTAACTGTTAGGGGGGCAGTGGGGTAGCCTAGTGGTGAAAGCGTTGGCTCGTCACGCCGAAGACCCGGGTTCGATTCCCCACATGGGCACAATGTGTTAAGCCCATTTCTGGTGTCCCCCGCCGTGATATTGCTGGAATATTGCTAAAAGCGGCGTAAAACTAAACTCAGTCAGTCAGTCAGTCACTAACTGTTAGGACATCATAATCTGTTGTCTGTAAAACAAAACTCTTTCTGTTGTGTTTTCTGCCTAAGATGTGTTGGGTAAACACTTTAAATATTACAGTAATCTGACATGTGGATTTTGCATCCTTGTAAGGATTAAGTACTTTATCAATCATAAACATGTTACTGTTTTTCAGGTAATCTTTCAATCCTACTGTCCTGTCATGTAGCATGCATGATGATGTATTCGTAAACAAATAGTTTCAGCTACAAGTTGTAGCTGTATATCTGTTGACATCTTGTTCTTCTTGATGCTTGTCATGTTTATTGAGGCTTTATTCCTGTCCAGGCAGTGTGTATATGACTGTAGATAAGCCAAATTTTGAGGACCAAAAAAAGTAGTCTGTAAAAGGGGGTCGGCTTATCTACTGGTTACACTTTCGTCAAACTTCATGTGAACGAACAAGAGAAAACCACTTTGTCAGTGAAGACAATAATATTTACCATTCCAGTTCTAAATTGTTTTTGCTAGGCATTGTATTTTATGCAGGGATTAAGATTACCATGCGTATTTGTCTTCTACACAGAGCCGGAAATAGCAACCAGCTGTGCACGTTTCCCCGTGATTACTGCACACAACGAGAAGATGAACAATGGTTGGCGGTTCGGCTTATGCATTTTGATACTGATTTTAAGAGTCAAGTTAAGACCTCAGTTTATCTATGAGATCGGCTTATTACAATGATATACAGTATATGTTTTATTCCATACCAGTTCTCCAAGACGATGTTGCTCAACTCCTACAGCATTTACGTCAACTGCTTCGCTGCAGCGATGGAAGAGATCAAGACAGTGCAGAGGACGAAACAGACCTTCTCCGAATTCTTGAAGGTATGTCACAGAGAGTGAGTCATGCTCTCGTCGACAGTTAACCATGTGTTTGGTCGAAAGAGGATAGCAGGTCTGAGAAGATGCCTGGAGCTGAATCCAATATGGATTGTGGTCTTAAATTGGCCTACAAAACACTGTGCTTATACTAAGAGCAGAGTGAGTGAGTGAATGAGTAGGTTTATGCATTTTGTCACATTATTCCAGCACTAGCACAGCGGGTTACACCAGAAATGGGCTTCACATGTTATGCCCATGTGCGGAAACGAAGCCAGGTCTTTGAACAGCGTGATGAGCCTAACACTGGATTGTAGTCCCCAATAATTCGTTATGTTTTTAAGTTTTCACGATAAATTTTATAGAAATCTTTTTAATGTGTGTGTGTGTGTGTCGTCCAGTGAGTGAGTGCATGCGTCGCGTCGCGATGCGCGATGCATCGCGTCGCGTCGCGTCGTGCGTTTCAGTTTTAAGTGAAGCAGGTTTGCAAGCCTGGCAGGACTGTATGATTCACCTGTGGCGATGCGTCGCGCATGTTTCCGTTTAGAGTAAGCAGGTTTGCAAGCCTGGCATGACAGTATGATTCACCTGTGGCGTCGTCGCGTGTTTCAGTTTAAATTAGGCAGGTTTGCAAGCCCGGGCATGACTGTATGATTCACCTGTGGCGTCGTGCGTGTTTCAGTTTAAAATTCGGCAGGTTTAGCCCAAGCCTGCGCGACTGTATATGATTCACCTGTGGCGTGCATCGCGTGTTTCAGTTTAAATTCGGCAGGTTTGCAAGCGGGCATGACTGTATGATTCACCTGTGGCGTCGTCGTCGCGTGTTTCAGTTTAGAGTCGGCAGGTTTGCAAGCCAGGCATGACTGTATGATTTACCTGTGGCGTCGCGTGCGTGTTTCAGTTTTAGATTCGGCAGGTTTGCAAGCGGGCATGACTGTAGGTCTCTAGGAACAAAGCGAGTTTTTGTTTTGTAAATATTTTATTAAAATATAGTTACAACTGTACCGTAGGATTTGAAATGGACATTTTAATGCTTATATGTACCCCAAGGAGGACTTTCTTCAAAGAATTCATAACCTCTACAGGTTTGTATAAGTTTCAATGTAGAGCAAGGATGCGTGTAGATTTAATAATAGTTATTTGACTTTGGAACCACACTGAACCACTGACATGAAATCAGCTCTCCTAAAGAAATTAAAGCGAGTTCTAGTTTACTCTGCATAACCTCACTCACTCACTAACTGTTAGGACATCATAATCTGTTGTCTGTAAAACAAAACTCTTTCTGTTGTTTTTTCTGCATAAGATTATTATTATTATTATTATATGATACTTATATAGAGCACATATCCAGGCAACTAGTGCTTGCTAAAGACGCTAATATTTTTTTCCCCTCGATCATTGGATGTCAATCTCAATGGCACATCGTATTATCAATCTCAACTCCCTGGGGAGTATACAACTCTTGCAGCCACTAGGCGCACCGAGTTATTGTGGCTTTCTCATCCTAACGAGGTACCCATTCACAGCTGGGTGGACTGTATTGGGTAAACGCTTTAAATATTACAGTAATCTGACATGTGGAATTTGCATCCTTGTAAGGATTAAGTACTTTATCCATCATAAACATATTACTGTTTTTCAGGTAATCATTCAAGCCTACTGTTCTGTCAAGTACCATGCATGTTGATGTATTCGTAAACAAATCTAAGTTTCAGCTACAAGTTGTAGCTGCATATCTGTTGACATCGTGTTCTTGTTGATGCTTGTCATGTTTATGGACACCTTTATTCAGGCTTTATTCCTGTCCAGGCAGTGTATATATGACTGTAGATAAGCCGAATTTTGAAGACCCAAATAAAGCAGTCCGTAAAAGGGGGTTGGCTGATCTACTAGTTACACTTTCGTCAAACTTCATCTGAACAAACGAGAAAACCACTTTGTCAGTGAAGACAATACTATTTACCATTCCAGTTCTAAGTTGTTTTTGCTAGGCATTGTATTTTATGCAGGGATTAAGATTATCATGCGTATTTGTCTTCTACACAGAGCCGGAAATAGCAACCAGCTGTGCACTCGTTTCCCCGTGATTACTGCACACAGCGAGAAGATGAACAATGGTTGGCGGTTTGGCTTATGCATTTTGATACTGATTTTAAGAGTCAAGTTAAGACCTCAGTTTATCTATGAGATCGGCTTATTACAATGATATACAGTATATGTTTTATTCCATACCAGTTCTCCAAGACGATGTTGCTCAACTCCTACAGCATTTACGTCAACTGCTTCGCTGCAGCGATGGAAGAGATCAAGACAGTACAGAGGACGAAACAGACCTTCTCCGAATTCTTGAAGGTATGTCACAGTCCCGACAGTTAACCATGTGTTTGGTCGAAAGAGGATAGCAGGTATGAGAAGATGCCTGGAGCTGAATCCAATATGGATTGTGGTCTTAAATTGGCCTACAAAACACTGTGCTTATACTAAGAGCAGAGTGAGTGAGTGAATGAGTAGGTTTATGCATTTTGTCACATTATTCCAGCACTAGCACAGCGGGTTACACCAGAAATGGGCTTCACATGTTATGCCTATGTGCGGAATCGAAGCCAGGTCTTTGAACAGCGTGATGAGCCTAACACTGGATTGTAGTCCCCAATAATTTGTTATGTTTTTAAGTTTTTACGATAAATTTTATAGAAATCTTTTTAATGTGTGTGTGTGTGTCGGCGCGTGCGTGCGTCCGTGAGTGAGTGCGTGCATGCGTGTGTGTGTGTTTCAGTTTTAGAGTCGGCAGGTTTGCAAGCCTGGCATGACTGTATGATTCACCTGTGAGCGTGCGTGCGTGTTTCAGTTTTAGAGTCGGCAGGTTTGCAAGCCGGGCATGACTGTATGATTCACCTGTTTTCAGGCGAAGGAGTCCAGCAGCAGTGACCGGTTGTCCATATTTGGGCTGATGGTAAAGCCAGTGCAGAGGTTCCCACAATTCATCATGTTGCTACAGGTTGGTCATTAACATCGGCTTATTTTCACCTAGTTATGTTATTTATGGGCAAGTCATTGTAACATGCTGGCAATGGGTTAAAGATTTTCAATCCTAATTATATATTGTCTTGGTGGAGCCCTGGACTGGACTCCTATGGTAACAAACCAGGTGTCTGTTTATAATCCAGCTCCCACTTTTGCCTGACTTATTATCCCCCACCTTGCATTTAGCGAGAAGCAGGGGATATAGTATTAGGCTCCGTCCATCCGTCTGTACATACGTAGAATTGGAATATCTTAAGAACCGTTGACTAGATTCTTTTCAGATTTGGTACCTAGCTTCATCACTGTATAAGAAAGATCCCAGTCAGGTTTGGTGACCTTGACCTTAATTTCAAGGTCATAAAGGGACTTTAACGTTTTACCCTTGTCAGTGAGATATCTCAAGAACTGTTCACTAGATTTTCTTCATATTCAACACCAAGCTTTATCTAGGGAAGGCGCAGGGCCCAGTTGAGTTTGGTGACCTTCACTTAATTTTCAAGGTCACAGTGACACTTTGAAGATTTCAGTGTGTTAACCTGCATGTTAAGATGGTCAGCGAGATATCTCAAGAACCATTCACTGGACTTTCTTCATATTTGACACCAAGCTTCATCTAGGGAAAGTGCAAGGCCCAGTCGATATTGGTGACCTTCACTTAATTTTCAAGGTCACAAAGACACTTTGAAGTTTTCACCATGTTAAATTGCATGTTAAGATAGTCAGCAAGATATCGCAAAAACAATTCACTGGATCTTTTTCATATTTGACACCAAGCTTCATCTAATGCAGGTACAGAGCCAAGTCGATTTTGGTGACCTTCACATAATTTTCAAGGTCACTATGACACTTTGAAGATTTCAGCATGTTAACCTGAATTCACTGGATTTTCTTCATAGCCTTTCAGGACTTCCCTTGAATATTGTTCAATAAGCAATTTCTTTAGTACCATTTTTGCATATTTCATACACTATGACATTCATGTCACGGTCAAAGTCAGTCTTGAAAATATTTGTGTGTTTGAACAACTGAAGAGCAAGACTTCAAGAGAGGTTGACTGGTCATGTTTTTGTTGACATTTAACTTCATCTTAAACTTTCATTACTTTTTAAGTTTGATTTGATAATTTACGGCGAGAGATTATTAGTGACAATGCCTGTTATAGATATCTTGCCTCTTTGAGTGGCATTTTAGAAGTTGAGACGTACGATATTGAACAAACTTTATGGATAACAACTTCTTTTATTTTGTGAGTGTGACGTCTCGATACAGATCCTTGTACCGTTGTCAGTTAAGAATAACGAAGCTTCCTGCTTGACAATGGTGCAAGGATATGCATCGAATGATATCAGTCGCTGGATTGGAGGGTCAGGTTTGCTGACTTGGTTGATGCATGTCATTGCTTCCCAGTTGCATAGATTGATGCTCATGCTGTTGATCTCTGGATTCTCGGGTCCAGACTCGATTATTGTGCCTGCATTTTTTTTAAGGAGTCTTGTCATTTCTGTTGGCAGGATTTACTGAAGTTCACACCACAGACCCACCATGACCGAGGAGCTTTACAGCTGGCTCTCACAGAACTCGAGAATGTCACGCACAAACTGAATGAACGGAAACGTCACAGCGAACAAAAGTTTATGGCCCGTCAGATCACAAGTCAGTTGTCACGGCAACTGAACCAAGGTGTCATCAAGGCAGCGGAGAGTCCGCGGAGACTACTGCGACAAGATGACATGGAGCAAGTGGTAACGGAACCCAACTTGTTTGTCTTTACTAAATATGGAGCTAACATGATATGCCAGAATGTTGTGAGACCTCTGTATTCATTGTAGCTGAGCCATTTAAATGTCATTTTATCAGACATTTAAATTTATTTTAGTTGTTATGACTTTTTATATATTTTCAGGTTGGGGAAACAGCATCAATGAAGTCCAAAAATGTCCGAGTGTTCCTGATGAATGATTGTGTCATGTTCGTCAAGGTTGGAACGAAGTAAGTCAGTGTCACTGAGATTGTAGTGTTCTCCCTACCTACTGGTGGATCTAGATGGGTGGCTCCAGACGGCTGGCCTGGCTTACTATAGGTCTCCCAATCCACTGGTGGATCCAGATGGGTGGCTCCAGACGGCTGGCCTGGCTTAGTGTGCGTCTCCCAATGCACTGGTGGATCTGGATGGGTGGCTCCAGCTGGCAGCCTGGCTTATTGTAGGTCTCCCCAATCCACTGGTGGATCTAGATGGATGGCTGCAAAGAGCTGGCCTGGCTTATTGTAGGTCTCCCAATCCACTGGTGTATCCAGATGGGTGGCTGCAAAGAGCTGGCCTGGCTTATTGTAGGTCTCCCAATCCACTGGTGGATCTAGATGGGTGGATCCAGATGGCTGGCCTGGCTTATTGTAGGTCTCCCAATCCACTGGGGGATCCAGATGGGTGGATCCAGATGGGTGGATCCAGATGGCTGGCCTGGCTTATTGTAGGTCTCCCAATCCACTGGTGGATCTGGATGGGTGGCTCCAGCTGGCAGCCTGGCTTATTGTAGGTCTCCCAATCCACTGGTGGATCTAGATGGGTGGATCCAGATGGCTGGCCTGGCTTATAGATGGGTGGATCCAGATGGCTGGCCTGGCTTATTGTAGGTCTCCCAATCCACACTGGGTGGGGATCTAGATGGAGGTGGATCAGATGGCTGGCCTGGCTTATTGTAGGGGTCTCCCAATCCACTGGGGGATCCAGATGGGTGGATCCAGATGGCTGGCCTGGCTTATTGTAGGTCTCCCAATCCACTGGTGGATCTGGATGGGTGGCTCCAGCTGGCAGCCTGGCTTATTGTAGGTCTCCCAATCCACTGGGGGATATAGATGGGTGGATCCAGATGGCTGGCCTGGCTTATTGTAGGTCTCCCAATCCACTGGGGGATATAGATGGGTGGATCCAGATGGCTGGCCTGAGCTTATTGTGGGTCTCCCAATCCACTGGTGGATCTAGATGGGTGGCTCCAGATGGCTGGCCTGGCTTAGTGTAGGTCTCCCAATCCACTGGGGGATATAGATGGGTGGATCCAGATGGCTGGCCTGGCTTATTGTAGGTCTCCCAATCCACTGGGGGATCCAGATGGGTGGATCCAGATGGCTGGCCTGGCTTATTGTAGGTCTCCCAATCCACTGGTGGATCTGGATGGGTGGCTCCAGCTGGCAGCCTGGCTTGTGTATCCAGGTCTCCCAATCCACTGGGGGATATAGATGGGTGGATCCAGATGGCTGGCCTGGCTTATTGTAGGTCTCCCAATCCACTGGTGGATATGGATGGGTGGATCCAGATGGCTGGCCTGGCTTATTGTAGGTCTCCCAATCCACTGGTGGATCTAGATGGGTGGCTCCAGATGGCTGGCCTGGCTTATTGTAGGTCTCCCAATCCACTGGTGGATCCAGATGGATGGGTGGATCAGATGGCCCAGCCCTGGCTTGTGTGGTCTCCCAATCCCACTGGGGGATATAGATGGGTGGATCCAGATGGCTGGCCTGGCTTATTGTAGGTCTCCCAATCCACCCACTGGGTGGATCTGGATGGGTGGCTCCAGATGGCTGGCCTGGCTTATTGTAGGTCTCCCAATCCACTGGGGGGATATAGATGGGGTGGATCAGATGGCTGGCCTGGCTCCATTGTAGGTCTCCCAATCCACTGGGGATCTAGATGGGTGGCTCCAGATGGCTGGCCTGGCTTGTGTGGGTCTCCCAATATCCACTGGGGGATATAGATGGGTGGATCCAGATGGCTGGCCTGGCTTATTGTAGGTCTCCCAATCCACTGGTGAATCTAGATGGGTGGCTCCAGCTGGCAGCCTGGCTTAGTGTAGGTCTCCCAATCCACTGGTGGATCTAGATGGGTGGATCCAGATGGCTGGCCTGGCTTATTATGGGTCGTCTACAGGCTTATCGAGATGGGGTGGTTTTACTTTGTGGCCTGTAGTTGGGAATGCTTGATTGGTGAAGATCAAAACACCTCACTTATGCACCAGCTTTATGTTTTCTATTACTCTGCCCTTCCAGAGATCAGGGTGGTTACTCGACCGAGCGATATCGGCTGAAGTGGATGGCCAACCTCCGAGACTTGGAGGTGAAGGATTCTGCCATTACCCCGGACATGGAGAGCGTCGTTAAAGGGGGACGAGGAAACTCAGCATCTACTCCACACAGATAGGTAGGCAGGAACACTGGTATGGATATACAGTGTTATACCATGTGACTTGTAATGCAAGGGAGATAACTCAGCATCTACTCCACACAGATAGGTAGGCAGGAACACTGGTATTGATATACAGTGTTATACCATGTGACTTGTAATGCAAGGGAGATAACTCAGCATCTACTCCACACAGATAGGTAGGCAGGAACACTGGTATTGATATACAGTGTTATACAATGTGACTTGTAATGCAAGGGAGATAACTCAGCATCTACTCCACACAGATAGGTAGGCAGGAACACTGGTAGTGATGGTTACACAACACCAAATGTTTTCCCATAGACTTCTATAGTAGCCTTATATTTTTTTAAAAATAATCCAGGCTATCAACAGCCATTCCATGTGCACATGGGTACACTCTGGCCTTTAAACTACCATAAAAACACACTATCTGGCCAACTTGTCCGGCTCGTTTTGAGAGCACAGGAAGCGGAACACATCAACCCCAGATCCGCACCAAATGTCACCTACTGGAAAATATTTGTACACACAATAAGCATAAGTCATGGTGATGAAAAATCACAGCACTGAATACTTAAAATTGTGGTCAGTTTTAATTACTGGTTGGACATGCTTTTAAAAACATAAACATCTTACACTATTTCATCCAATCACAGCTGTCACATGTCTTTATCTCTTCATTTTGTTTACATACGCATCTAAGCTCAGTGAGCAAGCGATTCTCATTTAGTGTAGTATAACCTGTAGGAAAATTTAGAAACATTTGCCCTAGGCAAATCTGTGACTTATGTACTGTATATACATGCAACTTCTCAGAAAAAATATAAAACTGCATGAAGCTTCAATACTTTTTCCTGTCCAACATATCTATATGGCACAAGAATATATGGATTTGCTGCACTGACAGAGCTGTAAGAGTTATATCATGTCTATTTCACCAAAGCTATACAAAATGCACTTCTGCATTAATAGAGAAAGTTTTTAAATCATACATATACCATGGGAGTTTACTCTTATTTCACAAAAAGGGGCCATGGGTTAATTCCATGCATGACTGGGACTGCCTTGATCATATCAATCCAAACTATATTTTTGAACGACAAAAATCATTGAATTCAGGCCAGAAATTGGACAGGTTTAACATTAAAAGCAGCTTTAACATCCTGACATATGTAAGGCTGGATGATGAACTTTGCCAGAATGTAATGAGTGAGGGGTTGGATTATGCCTAGCAGTCTGAAACACTGACCACAGTACCCTGCAGCCTGTTAGCTCGATCAAGGCAAATGACCCTTTCAACAGATGAATTCACTTTTTTAGACCACAGCATGATAAGAACTTACACTTGAATCTATTGATTCATCAAGCTAAGACTTTGAAATACTTCCAGAAATTCAAAACTATTGACTGTATTGTTTTGAGGCTGTTACACTTGCCAACTTCATGTATAAGCCAGTTTAGAGGAACAAAGTGAAAAATCCACATAACTTTGGAAATTTATTAGTTACCCTGCCCTAAACTGAATATTTTTAATTACAATTAACAGTATTTGACAATATCAGCTAAAAACAGAGCTCTCTGCAGTAATTTATGGGTTACTGGGTTAGAGAAAGACACAATGTATTTGGGTAAACAGGGAGATAATTTTAAGATATCGAACACTCTCATGTCAATAAAATGTGAATTCAGACCCATAATATTACATTCCACAAGGGTCAATTGTTATTATTTACATCTAAGCAGCTTCTGGGATTGATATACAGCCCTTATTTCATGTCTGGGAAGCTGAAATACTACACACTGAGGGCATTAAGGGGACACTGTCAGAAATTTCTAATGTATGAGGATGACCGAGTGATGGAATTTGGTAGTGAGACATTTTGGTGCCTTAACTGGACTGGGACACTTAAATGTACTATATGTACCTACATGTCCAAGTACTGCAACTTCTACAAGGCGGTGAAGCATATCGAAGCAAAGGAGTATGCTTGATTAGACACTGCCAACAACAGACTCGGGCCGGCATGTCGAAATACCACATTGGATGTGAAGGCTTCTTTTTCTGCTGTATTTGTGAAGATACACCTCCCCATTCACCAACAGGCATTCTACAAGCTGAAAATAGTGTTGAGATTACATTAAATGTCAAATCATAAAATCTATAACAGCAATGAGACAGTTGTTAATAAAACAGAAATTCATTTTGAAAGTCCTATGGGTGAAAAAAAGGGTATATTTTAAAAAGGAAAAGAAAATTAGGTCGTTTTATATTCAAAAGGGGACAGGCAGAAAGAATTGATCATATGCTACACTGTTTGCATTTAACACAAGGGTTTGTGACATGTTCTGCTGTCAGCAGTGAACAAATTTCATGATATTCTTATCATTTGACTTCAAATTGACCCTCAGGAGATTAACTTAGACACTCACATTGTTGTGGCAGTGGTGATTTTAACCTAATTTGTTGTCAAATTCATCAGTTCCAACAAATTTAGAAGCCAGGGAACCACTTCTTGATGGTAAGACTCACCGTGAGGGTCTTTTTCCCACTGTTCTGACCACAAACGAAGCAACGCTCATATTCTGGACACTAAAACAATCTATTCCACTCAAAACAGCCCTATCTTTACTCCCAGTACCTTTAAATTTGCCTCTACATTAATGCTAACATGTTTCCATGGTGAAATAAACACAGGAAATCATGTAAAGTATGAATTACTGAAAAGTGCTCGAACCCTACAGGTTACACAACACCAAATGTTTTCCCATAGACTTCTATAGTAGCCTTATATTTTTTTAAAAATAATCCAGGCTATCAACAGCCATTCCATGTGCACATGGGTACACTCTGGCCTTTAAACTACCATAAAAACACACTATCTGGCCAACTTGTCCGGCTCGCTTTATGAAAGCACAGGAAGCGGAACACATCAACCCCAGATCCGCACCAAATGTCACCTACTGGAAAATATCTGTACACACAATAAGCATAAGTCATGGTGATGAAAATCACAGCACTGAATACTTAAAATTGTGGTCAGTTTTAATTACTGGTTGGACATGCTTTTAAAAAACATAAACATCTTACACTATTTCATCCAATCACAGCTGTCACATGTCTTTATCTCTTCATTTGTTTACATACGCATCTCGCTCAGTGAGCAAGCGATTCTCATTTAGTGTAGTATAACCTGATATACAGTGTTATACCATGTGACTTGTAGTGCAAGGGAGATAACTGAGCATCTACTCCACATGGATAGGTAGGCAGGAACACTGGTAGTGATATACAATGTTATACAATGTGACTTGTAATGCAAGGGAGTTAACTGAGCATCTACTCAGATCAGATGAAGTGTGAGCGAGTGAGTTTTGGTTTACGCCACTTTTAGCAGTATTCCAGCAATATCACTGCAGGGGACACCAGAAGTAGGCTTCACACATTGTACCTATGTGGGGAATGGAACGTAGGTCTTCAGCATGACAAGCCAACACTGTATCCACTAGGCTACCTCAACGCCCTTAGATGGGATGAAAGCAACACTGGCAGTAATATACAGTGTTTTCATGGGACTTGTGATACAAGGGAGATAACTTTTTGGCAGATTTGGCCATGTATGGCACTGCATGCTTACAGTGAGAATGGATGGATTCATTAATGACAAGGACTGGGGATATAGCCTAGTGGATATAGAGATTATTAACCGAGTGTGTTTCCATTTCATTAATATCATATATTAGGAATAAAAACTGTATTATGCGAGCCTTTGGCGAGTTATCAGATTTGGATACCAAGTTTATCAGATTGCTTTATTGCACCGAAAACACCCTCCATTAGATGATAAACAGCATTTACTGGACACTTTGGTTTAGATTACCCTCATGTTCCCGTGTTTGAAGCCTGCTGTTGGTGATACTGATGGTCTACTGGTATCATCAATCTGTCAGACATGGTAACATATCACAACATTAATAGACTTTAGTAACTGCTTTTCTTTCTTAAACCATGATGGCTGATCACTGGATTGTACAGTGTTCCAATTTGAATAGGCTGATCACTGGATTGTCTGTCTTGATTATTTACAGGCAGCCATCAGACACCTGGAATATTGCTGAGTGCGGCGTTAAACAACTAACAATCACTCAAACAGTCCAGCTTAAATAAGAATGTGATATCTAAAGTATGAGAATTAGCTGATCAAGATTGGAAGTACAACAGTTTTCACTGAGATTAAGGAAGTCAGTATATATGTTATTGTGGATGTTGCAGATAAGCCTGAGGAAGACCCCTTCCACCTGTTCGCAGATAAGCCTGACGCGGACCTGAACGAGATGCTGCACGACTTGCCTGTGCTGGCCCAGATCAGTACACTGGTGTCCTCACTCAAACGTAACTACATGGTACGTCCACTGTGTGAGTGAGGGAGTGACTGAATGAGAAATGCAGTCGTAAGATCAGAGAGAGAAGGAACAAATGAATGGATGAGTGCAAGAATGTGTGAGTGACTGAAAAGTTGTTCCTGCATATATCAGAGATTGGCTGACAACACATCTACACAGTAAATGCAGGGGCATGGGATAACAGATTCTTCCTGACTATATCCTTGGATCCAACCAACCGCCTGTGCTTGGACAACTTCATCATTCATCACAGGTGGTATTTTATTGACAGTGTTCATGTCATCATTACAACCTTGGATCAACACTCTGACAAAATGTGATTCTGTTTCTGCTAGTTAAAGGGTTCATCTTCTTTCTGAAGATAGAAAGATATCTAAAAAAGGTTACAACGTTCTAAACTCATTAACTCACTCACTCACTCACTCTGTTACCAGGATCTGTCGGAGGAGCATATACAGGAACACAGACGAGACTTGCAGAGACTCGTCCACATCAAAGATGAGCAGCTCCGATTGGTCAACAGTTGCTCTATCGTTCTCTCTGACTGCACCAAGTAAGGGGAGATTACTCTCAACTGTCTATAAGTTATGAATGTTGAAGTAGTATAACACACCTTTAAAAGATGAATAGTGAAGCGGTGTAACACCTATGTAAGTGATGAATAGTGAAGCGGTGTAACACCTATATAAGTGGTGAATAGTGAAGCGGTGTAACACCTATATAAGTGATGAATAGTGAAGCGGTGTAACACCTATATAAGTGATGAATAGTGAAGCGGTGTAACACCTATATAAGTGGTGAATAGTGAAGCTGGTGTAACACCTATATAAGTGAATAGTGAAGCTGGACACACATGGGGCGGTGTAACACCTATATAAGTGATGAATAGTGAGTGAAGCGGTGTAACACCTATATAAGTGATGAATAGTGAAGCGGTGTAACACCTATATAAGTGATGAATAGTGAAGCGGTGTAACACCTATATAAGTGGTGAATAGTGAAGCGGTGTAACACCTATATAAGTGATGAATAGTGAAGCGATGAATAATTGTGGCGATTGTAACACCTATATAAGTGAATAGTGAAGCGTGTAACACCTATCAGTGAATAAGTGATGAAATATGTAACACCTATATAAGTGAATAGTGAAGCGGTGTAACACCTATATAAGTGGTTAAGCAGTGTAACACCTATGTAAGTGGTGAATAGTGAAGCGGTGTAACACCTATATAAGTGGTGAAGCAGTGTAACACCTATGTAAGTGGTGAATAGTGAAGCGGTGTAACACCTATATAAGTGATGAATAGTAAAGTGGTATACGACCCTGGATATGATGGATATTGAAGTGATACAACACCCCAATGGTCATTGATGCATGATAAAGTAGTATAACACCCCCAAAAGTGATGATTATTGAAATGATTTATTTTCCAGAAGTGAGAAGGTGCGGTACGTTCTTCAGACCCCAATTGCGTCTATCAAACATGAGTGGTGCATGGACTTCCTGATAGCTAAACTAGCAACAGGTAGGATTTTCTAATAGATTCACTGTCTATCAAATTGTTGGCCAGATTGCCAACAGAAAGATTTCACGTATCTCAGTCAGTGTCTCCATCTCGTATCACACGTCTCAGTCAGTGTCTCCATCTCGTATCACGCGTCTCAGTCAGTGTCTCCATCTCGTATCACATGTCTCAGTCCTCATCTCTGTCATGATGCAGATAAGCATAACGACCCGGGCTGGGGGGACCTGAGCACCGAGGACACCCAGGATCTGCCTCCAGCATTCTTCATGCGGTGTCTCCCAGTAGACGTCCCTCGGCACTACACCAAGGTTAGTCTTGTACTGTCTCTGCCTGAATCTTGTCGTCTCCCTGGCTGCCATACTGGACACAGTGTTTGGCCGGGTTCATTGGTCCTCAATTAACGGGATCGGTGGTCAGGCTCGCTGACTTGTTTGACACATGTCATCGGTTCCCCATTGCGCATATCGATGCTCATGCTGTTGATCACTGGATTGTCTGGTCCAGACTCGATCATTTACAGACCGACGCCATATAGCTGGAATATTGCTGAGTGCGGCGTAAAACTCAACTCACTCACTCACTCACTCATTGGTCCTCATACTATCAATCACATGGTGGCATTTCCCACACAATCAGGGTATGCTTCTGTGATCTTGTGACTAGTATTCCCCTCATAATCAGGGTATGCCTCTGTCATCTTGTGGCTAGTATTCCCCACACAATCAGGGTATGCCTCTGTGATCTTGTGACTAGTATTCCCCACACAATCAGGGTATGCCTCTGTGATCTTGTGGCTAGTATTCCCCACACAATCAGGGTATGCTTCTGTGATCTTGTGACTAGTATTCCCCTCATAATCAGGGTATGCCTCTGTGATCTTGTGGCTAGTATTCCCCACACAATCAGGGTATGCCTCTGTGATCTTGTGACTAGAATTCCCACACAATCAGGGTATGCCTCTGTGATCTTGTGGCTAGTATTCCCACACAATCAGGGTATGCTTTCTGTGATCTTGTGACTAGAATTCCCCACACAATCAGGGTATGCCTCTGTGATCTTGTGACTAGAATTCCCCACACAATCAGGGTATGCCTCTGTGATCTTGTGACTAGAATTCCCCACACAATCAGGGTATGCCTCTGTGATCTTGTGGCTAGTATTCCCACACAATCAGGGTATGCCTCTGTGATCTTGTGGCTAGAATTCCCACACAATCAGGGTATGCCTCTCTGTGATCTTGTGGACTAGAATTCCCCCACACAATCAGGGTATGCTTCAATGTGATCTTGTGGCTAGAATTCCCCACACAATCAGGGTGTGCCGCTGTGATCTTGTGGCTAGAATTCCCCACATAATCAGGGGTATGCTCTGTGATCTTGCGTGACTAGTATTCCCCAGTGATCTTGTGACTAGAATTCCCCACACAATCAGGGTATGCCTCTGTGATCTTGTGGCTAGTATTCCCCACACAATCAGGGTATGCCTCTGTGATCTTGTGACTAAATTCCCCACACAATCAGGGTATGCCTCTGTGATCTTGTGGCTAGAATTCCCCACACAATCAGGGTATGCCTCTGTGATCTTGTGACTAGAATTCCCCACACAATCAGGGTATGCCTCTGTGATCTTGTGGCTAGTATTCCCCACACAATCAGGGTATGCCTCTGTGATCTTGTGACTAGAATTCCCCACACAATCAGGGGTATGCCTCTGTGATCTTGTGGCTAGAATTCCCCACACAATCAGGGTATGCTTCTGTGATCTTGTGACTAGAATTCCCCACACAATCAGGGGTATGCTTCTGTGATCTTGTGACTAGAATTCCCCACACAATCAGGGTATGCCTCTGTGATCTTGTGACTAGAATTCCCCACACAATCAGGGTATGCCTCTGTGATCTTGTGACTAGAATTCCCCACACAATCAGGGTATGCCTCTGTGATCTTGTGGCTAGAATTCCCCACACAATCAGGGTATGCCTCTGTGATCTTGTGCTAGAATTCCCCACACAATGTATGCCTCTGTGATCTTGTGACTAGAATTCCCCACACAATCAGGGTATGCCTCTGTGATCTTGTGGCTAGAATTCCCCACACAATCAGGGTATGCCTCTGTGATCTTGTGGCTAGAATTCCCCACACAATCAGGGTATGCCTCTGTGATCTTGTGGCTAGAATTCCCACACACAGGGTATGCTTCTGTGATCTTGTGGCTAGAATTCCCCACACAATCAGGGTCTCTGTGATCTTGTGACTAGAATTCCCCACACAATCAGGGTATGCCTCTGTGATCTTGTGGCTAGAATTCCCCACACAATCAGGGTATGCCTCTGTGATCTTGTGGCTAGTATTCCCCACACAATCAGGGTATGCCTCTGTGATCTTGTGGCTAGAATTCCCCACACAATCAGGGTATGCTTCTGTGATCTTGTGACTAGAATTCCCCACACAATCAGGGTATGCTTCTGTGATCTTGTGACTAGAATTCCCCACACAATCAGGGTATGCCTCTGTGATCTTGTGGACTAGTATTCCCCACACAATCAGGGTATGCCTCTGTGATCTTGTGGCTAGTATTCCCCACACAATCAGGGTATGCCTCTGTGATCTTGTGGCTAGAATCCCCCACACAATCAGGGTATGCTTCTGTGATCTTGTGGCTAGAATTCCCCACACAATCAGGGTATGCTTCTGTGATCTTGTGGCTAGTATTCCCCACACAATCAGGGTATGCCTCTGTGATCTTGTGGCTAGTATTCCCCACACAATCAGGGGTATGCCTCTGTGATCTTGTGGCTAGAATTCCCCACACAATCAGGGTATGCTTCTGTGATCTTGTGGCTAGTATTCCCCACACAATCAGGGTATGCCTCTGTGATCTTGTGGCTAGTATTCCCCACACAATCAGGGTATGCCTCTGTGATCTTGTGGCTAGAATTCCCC
The DNA here is from genome assembly GCF_003918875.1 of Haliotis rubra. Taxonomy (NCBI): domain Eukaryota; kingdom Metazoa; phylum Mollusca; class Gastropoda; order Lepetellida; family Haliotidae; genus Haliotis; species Haliotis rubra. The sequence goes on from NW_025765270.1 coordinate 348,165, forward strand.
ACACAATCAGGGTATGCCTCTGTGATCTTGTGGCTAGAATTCCCCACACAATCAGGGTATGCCTCTGTGATCTTGTGGCTAGAATTCCCCACACAATCAGGGTATGCCTCTGTGATCTTGTGGCTAGTATTCCCCACACAATCAGGGTATGCCTCTGTGATCTTGTGGCTAGTATTCCCCACACAATCAGGGTATGCCTCTGTGATCTTGTGGCTAGTATTCCCCACACAATCAGGGTATGCCTCTGTGATCTTGTGGCTAGTATTCCCCACACAATCAGGGTATGCCTCTGTGATCTTGTGGACTAGTATTCCCCCACACAATCAGGGTATGCCTCTGTGATCTTGTGGCTAGTATTCCCCACACAATCAGGGTATGCCTCTGTGATCTTGTGGCTAGTATTCCCCACACAATCAGGGTATGCCTCTGTGATCTCGTTGGTAGAGTGTCTGCCTCAAGATTGGTAGGTCCCCTTATTGCGTCATACTGTACAATGCTGAAACATGGTACTGTAAACGTATTATCAGGGTAGCACAGGTTCTGTTTTACAGCTTTTAAAGAAAAACATTTTAGTGAAATTCCCACCGTGAATAAACCTGTCATTCATTCAGTCTGTGCCATCTTGTAGCCCTAGTTGTTACCATAACACATCAAGTTTGAAGACAGAAATCTACAGGAATCTTAAAATGACTGATAGTAGCATAAAGAATCATACTTAACTGTCGCTGTAATGGATTTCCAAAACATAATTAAATAATGAGCCAAAATCCATGCGGCTGAATTTTAGCGAAAACAGCAATGTGTTGTTGTGGCCATGGAATTGGTCACATGACAGATGGTTTGATACAAAACAGATTACCATGAAGCGACTTGGAAAGAAATAATACAGCAGTATTTTATTTATTCATTAAGATTTTATTTACCAGTACATCATGAAGCGCGAATAGTCACTTAACACTCAATCATCTCATTCACAACAGCCCGGCTTGTTTGAAATCACAAAGAGCTTCATATACAGTAGATGTTAATTAGTCAGATCGTCAGAATTGAACATAAGACTGATGTGTTTTTCATCTCTTCCATGAGTAAACGGATTACTGTGTACTAGTATATCGCACTGATAGGGATTTCCTGTGAGTATGCAATAAACGGCGCCTGACAGGTTAAGCCACTCTGTTTGTTTTCACTGCTATTAGTGGCCAAAGAGACAGCTGGCAGTTCCGGCAATTACTGATTGCGCAAATAATTGACCGCGCGATGTAGTCTAAACTGTCAATTCCGCGAAAATTGCACCACACGAAAATAAGTACGTTTACAGTACTTGCTACCCTGGAACTTACGATAAAACAAGGACGCATTGGCTCCTCAATCGGAAAAGTCGTCAACTGGCTATCAGGTGTCCCCACTAGTGATAAACTTGAAAATGTACAAGTAGTGTTGTCCTGCAAAAAAACTTTCACCCACACACTAAGAATGGTTGAGATTGTAGTTTGGGCAGATAATGGTGTAAACCTGCGTAAAGTCAATTGATCATTACGATTCATGTGGGGATTTCTTTTTATTGTTCGATCGGCATTCTAGAAGTTGGTGAGTTAATAATAAAGCATACAACTTCCAGTATGTTGTATAGGGTGACATTTTGATGTGGATTCTTACACCTTTAAAAGTGAAACTGACTGACTGACTGAGTTTGGTTTCAGGGCTTTTAGCAATATTCCAGCAATATCGCGGGGGGACTTCACATTGTACCCATCTGGGGATTGAACCGGGTCTCATGATGACGAGCCAACGCTTTAAACACTAGACTACCCCACCGCCCCTAAAAGTGAATACAAGCAGGTGTTGAGAAGCATGTATGTTGTGACAAGCATCAGATCAGCATTAACATTGTTGTCCAGAAGTATTATTGAATTCTGGTAAGTCACTGGTTTGTCAGGGATATATTCAGTGGTGTTGCTGTTGCAGATGATGTGCGCCATCCCAGTGTTCATGACATCGAGCTCCGGCACCCGGATCAGCACCCAACACCTGTGGGTAGTTACCACCACTCCCACCAGGGGGCAGGTCTCCATCATCTCCATACACAACTCCAAACCAAGCCTCATCGAGAGCTTTAAGGCAGCAGACGTTGAGGTCACATGTACAGAGCATGTTCCGGGATATGCTAGAGAAGTGAAGGAATATGCATTCGCAGAGGATTGTGTCTGGCTTGGAACTATTGACAATGAGTAGGAAAATACTTCTCGTTATGAATTCAGAGCATATATACTCTTCAAAGAAGTTAAGCATCAAGAGTAAAGTTCTGAAAGGGTGATATTATTGATGCAAGTAAAAATGAACAAACAGATAGATGAACTGTGACAAAGACCAATCAACATGTACAATGTTGTGGATAAAGTCACTGTAGCAAACATTTGAGTGGTGAAACACAGCTGTCTTGAAAATGCACTTGGAGGTCAGAACAGAAATACGGGTACTGACAGACATCACATCCTCAGAAAGTTGTATGCATACCATTGACATTCAGTCAGTATTGTAAACAAATAGAAACAAGTATAAGGCTATAATTATGTGATGTTATAAAGAATTGATGATGTCATGATATTGTCTTCAAGAGTGAAGCATTGTGGTATCATGACACTTCAACTGATGTGGGTCAGTGGGGTTAAAGTGTTCATCTGTCACTCTGAAGACACGGGTTTGATTCACCACGTAGGTCCAATTTGAGAAGCCCATTTATGGTATCCCCTCCGTCATATCGAAAAGCAGTGTATATCAATACTCACTCACTCAACTGACCAATCAGCATTCAGGGTAGCTCTAAAGCACATGTTCGGATGTCAGTAAGTTAATGCACTCTGTCCACACTTCAGACTGTTTTGTATTTGAATAAATCTAAGTGTGATATTTGACATAACAGATTTTGATCTATGTTTGAGATGTAAACTTGAGGATTCTTTTCCCAGGATCCTCATCTTCCCACTGACGAGTTCTGATGGGATGCGACGTGAAGCAGTGGTGAAGTTCACTCTGCCAGCTGCACCGCTGTCCATGAAGTACGTGGATGAGCGACTCTTCTGTGGACTGGTCAATGGATCCTTGGCTGTTTTCTCCAGGGATAACGGTAATGTCTTGTTTCACAGGACGATCATACAGACGGCAGCCATTGTTATTACAAGTTTAGTGTATTCATCTGTATCATAAGGCTTGTTAGCAATCTTCAGGTACAGGGTTCCAGTTGTCTCTTGTTTTCTTCGAACTTGACCATGATTTTACTGATGTAATCTACACAAAGAATGTCGGCAAGAGAGGTCCTTCCTCCATGGAATCTGTCGAATAACCATGAGGTATTCTTTTGGTCATATTTCCTTAACACACAACATTGTTTGAATTACAGGTAATACATGTTCTATAAACTATTTTGTATCCTGAAAAGTGCTCACAGATCTTGATGGAGTGAGTGAGTTTATGTCACTGAGGGTTGTTGTTGGAGCAAAGTTCAAATCCATGTACATGTGTAGCAACGTTGTGGAGCCCACAAGTGTGGTGCTTGAACACCAAGGATCATTACAAGGGCAGTTATGAGATTCATATCTGTTATAAGCAGATCCTGGAAATGCTAAGGTAGGATACTCTGCCCAGCGAACTGCAGCCAGATGACTGCTAAAGGGTCTTTCAAGTCCCTCTTTGGATGACCAGCCACCATCAGTGAATATTTTACTTGTTGAAGTGCATGAGTGAGTAAAAATTATGATTTGTTGATACAAGTAGGTTAGCACAGCAGGTACAGTACGGACTTGTTAGGCCAAAGACTAGGGTTTGAATTCAATGACCTGCTGCAGTAAAGCTAAAGGCTGTGTTAAAAACTCACTCACTCACTCTGTTTCAGATGGCGCATGGAATGTAAATTCTCCTCACTCCTTAAATCTCTCAAACACCATCATATCCTGCATGAAGGTAATTGATGACGACCTCTGGGTTGCCTTGACGACCAAGATTCTTGTCCTGGAAATTGACAGTTTGAAAGAAAAGGTAAGTTTACATTTATGGTGGGAGTTGTGTACGGGGCTGACTGAAGGACTGATTAATGCTGTTGTAAATATTCAGTGATATTAAAACACTGTTGCAATACTACTGCAGTTTATTAGCAATATTGATTGTTAGAACACTAGCAATACTACAGCAGTTTATTAGCAATATTGATTGTTAGAACACTGTAGCAATACTACAGCAGTTTATTAGCAATATTGATTGTTAGAACACTAGCAATACTACAGCAGTTTATTAGCAATATTGATTGTTAGAACACTGTAGCAATACTACAGCAGTTTATTAGCAATATTGATTGTTAGAACACTGTAGCAATACTACAGCAGTTTATTAGCAATATTGATTGTTAGAACACTGTAGCAATACTACCGCAGCATTGTTTTGCAATACTACTGCAGTTTATTAGCAATATTGATTGTTAGAACACTGTAGCAATACTACTGCAGTTTATTAGCAATATTGATTGTTAGAACACTGTAGCAATACTACAGCAGTTTATTAGCAATATTGATTGTTAGAACACTGTAGCAATACTACTGCAGTTTATTAGCAATATTGATTGTTAGAACACTGTAGCAATACTACAGCAGTTTATTAGCAATATTGATTGTTAGAACACTGTAGCAATACTACAGCAGTTTATTAGCAATACTACTGCAATATTAGTTGTTAGAACACTGTAGCATTACTACTGCAGTTTATTACCAATATTGATTGTTAGAACACTAGCAATACTACAGCAGTTTATTAGCAATATTGATTGTTAGAACACTGTAGCAATACTGCAAGTTGTAATACAGATTAGGTCAAAGTATTTTAATTGTTAAAACATTGTTGCAATACTATTGCAGTTTGTACCATTCCGAAAGCAGTGATTGTTAAAACATGGTTGGAATATATTGCAGTTTTATACCAGTCCTGCAATAGTGATTGTTAAACCACTTCCTTCAGGAAGTCGTTGGACTTACGAGTGAGGCAGCTTGAATACAGTCAGATTTGTTGGTGTCTCACATCAAATAGTGTTAACTGATGTGGATATGTCTCATTGGAGGAACCTGTTAATATCAAATAGTGTTAACTGATGTGGATATGTGCAGTGTGATTGTGTGAGCTGGTCAGTGGTGTGTCATCGTGTCTCCGTGACTTAGGATGTGGATGATAACTGTGGATTTTGTTGGAATGTTCAACATGGCATAAAGATTGTTCAGCGTCGGAGTGTCTGCTTGTGTCATAGAATACCTGAGTTTGTCAGCGGAAGACCCGGGCATGTTGTAAGGAATGCCTAGATTTGTCCCATAGCATTATATATTACCTATATGTTACTGACGTGTCAGTTCAAGGGTCACATGGCCACTCTGAGATTCAATGCTGGTATGTCTGACTGGAGCTGCACACCTCCTCCCGAGTGATCCTACACCGAGTTACATATGTCAGTAAGTATACATGACCTAATCACTGTAACTATTTGTCTGCAGACAACACATGATCTGTCCATTGAATCTGATAACCTGGTCATCCATGAGTTTACTACTTCTGGTGTGGGGATCTGGGTGTCGTTCAAGGACTCCGCCAAACTACGTCTGTACCACACCGAAACCTTAGAGAACCTTCAGGAGATCAACATAGCGTCTGCTGTCAGCAGACTTCTGGAAGGTAGTGTAGTCATCTGTTTCCTGGAAGTCTTTATATGCCTAATCACAATACTCCTGCCACATAGGTCGTACTTCCATCAGCTTCTACCATCCATTTTATCAAATACTCTACCATCCATCCATCCATCCATGACATACTCTACCATACATCACGTACTCTACCATACATCTATTCTACTCTACCATCCATTCATTTACTCTACCATCCATCATCTACTCTAATCTACTCTAATCCATTCTACCACCCATCTACTCTACCATACATCCATCTACTCTATCATCCATCCATCTATTCTACCTTCATCTATTCTACTCTACCATCAATGATTTACTCTACCATCCATCATCTATTCTATCAACCATCCATTTACTCTACCATCCATCTTGACTCTACCATCCATCTATTCTACTCTACCATCCATTCATTTACTCTACTATCCATCATCTACTCTACCATCCATTTATTCTACTTTACCACCCATCTATTCTATTCTACCATCCATCTATTCTACTCTACCATCCATGCATCTACTCTACCATCCATCCACTCTACCATCCATCATCTACTCTACCATCCATCTATTGTAATCTCTACCATCCATCCATCTATCTCACCATCAATCCATCTATTCTACCATCATCTTCCTACTCTACCATCGATCATCCTACTCTACCATCTATTAATTTACTCTACCATCCATCCATCTATTCTACCATCATCTTCTCTACTCTACCAGACCGTGAAGATCCGGGGTAGAATAGGTCTTCAGCAACTTCCATGTGCTTGCTATAAAAGGGTCTCTTGTCTGGAGGCTTACTAACGGATCGGGTTGGTCAGTTTCATGACTTGGTTGGACACATGTCATCGTTCTCTCCAGCGAGATCGATGCTCATGCTGTTGATCACTGGATTGTCTGGTCCAGACTCGATTATTTACAGACGCCATATAGCTGGAATATTGCTGAGTGCAGCGTGAAAACTAAACTCACCACTCACTCTGCTCTACCATTGATCATCTACTCTACCATCCATCTATTCTACTCCACCATCCATCCATGTATTCTACTTCTACTATACTTCCATCTACTCTACCATCCATTTATCCATCTACTCTAACATCTATCCTTCCATCTACTCTACCATCCATTTATCCATCTACTCAACCCATCCTATCCTTCCATCTACTCTACCATCCATCATCCATCTACTCTAACATCTATCCTTCCATCTACTCTACCATCCATTTATCCATCTACTCTACCATCCATGTATTCTACTTCACCATCTATCCCCCATGTACTCTGCTACCATAATCTATTCTTACTCTACCATCTATCCCTCCATCTACTCTACATTCATCTACTCTACCATCCATTTATCCATCTACTCTACCATCCATGTATTCTACTCTACCATCTATCCCTCCATCTACTCTTACATCCATCTACTCTACCATATCCATCTTTTTTCTACTCTTACCATCTATCCTTCCATCTACTCCACCATCCATCATTCTACTCTACTATCTGTCCTTCCATTTACTACTCTACCATCCATCCATCCATCTATTCTACTCATCCCTTCCATCTAATCCTACCATCTATCCATCTATTCTACAATCTATCCTTCCATCGAATCTACCATCTATCCCTCCATCTACACTACCATCCATCATCTACTCTACCATCTGTCCTTCCATTTACTCTATCATCCATCCATCCATCCATCTAATCTACCATCCTTCCATCTAATATACCATCCTTTCATCTAATCTACCATCTATCCATCTATTCTACCATCCTTCCATCTATTCTACCATCCTTCCATCTATTCTACCATCCTTCCATCTATTCTACCATCTATCCATCTATTCTACCATCCTTCCATCTAATCTACCATCCTTCAATCTAATCTATTATCTATTCTACCATCCTTCCATCTATTCTACCATCCTTCCATCTATTCTACCATCCTTCCATCTATTCTACCATCCTCCCATCTAATCTACCATCTATTCTACCATCCTTCCATCTAATCTACCATCTATCCATCTATTCTACCATCTATCCATCTATTCTACCATCCTTCCATCTATTCTACCATCCTTCCATCTAATCTACCATCCTTCCATCTAATCTACCATTTATCCATCCATCCATCTATTCTACCATCTTTCCATCTAATCTACCATCTATCCATCCATCCATCTATTTTATAATCTATCCATCTATTCTACAATCTATCCATCTAATCTACCATCCTTCCATCTAATCTACCATCCTTCCATCTAATCTACCATCCATCCATCTATTCTACAATCTATCCATCTATTTTACCATCCTTCCATCTAATCTACCATCCTTCCATCTAATCTACCATCCTTCCATCTAATCTACCATCTATCCATCCATCTATTCTACCATCCTTCCATCTAATCTACCATCTATCCATCCATCTATACTACCATCCTTCCATCTAATCTGCCATCTATCCATCCATCCATCTATTCTACCACTCTATCCATCTATTCTACAATCTATCCATCTAATCTATCCATCTTGGGGCGGTGGGGTAGCCTAATGGTTAAAGCTGCTGGCTCGTCACGCCGAAGACCCGGGTTCGAATCCCCACATGGGTACAATGTGTGAAGCCCATTTCTGGTGTCCCCCGCCGTGATGTTGCTGGAATATTGCTAAAAGTGACTTAAAACCAAACTCAGTCAGTCCAGTCTATCCATCTAATCTACCATCCTTCCATCTAATGTACCATCCTTCCATCTAATCTACCATCCTTCCATCTAATCTACCATCTATCCATCTACTCCTCTATCCATCATCTACATCCTTACCCCAGACGCTGTGTTCAGCTGCTGGTATCAACCTGTTGCTCCCGGCTACTATAACGTGTGTTTGTTTCTCCAGAGAGGAAGAGCAAGGTGATGACTGACGACCAGCCGGACGGATACAGCAGCTGTGTCATCACCAGTTTGTCAGCCAGCAAGGGACTGCTTTGGATTGGGACCAATCACGGCTTTGTTCTCACCCTACCTCTACCTCGCTTGAAGGATGGTGTCCCACTGGCCAGTGGGCGGCCCAAAATATCACACCATTCTCATCGGGGACCAGTCAAGTTTCTGATTCCAATTTACTACTCTAGCAGTGTCGCTGAACTGAACCGTAGCAGCTCCTTGTGGTCATCACTTCGGCCAAAGCGCCCCAGTCTCAATGATAAGTTAACCTTGAATAAAAACAAAAGTGAAGAGATTACCTCCCCTGTTAGTGACAGTGGAATAGATGGAGTTATGTCCCCTGATGGAAAGTCCCATACTGAGGCTTGGCAGGCAGAAATTGATGAGCTCTCAGTGACTGGTGGAAATAACACAGTAGTTGGTCAGACCGACACAGAATCAAATCCTGTCCTTCAACCAATCGCTGAAGTGGATTCATCTAGTACTACTGATCAGTCAAAGAGTGCCAAGACAGCTCAGAGTGCTAAGCGGAGGAAAAGTGATAAAGACAGTGAAAGTTTCAAGAGGGAGAAACCAAGACTGAAATCAAAAACACTCTCATTCAGGAGTGAACTCGCAAACAAGATTGCAAAACGAAACTTTGAAAGTTCTGACTCTGAGTTAGCGGACGAAGAAGAAGATGAGGTCCGCATGTTGTACGAGAATTTGATGGAGACTGACGATGACATTGATAAAGAGAGTGAGGATGATAGTTTCCAAGATGCGATCTCCTCGTTTGAAGAGCTTCCTAGTGACTTAGGATCACCAGAAAATGCTTTGTCAGCACGGAAGGATGGTCAGACTGTTAAATGGGGGTCTGGGGTGAGGCTGAGAGCAACGAGTAGGTCTGTGCGCAGTCGGCAGGGACACTGCATCGTGGGGGATCTGCCCAGACACACAGGACGGCGACAATGAGGAAGAGTCCATGCAATGCTGTGATCGTTGTGGCAGGCGGGGATGGATACGTCGACTGGAACAAAAAGACCAAACAGAGGACATCCGAGGATGCAAGTCTGTTGTTATGGATTTACAAGTTATAGCTCTACTTGTTCCATTGTCATGAAATGGCACATTGAATGGACTACGGATAGCAGATAAACATTATTTTTGAAAATTTGCTGATGTGCTGACATTGTAAACTGAACAATCGCGTCAAATAAATATGTGTAATGAATTTCCATTTAAAACTATTCTATCATCAGACATAAGTGAGAACATATCAGTCTCTGTTGTTGTTGATTTCTGTCATTGCTATGTAAAATGTTATGAATTTAGTGTGAATTCTCAAAGCGTTTTTCTATATGAAATGTGATGAAATATTTTGTCGCAGAACAACATCCAGAACAGACTAATGAAAACAAATCAGTGATTGTTGTTATTTACTATTTACATTGTACAGAAAAGTCTTTCACATTTATACATGTTACCATGGTTACCAGTGCTGTTGTTATGCTTTGTTGCCAAGGTTACCAGTGCTGCTGTTATGCTTGTAAATCATTCTATACTGGCAATGTGTGTAATGGAGAAAGGATTACCTATTACTGGTTAAGAGTTATATGTTAGATTATTCTTGTTAATATTATTTGAAGAATTTACTTTCAAATGTAATTTTGAATACACTGTATATCTCTCAGTAGTGTTGAAAGATGTGATAAAATGTTGGTGATTACATGTAAAAATAGTTCAGTTTATTCTCATGAATTTTATTTAAGACATCCAGTTTCTATTTTCCTTCTATGTTTGGATGACGTGTGTGAAGAAAGTACCACAGGTTCGTGTTATTATTGACTCACCGATTGACTGAGTTCTGGTTTTATGCTCGCTTAGCAATATTCCTGCTATATCATGGGGGGACACCAGAAATGGGCTTTCACACATTGTACCCATGTTTAGAATCAAACCTGGGTCTTCAGCATGACAAGCTGAGGGCTTTAACCGTTAGGGCTACCCCACCGCCTGGGTAGATAACACTGGCCGAGTGCAAGGTTGTGTGTACACATATGGTAGCAACAGGTTTCATGTCAGTAGTCTGGCCATATCACAGCAACAGCGATGTTTGCTTTGCTGTTGTATACCACAGCAATATTCCAGGTGTAATCGCAGCAGCTTTTTGAATAATTGAGGAGTCAGTGACTGACAGGCCAGCAGCAATGCTGTGGAGTCATCACGCCACAAACCCAGTCCCAACACCAAGCCTTAACACTCTCAGTCTATCTTCGCCACCAGTTCATTTTAAAAGTTGTAACCACGCCAATCTTTGTCCCTCATGTGTTAAGCGGGTGGGTACAATGTGTGTATCCCATTTCCGTCCGCCATGATATTGCTGGAATGTTATGAAAGCAGCTACGAAACTAAACTCACTCACTCATTCACTCATGTGTTAAGGTTGGTTGGGTAGGGTAGTGGTTACAGTGTTAGATACTCACAACTAAAAACTGGTTTGATTTCCATTAGTTTCAACGTAAGGAGCTTGTCATCCTCGGGCAATATGGCTAAAAGTGGCGGAAAAAAAACATGTTCACTGTCGTGACTATTGCTTGCTTAAACAATGAAGTGTAACTTAATTGTGCATTTAATTCTTGAATAGTTTGCACATATTTCTTTCACAATTTGCTTTGTGAATTGATCTCCGATAATAATTTCATGTAGTCCCTGGTCAAATGATCATGATCCCGTAATGTTGTACTAATTTTATCAATACTACAGCAGTTTATTAGCAATATTGATTGTTAGAACTGTAGTAAATACTACAGCAGTTTATTACCAATATTGATTGTTAGAACACTAGCAATACTACAGCAGTTTATTAGCAATATTGATTGTTAGAACACTGTAGCAATACTGCAAGTTGTTACATACAGATTAGGTCAAAGTATTTTAATTGTTAAAACATTGTTGCAATACTATTGCAGTTTGTACCATTCGATAGCAGTGATTGTTAAACATGGTTGGAATATATTGCAGTTTTATACCAGTCCTGCAATGAGTGATTGTTAAACCACTTCCTTCAGGAAGTCGTTGGACTTACTAGTGAGGCAGCTTGAATACAGTCTGCTTTGTGAGTAATATCACATGAAATAGTGTTATCTGATGTGGTGGATATGTGCTTTTTCATTGGAGGAACCTGTTAATAGTCAAGCATAGTGTCAATGTCAAGAGTTCAGTATGTCAATCAGTTATTTACCACAGTGTGATTGTGTAGAGCTGGTCAGTGGTGTGCCATCGTGTCTCCATTGACTTAGGATGTGGATGATAACTGTGGATTTTGTTGGGAATAATGTTCGACGTGGCATAAAGATTGTTCTGCAAGCGTCCCGGTGTTTGCTTTGTCAAAGAATACCTCAGTTTGTCAGCGGAAGACGAGGGGCATGTTGTAAAGAATGCCTAGATTTGTCCCATAGCAGCATATATTACCTATATGTTACTGGCGATGTCAGTTCAAGAAGGGTCACATGGGCCACTCTGAGATTCAATGTGCTGGTATGTCTGACTGGAGCTGCACCTCCTCCCGGAAAGTGATGATCCTACACGAGTTACATATGTCAGTAAGTATACATGACCTAATCACTGTAACTATTTGTCTGCAGACAACATGATCTGTCCATTGAGTCCTGATAACCTTGGATTGCATCCATGGAGTTTACTACTTCTGGTGTGGGGATCTGGGGTGTCGTTCAAGGACTCCGGCCAAATTCACGTCCTGTACCACAATTTAAACCTTGGAAGGGGAACCTTCAGGAGATCAACATAAGCGTCTGCTGTCAGCAGAACTTCTGGAAGGTAGTGTAGTCATCTGTTTCCTGGAAGTCTTTATATGCTCTAATCACAATACTCCTGCCACATAGGTCATACCTCCATCAGCTTCTACCATCGGAGTTTTATCAAATACTCTACCATCCATCCATCCATCCATGACATGCTCTACCATACATCATGTACTCTACCATCCATCTATTCTACTGTACCATCCATTCATTTTACTTTTACCATCCATCATCTACTCTTATCTGCTCTAATCCATTCTACCACCCATCCTATACTACCATACATCCATCTGCTCTATCATCCATCCATCTATTTACCATCATCTATTCTGCTCTACATCGATGATTCTCTACCATTCATCCTATTCTATCAACCATCCATTTACTCTCCCATCCATCATGTGCTCTACCATTCTATTCTCTCCACCATCCATTCGATTTCCTCTACTACCATTATCTACTCATCATCCATTTATTCTAACATTCCACCATTCATTTGTTTACTTTACCATCCATCTATTCTGCTCTACCACATGCATCTACTCTACCATCATCCACTCTACCATCCATCATCTCTCTGCCATCCATGATGTGCTCTACCATCCATCCATCTACTCTACCATCAATCCATCCTATTCCACCATCATCTTCCCTACTCTACCATCGATCATCCTCTCTACCAAATCTATTAATTTACTCTACCATCCATCCATCCTATTCTACCATCATCTTCTCTCTACTCTACCATTGAAGATCCGGGTGGGTCTTCGGCAATGTGTGCTTGTCTTGTCGTGGGGATCAGGGATGGTCCAGTTCCATGGCTTCAGTTGGCCATGTCCTTCAGTTCCTGGGTCGGTCTCTTCCACTGGGATTGTTGGTCCATTAGTGTGTTCCTGGGTCCTGTTTACCCACTCTGTACTCTGTGTCCATCTACTCACCATCCATCTATTCCTCCACCATCCATCCATTCCTACTCACTGTCTACTCACCTGTCCATTTGTCCATCCTGCTCCTGCTGGTCTATCCTTCCTATGGTCTGGTCCGTCCCTCCATCTGCGTTGTCTGTTCTCGTATTCTTACTCCACCTTGTACATCCTCTGTGTGTCCATATCTCTCCATCCATCTGATCCTGCTCACTATCTGTCCTTTCTACTCTACTCTGTGTCCGTTTGTCCGTCCGTCTGCTCTGTCCATCCATTCAGTTTGTCCATCTGATTCATCCGTCCATCTGATTCTGTCATTCCTCACCATCCTGTCTGTCCATCTATCAACTGTCATGATCCTATCCATCTGATTCTCCTACTCTGTCCATCTGATCCATCCGTCTGTCTGTCCATCCGTCCATCTACTCTCATTCCATCAATCTGATCGTCGATCCTCTGTCCGTCTGATTCTGATCTATCATTCCATCTATCCATCTCATCCTCCATCTACCATCTGTCCATATCTGCTCTGTCATTCCATCTATCGTCCATCCATCCATCTGATCTCTGTCTGATCTGATTCTACATTCCATTCCATCTGATCCTGTCTCATCTCCTGATCCATTCCGTCTGATTCTGTCCATCCTGATTCTGTCCTTCCATCTGATTCTGTCCATCTACCATCCTTCCATTTGATTCTACCATCCTTCCATCTAATCTACCATCTATTCTACCATCCTTCCATCTAATCTACCATCTATCCATCTATTCCATCTGATCTATCCATCTATTCTACCATCCTTCCATCTAATCTACCATCCTTCCATCTATTCTACCATCCTTCCATCTAATCTACCATTTATCCTCCATCCATCATTCTACAATCCTTCCATCTAATCTACCATCTATTCCATCCACTCTATCCATCTATCCATCCATCTATCTACCATCCATCCATCAAATCTACCATCCTTCCATCTAATTCTACCATCCATTTCCATCTGATCTACCATCCATCCATCTGATTCTACAATCTATCCATCTATTTCTACCAATCCTTCCATCTAATCTACCATCCATCCATCTAATCTACCATCCTTCCATCTGATCTACCATCTATCCATCCATCTATTCTATCATCCTTCCATCTAATCTACCATCTATCCATCCATCTATACTACCATCCTTCCATCTAATCTGCCATCTATCCATCCATCCATCTATTCTACCATCTGTCCATCTATTCTACAATCTGTCCATCTAATCTACCATCTATCCATCTTGGGGCGTTGGGGTAGCCTAATGGTTAAAGCGTTGGCTCGTCACGCCGAAGACCCGGGTTCGAATCCCCACATGGGTACAATGTGTGAAGCCCATTTCTGGTGTCCCCCGCCGTGATGTTGCTGGAATATTGCTAAAAGCGATGTAAAACCAAACTCAGTCAGTCAGTCTATCCATCTAATCTACCATCCTTCCATCTAATCTACCATCCTTCCATCTAATCTACCATCTATCCATACATCTACTCCTCTATCCATCATCTACATCCTTACCCGAGACGCTGTGTTCAGCTGCTGGTATCAACCTGTTGCTCCCCGCTACTATAACGTGTGTTTGTTTCTCCAGAGAGGAAGAGCAAGGTGATGACTGACGACCAGCCGGACGGATACAGCAGCTGTTTCATCACCAGTTTGTCAGCCAGCAAGGGACTGCTTTGGATTGGGACCAATCACGGCTTTGTTCTCACCCTACCTCTACCTCGCTTGAAGGATGGTGTCCCACTGGCCAGTGGGCGGCCCAAAATATCACACCATTCTCATCGGGGACCAGTCAAGTTTCTGATTCCAATTTACTACTCTAGCAGTGTCGCTGAACTGAACCGTAGCAGCTCCTTGTGGTCATCACTTCGGCCAAAGCGCCCCAGTCTCAATGATAAGTTAACCTTGAATAAAAACAAAAGTGAAGAGATTACCTCCCCTGTTAGTGACAGTGGAATAGATGGAGTTATGTCCCCTGATGGAAAGTCCCATACTGAGGCTTGGCAGGCAGAAATTGATGAGCTCTCAGTGACTGGTGGAAATAACACAGTAGTTGGTCAGACCGACACAGAATCAAATCCTGTCCTTCAACCAATCGCTGAAGTGGATTCATCTAGTACTACTGATCAGTCAAAGAGTGCCAAGACAGCTCAGAGTGCTAAGCGGAGGAAAAGTGATAAAGACAGTGAAAGTTTCAAGAGGGAGAAACCAAGACTGAAATCAAAAACACTCTCATTCAGGAGTGAACTCGCAAACAAGATTGCAAAACGAAACTTTGAAAGTTCTGACTCTGAGTTAGCGGAGGAAGAAGAAGATGAGGTCCGCATGTTGTACGAGAATTTGATGGAGACTGACGATGACATTGATAAAGAGAGTGAGGATGATAGTTTCCAAGATGCGACCTCCTCGTTTGAAGAGCTTCCTAGTGACTTAGGATCACCAGAAAATGCTTTGTCAGCACGGAAGGATGGTCAGACTGTTAAATGGGGGTCTGGGGTGAGGCTGAGAGCAACGAGTAGGTCTGTGCGCAGTCGGCACGGGACACTGCATCGTGGGGGATCTGCCCAGACACACAGGACGGCGACAATGAGGAAGAGTCCATGCAATGCTGTGATCGTTGTGGCAGGCGGGGATGGATACGTCGACTGGAACAAAAAGACCAAACAGAGGACATCCGAGGATGCAAGTCTGTTGTTATGGATTTACAAGTTATAGCTCTACTTGTTCCATTGTCATGAAATGGCACATTGAATGGATCACGGATAGCAGATAAACATTATTTTTGAAAATTTGCTGATGTGCTGACATTGTAAACTGAACAATCGCGTCAAATATGTGTAATGAATTTCCATTTAAAACTATTCTATCATCAGACATAAGTGAGAACATATCAGTCTCTGTTGTTGTTGATTTCTGTCATTGCTTTGTAAAATGTTCTGGATTTAGTGTGAATTCTGTGAATTCTCAAAGCATTTTCATATGAAATGTGATGAAATATTTTGTCGCCACAACATCCAGAACAGACTAATGAAAACAAATCAGTGATTGTTGTTATTTACTATTTACATTGTACAGAAAAGTCTTTCACATTTATACATGTTACCATGGTTACCAGTGCTGTTGTTATGCTTTGTTACCAAGGTTACCAGTGCTGTTGTTATGCTTGTAAATCATTCTATACTGGCAATGTGTGTGATGAGAAATGATTACCTATTCTGGTTAAGAGTTATATGTTAGATTATTCTTGTTAATATTATTTGAAGAATTTACTTTCAAATGTAATTTTGAATACACTGTATATCTCTCAGTAGTGTTGAAAAGATGTGATAAATGTTGGTGATTACATGTAAAAATAGTTCAGTTTATTCTCATGAATTTTATTTAAGACATCCAGTTTTCTATTTTCCTTCTATGTTTGGATGACGTGTGTGAAGAAAGTACCACAGGTTCGGTGTTATTATTGACTCACCGATTGACTGAGTTTGGTTTTACGCCGCGTTTAGCAATATTCCTGCTATATCATGGTGTGGGACACCAGAAATGGGCTTCACACATTGTACCCATGTTTAGAATCAAACCTGGGTCTTCAGCATGACAAGCTGAGGCTTTAACCGTTAGGCTACCCCACCGCCCGGGGTAGATAACACTGGCCGTGAGTGCAAGGTTGTGTGTACACATATGGTAGCAACTGGTTTCATGTCAGTAGTTTGACCATATCACAGCAACAGCGATGTTTGCTTGCTGTTGTATACCACAGCAATGTTCCAGGTGTATCGCAGCAGCTTTTGAATAATTGAGGAATCGGTGACTGACAGGCTGCAGCAATGCTGTGGAGTCATCACGTCACAAACCCAGTCCCAACACCAAGCCTTAACACTCAGTCTATCTTCGTCACCAGTTACGAAAAGTTGTAACCAATGCCAACCTTTGTCCCTCATGTGTTAAGGTGGGTACAATGTGTGGAGCCCATTTCTGGTTTCCCCTGCCGTGATATTGCTGGAATGTTGCGGAAAGCAGCGTAAAACTAAACTCACTCACTCATTCACTCATGTGTTAAGGTTGGTTGGGTAGGGTAGTGGGTACAGTGTTAGATACTCACACTAAAAACTGGTTTGATTTCCATTAGTTTCAACGTAAGGAGCTTGTCATCCTCGGGCAATATTGCTAAAAGTGGCGGAAAAAAAACATGTTCACTCTCGTACTATTGCTTGCTTAAACAATGAAGTGTAACTTAATTGTGCATCAAATTCTTGAATAGTTGCACATATTTCTTTCACAATTTGCTTTGTGAATTGATCTGGATAATTTCATGTAGTCCTGGTCAAATGATCATGATCCCGGTAATGTTGTACTAATTATCCAATAATGGTGCTTGTTGTATAGTCTTGTATAGGACGTTTGTACATATCATGTTTCTAATTTATTGTAGATTATGATTTTATGTGTTTATACTAAATATATAAATATTCTATTATATTATGAATATACATATACATAATTCTTTGTACCACATATTTGTTATCACACTTTCATTAGGGGGACCGTGTAGCGAGTGTACTCTGGGGATCAATGGCTACTTAAATGTTGACTTTTTCAGCAATTTTTGGTGACTTTCAGCAACTTTCAGTGACGTTCAGCAACTATAAGTGAATTTGTGACACTGCTCTTTCAGGCTGACCAACTTGAAACGACAGTCTGTTATTAACAAATATGCAATCATATCATTCATTTATATTTGCTTTTGTCAGTACAGATTTGCTCTTTAAGAAAGAGTTTACCAGACAGCTGACTGAATGTATTAGATGAATCAGCTTGTAGTAATGTTTACCTTGATATGCTGTTACCATGGTTACATGCAAATTTAGCCGAAAATTAGTTTGTTTCACATTAGTAAAAACTTAAAGAAATTAGAGAGCTTTCCATTTTGACATGTTAACTATAAAATGATTCTAGTTTATACTTAGAGCAACTGACCTGTGTGTTTACAGCAACTGTGGCATTGCAGTGTGTTTAAGATGTTATGGATATCTAAAAAATACTAAGTTTTAAATGAATTTTCATTGTTTTGCAGATTTTTTACAAATGTATGTGAACATGAAAGATGGTTGATAGGGATTTAGTAGAAAAAAATAATTAAAGTGTTGAATAAATTGTCCTTGAATTTAAACCTTATTTTAAAAAAGCTTGTTTGTATTTGTTTATTGTCTTAATACCACTACTAACACTGTAAAAATATGTAATTTCCATTGACGACTTTAAACTGATTATATTGTCTAGTGGATGTGCTTAGATGAAGGGGAGCCATGGATGGACCAATCATATGTAGTGCCATGATTTGTTGTACAGAGTTGCACCCCTTGGGCCAGCAGGAGCCTGTGATTGTGGGGTCCAAACCTGGTTTACCCAGATTCTGTTATTAGATTTGTAGATATTCATGTAGTAACTGAGACCTGCATCAGTTGACTTTCCTCCAACGTTCAGCTGAGAAGTTGTGATATGTCTGGAAAACTGTTGAAACAGCGTCAAACCCAGCTCACTGAAACTTTCAGTAAGGTTTATCGGTGCAACAATCCCTCTGATTGACTGGTAGTTAAAGCAGGTCGTGCTTTATTTGCTTCAACCTGTTTGTTATGTTTCCATTTTCTGTCAGTTTTATTCAGTTCCATTTGTAGCAAAGTTAAAGCATTGAGAACTGGTTCAGAATCATAGTCTGCAAATGCTTCTAGTCAGTCAGGAATGGCAACATATTGTTAATTATCCTCAGCACAATGCTGTAATCATGAGCTAGCAAACAGAAGTGAAAATTCGCAGGTGTGCTTTGTTAAGAAATTAAAATGCTGCATAAAATAATTAAAACAGTATCTGTATAAGATTTCAAATGGTGAATCTACACCCAGGTGTTTGGAAAGAAGAAAATTTCAGTCAGTAGAGGAAATGGGTGTTATGTTCCTGTCCTAGCTTGTCAGAGGTTATTAGTTGTAGAGAAGGTACATTTAATGAATGTGTAAAATATCTTATATCCTTTCAGTCAGTGTATTCTGATTGACTTAGTTATTTTCACGTTAGCATATGGCAAGATTTGTATGCAATCGGTGATGTTTTGTGTATTCTGATTTTGCTTACGAGCTTAGGTTTGTACATCAGATCAGTGCAATATCCTAGATACATTCCAGCATGTTACTATGACAACCAAATGTTTATTTTCAAAAATGCAGACACTAATATTTTCATTTGACACTTGGATCTATATGGGATCTGTTTAGGATCTATCTGGGTCTGTTTAGGATCTATCTGGGTCTATGTAGGGTCTGTCCTAGAGGCCCATGTTTCAACCTAGTTCTACATCAGTACAAATCCAATGCTAGTGATGTTTAGTGAAGTAACACATTGCACAGAAAATAGGACCAATCAAAGGACCAATATAGAAAAACTTTATTGATATATTTTGTATCAGTGTAATTTTTCCTCAGAATTTGCTAAAAAGGTTGGATAGAATAAAAAAATATTCTCCTTTTGGCTTGCTGAGTGCTGGAACCAACTGTTTAACTCTGAAATAACACTTGTACACATGATAGGTAGGTAGTTAGTTCTCTCAACACCTTTGTTTCAAAATGCAGTTTACTGAATACACTCTACATGAAATGATGAGTCTAAACTAGATAGCTGTATTTGACACTTAACGTCTTCAAAAGCAATAGATAAGTCAACAGCCTTGCAATTTGCCGTATAGAGTTAGGTCCCTTAGTGTGCCAGTATCTGCTTATTGTGTGTTTGAATCTAAGATTTGCTGATTGTAATCATTGGTATGCTTGCCAGTTTCACTAACCAGGTCTACACTTTCTCACACTTACTTTGACATGCTGCTATATAATGATAAATAATAAATTATAAAAAATATAATAATATTTCAGGAAGTGTTTAACCCAGCTCATAAGTTTCCACATGTTATCAGTTCCAAGACTGTATTTCAGTGAGAGAAATGAGTATTGCAATATGTGTTTTATAACTGTAATAGTATGTCTTCAAGAACTGAACCCAACTCACTCACTCACTCACTCACTCACTCACTCAATCACTCACTCACTCACCAGTTTCCACATGTTATCAGTTTCAAGACTATGTCAGTGAGAGAAATGATTATTGCAATATGTTGTTATATAACTAATAATATCTCATCAAGAACTGAACCCAACTCACTCACTCACTCACCAGTTTCCACGCTATCAGTTTCAAGACTATGTCAGTGAGAGAAATGCGATATGTTGTTATATGACTAATAATATCTCATCAAGAACTGAACCCAACTCACTCACTCACCAGTTTCCACATGTTATCAGTTTCAAGACTATGACAGTGAGAGAAATGATTATTGCAATATGTGTTTTATAACTGAAATAATATATCATCAAGAACTGAACCCAACTCACTCACTCACTCACTCACCAGTTTCTGCATTTGTCATCCCTTTAGAGACTATATATGAATGAGATTAATCATTGTCTGCAATTTGCTGTTCTGCGACTGTAGTAATGTATTGAGAAGTGTTTAACTCAACTCGCTCTCTGTTTTGGAGTATATCATCAATATTAAGACTATTATAATCATCATTTTTAAGCCTATATATCATTGAGTTAACTACCCTACTGGAATGTGAATGATTTGTTGTGGTAGAGCATGCTGCCGTTTATACTGACATCCAGACGATGGCTGTGTGTGTACATTATCAGTAACTGAGTGTATTCATGGAAACTTTCAGAGATGGGTTCACTGAAAAGTTCTTCCGTTTTGTCCTAAATCAGAATTTTGTATAGCTTGGAATACATTTGTTATTTTTGTTAAATTTAAACAATTGTGGTATACAATGTACTCCTGTGGGGATTCCAGGTGAGGACAAGCGCCCAGACACCAATGTTGGTTGTATGAAGTGGCCCAATAGGCCTACACTGGATGGATGGTAGGGAGTTAAGTGACTTGTGTTATTATGTCCCAGTAGAACTGTTCCCTGTATCAATCACTGCATTGTCTGGTTCAGACTCTGGGCTTTAAAGGCTGGTATAATATCACTGAAGTACCGATAAGATTGGCTTATGCAATAGACTGTTGTTGGTTCGAAATATTCATTGAACAGTATTTTTCCCCCTTGTATTTCCTGAACAAATTAATTTTTGCCTGAAAATCCAAGCTCATCTCCAAAGTAAATGAAAGAATTATGCCTCAGATGCTTGACCTCAAATAGGTATAAATATTTACTCTTGGCCCTGAATAAAAAATCATGTTTTCAAATTATTTGTTTAACCCTCAGAATGCTATAATCCCTGTTAATCATGTGACAATAATGATTCATTTGCTTGTTGTACATATGGTATATATGGTACATATGGTGATATACCCGTATCGCCCCTTGTATAGTAACCAGGACCCCGTTTCACGTAGCTCTCTTAGCGCTACGACTATCGTAAGTCAGTGTTACAGTGTAGGAGGTATTAATGCCACGAGGAACGTTACGAGATCATCACGAGATCTTACAAGCTTTGTGAAATGGGGCCCAGGCAGGAGAAACGTGTTTTACTTCCATTTTTGATCTGTGGAAACTGAATTAAGTGCTGTGATATTGAAGCAGTTTCAGGATCCTGTTGTAACAGAAGGAAAGGTGTTTCTAGAACAGTACTCAACCCTTCTGATAAATGCTGTTAAATTGAGATCCACCCACTATATATGTGAATGTTAAAAAAAAAAAATAATAATATATATGTGAATGTTATGTTCATATGCACAGTATGTTTTTTCTAATATCTTTTGTTTTTCTCTCCAGTTTTTGTGTTTGTGATGCAACTTGAAGTGTCACTCAGAGCTCCATCTTTATTAGAATTAACAAATATGCTTTTCAATGGCAGTAGGTGCCAAAAAATGTTGAAAGTAATAATACCAGCATTATATAGTATATAGTCTAATATTCTTTTCAAATAAACAGATTTTAATTGAACATTTGCAAATTTGCGATTGGCTTGATACTTTATACACTTTCATTGGAATATGGAAGCATGTCATATCAAGTTGTAACTGTGTTGAAGGTCCTTACTGCTTCCAGAAAATATATAATTTTAACTCTCTAATTGTATCACAACTACATAATCATTCCATTTCACGCAATATTTTCATTTGCTTGGTGAATTGTGTAGGAAGCCTCGGCTGTTATTCTCATGATTCAGGACACATATTTTTTTGTAAAGAATGTAATGGAATAAATATGTTGTTTACTGAAGTTTGGGTTTTGTATTTTTGTGTGCTTCTTGTCTCCAATATTGAGTACATTTCTCCATGTTCTGTATGTAGTGGAGCAGATAAATGCAAAAATGACCCAAAATAGTTCACTTAATCATGTAAGCATAAAACTTGGCACATACATTCTCATAGGACCACTCTTTCATAAAAGGGCGGTAGCCACGCAAAAATCCAAGATGGCTGGCTCTTTTTTCAAGATGGCTTCCATCCATAGGCCAACTGCATCACCATCGAGCATAGGGTTGTTACTGATGCATTTATCATGGTTTATAATCCCATTCAATCACCAGTTTATTCATTTATTGAAGTTAATTTTGTCATGCTTTCAATTCCAAGTACTAAAACAAATATGGCGTCCAAAATTAGTATTGATCTCATCTCAGCATCTGTCACAATGAATGACTTTGTTTCATCTACAGAGTTTGGGGGGTCAGAGATTCTAATTGATCTCAAACTTTTCTCAAAGGATGTAAAAATATTTACAAGGTGTTGGTATACTAACAGAGTGAATGTCGGTGCACAACCAGGGCACACTGGTGACTTCACTGCTGTGTAACTCAGCATGGATTCAGTGTCAGCTGATCTAGCTTTACTAATGCCGCTCCCAGCTTTATTAACTCTATTGTAGTAGAATAGTATCAGGTGTAGTGCAGTAGTCCAACCAGAGCAGCTCTAATTCAACACGCTAAATGTGTAGCATATCAGGCAGGTAGTGTGTGGGCTTCTGCGCCAGCCAGAAGCAGAGAGTCCAGCTGACTGAGTTTAGTTTTACGCCGCTTTTAGCAATATTCCAGCAATATCACGGCGGGGGACACCAGAAATGGGCTTAACACATTGTGCCCATGTGGGGAATCGAACCCGGGTCTTCGGCATGACGAGCCAATGCTTTAACCACTAGGCTACCCCACCACCCGACTGGGGATGGGAGAAGATTGGGGAAGAATGGAAAACCAGAACAGCCAACTCTCCCATTACAATGAGTTTTGAACAGCTCACTCAGTGTGGCTGCAAGTCTGGCTGTCGTGGCCGGTGCAGATGCTACCGGTTTGGTATCATATGCACAGCCTTGTGCAGTTGTAAATGTGAAGTGTAGCATCTTTCTTATTCTGGATGCAGTGGTTAGTTCAGGTACAATTTCAACTGTTTTTTGCTAAAACTGCCATTTTGATTTATGTATTGTTTTGGTATTGTAATAAAAACAACTTCATTTTGTCATACAAATTTAAATAAGTTTAACTTGAAGTAGTTACAACTTATAAAGTAATTATTAGTAAATTTTTGTGTAGATGGTGGCCATCTTGAAAAATGGTAGCCATCTTTGCGTGGCAAATTTCATGCTTTCATCATTAAGTGAACTATTTCAGGCACTTATCTGCTCCAAGTTTAGCAATATTCCAGCAATTTCAAAACGGGAGACACCAGAAATGGGCTTAACACATTGTGCCCATGTTGGGAATCGAACCTGAGTCTTCGGCATGACGAGCCAACGCTTTAACCACTAGGCTACCCCACCACCCGACTGGGGATGGGAGAAGATTGGCGAAGAATGGAAAACCCTGAACAGCCAACTCTCCCATTACAAACAGTTTTGAACAGCTCACTAAGTGTGGCTGCAAGTCTGGCTGTCATGGCAGGTGCAAATGCTACCGGTTTGGTATCACATGCACAGCCTTGTGCAGTTGTAATTGTGAAGTGTAGCATCTTTCTTATTCTGGGTGCAGTAGTTAGTTCAGGTACAATTTCAACTGTTTTTTGCTAAAACTGCCATTTTGATTTATGTATTGTTTTGGTATTGTAATAAAAACAACTTCATTTTGTCATACAAATTTAAATAAGTTTAACTTGAAGTAGTTACAACTTATAAAGTAATTATTAGTAAATTTTTGTGTAGATGGTGGCCATCTTGAAAAAATGGTAGCCATCTTTGCGTGGCAAATTTCATGCTTTCATCATTAAGTGAACTATTTCGGCACTTATCTGCTCCAATAATGGAAATCGACCCAGGTGAAGGATGTTCCAGAACGAAGGTGTCAAAATGTAATGGCAGCTCCTCCACCTTGAAGGGCAGTGGTGAGCCATGATCACATGAAAGACAGGATTCCTCAAATGGGAATATGGTGCATGGCACCTTTTCTTGTATCAACGCTGTTATACTGAACATATCAGGAAGCCATAGCAGTTGAGCGAGTGTTTAGCAATATTCCAGCAATTTCAAAACGGGAGACACCAGAAATGGGCTTCACACTTTGTACCCATGTTGGGACTCGAACCTGAGTCTTCGGCATGACGAGCCAACGCCTTAAACACTAGGCTACCCCACTGCACCCCCCCCTACAATAGCAGTTGACTATCAATATCACAAGAAAACATGATCATTATTTTTAAAAGCATTTATTGCCAACATGTGAGACAATGTAACGATGAGTTGCATGGTTATCATGTAATAATCACAGATACAGGTTATGAACAGTGGTACTCCATGCCCCAACACGAGATTTTATTTCCTGGGTAAACTTTCGTCAAATGCCAATGAGAATTCTTCCTCTTCCAATTTCAACCCTGATGACTTGAGATCAACATGATATACGTTGTAATAGTTCACCCACAAAATAAGGGTTTGGAGAGATTCCAACAACTTCTTTCTTTTGGGAAACAAACAGGTATTGCTAGAGTTGTCTCCCTTAGACTAGTCACATTTGAAAGAAGCTGAGGAAACTAATGGAAAGGATGCATTATGATCCTTCAAGAGAGAGAGGTGAGATTATATTAGGTATATTTAAACAGTAAATAAATATAATATACAACATGTACAAGTTTCTCTGAATCTGTCATCTCTCTCAAAGAATCATGAAGATCCTCACAACTTCTGTTCCTTCAGGAAAATTATGTCTGGCCTCAAACTCTCCTGTGCAAAATAATGTTTATTCTTCAAACCAGAAACTATCCACATCACTTTGAATAGAGTAAAGATATTTACATTATTTTTTGTTAAAACTACAGACTGGTTACTTAGCACTTTGATTAATAGTTTCCTCAATATTCGATATGGAAGCAATAAATGGGGACCGTAAGACCTGCAATTTTGTCTGAATCCAATTTCTTCTTACCATACAAGGATGTGTTTCCCAAATACATGTAATATAGCAGTTATCACCTGGATGATAAATGTCATAACTCTCCTGAATGGCCATTGGTTGTGGATGAATTGTGACAGACAATGAACCCATGCTAGGTGATAACCAGGGGTCAGTCTGACCACACACAGGGGCTACAAGTGACTAAATTCACACAATTCACTCTCATTTTGTATTTTCTTGGTAAGCACCTGATGGTAGACACAAGTGTTCTACACTACTTGGGGAAGGAGGAATGGGCAAGAAATAGCCCTGAAATAGTTGTAGTAACAATATAGAAGAGTATGTAAATAAAAACTTGTACTGACTGAAAAAATTATAATGAAGGTGACTAAGAAATGTTTCTAAAAGTAGATACCAAGACAGAGAAGGGCCAGAAACTATAGTTTTACCTCAAAATGTCAATGAAAAAAGAAATTAAACTTTGGATCTAATTTTCATCAGGCACATATCAGCTTCATTTTCATTTACTACAGTCCATAAAGGCTTGAACCTTTCCCCAAGTAGTGCGTAGTGCCGTAGCTCTGTTAGTGAGTGAGTGAGTTAATAGTTAACGTCACATCGGCAATATTTCAGCTCTGTTAGTGACAGAGGCTGATACTAGGACAGTGTACCACTGGGCAGCTAACAAACAAATCAACAATACTCCCTCCACAGGGCAAGGCAAACAATATCTGCTTCTTCCACTCAGTGGGCAGGTAGCCACAAGCAGAAAACAAGAAATCATCCAAAACTATGGCTGTGCCTTGTTCAAGGCAGAAAAAGCAAACCAGTTGCTGTAAAAACTGACATATTTACCCCTCGAAACATGAATATGGGTAAATAGTGGCACTTTGAGTTTTATTGTTGCATCTTACAGAAGTTAACTTTCATCTATTACAGCCTCCTCACAAGTTGACTCTGGGCAAATATATTTGCCCCATAGGGCAAACAATTCCCTTCGGAAAAGTTCCTTGAGTGAGGAGGGTGAAGCTAGCTGGCAAAGTCTGTGGGGTAAATCTAGACTAGCACTGGCCAATGTATACCACAACTAGGATATAGGTTAGTCTCCGATATGGTCTCAACTCAAACAACGACAATGGGAGGGAAGATGGGTAATATATGAGCATGCTGTTACACCATTACAACATTCTAGGGAATAAACAAGCTGTATCTCACAGGATTCCTTCATACTGGTTACAAACAGATTATTGGGGGTCATGCCATTTGTTTTCATCAAATTTTATACCAAATCTGCCAATGGTTGAAATTAACAATGGCCTGCTACCCTTAGTAGATATATTGTCAAATCTCACAAAGGTCATACCTTTAGGTGTTTTCATGTTGATATTATTCAGGCTTGAAGTATTAAATACATTTACCCTTAATTCCACAGTTTCGAAACTAACAACTTGAACAACCGTCTCGAAATGTTCCAAAGCACTCTGAAGTCTCCCCAAGATGATGTTCCAGGTAGACTATAGATGTCATCGGCCTGACTTGTGTAGGTGAAAGATGCATACATTATATGTACACAGATACAGTATACAAACCTCCCTGGCTATAGTCTGACAACATAACGTTATAGGAAGGACACTTATTGTCAGCACGTGTTGCACGAAGGCCACACACGTTCGTACAAGCGTAATGTACAGAAACACCTCGTAACTATCCCACTACAACATTCACATGACCTCATACACGCTAGATAAATAGTTGATGTCACACCCTGCGATTACACTCGGTATTTCCACGACTATACGTCAGGTCCTCCTCCATTCACACTTCCCATCATGCAATTTCATAGATGGTTCTTCAGCACATTTGTGACAAGTTATTAAACTGTCTGTAGGACATCGGCGACAGACATCTGCCAGCCGACATCATGCGGCAGTGAACACTCGGCTAGCGAAAGACTTGGCGGCATTTACAAAGGGAGATAACCCAGGGCACACTGGCGGTGACGCTGTGACAGAGATATCAACAAGTCACTAAGTCCCCGGAACTTGATGTCACGACGGGGCTTAGTCTACCGCAAACTTTGGAAATCATGAAGTAAACATTTGCTCCGACATGCTTTGACGGTAGATTCTTTAGATTAAACAGTTGAGAAGGGAGAGTTAGAGGTTTATCCACTTGAATGCGATCCTTGTATGGTATGTCAGTCTGTTTCCACATACCATGAACACCACAATACTCCCTCCTCGTCCCGATGTATCACAGAAATAGACGACTGATACTCAGGATGAAAGGTGATCTCAGACGACACAGTTTTTTCGGGACTTTTTCCAGTCAGGATTATGAACTCTTGTTTCTTGTTGTCAACTAGTACACTACAGGTACACCTAACATTGCTGATGGAGCTATTTCTGTAGAGTACACAATTTGTAGAACATAGATTTCTTAATCCAGGATGTCAGTGTCTTCACTGTTTAATTTTCGCCTTTGTGAAAAACTGAAAACGTGTTTCTTGTGTGTGAGAAATTGGAAATCAGCGGCATACAAACAATGTCCACACATAATCCTGCTGTAGATTTCACTTCTTATCACATTCTTGCAAATCACAAAAAGTGCCAGTGTAGCTGTGGTCACATGACCTCTGGGTCAGAGCTCCCGACACAAACATGTTGCGTCTCACATCTTCAGTTGTTCCATCATGTTGGAGAAGTCGGACAGCCTTTGATAGTCTGGATCTTCCTCACGATCGTCTTTATCACTGTCTTTAAACGTGGGGTTGTTGGCCTTGCGGGGCAGCTTGAGAGTGCAGGGCAGCATCTCCCGCATGACTGTATGATGGATCACTAGGGCTGTCAGGTTGGACCACTCCTTGTCTAGGCCCTGAAACAACAGGAACATAAAACAATCAAATAACTCGCCAATAACGGAACAGAAATATAAGATAGAGCTAGTTTAACACTGATCATATCACGGCATGGCAGTTGGTTTTGGGAGGAAACCCGGAGTTGCTGCAGGTTTTAAATGTCTACCACTTTGGTGGAGTGAGTGAGTGGAACCAATAAATATACACATGCACTACACAAATTTACAAACATGGGGCACATGGAGTGAGTGTGTGAATTGGGTTTTACGCCGCTTTCAGCAATATTCCAGCAATATCACAGCGGGTGACACCAGAAATGGGTTTTATGATCAGTTTCTGAGGGACACAAGAGTATATTCGGGGCCACCGATTCCCCTTATTAAGCCTTACAATAAGAGCAGCTTGTCATAACCCTAACTATAAACTGACATATAATTAATGGTGTTGGCAAACCTGACCACCTCATGGATTAGGAAGCCGGTCACAATCAGCAGTGTTTATTGGGGCTCTGCTCCAGCCCCGTTACTTTGGTATGGCAGTTCAGCTATGTTATCATTTTGTGGACGTTTTGGTGAAACCCAATGAAGGTACGGTAATGAAGCCTGTGACTTCATGAATAACAACTTCTTATTTATTGCATAGAGTGACATTTTAATGCAGATTCTTACATCATTATGAAGCTAAAAGTGATAGACATCGTACTGACAACCAAGAAATAAAATCAGGGTGAACCAGGATTGATACCCACAATTATAGGTTACTGGTGTCCCTAAAGGACACAACTCTGTACGGTGCCCTGAATGACTTGGTCATCCATGCACCCAAAGCCCAACCAAAGAACCACTCCATCATGCCTACTTTACTATGTCAACATAGAGTCTTATCCCCAAGCTGGTAATCCCCATGACCTGGTCTTAAGCACTGGCATGTTTGCTGCTAATCACTAGACCTTAGCATTAACATGTAAGCTATGTGGTCTTGCCAGAGATTAAGCACACTTAACCTAAATCCTTGGGATTGTGAACTTGTATATGGTAATACAGCTTATTACTGCACACCAGGAAGATATAACAGTTAGTCAATATCAAGAATGGAAGGAATTTTAAGACGCCAGATTATACAACTATTCTCAGCAGCTTTTCAGCTAAAACGGATGTTGATGGCATAATGCCATGATTTCTGGGATAATAGTCAAGAGATATGTTTCTAAAGACATATTGAACGGTCATTTTGTAACTTAGACTTACTGTCCACAAGAGAACAGAGCAGTCCTTCTAATGTATATGGTCTCACACAGCATGGAACTGGTACTATACTCTTCTGTGTTTGTTTAACATATCAATACAGCTTACACAACCAAGTTAATTTAGTGAGAGGTTGCAAGCTCATTTCGAGGGAACGACATGGCGTGACAGTAAACACCTACTACAGATGTCTGCAATGCATTTACTTTTAACATTCTAAAAAAGTACAGTGATTGTCCTCTTAACTACCAGCAACACTGGTGCTATTTCAATGTAGTAAATGGTTTTCAGTGTCTCTGAAATCTAGTTGGAAAGTGGGCTGGAAATAGAATGTCGATTGGCTTATTTTTTTCTGTTTCACGAAGATTTTTACAAGACCAAGTTGCTGCGAACAAATATGGCAAAGATGCCAGAGCTTCAAGCGACATGTACTCCACGTTCGTGTGTTATGAAGTGGATCAGTGGAAGAAGCAGAGATGATCCAAGTGTCGCTCACAATAGAGCTCACCGACAACCAGCGTGAAGCAGGAATATTCCTTCAGAGTATGACATAGATAATGGGTTGTGTCCCTAAAACCATTTTAATCAGTACTTCCTGTTATAGCTCCCCTGTCTCCCCTGACAAAAGAAGGTTCCACCGCTGCCCGGTGGATAATGGCTGTCTTTTTTTTCCACGAATTCTAAAGGCACATTAATACCTGCCAGGCAATTGTGCTTTGATAAGTGCACAAGAAGTTCCATGGTGAAAGGAGCACTACATTGGCAACTTTTCCATCTACAACATTGCCTGACTTTATAATGTAATCTTCGTTTTGGTAGTGAGATGCTGGAAAAGGTCTACTGATAATCTCCCAATCAGATACCCCAATAACTGTCACTGTAAAACTTATACAGGTAGAAAGCTGAAGGCAAGTAATGGTAATGTTCCTGGTGGTACTCTCACTCTGAACCTGCTTCATTTACAGTTTAACACCATAAGTCTCACAACTGCTCCAATAAGTGAGTGAGTGAGTGAGTTTAGTTTTACGCCCTTTTAGCAATATTCCAGCAATATCACGGTGGGGACACCAGAAATGGTCTTCACACATTGTACCCATGTAGGGAATCGAACCCAGATCTTCAGCATGATGAGCGAACGCTTTAACTACTAGGTTACCCCACCACCCCTGTTCAGATAAGCCTCCATACAGTAAAACCTTGATAATGTGGACTGTGGCAATCTCAGTGAAATTGTGTGGATTCCTATCAATATAGACAGAGGGGATCATAAGCAGAGCGTCTTGTTTGTGTATACATGAAGTGTTCCATTGTGCAGTAATAGTTGGGCAAGCAAGGTTTTGGACTAATGAGGACCATTATATTTAAAGGTCACATGCAACCAAAAAATCAAACATATTTAAAACACAATTATCACTTATTCATGACATATAATATACATTGCTGATTATGAAAAAACATATAAACAAAATTATAAGCGTACAATCGCAAATCAAAAGTGCAATATTTTGTACTTGGGTTTTCTTCCCTAGAAACGAAGCAGCCGGGATACCGAACCCAGTCAGAGCGGGTGGGTGTGCACTCAAGTGTAACGGCTGGTTCATTTGCACGAAAATTAGGGAGTCGTTTGAACTCCGATTTCGCGTGGTTTTTTTCATCGCGTTATTTTTTCACTTCATAAGTTGAATTTGCATTTTTGATGATTTGTTTCAGTAAGTCCATACCGAAAGGTATCAGAATCTGCAAAGTTGTCTTTTACATTGCATGTGACCTTTAACCATAAAACAATGAATTTGAAAACCTGGACAATTCCTTGGAAACCATACAGTCTGTATTATCGTATCTGATGTCCATCCTCATAACCATCTATGCAGCCACACAAGGCATCCATTTTGTCCACATGATCCCCATTCTACTTGCACCTGCTAAAGGCTGTGAAATATTAACCACAGGTCCTTGTGTTGCATAAGACGCTGGTTTTAACAAACTCACCTTTAATTTGACTCCTCGCTGTGTTTTTATTATAAGATAATGTGAAATTCCGCTGGAGTTTTCATACTTTGGCACTCGAACAGACAGAAGCGAAACAGCCGGGGTGTGTGGTGCTGTCCCGCACAATGAAAGACCCCACATCCTCCTGCTGCAGGATCTCCAGGGCGATCTCCCTACAACAACAGGAACCTCATCATGTATAACATGGACAGCAGGACGGACTTCATCAATATATCTGCCATTATAGAAATTAATACAAGCAAATGTTCTTAAACAGAAACCAATGATGCAAACTGGGTTGCCTTGGAAACTTATGCTGCGGGTGACTGGGGTTCCGAACAAATAAGTAATAAGGCTGTGAAATCTAACAAGTATGGACAGAGACCACTTTTCAGTAAGGTTTTTCGCCACTTTTAGCAATATTCCAGCAACACCACGGCAGAGACACCAGAGATGGCCCTCACGCATTATACCTGTGCAAGAATCAAGCCTGTATCACCGACATGACAAGCAAACGCTATAACCACAAGGTTACCCCACTGCCCTTCCAACTCCTGATGCATATAGTTGTCGATTTAATACTCGCCATAATTTTGTCATCTTTTAAAAGTATTTCAAGTTCAGAACAATCTTCTAAAATGTCATGTTCAAGTTTTTCCTGTGTAAGCTCCAGACTTCATCCTTCCCCTCCCACCACAATGGTATATACACATCATATCTCCACACATACAAGGTTCATGTTTTCTTTGGGTTAACACTGATAGATGATGGGGAATTATAATACAATATTTGCCACCTTATATCTCCTCCAGATAACCAGGCCACCCATGGTGGGGATGAACACTGACACCTGGGGCGCTGACTGTACCCTCCACACATACCTGCTTAACAGCCAGATACAACTGTAAGCATACTTTCCAGACCACTCAAATTAACTTAATTAATAACCTACCCAGGTCTGGGCAGTGTCAAAAGATATTAAACCTCCTCTTCAAGCACCCGCCTATGATGTCTTGTACTTAAGTTACTCAACTTTTGATAGGGACTGGATGTATGCAGGCCGGATCGGCTATGCTAGCAGCCTGTTTTACTACAGAAGTAACTTATGAAACATTATGCTACTGATTTTTGTTGTCTGTGTTGCATAAGGCTTTCACTTTTATGCATTGGTGTATGCGTGGGGACAATATAGAAATTAATGTTTATAAACCCACATCAAGCTTTTGAGGTGTTCTAGGATGAGGAGAGGCAATATGACTGGGTATCATACCTGGGTATTCCTGCCTGGTACCAGGGGGCATGCCTCAAGGCCTCATCCTCAATGTGACTGCGATCGAGACACATCAGGGACTCCAACCTGCAACAGACAAGGCACACGTTAGCCTACAGCACAATCCAACATCAAACAATACCACAGGTGATAAGTGATGTTATCACCCAGCACTGACCCTGCGGACAGCTAATGGTCAGGTACAAGTGACTCCCATTGTATGATATCAGATTTACACAACCGGTCATGTTCATGTAGAAAGTGCTATAATACAGATATACCCTGGGGACACACTATATGAGAGAGTAGAATAATGAAATTATCCCTTGTCCTGCAAAGGCCATCCAGGCTTTCAAAGGAAACAATATAAAACAGATGACAGGATATATTGGATGAAAGCTGATCAAAGGCAGCGGCAGATTTAATGGAAAATATCCACTCTTGGTGACATTGTTGCACTGACATGAACATATCTGATGACAACTAGCACAGAGCAATCTTTGTGATGACACTACATGTTTGATGAAGTACAGGAGTTCTAATTGTGTGCATTCAGACTGAGTTTACCTTCCTTTTAGAATGTTATATACTGAATATATATCCTGGGGATTTTATATCAATCCTTTTTAGGGATGCATTAAGACCTTCCACAGAATGTTATATATGATATCCTTCATAAGTCTTAGGGATGGTGCAAGTATGATGCAAAACCTTGACCAACTAATCTTCCAACATCTTTTAACTATTTGTTTTGTTTATATGTCAACTAGAATTGACTCTTTGAAGCTTGAAACAGTCCTTTTAGCACCAAGTTTAATCTGTGCATGATATGTCGGACTTATATTGAATCATTTCATTGCTAGGAGCAAATGGAAAACATTTACTTCGGATATTACTTTTGTACAAACCAGAGGCAACACATAAAAGATCAAACTGTTTCACCAAGACAATTGCCTCCATTAGCCCCAAGACAACCTCCCATCTCCCTGTACTACACTTCAAATATTCACAGCTATAAAGTGATAAACATCACCTATTATGTTTTATATAATTTCAACATTATTTCCCTTAGGTATATAAAATATTAAGCAACAAGTCGGGCAATGGACCTGTCTTCCTAGTTTTGAAACAATTTATTCCTACCTACAACAGGTGGAGCTATTTGACTTCAAACAACGAAACACAAGAATGCAGCATTGACAGCAAAAGGATCAATTGTGACATTTATAAGCTTTCTAAGAATTTCAGTGTAGATCACATAGTTGTGTATACTTGTATCTGACATTCATTTATACATTAAAAAAAAAATTTGAACAGTAGTGCTATGAGAACTGTTGTTCTGAGTGCTACACTGTCAGGAATACCTTCTGAAATACTGGCTCAACAGATTTCCCGTAATCATCTCGGCTGACAGAGACTTTGCACAAACATGCAAAACATTTTATTTGAGGAAATCATCATCTCTTTGTTTCACAACCACAAACACAAAATTTGAATTCAAACAAAGTTTATTTGTAGTCCTGCTCTCAGAGGTGACGTGCACAGTAAGCCGATATCTGGCCTGCTTTGTCACATTATATTTCACGTATTGTAGCAGTCATTGCCGCCTAAGCACCATGGAATTCCGCCACTCAATAAATTCCAGTTAATAGTCCTGTGTTCTAGGGCTTTATTTGAACACAGAAATACAGGAATTTCTGGCTTTGTGGGCCAATGAAAGGTGTTGGAACAAGACAGATTTGATTACCTGCTCGAATGGCAGTAACTATTGTTCCAAACACGATAATTTAGTCTGAGGCAGGAGCATAGTTAGGATGGAATATTATCATTTTATCGATTTGAACTCAAAGAAGCCTTTGAACGTTATTAATCATAAATAATGTCACATAATGAGCCATGTCTATTCTTCAGTACAAATGGAATAACGTTTTATAGATGTCATAAATCTAGAACCATATCGAGAATAGTTATTTCATGGTCGTTTCCATGTCTACTTTCATCATTTATTGTTGTAACTAAATTTAATTATTCTGCTTTGCACAGAATGCCACACAATTTATGACACAGACTGACTCCATGATCAGTGCTGAATATGGCCTTGGTTTGGAATGGCTGGTTGTTGGATGTTAGGCTTTAGTGTCGGGCTTGTTGGTTGTTCATGTTGGTGTTTGGTGTCGGAGATTGGTACGACAATTATGACAATGGCTATTATTGTTGAGAGCCAATCTAGGATTCATATATAAAGTCTCAAGAGTACTTTTTCCCCTCATCTGGTAACGGGGGTGGACTACAGGTATGATGGTGACATGCTTTTGGTTCAGATACATATTTGGTTGTTGTTTGAAGCTGTGCATGTACTGAATTTCAAGAATATTACAACCTATAAATATTCCCCTGGTCCTGATACACCGTAGACTGACATGAAAATGCTGACCACCCAATCCACATATGGCTCTTATGGCTAACATTAGGTTGCTGGGAACATTTTCTAACCCCTCGGTGAGCGAGTTTGGTTTTACACCACTTTTAATAATATTAAAGTAACATTACAGCGGGGAACACAAGAAATGGGCTTCACACATTGTACCCTTGTGGGGAATTGAACCCGGGTCTTCATGATGAGCGAACGCTCTAACCACTAGGCTACCCCCTGCCCCCTAACTCCTCAGTTAGAAAATGTGTGTTCTGGTTTGGACACAGACTTAAGATGCAATTTTATATTAGGTTTGGATCTTTATGTTTAGACTTAAGAGAGGTTTGTCTAATAATGTAAAATGACTTCATTCATACATAGATATATTGTCATCATTACCATATTTCCTTAAATAAAGAGCTGGGCCCCATTCATCAAAGCCACCTGAGCATCAAAGTGATTGTATCTCCAATGCTTTAACATAGGTTTATGATGATCGTAGTGCTAAAATATCTTTGAGACACGTGTTTCTGGGCTTGGGAAATTGAGGAAATATGTTGATCATCCTTAGTCTTCTGATTTAAAGGGGTGGCGGGGTAGCCTAATGGTTAAAGCATTCGCTCATCATGCTGAAGACCCGGGTTCGATTCCCCATGTGGGTAAAATATGTGAAGCCCATTTCTGGTGTCCTGTGATATTGCTGGAATATTGCCAAAAGCGGTGTAAAACCATATTCACTCACTCACTCTAATTTAAAGCTATGACATTTTCACACCACAACAAGGCCACAGACAAATGGCCCAATAATTAAAGACTAAATAACACATACAGTGTTACACTGACAGACCTATCCAGTCAATTCTCTACTGCGGTAGTGATGTATAGTCTTACAGTAACACCATTTATGCAGTACAAGCTGCCATCATCACTCACATCACCTCTGACCCTCCAAGTCCCCAAGTCGGGGATGTAATCAGACACTATTCACCTGACTTGAAATTGGGCACTATTGTGTTGAAATGAACCTGTTTTACATAAATCCTTGAACATCGACATTGCATCTAGGACATTCATAAAAAAACACATTAAATTGGCCATGACTAATTTGTATTATAAGGGATAGATGGAATTCATAGAAACTGAAAATTTCCATATGTTATTGATTAATATCAGTCTGACATGGCTGCAGTAAAACTGTTGACATATGAAAGGCAGGGTTATTTGTCTACAGCTTGAAGTAAGCCCAAACAATGATCTTGCATTAATCTTGGTAAGTAATTCCAGTAAGAACTCTCCCATGACAGGCCTGATTAATTCCAGTCACACTCTGACAAGGCCAGCATGGAAATCAGCTTCAGGTGCAAACTGTCACACCTGTAATCAGGGGACCACTGTGGTCTTGTCAACACTGATGGCAGTGTTATCACCAGGCAATTTTGGCATGATACCGTGCATATTCACATGTATGACATCACTTGTCAACACTGATGATGGTGTTATCACCAGGATGCTTGACATGATGTTATCACCAGGCATGCTTGACACTGATACGGTGATACAGGCATGCTTGACATGATACGGTGCATACATGTATGACATCACTTGTCAACACTGATGACGGTGTTATCACCAGGCAAGCTTGGCATGATACGGTGCATATTCACATGTATGACATCACTTGTCAACACTGATGACGGTGTTATCACCAGGCAAGCTTGGCATGATACGGTGCATATTCACATGTATGACATCACTTGTCAACACTGATGACGGTGTTATCACCAGACAAGCTTGACATGATACGGTGATACTCACACGTATGACATCACTTGTCAACACTGAGCATGAACTGATGTCACTCTGACTTGGAGATACATAACATCACCTCTCACAGGCAGAGCCACAACAAGCCACAGATTCACTATTATATACAAAAGAAACTAGGATCCCCACAGCCAGCAAGATAAACCATGAACATATGATAATGATTCCAAGTTTGGACAAGAAATTGAAACAAATGGGAGTCATCACTACTAGAACAGGGTAAGAAGGAAATAACACTGTCCTTATCAACACATCAAAACACCAAGAGCAACCTGGTCACACACCAATAAACTATGCTTTCACTCATCTTCGGACTATTTCCACCAACTGTAAAGTGTCAAGACAAGTCTTTATGGTTCAAGTCAGACAATAGGGTGATGGATCCCTTAAAACAGGCATCCAGCTGAGTGTGACAGTCAAACAGACTAAATGGGAGGTGGTTTGTTGAAGCCGACCCCAGAGGGTGTCTATGATCCTCCTGAAGATAGGAGGGATATCATTATAAGATCTGTGTACAATGTGGGGATAGCCACTATGCCTAGGAAGGAGAATTCAGGATAGGTCAGGGGGAAGGACACATTTTTTATATCCAAATACGACTATAACAAACTGTTATTGTCTCTTGTCTCCTATAGCTGTTATTACACACTCCAAAAAGAACACAAGTTTTTTCACAAAACTAATGTTAACCTGTCATGGCTGATACAACACACTTGATATGGATATGCAACTTCTGTATTATTTACACACGACGTTTCTGGGCTAATACTTGCCCCTTCATCAATTACCTGATGATTCACCTGATGAAGGGGCAAGTATTAGCCCAGAAACGTTCTGTGTAAATAATAAAGAAGTTGCACATCCATATCAAGTGTGTTGTATTACCCTACCAACTTCTAAATGCCTATCAAACATCTGTCATGGCTGGTGTTAACTCCCCTTTCAAGCTGTGGTTGTTTTTAAACTTGTTTTGAATAGTAAATGTCAAAAGGACAGGTGGCAGAGTTTAATAAATATTTAGGCATGTGCTCTTAGACACAAGTAAACCATGAGGTGACTTAAGCTTCTTTAACCCTGCTGAGACAGAAAAACTATTTTCCACCAAACTGCTCCTGTTAGCAGATTTATGATAAGCTGAAGCCGTCAATGATCAGGATGTTCCTTTGCACTCAACATGAAGAGGGCAAAATGAAGAGTTAATCTAAATCTGACAACAATGCCCACAGTCATGGCATGCAAGAATATTTCAATTATACATGTTTCCTTTGACATCTGGCAGATTTCTAGCATGTTTTCTATGGTTCCTTTTGGCTCGAAATGGCCACCTTAACATAGGCGTATATGGGTTCAAAATACGGTTAATTTACCAGATTTTGACATACATGTACTTCCTTTTTGTTGCTTATGTTAAGCCTCTGGTTATAGTGGACTAGCTGACATGGGGTTGACGTACATGTTTCCTAACTGGGCAGTCCTCCAGAACATAAACCTTCAATGCTAAAATATAGGAGAATTCGAGTAGCGATTTGATGAATCAATAAAGATTGCCAAACACAAAATTGGATGGTACTATAAACTCGGTTGCCTCTTAGATAAGTTTAACATCAAGGAAAGTAATCTTACTTCCTCCTCTATACTGAAGGACCTCCAATTGAAATTTACAGACATGTTCCACTCATCTCTTCAAGATAATCCAAACACATTAAATTCAAGGAACAAACTTAGAACATATAGAAAATTTAAATCTGAAATCAACTTTGAACCATACCTGCAACACTGCAAAATAAAAAAACACCGTATCCACTTCACAAAACTAAGACTGATTGATCACAGACTAAAAATTGAACTGGGTAGGAGAACAAGACCACCTACACCTTTGGAGGACCGTCTGTGTGACAAATGCTCTGTCCTTGAGGATGAACAACACCATTTCATGTGTTGCACGAAATACTCAGATGCAAGAAAGTCCTTATTTAACTCCCTTTCCTCTAAAATTAATAACTTTCTCAGACTTACTCCCACTGAAAAATTTCACCTTCTTTTTAGAAATAATGATCCAAATACTATAGAAATTATTTGCTACCACATGTACAATTTTAAACAAATATAGAAGATCTGATTGTGCTAAGCCATTATTATACTCATTTGTATTATTATATGCTTTGTTGTTCATCATATATATGTGATTCATTATATATCTTGTTCATGTAGTTTATAGATATTGTCACTGTTCCTGTATGGAACGTTTGCACAATAAAATATTTGATTTGATTTGATCAAGAATGTCCTGTAGACAAGGGTATCATGTTGTCCACAGCCCTGAATAGACAGTGGCCCTCATTGTGAGGACAGTCTGAGGGGCGATACGATTCTGTATGGCGTGGGTGGGACACATCCTTAATGATGTGTGTACAATGATAATAATACATCTTATGAAAAGTCTGGCAGCAGAATGTCAATACATGTACATGAAACAGGTCTTTGTGTTGGGGGCAGGAAGCATGGTGGGATGTTTGGTGTTGAGAAATGTGTCGGGGAGCAGTATCTACTACAGGAGCCAGGTGACCGAGGACACAAGGATCTGAAAGGACTAATTGTATCAGATGCTAACATCTCACCACCTCTGCCACAGGAGAAGATCAATGGAAGGGGTTGGTCAGGGCAATTATCTTAGGACATTGCTTGACCCTCAAAGGTGTCATGAGCATAATGAATAGGGTATGTCCCCTCTCAAGATGGGAGCCATTTGGTACAGACTGAAGTGATCTGGACTGATGGAAAGTGTCACCACCATCTTGAAGAACAAACTGGAAAGGAAATGTTTTCACACATGTGAATCAAATTCAATCCAGACTGAATGGATTTGATTTATGGTAGAACCGTGTGTTTTTGGCAACTGTGCATAGAGACCTGATGTTTAAACATTCACCACATGCCAGGTGTCATGTGGCTGGTTCAATGGCACTTGTTTGGATATCACTACAACAGAGAAAACTACAGCTCAAAACACTTGTATTTGTTTTTGTGTTGTTTAAATCCACACACAATATTCCAGGTCAACTAGTCACTCATCTTATAGTACAATGACTCAGGTAAGAAAATTATGAAAATGTGATCTAAATAAGTGAATGAATATTTAAGCTTTATTTAGCAATATTCAAACATGACAACAGCTTGTAAATACCTGGGATAGTCTGGAATAGTTTGAGCATGATCGTGTGCTGATTCACATGATTGCGTACAATGAAACAGGTCAGGTGAGAAATTGCAGCCACCCAATCCCCAGTCCAATCAATCCTTATAACAAGCATGAGGCAGCAGAGAAACTCCGATTATACCCGACAATCCCTTCAATTTGATTGCTAATTATTCTTGTAGAATAATATGGATATGAACTGTGATGAGATTACATTCATGAAGGTCTTTGGGGTCTTTTGATGTTAGTCATTACGATGCCCCAATGAGTGAGTGAGTGAGTGAGTGAGTGAGTGAGTGAGTGAGTGAGTGAGTGAGTGAGTGAGTGAGTGAGTGAGTGAGTGAGTGAGTGAGTGAGTGAGTGAGTGAGTGAGTGAGTGAGTGAGTGAGTGAGTGAGTGAGTGAGTGAGTGAGTGAGTGAGTGAGTGAGTGAGTGAGTGAGTGAGTGAGTTTATATTGAGGGTGTCCTGGGTTCCTTGACATTTCTCCTATAGCATTTGAATCTAGGAATTCCACATATCTTTAGGTTTCAACAATAGACTTTCCTGGTTGGTCACTTTCTTGACACGCAATACGAGACATATTGGGAAGTGTCTGTACAGCCACAGAGATTCCAAGATAAAAATGCATCAAAAAAGAAGCAGGGAAAGAAATCCACCTCAATATTTAACCAGAGATTTCTTAATTTCCTGAAGAAGTCCTAAGAGATGTACAAATTGGGATCAGTCCTCTAGAAAAGGTCAGTGCATCTAATGGTAAAGGTATCCTGAGGGAATTTCAGTCTCACAAAGTACAACATTTCTCATTTACATTCCAACCACTTGGCTCAGCAAATCTTGGAAGTTAATTTCAACATTTGACAGGGAGTGGACACAGGCCAGCTCCCATGGGAGTCTCCATAAAGAATTCATGTAATGCTTCATTACCAACCACAGAGTCAGCTGATTAGTCCAAAGTCAACCAAAATAGATGGGTCTCAGCACAGGACCAGTCAACATGGGAGCTTCTTCAGTCACAAAGCCAACAAGCCTGGGAGTGGACAACCACCTAACGGACCAACATGTTATAACGGTCGAGGAGCTGGAGTGGCCACTAAAGGAGAGTGCAAGAGGCTGGGGCTTTGTCTGCGGCAGACCTCAACCGGCTCGGGGAGGGTCTGGGTGGGAACATTGTGCTTGTTGACCAAGCTTCATTTCCCTGTTATTGTCATTACGGGCTGGGAAAGTAGTTACAGGTGAAATACCGGACTTGTGGACAGGTAAATAATGGCAGGATAAGAGCAAAGACATGGCAGCTTTGAGTACATCCTGAATCTGACAACCTACATGAAAATAAATCTGTTCTGTTGTACTGTCTGCAAATATTTTATGAAAATTCTTATTGGGCTCAGGATCATTTTGAACTTCATTTATTCATTAACTTTTCAGTTTCAGAAACAAACAAAAAAATAATTACAAACTGGCAAACAAAATATAAGAACCCCATTTTATCAGTGTCTGTATGCATATCTTATTGAAGTACAAAAATACCTGTATCTCTTTAAAGAAAGGAAAAACATGAATAGGTTACTGTCTTCAGGTGACAAAACATGAATAGGTTATTGTCTTCAGGTGACAAAACATGAATAGGTTTTTGTCTTCAGGTGACAAAACATGAATAGGTTACTGTCTTCAGGTGACAAAACATGAATAGGTTATTGTCTTCAGGTGACAAAACATGAATAGGTTACTGTCTTCAGATGACAAAACATGAATAGGTTATTGTCTTCAGGTGACAAAACATGAATAGGTTATTGTCTTCAGGTGACAAAACATGAATAGGTTACTGTCTTCAGGTGACAAAACATGAATAGGTTATTGTCTTCAGGTGACAAAACATGAATAGGTTACAGTCTTCAGGTGACAAAACATGAATAGGTTATTGTCTTCAGGTGACAAAACATGAATAGGTTACTGTCTTCAGGTGACAAAACATGAATAGGTTACAGTCTTCAGGTGACAAAACATGAATAGGTTATTGTCTTCAGGTGACAAAACATGAATAGGTTACTGTCTTCAGGTGACAAAACATGAATAGGTTATTGTCTTCAGGTGACAAAACATGAATAGGTTACAGTCTTCAGGTGACAAAACTGATACGGTTTTCAGCATTAGTACCACACATTACCTCATCAAACAATTTCTCTACATGAATATATATTTGTCTATGACAAATATGTTTGCACTTAAATTTTAATAATATCTGTGAAAAACTCAAAATACACCTGCCAACTCAGATAGTCAAAAGATGATCGATAATGATATCAAATACCAACATTATTAGAAAGACATATGTTACATTTTCACACATACCAAGGAGACGAAATGCCAACTATACATATTCAAAGGCTTCTTTCAAGCAATCTGATTGTCTGGCATGCCAGTCTATGAAATACTGTCTCGTCTCATTTTTCATTTAAAAAAAATAAAAAAGAGTATAGACAGATAAATACTGAATATTTCAAATACCTGTGGCAAGAGAATGGTATTTCGGGTATTTGTATAGTATAAAACATGAAGGAATCACCGCATCTGTCAGTGGTGACTGTCACACATGACAATACCTGCAAGAATCACAAACACAGATGAACAATCGATCTTAAAAGTCAAGAACATCCAGTGAGTGGCCACACAAGATAACAATGACTGGAGACTGGTTTTCTTGAGATGTGGATTGATTTATACAGGGCATGTCAGCCTCAACTACTGCTGTGAAACACACCCATGTCACCAAAGTGTGGAATTTCTCAGTCAATTGCCAGGCCTGATATGATGGCTGAACTCTCCAAAGTCACCACAACTTTTGACCTTTCCTTCCTAAACAATCAAATTACAGACACTTTATCTACAATAGAGCACCGTAGGCTTTGTTCTGGTTCTACACCTGGCCAGACGGGTACCTTAAGTTGATACAATCTGACAACACTGCAATAGAGCACTGTAGGATTTGTCCACGGTTCTACACCTAGAAGAAATCAAAATGTGAGTGAGTGAGTGAGATGGGTTTTACGATGCTTTTAGCAATATTCCAGCAATATCACAGCAGGGTACACCAGGAATGGGCTTCACACATTGTACCCATGTGGGGAATCGAACCTGAGCCTTCAGCATGACGAGCAAACACTTTAACCACTAGGCTACC
This sequence comes from Haliotis rubra, assembly GCF_003918875.1. Lineage (NCBI taxonomy): Eukaryota > Metazoa > Mollusca > Gastropoda > Lepetellida > Haliotidae > Haliotis > Haliotis rubra. Next base: position 391,930 of record NW_025765270.1, read on the forward strand.
CCACCGCCCCCGAATTTAAAATGGTACCTAACGTGCATGACTACAAGGTGAGAACACTGAACACTACCACACCCAACACTCAAGCACCTGCTGCAACGCCACACCAACCTCAATCCCATCATTACAACCACTAGCCTGAGACCAATATCATGCAACTCTTTAGTTGAGCAGACTAATCTTAAGAGTATGCATTAAGTGAAGGTTAATGGTTATAATAGAAAAGAAGCTCATGTATGAATCATTATGTTTAGTGGTATGGAAATGTATTGCAGTTAACTAGTGCATCACATATGATTACATCCTTAACGTAAGAGAATAATCAGAAAGCTGCATTCCGATTGAGACATCCCGGCTGACAGGTACAGCTACAGGGGTCGATGGCGACATTTCCCTCCGGGCTACGCCCATCCATCACACATCAGTCTGACTCCACTCCACACTAAATCATCAATACCTATGCTACGTTCATTTTGAACAAAGTAGCAGCTATCAAAGATAAAAGTTTTTAAAATTTAGGGGGGGAAGACAAATCAACAATTATCTGTTATAACTCGATCTTGAATATATCATGTTTTTATGAAACAGACCAATGGCCACTTTAAGACCTGAGTCCATCACCGAGACCGATGACTGTCAATATTCCAGTCATTATATAAACAGGTACAGAGGTTAGTCATAATTACATAACACATTAAGTTATTCCATACAGCAGCTCATCAGGAACAGTCTTAACAAATATGACATTTAGTATTAACACACAAGCACAAACTATCAAGGCTGCCTATTTTCTTTAAAATATTTAGACATCTGTGCTAATTTAGAGCTAATTTACCTCATGTCAATATTGACTCAACTAATCATTACAATTAGGACATTCATCAAATGGTAAGACAAAGTAAGAAACAGAATTATTCCATGCTGCCATTAAGATAATAAGATCAATGGAAATTGTCAATTTACCTTTGTGGAATTGCCCATTTACTGTCAAGAATAATTGTCACTTGGCCATAAAATCTCCATTTGCTTGTAAGTTGCAGCAAGCTAGAGGACATGCTGCTTACATGGGAACTTTCAACTCAGTAGTAGGTTCCTTCACTGGCACCAATGGCATGATGCCATGCGCAAATGCTGCCCAATGAACACTTTCCAATTCACCCAGAGGTTCAGAGGAACGTCTGTGTAACGTGGTTCTTACAATATGACAAACAATTCATAACTGTCGAATCAAGAACTGTTTATAAGATTCTGTTTGTTCTAGTGAAGGAGAAAAAGTATTTGATATCAGGAATTTTCAGAAGCAGCAAACCAATAATAGTTTCTAAATCATCAATTTCCACTTTGATGAGCTTTTAATAAATAATTGACACTTCGTATTTCACAAGCACATCTGTTTAAATAAATATACTATTATCCTTACAAAGTAGTATATATTTGAATGTGGATTCAGTTGATGCCCTTGTTGAATCACTTAACAACTGACTTCATCTTGTGTGAATGTGATTATCTACCTCAACAGAGAATTTTACTTACATAAAAACTCTTTCAATCACTTGGCACAGCAGGACTAATTCAAACTGAATGTATCAAATCTGAAGATGACATCTTAAATTTCATCAGGGTGTGGGAAAATTTTCTCGCATGAAAGTTGTATCACAGAAAACAGATCAAATAGCCTTGGGTTAAAGAAAACATTTATGCATAAAATAAAGGTCGAAATTGCTATCCTTTTCCTAAGCTTCGTAGGGTGCAATTACCTAATCTGTAGGTGCCATAAAAAATCTCTGTCCAACAAACAGCCCTGGGGATATTGTTGTAACCTTTTAACAAGATGTGATTCAAGCTGTCATACTGTGTGAAGGAGATGGTTTAATGGCTTAGAAAGATGAGTAAATGTGGAGAGAAAAGCTTTTTAATGTCTCCGGATGCCTCTATCACTGGGGCCGCGGGATCTTGCGGCAATGCGTTTCACAGCGTCACTCTCATAAATATAGATTCTGTTCGCAATTGGACAACTTCTCTATTGTATCTATATTCAAATAATCAAATCCAGGTCAAATTCAATATCTAATTCATGACACTGTCAAAAACATAAAGAATATTCTTAGATTGTTCATGCTTTCTCAAGTCTGTAAAAAAGTATGTATATCCAAATTTAACAATACTGCATAATGCATTTTTTCCCTCTATCTTCCAAAATTGGAATATTAAATGTGAGTCTAATCTCTATCAAATCTGTATTCTTAGCTTGAGTTTGATAAAATTTACTTGTCAAAAGAACAATGTACATAACTGTATATTTGTGGGTCACTGGTTTTGAAAGCATTTCATATATAGATGTATCAACTTTATATGGATGGACAACCCAAGTGATGCAGATCACTCTCATGAAAAACATCAAAATATCAAGTTAATTTGGGATTCAAACACATGATAATTGGATCATTAACACCATTTTCCTGACATATCAATGATAAATATCAAGTTAATTTGGGATTCAATCCCCAAATCATAGCAACATGGAATGAGTGAGTGAGTGAGTGAGTTTAGTTTTACACCCCACTCAGCAATATCCCAGCTATATGGCGGCGGTCTGTAAATAATCGAGTCTGGACCAGACAATCCAGTGATCAACAGCATGAGCATCGATCTGCGCAATTGGGAACCGATGACATGTGTCAACCAAGTCAGCAAACCTGACCACCCGATCCTGTTAGTCACCTCTTACAACAAGCATGGGTTAGTGAAGATTAATTCTAACCAGGATCTTCACGGGTTAGCATCATGGCATGAATAAGGGAGACCACACTGCACATGGAATTGTGAAACGTAAGACAACTGGAACCCACTACTTAAATAAATGGTGGCATTACATGAAGCCAGCCACTACGGAAGTGGTGACATACATGACCATCCAGGAAGCAGCGTTGCAAGGGCCTCTCCTGGCCCTCCTCTTCCAGGCATGACAACCATGTTGACAAGAGCTGAGCTGTTTTGTTTCAAGCTTACAAACTGTTTGGACAAAACAATACCACCAGCACTGTTACAATACTGGCTGAAATTGTTGCTCAGTTACTCACACATTCCATATTCACTAAATACAGCTTGAGATCAATTTTACACCTTAACAGTTTTTTTCAGTAAGTGTCACCAAGACAGTTTTCTCAGTGGAATATTATTAGTGGAAGATTAGTTTAGAAAAATATTATTAAAAATTATGCCCTAAATGCTTAACATAGCTATACAAAAATAAGCATAACAACAGTTGTATCAAGCACTAATCTTGTAGATGTAAGAGTGGTGAGGTAGCCTTGTGGTTAAAGTGTTCACTCATCAGGCCAAACAACGGGTTCAATTCCCCACATGGATACAATGTGTGAAGCCCATTTCTGGTGTCCCCCACCATGATATTGCTTTAATATTGCTAAAAGTGGCATAAAACTAAACTCACTCATTGTAGATATAAGGAGTACCGGTAACAAAGTATAACAATGTACAAAGTTGTACAACAGAGCCTCCTGGAGGCCGTGCCGTGAGAAACACAAGTCAAACATGTGCTGCTCCACGGCCAACATGGCCAGGAACTGCATTTGTTGAGTTGTCTCCAGGATTGTCTGGTATTTATAAGATGAGCTAGACACACAGGGATTAATAAAAACAGCAATGTAGAGGATATGCAGATTTGAGATGAAAATACCACTGGATTATTGGGACACCGGAAACATTCCAAGTAATTTCTTACAGATAATAAACAGTTCTTGTTAAGAAAGGGAAAAACACCACAGCCCTGTCACATACTGTTTAAAACAAATTATTTCATTTTTGTCAACCATACTTTTCAAAACCTTTGGAGAAAACAAAAATCATATTCTTAAAAACAGCAATTTATAATGTTGCTATTTTTATCCTTCAACAAACCTAGCAGTGCTTCCAAAGGAGAAAAAACATTTCAAATTGACAAGCTAAATGTTGATCCCAATAAATGATGCTGTTACAAAATGAAGAGAATGGTATTACATTCCAGCCATATCACCTACGCTGGTAGAGAGCTGGAAATACCTCGACAAGTTCAAGATTAGTCCAGTGGGGAATTACAGACATTCTCTGAGACATTCAACTTGCAATAAAGAGCTGGGGGAAGAGATAACAGTTGTTACAGTGTAGGGCTGTAAAAGCTGCATGGTCTGTGATCTGGGTTACAAAACCCCATGCTGGTATATAACAAGGTTATAAACCAGGGACTGACAAAGGCTAAGTATGTTCTTGTGATGCTTAATGACCATCTGATATGTACCACAATGTAACGAGATTTACAAAGGGCTAACAGATTAGAGGACAGATACTACTGAACTGACCTAACCACAGACACTCCTTTTAACAAGCCTCTGTCTGTCCACAACTCTCCTAAGCATGTGATAAACTTTTTTTCTGACCATTAGACTGTAAAGAAACCTGCAATATATTGTGTATCCTCAGAACAGTCATATGCTATAACTGAGAATATTTTGATCAAATTATTTTGTACTATACAGCAATTTAACCTAATCTTACAATTGTAAGACTACAACATGTCTTTTCTTGAAACAAAAATAAGTTTTTTGCATGACAGAAAACACGGCTCATTGCCAGTTTAACATTCTCAAAAACAATATATACACCAATCCATCTGTCACAATAAACTTATTTATAATTTACATTTATTATTCAACTTAAATGAAATGAAAGTAGACTTCAGGATGTCTGGTTGAACATAAAATTCTTTTTCCAGATACACCTGTAAATGCCACGTTTGATTCACAGCAAATGCAAACAAACCGGGTTTTGTAAACTTCTTTCCCAACTCTGAAATCAATACAGATGTGAAGTGAAACAGATTGTAGTCTGGCCCCAGGACCATTGACCAGGTAAATAAATAATTTCAGTGAAATAGTTTCTCCGCAGCAAACTCATCTATAATTCAGAAACTTCAAACTCATTTAAACATCTGAAATACCTCCAAGCCAGCCACATCACTCTCTGTCCTGTGCACCCTTATCTGACATAAATAACTCATTTCCCCAAGTATTTGTTTGCATTTAGCCACTATCAAATCACACAAAAACTAACAATTGGACAGATTCCCATACACCATGAAGGAAAGTTATACTTTACTGCCATGCACAACATACATTTAGTCATGATGATACTTCACAAATTAAAAAGTTTCTTAGGAAACAGTAGTTTTAACATACATCTCACAGAAAGTTAATGACGAAAGAAAACGAAGACATCACACTTTCAAGCATCATAAACAAATTCCCCCTTAGTTATCTTCACTAAAATCCATTCTGCTAAAATATGCCATTCCAAGAAGTTAAGGAATAAGGACATTAGGGCAGTCAAATAGTTCTAGTTCATCACACCGAAAACCAAGGTTTGATTCCCCACATGGGTACAATGTGTGAAGCCCATGTCCCTGAAATTGCTGGAATATTGCTAAAAGTGGCATAAAACCATACTCACTCACTCACTCAGGAAACACACAATCCATCATATTACTATATAAAACTTGTCATGGCGTAAGAAATTAACTTTCAAAAGAAAGAATTGCGTAGTATACAGATCTTTACCAAATATGACAATGATGCGATACATATAATTCAACATTAAATGACAAATCAGAAGAAATACGACAATGATGCGATACCAATAATTCAACATTAAATGACACATCAGAAGAAATATGCCGAGGATTCCCAAGAATGCTGACATTTTAAGACTCTTAAATCAACATGAATAAAAGAAATATATTGCCCTCAGTATGGAAGTGTGTGTCTGTACATATCAATATTACATAGTCAGCTGGTAGTTGTATTCAAGCTATGCAAGTACAAGTAGTAGTCGAAGGAGGGACTATGTGCAGGGAATGTCAACAATGCTGATTGATTGAACACACTAAACAACGGTCTATCAAAGACAAATTCTTATCAAAATTTCATACGTTGGCACAGACCTATATCCTTTGCACTGGGAAACTATGCAGAGCCATAAACACTACTGTGGAAGGATTACATGTTGAGGTATTCACATATTTCAAAATGTTGAAACGTTGGAATCTGATAATGCTCAAAGATAAAACTCCCACTGATGAAAATTTGATCGTTTCCCAGGTTTCAATTTGAACATTGTCATATACGGAATTCCTTAAATATTTTCAAAGAATATTCACCTAAATAATTGATTGCATATTCGTTACTGGAAGATCTTAAAAGCCCTAGTTTTAACAAAAACATTTCGTTTGATGGACATATGATAGGATGGATATCTTAGTTCATTATTTCAAGAATGCAGGGTTCTTGATATAATGTTAGAACTATAAGCAGAACAGAAGTTTTGCAATAACAAAAAATAAACTGAATTTGACGGAACTCTGATTGCAAGTTTAGTATTGCGTTCTGTGATCTCGTCATTCTTTCTTCATACACATGTACATTAACGTAATTCAATATTTATTTTTTATATCTTTACAAAGAGTAAATGTGTCTGGTTGTCAAATTTTTAAGAGCACCTTATCCAATTACAACTGCTAGGATGATATGTACAGAACCAATAAATTATTAATAAATAATTAACTTTCTTATCACCATCACCATCACCATCATCATCTTTCAAACTCACTCCCATTGTCATCGTCATCATCATCATCATCATCCTCAAAATATATCTATCAACTGACTGACTGACTGACTGAGTTAGGTTTTACGTCGCTTTAACATGTTTAAGCAATATTCCAGCAACATCACAGTGGGGGACACCTGAAATGGGCTTCACATATTGTACCCATGTGGTGATTCGAACCCGGGTCTTCGGCGTGATGAGCCAACGATATCTATCAACATTCATTGTGGAGAGAACACATTTTCTTGCATCATCTTCAAAAAAAACATTACTGTTTCGTACAAATATGGATGCAAAACAAATTTCATCCCTTTCCACAAACGAAAATATGCTATTTATGACTCAATATAAAATACAACACCACATTCAGGAATGCCAAAAAAACCATGAAACACACTCCATCATAAACGTAACCGACTACATCCTTGCTGTTCATTCAGCTGAGGCAAAACTAACTGCCACTATTCCCACAGTATACAATGCAAAGCACTGGGAGAAACTTTGCAATAAAATATTCATCAACAAGATGTCTGTGGAAAGCAAACAACAGTCCCATCCATATAATCATTAGCCATGACAACCGTACCGAGAGGTATTTGGACATCCCTAGACTGTCATGGCCATAATTAAACTCATAGGTATCTATCTAATTACACTGGAACCGACATGACAAACTGATCCTTCCAGCTGCAATGCAGCCACTCACATGGCAGAGAGTCATGGCACTGCTGGGAACAATACAAATTACCTCCCTTGAGTTCACTGGCATTTTTGTATCAATTATTTACATATATGCTATACTGACATTAAGACGCCCCACCTAGAATCAATAATTGGTACATGACCAATATGTAAGTGACAATACAACATTGAGGTATATACGATACCCTGAAGCAACACCTATCTTCCATCAATATACACTCCAGCCATCTTGCTGTTGCTTATCATATATAGCAATATTATAGTTTTCATCGTGACATTCCCAAAGGCTAGTGATGATGTGGGATTAGTACTGTTTCATTCCACTGTCAGTAAAATTCAAGAAATATCATGGCAGGGGACACAAAAATGGGTTTCACACTTGGTACACACATGTTGGAATCAAACCTGGGTCTGAGGCGCGACAGAAGAATGCATTAACCACTCGACAACCACACACCTTGATACAGAAAGAAACTGAACCCCAGTGTTGAAAATTAAGAGCTGACCTTGAGACCTTGCTCCTTTATTTGACTGTAATGTGTGCAGCCCATTTCTGGTGTCCCCCGCTGTGATATTGCTGGAAAATTGCTAAAAGCGGCGTAAAACCCAACTCACTCAATTTGACTGTAGAGACCTTTAAATCCTGAACTCTTAACAATACGGGTAGATAATGGTTAACACTGCTCATGAAGTTAATGTGCAATAAATTTGGAAACATAATAATCTAAAAAAACATTGAGCAAATTTGTCTATTAAAACCATGAATTAATAAATCTATGTAGCTTTAAGCGATTTTGTACAATATTTAATATGAAATTCTTCATAAAATATTAAAGTTGAAATGTGACCTAGATAGGTTTTCCGAGAGCGGAATGTGAATCCATGTGAAAAGTGTAAATGTCACCAGATCAGTTTCATCTCACACAATTCTTAGATGTGAACATACAACAAATATGATGTGTGTAAATAACTGTAGCAGTGAGACCCAGACCAGCCTGGCAAAACACCAATGTTGACGCCATCCAAGTGCAGACAGAAACGATTCCAGAACTAAATTAAATAATTCCCCTCAAAAACATCCCTGTACTTGCTCCTACTGGTATAGTACATAGGTTTATTCCATTGGCTGGTCTACTGTGGAATAACAGTAATAACACACCATGCACCAACCACATGTGTACTATTGCATCGCAGTACTAACAACAATATTATTGTACTTAGAAAATCTCTTTTATTCCTTCCCATGTGTACTATGTATGTTTTCCCAGTGTATGAGTAGTTCCACATTCAACAGTCTGTTGCTTCCAAGGTGTTGATTTTCATCTAAAATAGCACAATGTACATAAATATTTATATCTGTCAAGTAAATCCCCTTCCACAATTTCAAATGAGAATGAAATTTTATTTGAAAGTCATAAATGTATTATTCAGATATTTCCCTTCCATATTAATATGAATTGAATAATATCACAATCTGAAATTATTTTTTGCAAAAAACGAAATGTAATATTGATGTGTTGAAGCAGCGTTCCAGAATGCATTAATATGACCTGTGACATATCTCTGTCATGAACATAACTCTAGTAGCATCAACAAAGACAAGCACACACAGCTGACATGATGACAAGTTTGACAGGTATGACAAACAAGCGTCTGTCACTAACGGCAGGAATGATAATCATTCATTGACATAATATGCATACACAATCACAAGCTATAGTGTCAATACGGAAAATACATCACACCGAGATCTGCAGTGATTATGACATCACCAAGCTTCATGATTAAGACATAAATCACAAACCAGAACTATTAATAAGCATTATACTTAAGAAATGAACACCTGAATTCTAATAACATCAAAGAGTTGAAAATCTCATTATCTCACCTGTATTTTACTTTGTGGCAGCCATAGGAATGAAACTTCTTCTTTCTGGCTTTGAGAAACCAGCGGAATATAGTGGTATCGTAATAGTAAGGCATCTCTGTGTTCAGTGATACATCCTCAGTGGTGGATCACGACATATAAACACTAGCACAGTCGTATCTACCACCTCTCACAAGCATGGTGTGTTGTCCTACTTTAACACTGGTAATGAGCAGACAACTCTGTCAAGTATTTATCGATTTCCCAACTGCCGAGCCAGGCTAGGAAAGACCTGAGAGCTTTAGAACAGGTTTCTGACGGCAAACAATTGATCACTGGGTTTTTTAATCACATCAAATTCTACACATAAGTAGTATCCTTTCCCATCAGATTGTGCTCAATTGGCTTGCAACAAACAGGGGCTGATGGCAAGTCTTCAAGGAATTCACGATGTGATGTTCTGGTAAATAACTTGAGCTGGTCAAAGGCCGTGCTTATTCTCACGGAAAATGTCACAGTAATTTTTACATAATGGCACAATTACGCTTTGCAATAACTTTGACACACACAAATGTCAAAGAGTAGAACCTTGGTATGGTATGCCAGATTCAATACAAAGGTCAGTACAAAATGTCAGTTGGAATAATAATTTAACTAGTTAGCTGGTGACCATACAGGGCGTAATCCATCTGTCGCTGTTGAATATGAATCAATATACAGCTGTCACTGGGATGGTGGAGAACACTGTCACCTGATTTACTGCATGGCTACTCCAGATTTACAACAATGTGCCACAACATCACTCTCTCTGCAGCTTTCTCTTATTCTCTTGTGATCAAATATTTATGACACATCCGATTGCTTATCTGATTTGCAAAAAAGGTAATTAGCAAGGACGTTAGTGTCAGTCAACACAGCTAAGAGATCTTCAGATACTCTGTTGTGCTGGTTTTCAAATCCTAAAAACTGAAGCTCTGAAATGATCCTCAAAACTGATCAATTTCAAACTAAACTCTCTCTCCAGCGATGTCCCTTCATCCACAACTGTAAGTCTACTTGCTTTAACAGACTCTCCTGTTCTGTAGACTACAGAATCCTGTCACCATGTGTTGATAGATTATTATTCTTCAGACTTGTGGCACAGGAAGCACCTCAACATGTGGCATGAACTCCACCACAGCTTGGCTTGTCATTAACTGCATGTCCAGTAGCAGGGTGGACTGAGGGAGGAGAGGTCACTAACTTGTTCCTCATGAAGATCAGCCTTCCACAATCAATGGTCAGTTGCTCTGAGAGTGGGCAGCTTGGAAAACACTGCAGCCAGGCGTTGTGAATACAAAAGTCCCTTACAGCAAACACTCTAATCCTTAAATGTTTCAACAAGCCCGTCACAGAGGTAATCGGCCCTCTGCCCTAACTAGCAAGCTAAATAGCCAGCATTCCATGAATTTCACAGGGGACAGACCATGTGCCTGTCCTTGCTGATTGGCTGATTTGGATGTCTGAGGTCAGGTAGATTGTGGAGCTCTTCCAATTAAAGCTGGTCGCAGTTGAGTGGCCACTATGACAATGGTAGAGTGAGACTGCCTCAGGTACACAATATGAATGGACCTGGACAAGGAGCTATGCTGATGGCAGGTCCATTCAGGCAGTGAAAATATTCAAACTGATTAACTCCCTATATGAAGTATCTGGATGTACAGAGACCTCAGTGAACCCTGGTACATACTTCATAGACGGGTGTGATACGATGTTAGTATTCCCATAGTTAACATCAAGTTCAGAGAGGGGTGTGATACGATGATAGTATTCCCATAGTTCACATCAAGTTCAGAGAGGGGTGTGATACGATGTTAGTATTCCCATAGTTAACATCAAGTTCAGAGAGGGGTGTGATACGATGATAGTATTCACATGATACGATGATAGTATTCCCATAGTTAACATCAAGTTCAGAGAGGGGTGTGATACGATGATAGTATTCCCATAGTTAACATCAAGTTCAGAGAGGGGTGCGATACGATGATAGTGTTCCCATATCTAACATCAAGTTTAGAGACGGGTGTGATATGATGATATTATTCTAGTTCAAAGGGGGATCTTATACAAAGGTATCCACATGATCTGTTTGATTGGCATGTTACTGTTACTGTATATATATCACCAATATCCATGTAGTTGTGATCCCTTTGATACACACCTGTACATTGGTCTTCCTTAATCCCTGTTAGATGTATATAAGTCTGTTCTGTGTGGTATTATTACTGAAGTCTACCATCTACGAAATACACATTATGCTGGAAAGCCCATGTTAAATCTCCTAATCATCATCCTGTATTACTTCACTCTTGCTTGACAAAGGTATAAGAATCTATACAGAAACATCACATCATAACATGATAAAGAATTTGTCATCCATAAAGTATTATACCCTTCTTAGTATTCCCATATTTAACAGAGTTCATGGAAGGCTGTGCCACAATGATAGTATAAATTCCTGCATTCCTACAATCATGAACAAGTGCATGAAGAGAGTTTAATGGTTACACAAAATATTTTACATAGGCATCACACTCAACTGAATGTTATTAATCTCCATCCTCCCATAACCCAGCTGTTGTACGGAGAGACTTCAATGGATCACACAACATAAAGATCCATGAAGGGATGTGACACATTAGTACAGCATTTGAATGACAACCCAAACACAGTCAAAGGATTCTGATTAGTGCCTCTTACAGAATAAAGCTAGATTATGACTCACATTCAGTGAGTCTCGCCATGCTGATCCCCTTACTCAGGGTCAACTTATTGTCATCAAAGATGGAATGCAGCTGCTAAGTCCTGTAGAAAATATACATAAAAGCCAGATGGATTAGTAGAACTTGTTTGTTCCTGCCTTGAACACTACTTCTCTTATATCATACAAGTAAGATTAATGTTGCAGGAAAGGTCGTTCACATCTACTCATCTGTTTTAATGTTGCCCAAGCTCTTTATCATATTTCAACATCATCCTTTACTGTAGACTTGCACAAGTCTCTAAAGTCATATTTACTAGTTTAAATGATCATTTCTAAAAAATTAAATATCCCTCTAACAGACTGGTGTCCTTGTACTGACTGCTTGTCTAGACTTGCCTCTTTAAAGGATAGAATTACTACACATCCATGGGCTCAGCATTGTGTACATATCTACATGTTTTACTTGTTAATAAATTAAATAATGTTATTCATTTGTGTAGCACTTACATCCAATGTAGCACTGCTACGAAGAGCTGAATTATAACCCCAGATAACCCAAGCTGCCTGTGAGGTGATAGAAGGTTAATAGTCACATGACTTATCCCACCAGGTACCCATTTTCTGCTTGGTGAACAGAGGCAATTTTGAACAAACTCACTTTCCTAAGGTGAACCCGCATGTATCACATGTACTTCGTTGTGGGGCAGGACTAGATACTAGATACTCTCAGGTGTCAAGCTGTCAAACACGGTCACTCATCCAAGGACTTTCTGAGCTCAACACTGCTTAACTTCAACTGATTCATGACCTGAGCTCTATGCACAGGACCACACACCAGAATAACATTGATGTACATGAGGTGAGACTTAAACAAAACATCTGACTGTCTACTGTGTGGTGAAACTAATGAGCAAGCAAGACATTGTTCATTCCACACTAAATGCCCTTCACCCTGGGCAATTTGAAAAAAAGAACCCCCCAATATTTTGCTTCATAAAGTACAAGATATTTTGGCAAATTAGAAACTTTGTAATTATAATTTGTGACATTTACAGCAAATTTGGTGCCAAATATCGGGAACTGCTGTTATTACTTTCTGAAACAAGGGTCGTAACAAGTGAGTGAGTGAGTGAGTGAGTGAGTGAGTGAGTGAGTGAGTGAGTGAGTGAGTGAGTGAGTGAGTGAGTGAGTGAGTGAGTGAGTGAGTGAGTGAGTGAGTGAGTGAGTGAGTGAGTGAGTGAGTGAGTGAGTGAGTGAGTGAGTGAGTGAGTGAGTGAATGAGTGAGTGAGATTTTACGGCACTTTACATTTAACATTCCAGCAATATCACTACGGGGACACCAGAAATGCCAGGCTTTACACATTGTACCCATGTGACCCGTGAAGATCCGGGTTAGAATATTGATCATCAGTAACCCATGCTTGTCGTAAGAGGTGACTAACAGGATCGGATGGTCAGGCTCGCTGACTTGGTTGACAAATCATGGTTCCCAATTGCGTAGATCAATGCTCATGCTGTTGATCACTGGATTGTCTGGTCCGGACTCCATTATTTACAGACCGACGCCATATAGCTGGAATATTGTTGAGTGCAGCGTAAATCTAAACTCACTCACTCATTGAACCCATGTGGGTAATGAGCGGACACTTTAACCATTTGACCTGAACTACCTCACAATCCTTCTTCTGTTTAGTAGACATGCACAAAATACAGGATTTTGACCAAAAAACTTAATTCCAACATATGATCTTGAATCATTTAAAAAAATCCCATGTATTTTTCAAACCGCTGTATCGGCGACAAAAGAAAGAATGTATCTCCAAATATATTATTTATTTCTCAGCTAGGAATGATAAGAGTGGTTATACACAACGCGTGGCAATATAACCGTGTGATAACAACATGCTTCCACATTAACCTTTGTAAGTAAGGAGAACAACGCAGTTTTAACAGCAATAATGAACCGATGGATTGCCCAATGAGCTGGCCAACTCTGATAGTGTTCTATACGAGGTAATTACAGCTAGGTCTATCTAAATGTAACTGCTCGTGAAATGGTCTTACTTTGATAACCCACTATCAATACAAAAACTTCACATGGAAATACAGTTGGGGTAATGTTATACATTGATGACTCGTGTAAAAACATCTAATATTTCATTGAAGTATTTAAAAAATGATTTTAAAAAATAATTTGTCTCAGGGTTATGAGGTGTGGGGGTGGAGAGAACCATGAATTTTTTTAAGAAGTTCTTTTCATTTAAATGATAAACAGTATGGATTTGAATATAATTGTTTAGGGCTTAGTTACATTACTATCATTGTTATCTTTGAAGACAACTTGTAACACTTAGCTAGAAAGTCTCTAATCAGTCACATATAATTATACAGGGTTAACAAAGTTCCAACTACTTTCCTGTTGTATTTAAAGCTTCTGTTCTATTGTTGTTATCTTTGAAGACAACTTGTAACACTTTCTAGAAAGTCTCTAATCAGTCACATATAATTATACAGGGTTAACAAAGTGTAACTACTTTCCTGTTGTATTTAAAGCTTCCGTTAACTTTCAGGACATTTCTTATGACCCACGCTAGATTTGTCTTATCCACACAAGCAGTCTTAATTGCAAGGCAAGACAAATTAGATTACTTGTCTCTGAGAGACAACCATAGGGAATTACTAAGAGTTATCAGTGCCCCCAACTGTTCCATTGCTTAGCTCTAAGGAGTCACCCCATTTGATGTAGTCCACCACACAATTATCTCAGCATCATTCACACACATAGATGGTTACAATTGTTCCTGAAAGGCTGAAAATATAACCTGAGGCAATATCCTCCACGCCTTGGGCAATCTCTCCACCCCTAATAGCAATTAAATAGCAGGAAGATTAAACAGTTATTCTCTTTTCTAATCCAACACCTTGTGCTTAAGCTCTGCCTAATGAAGTGTGCAAAACCACAGGCTTACATCACTACTTAATCCTTGACCAAACAGCAAAAAGGGAAAGGCGTTAGTTAACATTGCCCTCATGTGAGTGGGCGGGGTTTGTTTACACCTGGCTGAGGAGAGTACAGGTATGTCTATCAACTTGTTTGTTGATGTGATCACAGGGGCACCTGTTCCTTGAGGACAATGAAGGGTGTTAACGACAGGTAATGAACATACCTATACCCATGTGTTTTGACAAGCGTCATCATTGATTCATGAACTAGGTGTCAGGAGTGCGCCTATGTTGATAAGTACTGTCAGTATACACCTGGCCATGACACTAACACTGTACGCAAACATTTGTCAGAATGTCACTTAAAGATGTAAATACACTTACTGATTTGGTTATAACTTAAGTGTAGGGACCAACACACTTGACTATGTTCGTGTCCTGACAGCTCATTATGTTAAGTCACTGTCACTGAAAACTTGGGAACAGACAAGCATCATTAACCAAAAAGCAAAAGCAAGAGCTCTGTACATCATCCCTACCTAGAAATTAAATTACAAGCAATTTGTCTTTCATAAAACTGTTTCACTACTTAGGATCTAATAATAATAATAATAATAATACAGTAGATTTGTTATGCGCCAAAACTCCAGGCACTTGGTGTCTGCTCATGGCGCTACACAAAATTAAAAAACACTGCAGTAGAGGTGCTATATTTTCACTGGTATATCAATCTTTATAGGATCTATCTAACATCCCCGAATTACAAAGAAACAGTAAAACATTTGTCCAAAACATCTGCATTAATCTTATTTACTTTGTAGTTTATCCATATTTTTTAACGACAGGGTCTCACAAAATGAAAGAAAATTGTTCATTATCAGAAAACTCATGATGCGGACACATCGCTGTAATATCTATATCTCCATCTTGGAAGAGTGAGTGAGTGACTTGTGTTTCACGCCGCTTTAAGCAATATTCCAGCAATATCACTGACTGACTGACTGAGTTTGGGTTTGACGCTGCTTTTAGCAATATTCCAGCAATATCACATCAGGGGACACCAGAAATGGGCTTCATACATTGTACCCATGTGGGAAATCGAACCTGTGCCTGGCGTGACAAGCAAACACTTGAACCACTAGCCTTACCCATCATCCCCCTCCCTGGAAGAGACTGGCACAAGACTGTCCTACACTGGCCATGAGTACGGTACCCGCTGGGCCAAGCATACTTCTTATCCATCAAATACTACATATCACCACCTTGCATCAGAGCTTTATAGCAATTTGGCCCAAAAATAAACATGATTCCAGGAGACAAATTGCCTTTAGCATTCACAGATCAGTATAGACAGAATCAAAGACTCCGAGGATATGTATTACACAGCTACGGGCACAAATCCTGGGACATAACAGCATCAGACCCAATAATTATCTTCACAAATTGTACTCATGTTGTGAATACAATCTAGGTTCTGTGCTAAATAGCCATCTCGTGGTAAGACGGATATCAGGTCAGTGAGTTTGGTCTTATGCTATGTTAAACACAAGTCTAAGTAAACTTAGGCTCAGTATTATCAATTACACTGCTATACTGAGTCTAACAAACCCTAGTAGAGGTCGCATCAGGTAACCTTTTGGATTGACCAATCAGAACACAGCTTTACCAAATCATGAAAGTTAACATTCGCACATACCGTTTGAACCTTTACCTCAAAAACTCAAACGATTACGAATGCTATTTTCCGCACAATCGCTTCCGAGTGATACACATGGACGATGAATGAGTAAACAGTCGCTGAAAATAGCATTTTTGTCACATATTCAAGGATGTCATCTTGCGGAAATATAAGCTAATAGTAACCAGGTCGAATATCTGTGTTTTATGCAGTTTTTCGTTTGTTGATAGATCAGTGTCAGCGACCAGGGAAGAGAAAATCCCAAAACCATTTTGTAAGTCCCCCTGAACCCTAATAAGTAGTTGCTGTCTGATTGGTTAAATCCGTTCATGTGTCTCGCGTTTGATTGGACGGTCATAGGTCGCTCAAAGGTTAGCTGACCCTTCTACTAGGGTTTGTTAGCAGTGTAACGAATAATACTGAGCCTAAGTTTACTAAGACTGCGTTAAACAATATTACACACAGAGTCCCATCAGTTTGATTTGAGAGGAAAGTGGGTGAGTGAGTGAACTTAGTTTTACGCTGCTTTCAGCAATATTCAAGCAATATCACGGCAGAGGACACCAGAAATGGGCTTCAGACATTGTATCCATATGGGGAATCAAACCTGGGTCTTCAGCGTGACGAGGGAACACATTAACCACTGGGCTACCCCTCAAAATGATGAAGGTCTAGGACTTGTAACACTTTGGGGAAACCCACAAGATGCAGACAAACGTAGAAACATAAACATGATGAATGTGAGACATGAAGTCACCATCACAGGATTCTGGCATACCTAAGGGAGGCAACTCTACACAGCACATTAGAGGACCAGGCCACTGAGCCCCATATTTCAATAAAGAAGGAACCATGTTTACCCAATATTGTGTCAACAGCAAAAGATCATGGGACTATATAATAATAAGCCATGTTTCCGAGAGAGTTGTTATCGGGTAAACAAACTGAAGGCTTTATGGGGGAACATTTCCTCCACAAGCGGCTGCAATAAAGGAGTGTACACACTGGTCTACCACAGAACAAACATAGCATTATCACATACAGAGTGCTTATCACTGGGAACTTACTTCAGTGATAGAATCAGATCTTTATAACATTCCTGCACAATAATAACAATCAGACAATATATACATATAGTATATATATGACATTACACCTTGTAATATATGGTATGTTGTATGGGAGGGGTGTTCATAAGCTAAAACAGCTTGTTCACTAATCACTATTCATTCAATGAATAGTGAGTGAGTTTATTTTTACGCCACTTTTAGCAATATTCCAGTAATATCATGGCGCGGAACATCAGAAATGGGCTTCACATTGTACCCATGTGAGGAATAGAACCCGGGTCTTTGGCATGATGAGCGAACGCTTTAACCACGAGGCTACCCTTTCAATGAATACAATAATGTTTAAATCACAAAACTAACATCTCTAATACAAAGTGAGTGTGAGCTTGGTGTTGAAGTGTAACAAACAAGCATGGCAGTGTTGACAAAGTTAGAAACACAATCAGGCCAAATCAATTAGGCTGCTGATTAATGATCCATGCTATCATGGTGTAAAGTTGCTTGGGACCAATTCTCACAACACATATTTTGTTGTGGGCAAACAGAATCCTAGTTTTAACATATGTGATATTTGGGATCATACTTTCTCAGTAAAGTACAGATTCTAGTACTTTTGTTGGGTTGAGTCCCATGCGAGATTCGAACCCACACCCTCCGAGTCAGGCACCTAATCACCAGCACACGAAGTCAGACGTCTAACCAGCTCATCCCCGACAGTGTAATCCCAAATACAGTCGGGCACTGTTGTCTCGATATTCATGGGACCAAGAAAAAATATCGAGTTATCCGAGCTTCGAGACATCGGACCAGGGAAAATCATCGCCTATCACTATGAAAGAAAACAATTCCGCAATTTAGAAACAACTCAGCAATCACATGCTAGTCACGAGATTACTCAAAATCCTTACTGGATTCTCAGTATGTTTTGATTCGAAACAATAATCTGTTATCAGTAGTGTTTAGTCACAACAGTGAGTACTTCCTAATTAATTCCTTCTTAATTAATCCTAATTAAATAACAAATAAGTGACACCTTCAACTCAATTAGCCCTAATTAGTTTACACTACCGCATCCCTTTGATTCATGCCGCACCGTGTGTAAACATGTGGGAATAACCTCAGTTCAGAGGGATACTTGCCCATGAAAGGTAGGTGAATATCAAGCTCCTTTGCAAATATCAAGTTAAAAGGGTAATTTTGCTTGTTGGGACCATAAAAGTATATCGAGATATCCGAAATATCGAGACATTCGTATCGAGTTAAAAGAGCTTGAATAATTATATATTATGAAGCATTTTGCCGGGACCTAGATGTTATATCGACACAACCGAGATATCGAGTTATCAGAGTTCGACACAACGGTGCTTGACTGTATAACTTTTGTATAGGCATTGTGGATTCACAAATCCTAGCTTTGTCTGTAAAGACCTCCTCTACGGACAGAGTGTAAGTCCACAAGGAACTGACAATGCACAAATGCACAATAATTCTTTCTGGAAATGTCAAAATGGGCCAGCATAATATTCTACTTTTCCCATTGGGCACTGACAAAGATTATTTCTACCAGATCAACAAAGCACAACAGTCTCAATACAGGTGCTTGTAAACAGTAGGAAAAACTACTGCATCCCAATAACCTTACATTGTCTTTCTCCCAATCTCTGATGTTTCATCAGGAATAACATCAATCCTTCAAATTCTGATCAATATTGAAGGAAAAAGTCTGTCTCATCCCCGCACTCGTCAGAGACAAATGTTCAAATCAGTCCAAAGAAGTTTTCAGATATTCAAATTTCATTTTTATCTTTCCGAGTGAGAGAAGACTCAAGGCTTGGCATTGATCACCTTCCATATGAAA
Source organism: Haliotis rubra (assembly GCF_003918875.1). Lineage (NCBI taxonomy): Eukaryota > Metazoa > Mollusca > Gastropoda > Lepetellida > Haliotidae > Haliotis > Haliotis rubra. The sequence continues at coordinate 411,446 of NW_025765270.1, forward strand.
TATCTGACATGCAATCAAATCCGCACATCTGTTGGCAAATCTAACATACAAACCATCAGGTAGTACAGAGAATTCAATACTGCAGCAAATTCTAACCACAATCTCATCCCCTAAGATGAATTGCTAAGAAATGACAGAACAACACAAATATATAGGTCAATGTCTAAGGTCGAACAAATTTCTCCATTTACAATACCACACGGTGAACTTTGTTGCTAGCATGCAAATCGGAGGAATTAGGCATCAGTTGAATTTCACTCCTGTCCTCAAAACGCTGGTCTTCAAACAGACATCTGTTTAGATGAGTGTTTGCTTCCAGCCTTCTTCAATCAGAACAACTAATTCTCGGGGTGTTAAACAATGTCAGACATGACAATAATGTCATCTGGGTGTCTTACATGGTCGAGTAAGATGTTTTCCAGCAATCTGCAGCTTCCCCCATTTCTGACAATGTTTCACCAAATGGATGTACTGTAGCAAGAATATGGCAAGGCCATGGTGGACTGTAAGGTATTGTCAATGAAATTTCAAATTCTTAAAATTGAAAACTGTTTTGTTTCAATTAAGAACATTTATCAAAACTGACCATGAAAGTCTCCGCCAAACTTCCCATCTCTTTTTTGCTTCCTTATACAGGTTTTGACGATCATAGTTTTAACAAAAAAATAGTGACAAACTTTTGCAAAATTCAATCAATGGTGATAAAAAAAATTCAAGTTATACAGCATTTTACAAATATGAATGAATATTCTAAAAAATTCAAAATTTAAGGGCCCGACCATTTAATCCAATTATGTATGTTGCCTCCTGGATCCCAAGGAAGCTGGCTGCGAGATGATGGGATCATCTCTATTTATAGTCAACAAACATACATCGCTTGCAGTGCCCAAGTTGGTCTCCCAGGCTCTCGACCATAAATTAAAAAATGAATCCATCTCTAGTCTAAAATGATTTTCCATGACTTACATGTCTCAACTCTGACTAAAAATTGTTTTGGGCTCCATTTGGAATCTATCTTATTTTATATATTTTGTAGATATAATACAACATGAGAATCTATCAGACCTCTACAACTCCAGTGGAGTTTACAGGAATTGTTCCGGGGTGATCTTATTTTGTAATAAACCTGTCAGCAGACATGCATTAACGGTTCTTCACTGACTGCCCAGTTGGACAAGGTCTGCCCCACAAAGACGTTGTATTCCTTTACCAACGTACAACCTGGTCAACGTTGACCTGCTGTCTAATAGACTGTAACAGGCACTGGTTGCAAACAGGATGGAGCTATACAGTAGAAGAGTTAATTATGGGGAGCTAACGGAGAGAAACATGTTCCGCTACTTGCCTTAGATTGAGACTATTGGGAGAAAACTATATGCATTATGCTTCGCTGGCTCAATAACTTGATTTAGAAAGACCGAGAGACCTCACTGCAAGCTGTGGAACAGATTGGAAGTAGAAGTAGCTTGCCAGGAACCATCAGGAAATCAGGACTTGTCAGGAGAGAATTAGTTTTACGCGCTTTTAGCAATATTCCAGCAATATCACAGCTGGGGACACCAGATATGGACTTCACACAGTGTATGTATGTGGGAAATCAAACCTGGGTCTTAGATGTGATTAGTTAATGCTTTAACCACTAGCATTGACCCTGTACCCCTGGTTGCAAAAGTCTGTGATATACTATGAATATATAAGAAGGGAACAAGAAAATTATAAACTTCAACATATTTAGTTATAACTGTGCCCCAACAAACTTCAACTAAACCTACAATTTCAATTCATATGAACACATTCAGTGTCAAAGCCTCTGAAGTGAGTGAGTGAGTGAGCGAGCCTGACCACCCGATGCTGTTAGTCGCCTCTTAAGACAAGCATGGGTTGCTAAAGATCAATATTCTAACCTGGACCTTCACGGGTTCAAAGCCTCTGAACTAACAGGGTGACTTCAAATATAATATACAATGACTGACTGACTGAGTTTAGTTTTACGCCGCTTTTAGCAATATTCCAGCAACATCACGGCGGAGGACACCTGAAATGGGCTTTACACATTGTACCCATGTGGGGATTCAACCCGGTCTTCAGTGTCAATGAGCTGACGCTTTAACCACAAGGCTACCCTTCCAATCACCAAATAATATACAATGAAGTACAAATAAGTGACACCTTCAACTCAATTAGCCCTAATTAGTTTACACTAATTAGCATCCCTTTGATTCATGCCGCACCCGGTGTAAACATGTGGGAATAACCTCAGTTCAGAGGGATACTTGCCCATGAAAGGTAGGTGAATCAAGCCCTTTGCAAATATCAAGTTAAAAGGGTAATTTTGCTTGTTGGGACCATAAAAGTATATCGAGATATCCAAAACATCGGAGACATTCGTGACGAGTTAAAAGAGCTTGAATAATTATATATTATGAAGCATTTTGCCGACCTAGATGTTATATCGACACAACCGGAGATATCGAAGTTATCAGAGTTCACACAACGGGTGCTTGACTGTATAACTTTTGTATAGGCATTGTGGATTCACAAATCCTAGCTTTGTCTGTAAAGACCTCTCTCACGGACAGAGTGTAAGTCCACAAGGAACTGACAACGCGACAAATGCACAATAATTCTTTCTGGAAATGTCAAAATGGGCCAGCATAATATTCTACTTTTCCCATTGGGCACTGACAAAGATTATTTCTACCAGATCAACAAAGCACAACAGTCTCAATACAGGTGCTTTGTAAACAGTAGGAAAACTACTGCATCCCAATAACCTTACATTGTCTTTTCTCCCAATCTCTGATGTTTCATCAGGAATAACATCAATCCTTCAAATTCTGATCAATATTGAAGGAAAAGTCTGTCTCATCCCCGCACTCTCGCCAGAGACAAATGTTCAAATCAGTCCAAAGAAGTTTTCAGATATTCAAATTTCATTTTATCTTTCCGAAAGTGAGAGAAGACTCAAGGCTTGGCATTGATCACCTTCCATATGAAATATCTGACATGCAATCAAATCCGCACATCTGTCGGCAAATCTAACATACAAACCATCAGGTCGTACAGAGAATTCAATACTGCAGCAAATTCTAACCACAATCTCATCCCCTAAGATGAATTGCTAAGAAATGACAGAACAACACAAATATATAGGTCAATGTCTAAGGTCGAACAAATTTCTCCATTTACAATACCACACGGTGAACTTTGTTGCTAGCATGCAAATCGGAGGAATTAGGCATCAGTTGAATTTCACTCCTGTCCTCAAAACGCTGGTCTTCAAACAGACATCTGTTTAGATGAGTGTTTGCTTCCAGCCTTCTTCAATCAGAACAACTAATTCTCGGAGTGTTAAACAATGTCAGACATGACAATAATGTCATCTGGGTGTCTTACATGGTCGAGTAAGATGTTTTCCAGCAATCTGCAGCTTCCCCCATTTCTGACAATGTTTCACCAAATGGATGTACTGTAGCAAGAATATGGCAAGGCCATGGTGGACTGTAAGGTATTGTCAATGAAATTTCAAATTCTTAAAATTGAAAACTGTTTTGTTTCAATTAAGAACATTTATCAAAACTGACCATGAAAGTCTCCGCCAAACTTCCCATCACTTTTTTGCTTCCTTATACAGGTTTTGACGATCATAGTTGTAACAAAAAATAGTGACAAACTTTTGCAAAATTCAATCAATGGTGATAAATTTTGTTCAAGTTATACAGCATTTTACAAATATGAATGAATATTCTAAAAATTCAAAATTTAAGGGTCTCACCATTTAATCCAATTATGTATGTTGCCTCCTGATCCCAAGGAAGTTGGCTGCTTAGATGATCCCATCATCTCTATTTATAGTCTACAAACATACAACGCTTGCAGTGCCCAAGTTGGTCTCCCAGGCTCTCTAACCATAAATTAAAAATGAATCCATCTCTAGTCTAAAATGATTTTCCATGACTTACATGTCTCAGCCTGACTAAAAATTGTTTTGGGCTCCATTTGGAATCTATCTTATTTTATATATTTTGTAGATATAATACAACATGAGAATCTATCAGACCTCTACAACTCCAGTGAAGTTTACAGGAATTCTTCCGGGGGGGGGGATCTTGTTTTGTAATAAACCTGTCAGCAGACATGCAATAATGGTTCTTCACTGACTGCCCAGCTGGACAAGGTCTGCCTCACAAAGACGTTGTATTCCTTTACCAACGTACAATCTGGTCAGCGTTGACCTGCTGTCTAATAGACTGTAACAGGCACTGGTTGCAAACAGGATGGAGCTATACAGTAGAAGAGTTAATTATGGGGAGCTAACGGAGAGAAACATGTTCCGCTACTTGCCTTAGATTGAGACTATTGGGAGAAAACTATATGCATTATGCTTCGCTGGCTCAATAACTTGATTTAGAAAGACCGAGAGACCTCACTGCAAGCTGTGGAACAGATTGGAAGTAGAAGTAGCTTGCCAGGAACCAACAGGAAATCAGGACTCGTCAGGAGAGAATGAGTTTAGTTTTATGCCGCTTTTAGCAATATTCCAACAATATCACAGCTGGGGACACCAGATATGGACTTCACACAGTGTATGTATGTGGGAAATCAAACCAGGGTCTTAGATGTGATGAGTTAATGCTTTAACCACTAGCATTGACCCTGTACCCCTGGTTGCAAAAGTCTGTGATATACTATGAACATATAAAAAGGGAACAAGAAAATTATAAACTTCAACATATTTAGTTATAACTGTGCCCCAACAAACTTCAACTAAACTTACAATTTCAATTCATATGAACACATTCAGTGTCAAAGCCTCTGAAGTGAGTGAGTGAGTGAGCGAGCCTGACCACCCGATCCTCTTAGTTGCCTCTTAAGACAAGCATGGGTTACTAAAGATCAATATTCTAACCTGGACCTTCACGGGTTCAAAGCCTCTGAACTAACAGGGTGACTTCAAATATAATATACAATGACTGACTGACTGAGTTTAGTTTTACGCCGCTTTTACCAATATTCCAGCAACATCACGGCGGAGGACACCTGAAATGAGCTTTACACATTGTACCCATGTGGGGATTCGAACCCGGGTCTTCAGTGTCATGAGCGAACGCTTTAACCACTAGGCTACCGCCGCCCCAAATAATATACAATGAAGTACAAATATTTTTATTTGTGTCACAGCCCCAAACTAAAAGGATCTTTCTCACATTAAACTAAGCAGCAAAGACATGACACTTTTTACAGAATAGGGTGATGTGAAACCATTAATCAAAACATTCAACTGGCTCAATGGATAGAAAAACAAACACTAAGAGCTAATTCGAACAAGTTCTTGCTTTTCGTGTTCAAGACTTCATGAAAACATCCATTCCATGGGAACTCCATTAGTTTAGCATCCCGAGTCCTGGAACTCTTGAAGAACACGATGCCAGAAGTTGAAGAACGAGTCTTACATTAGATCAATACACATTCAAGAATAACTTAATCGAAGCCAGTATCTAATTTGGTTTAAAGTCAAATAAATTTTGTCAAGACACTGTTTATGGTATCATTGAACTTTTTTACTTGACATCAATTTTCCCGTTGCCATGGTGGTTTCATTCTTTGTGTATATGTAAACACGATGCATCTTCATCGTAACTTGCAGTGAAAATCAATTGTCATTCTTCAGATTTATGATACAGCTATGCAGGGCCACCAATGAGCAATACAACATTTCTCAGCCCGGAACTAGCAATTTTCCAACATGAACCAATGATACAGAAAGCAATGAAATCTCAGGAACATTTTTCTCTCCAAATAAAAAATCCATAAATATTTTATAGCTTATTGATCATAACAGTTTCTTTAAAAGCTGACCATAAATTCGTTGGACTGTGGTTACTATTTCACTGAATCTAATAAAAGAAGGATTTTCAAATTGCAAGATTTTACGAATCTATAAAGTAATCTGATATACTGTCAGAGTTCAGGTGAGCGAGTGAATTAGGGTTTAACCCGCGAAGGAAAGTACTGGGGTACATTATTTATCCCTTTAAGTCAATCTGAAGTGGGCAAGTATCCCAAAGGGATGCCAGTTAGAAATATTTACAACTGTGGTAAAACCCACCAGCACGGTTATATGGTTCATACAATCATCATCATCATCATCATCATCATCATCATCATCATCATCATCATCATCATCATCATCATCAATTCACACAGCATGGCTGTGTTTTAACCCTTCAGGCAGCAATATTATACTGGGCTTAAGGTGACATGTAAGAAACCAAGTCTGGACCAGACAAACCAGTGGTTGATAACATGAGCAATGATCAATACTGTAGGGGTACATTCACACAATGTAGCAGGGACGGCGGGAAGCCTAGTGGTACAAACACTTGCTCATCAGGACGAAGACCCCAAATCCATTTCCCACATGGGAAAAATGTGTGAAGTACTACTTATTCCACTCCAGTCACTAACCAACCCACCCCTCACTCCGCTTTTTCACTCCACTCACTAACTCCATCCACTAACCTCCACTCCACGCTCACTCCATTCCACTCACTAACCTCCATTCCACTCCACTCACTAACCCACCCACTTTCACTCCAATGCACTTCACCACTTCTCCACTCACTACTCCTCACTAACCCTACTCCACACTCTCACTCCACTCCACTCCACCCACCACTTCTCACTCCACTCACTAACCCACCCACCACTCACTTCCACTCCACTACCTCAACCCACCCACCACTCTTCTCACTCCACACCACCACCCTCACTCACCTACCACTCACCCACCTCACCAACCCACCACTCTTTCACCCACTCACTCAACCCACTCACCACTCTATACTCCACTAACCCACCCACCACTTATTCCACTCCAACCCACCACTCTCTCACTCCACTCACTAACCCACACCACTCACTACTCCTCCACTCACCTACTCCTCCTCCACTCACTAACCCACCACCACTCACTCCACCACTCCACTCACTAACCCACCTCCACTCACTTACTCCCACTCCACCTCACTAACCCACCCACCACCCACACTAACCCACTCTCACCACTTACCCACTCACCTACTCCGGCCCACTCACTAACCCACCACTCCTCCAACTCCACTCCTAACTCACTCATTTTCCACTCACTCACCCACCCACCCACCACTCCACTCCGCTCCACTCACTAACCCACCACACCACCTCTACTCCACTCACCTACTCCGCTCCACTCACTAACCCACCACTCCTCCACTCCACTCACTAACCCACCACTCACTCACCACTCCACTCTAACCCACCCACCCTCCCACTCACTAACCCACCCACCACCCACTCACTCCACTCCACTCTCTCACTCCACTCACTAACCCACCACACTCACCACACCACCCACCCACTCCACTCACTAACCCACCCACCCACTACTCCTCCACCCACCCACTCCACTCTCTCACTCCGCACTTCTCACTAACCCCCTCCACTCTCTCACTCCACTTTCTCACTCCATTTCACTCATAGGGACAACAAGAACATGGAGCTGTCTGTATAAATCTGTATGTTCACAACTACTTATTATGGATAATATCTCCTATATAAGTAAAGAATGTGAAAACTGCAAAAGTAGCAGCACCGTTAACTTTCTCAGTGAGTTAGTGAGTGAGTTTGGTTTTAGGCCACTTTTAGCAATAATATTCCAGCAATATCCACTGCTGGGGACACCAGAAATGGGCTTCACACATTGTACCCATGTGGGGAATCAAACCCGGGTTTTCATCATGATGAGCGAATACTTTAACCACTAGGCTACCCCACCACCCTTATTCCTTCAGTTCAATAAACCCTCAACAAACATTCAGCTGTATGTACCAACAAGTGACAAAACTTTCAAACTTGTGATCCCACATGTCGCCAAATAACCCCTCTTTGCCGGACGTGTTCACTCAATAACCACTTTCTTCCCATGAATAAAACATGAGTCACAAATGATCATACTAGTAATCTTTCATCGGCGCATGTTCATCAGCCCTTCTCATTCAAAGGCCGCAAGACGATTGAGAGCAGCGAGACAAAGATTGCGAGTAGAGTGTCTCGCCTGTGTAGGTCCTTTCAAGTCTATCGACATTCACCACATCTCTCCCATGACTGATCTTTAACATGTTGGAAGTCTTGTCACGCTGTACCGACAACTGTTCATTTAAATGCATATGATGACTCACCTGTTTGTGGACAAACGATTGCTTATTGATGTCATTTATATTTTCTAACTCAGTACACAGCGAAATAGCTATTATGCGATAAAAAAAAGTGGGAAGGCAATAGAAAATCAAACAGCAGCTTTCAAGAGCTTATGCTACAAATGCCTGAGTGTTAGCATAAAGGAACATTTGACTCAGAGTACATTAAAAGCAACTTTAGGAAATCCGCCATGGGAAACAGTCACGTAGGGCTTTCACCATCACAATCTCAATGTTAACAGTTCTTACTTTACATATTAGCACTTTAGATGCTCTTCTCGCTCTGTCCAAATCCTTGACCCAAAATACTGTCCCCGATTGACATAAACCTTACCAAGAACACTCAGCCTGGTTCACACTCTTAGATGTTCTTAAACACTTTTTCTGACTGTATCTTAACAACAAAATATATGTTTGACTTGTTTTATTTGAAAGTCATTATATTCTTAACCACTTTTTCTGCCTCCATTTTAGCATCAAAATATATTTGTATGACTTGTCTTGTTTGTATGATGAGATACATCTAATGGACACTAAACCTTGCCGGTAAAAAGCATTTAAGATCTATGTCCTTCCAAGCTGTAGAGAAACTTAATGCCATAATTCCTCCCAAATCTTATATAACAAATCCACCTAACAGTATACACTTACACAACACTGGCAAGAAAGATCGGCTTATTACCAGGAACATTCTCTGGCTTCATCTGTGAAACAGTATAGCTTACTACGTACACATGTATTCATCCCATACAAATATCTCAGGTTATTGTAACAAAATATTCTAAATATTTTGTAAGGTGTGTAAATACAGAAGGTAACAATTCCGTAGCCTCAAGTGTTTTAGTTCAACAGGTGGTACAAGAACATGAGTGTATGTGTTGACAGGGGCTTAGTTCTCCAGCCATACAAGATCTTCGGTAGATATCCCTCCCTGGAATCTAAAGTATTTATCTTAATCCTCTACACCCAATCCATCGCCAATATACATCCAGTGTTTGAAATTAAGGGGGGTAGAGGCTCTGTGATTTTATCACACAGTAATTGAATTGAGGCCCAGACTTTTAATGGACATTTTACAGCCGATCACAGTCACAGTCCCTGAACCACAATATTTTCCCTAATGTCTATAGCCCTCCCTGCAATGCTAAAACCCTAAATGAAGCAAGTCTAGATTTCCCCATGTTCAGGGTCTGTTAATGTCTCCACTCACTGGGGCTCCTTTTCAATTTAAATGGTTTATTTGTTAGTATCATAATTATACATATTCAGGGACTAAGCGTTAGTGTAAGCCGATCTTTTTTTAGTGGCCTGGGCCTAGATTTTCGAAGCTCTCTTAGCGCTAAGATAGTCGTAAGTGCCATTCATTAACATTAACTTACGACTATCTTAGAGCTAGGAGAGCTTCGAAAATCTAGGCCCTGTATCCTACAACTGGAGCATTGCCGTATGAACCAATCATATGTTTTATCTTTAGAGAAGCCACACACCTGTTGGGGTTTGCACCAATTTATCATGCCTGGACGTCAGAAAATAGGACCTGCTTTCAATCAATTCAGCAAGAAAACAATTTAAAACAATAAACTTAAAAAATAAAGCGTCTATTTTGGGTGAATGTTTAAGAACTCAATTTTATTGTGAAAAGCTGAATTATTAGTTTGACTTATGAGAGCAGTTTATAAGGAGCATATCATTGAAGCCCATAGAGCATGGACCTTATGTACAACGAATGGACAAATTAGTTCCAATATTTGAAAATCATTAACTGAAATGATCCAAAAAAGACTTTCGTGTAGTACTTTAGTTGATTTCCAATTCCACAGAGGCCATTAGCTTTAGAACAATTCCTATTACTTTACATAGAATGTAAATGATCACATTTAAACAAAAGATTATTGACAATAACTCTTAGCACAATTTCTCAAAAGGTCGCATTATGTGAAATAATATGCTTGTATCTGGAATCAAGAAACACCTAAGAGAGATATATTTTCTCTTTATTACCAACACACTGCAAAGGCTGTAACACTACTCCGACAACCCACACATACATACGGCAAGCTTACGTGACGACTTCTCATCTATTGTCAAAAGTCTCCAATTGTGTGAAGTGAGATATTGTCTGCAATCTCTAGTAATCAGAGTGAGACTGTTGGGTTTTGACAGCACTCGTCCCCAGAAACAATTCACTGGTGTGACCCTAGCAACTCATGTTGATAGAAATTGATGTTATCGACAAAGTTTCAGCTTGATAGACAAATGTCATGTCATAATTGTCTCCCTTGAGTAGATCTTCTGTTTCCAAACTTTACTGTAAGATATCAAGCTTCCCCCAAGCATTGTGTATTTAGTAGCAGGATCATGGATCAGCTTTCCATGAAGTATCAGCTTTGTGTCCCTATGTACACCTCCACATGATTGTATTCCGGAAGAATGGGATTAATTTAATCTGTGAGTCAAATTGGTACATAGCGAAACCTAGAAAGTTCATGTTACACGAAGAATGTAGCAAGCATCAACTTGAAAATAGCCATGCCTTGCTGGAACTAACTGAGCTAAAGACATTCCTGTGTATGTATACCCTGGGAGAAATGCTAACACCATTTGCTAAAGAGTGAGTGAGTGAGTGAGTTCAGTTTTACGCCACTTTTAACAATATTCCAGCTATATCACAGCGGGGGACACCAGAAATGGGCTTCACACATTGTACCCATGTGGGGAATCGAAGCTGGGTCTTCGGCGTGACGAGCGAACGCTTTAACCACTGGGCTACCCCACCACCCATTTGCTAAAGACATTTACATGAACAACCATTTCAAAATATATGTTTCTGATGCAAACATATCTTTGTTTTGTTCACAAGTAGCATTAAGAAATAAAGAAACCTAAATCAGTTTCCAGCGACATGTTTTGGTCCACGGCAATAGCAAGTTATTTGCTCCACTTTCAGTAGCTTTTCTTCTTCTTTGCCTCTCTAGGGTGGCTGAGTGCTTGTGACCATCTGGAGATGCATCATGGTGGTCCTTCTCCAATTAACATTTCAACAGGTGTTAGGGGTATCTCGATAATTTTCAGCAATTATCAGGGGTATCTTGGCATTTTCAGCAATTATTAGCGGTATCTTGGCATTTTTCAGCAATTATTAAGGGTATCTTGACAATTTTCAGGGGTATCTTGATGTTTGTCAGCAGTTATTAGGGGTAACGTTATATTTTTCTGCAGTTTCTGGGTGTATGTTGATGTTTTTCAGCAGTTACATCAGGTATCTTGACATTCTTTACCAGTTATTGGGGAGTATCTTGACATTTGTGAAAATGCAATCCAGGTCATTTATCGATATTTGGTGGGATATATGATTACAATACAAAGCAATGCTTGAAATCAGAGCATGTCAGAAAGTATGCAAGACCAGGCCCTCATTCATTTTCAGCTTGAATATGATGATCTAGTGTAGTTGTTTTGGCCACCAAGTGTTAAAACTTAAACAAGAATGTAGTCCTTGTTCTATCCTCAGTGTCAGAGGTATTTAAATCTAGATTGCAGGATTCAAATAAAGTTGATGCAAATTTCAAGCTATTAAAAGGACCTAGCCATAAATTAAGCGAACATATATTCCCAATATTTTAGTAAGATAAAGCACAAAAACATTTAAGTAACATATTCATAAACAGAGTTCACATATTTTTCCATCTATTTTTCACCTACTCTTTCTGACAGTACACACTTCTTGCAATTTACCTGAGAGGAATGTGAGCTTTGTGAGGCACCATAGTGTTAATAATGACACCATAAGGAGGTCCTATACCTAAATATTATCAAGGGAAGTCGTAGAAGCCATTTTACAGGTGACTCAACAGATTCTAACAATACCAACCATAGGACATTGAAATAGCTGGAATGTTTGAACATGAAAACACATCACTTGAAGCTCTCCTGTCATCAGGTTCAGACCAGCGCAGTTATCAGATCATCCCGATGCTAGGCTGTCAAATCTCTTTCTGAAACTTGGTGTACACTTCCTCCAACACAATGGCTTGTGCTGTTTTTATGTACAGAAACACACAGTGCTTCTCGGAGCGTAAAGAATTAGAGACAAGATCTGAAGACAATGGGTGTGTCACAACTGTCAACACTTGCGCGATTATCTACGCTGATAATCTCTCGCTTCTTTCCAAACATCCAATTACATGACACACAGTCACGAAGACGTAGGTGGAGAAATTACGGCTGTAAAGGATTTGAAGAGATGTTGCACAGTATTCAGATTGTCAAATATGTCTACTCATAGAGGTGACTGATTACAGAAGAGATTGAGAACAAATGCTCCTTTGATTCCAGACAGGGAAGTAAATCCCTGTAGAAAGGTTACTAGTCAATGAAACATCCATGTATCTATGTATCAACACACATTATGTCTTTCAGACAGTGGTCAAATGTAACACATGTATATGGATGACACTATGTGTACTGTTTTGTACTGGACCAAGTGGGGCGGCGGGTGAGGTGAGGTGAGGTGAGGTGAGGTGAGGTGAGGTGAAATTGGGTTTAACGTCATGCTTGAGAATATTTCGCTCACATGACGACGTGCATGCGTGTGTATGTGTATGTGCGGCTGCTTGTACTAGCCCAGACTGAAGCTGGTTTCATAGTGCTAGCCCACTGAGATACCATGCCGCAGTGAAGCATGAATACCCCACTCAGACACATTATACTGACTCAGAGCCGACCAGTCCTTGTTGTACCCAGTAATGCTGAGCGCCAGGCAGGGATCAACAAGTACCATATTTTAACATAATTTGGTATGACGCGGTCGGGGATCGAACCCCGACCTTCCGCTCTCCAGGCAGACGCTCAAACCACTAAACCACGGAGGCGGTCAGTGGGCGGAGGGGTAGCCAAGTGGTTAAAGTGTTTGCTCATCACGCCAAAGACCTGGGTTCGACTCCCCACATGGGTACACTATGTGAAACCCATTTCTGGTGCCCACCACTGTGATATTGCTGGAATATTGCTAAAAGTGGCGTAAAAACATACTCACTTGACTAAGTGAGTGTCTTCCAAACTATATCATGTTATGTCTATGCATTGATTCAGATTGTCTCTTGATATTTCGTATTGATACATCATAAAGAAAACATCTCCAAATATATATATTATAAACATAGCACATAATATTAATAGAAATCTTTAGAAATCATTGATAATTTAAGGGCACACTGTTTTAATTCCTGTCAACTGTGAATTAAGACGGTGTAGCCTTAAATTATCAATGATTTAAGAATGAGTTAAGAATGTCACTTTGTATGGCATTGTACAAACTGCACAGCAAAAATTGTACATAAACTTTGGTATACTTTCTACTTAGTAGTACTAAAGAATTCACATCTGTCTCCAAACTGAGTTTAAGGTTTCTCCAGTCATAACGGGCTGTTAACATTGATATGGACAATTGGTGCTAACCTTTTTATGGACACCCGTGTTAACATTTTCATGGACATCTGGAGTTAACATTTTCATGGACATCTGGTGTTAACATTTTCATGGACATCTGGTGTTAACATTTTCATGGACATCTAGTGTTAACATTTTCATGGACATCTAGTGTTAACATTTTCATGGACATCTGGTGTTAACATTTTCATGGACATCTGGTGTTAACATTTCCATGAAAACCTGATGTCACCAACTGAGCTCCATACATTTTCATCACTATTTTGTCTTATACACCCAATGGAATCTGGTTCATTATGGGGTAGCCTAGTGGTTAGCACATCCGCTCGTCTCACTGAAGACCCGGGGTTCGATGCCCCACATGGGTACAATGTGTGAATACCATTTCTGGTGTCCCCTGCCGTGATATTGCTGGAATATTTCTAAAAGCAGCGTAAAATTAAATTCACTCACTCATCCACTAGTTCATTACATAACCACAACTGATAACTCTCTTAAAATCTTTTTTAATTCACAACAATGACACATTATTTTGTTTTAACCATTTCATGTTTGGAGAGTTACATTTTTTTCTCACAATTTTTTATTTGTTATTAAAAACTGATAACCATATATTTTTTTATGAGAGGCATTTGGATTTTCCAAACCATGGACATAAAATAGATTCATGGCACTGAAAGAAGTAAAGAATGCCCCTTGCAGTTAATCTTGGACTTATGACTTGACCCTTGACCTGCCTTGTGGATGGTTGACTATTCATGCAAGAAAGGAGATGTAAACAAAGATTTATAACAGAAAATGGACAGAATATGTAAAAAATTCTCATTCCAGGGATCTCTTTCATCTGCCTTAAGGGACCATTTCAAAGACATCTCTGAATCTAATCCATGGCATCTGACTACCAAATTGGAATAAATCTACAAAAAAAACAACGACCTAGTAAGATGATAGTAGAAACAGACAGGATATAAAGTCATCCTTTGGCCCGCTGCATCTGTCACTCCTCACTGATCTATGCAGATCAAATTCTGATCAAATGGATATTCACAGCAAGACAAATAGACTTCTTCAGTATAACTGAACTGACACAGTTACCAAGAAACCCATTTCCAGTCTTTCAAGCCTGTTTTATTTATATATATATATTTTTTTTGATGAAACCAAATGAAAATGAAATTCACTCATTGGGACAGAAAAGCGTTGATGGCCAAGTACAGATCTGCACAGGTTAATCCACGTGGTAAAAGTATACCGTTATGTACAATGAAATAACTGTCCCAATGTCCTTTGTCTAAAGCAAACACAGTGTTTCCTGTAGAATACAGCTGAAAACAATTTCCATATATATTTTCTGACCAGGTAGCTAACCAAAAGCATTTTGTCCACTCTGTTGAACTTGTGTTTTGGAGATCGATCTACACTTTGGACTATTATTTGGGCTCGTATTTAGACCATTAATTGTACCATTAATTGGACTACTGATTATAATATGCAGGGTTCAAGATTTACTCAACAATATCCTTCAACAATAACTTCTTATGATTATCATATATTCTCTGTTCTATTTACAAGACTGAAGGGGCGGTGGGGTAGCCTAGTGGTTAAAGTGTTCGCTCGTCACGCTGGAAGACCCGGGTTTGATTCCCGACATGGGCACAATGTGTGAAGCCCATTTGTGGTGTCTTCTGCCGTGATATTGCTGGAATATTGCTAAAACGGCGTAAAACCATACTCACTACAAGACTGAAATATATGATACTGGTTTTGGAGTTCAGACTAAAGGCTGGCAAGTTCCTGACAAAAGGCAGACTTTGATCTGCCAGTGGTCTGTATTGGACCACTCATTCCTATATACCCTAGGCTCCCTAGAGTGTACTGGGCAGAGTAGATTCAGTGTGCTATCCTTCTCATGAAGCCAGACTAATGAGATGTTAGCAATGACTAAATGTTGACACGGCTGATTGTGTGTCTCTGTAGCGTATGGACATGATTGTATTTTATGCTTGATTAAGTACAGGACCTCATACCACAAATATTGCTGACTGACACAAAGAACATTCCTTCAACACATTGTTAATAAATCGCAAGTGATTCCATGGCATTTGATTGACTAACCAAGCCTCTATGTCTTCAAACACCAGAAAGCATTGAGGTCTCATTCCCTAAGTGACTGCTGTTTCCTGATTGGCTGATAATAGAATAGCGTACACTTGTGTTGTATTGTTGTGTTTAATGTCCTTTACTTTGTCATTGTCGTCTGCAGTGTTTATGATTATTATATATATGTATAAGGGGGTGGTGGGGTAGCCTAGTGGTTAAAGCGTTCGCTCGTCACGCCGAAGACCCAGGTTCGATTCCCCACATGGGTACAATGTGTGAAGCCCATTTCTGGTGTCCCCCGCCGTGATATTGCTGGAATATTGCTAAAAGCAGCGTAAAACCATACTCCCTCACTCACTATGATTATTATATCATTATACTGTAGACATTAGCAAATTCAGAAGGTTTTTGAACTTATGGTAATGTTAAAGGTCACATAAACCCTAGGGGGTACAAATACATAAATCACTAACTGGCATCGTTATAAATGAAACCCCGTCATTAAAACTACTCATTTCGACCTTTAATTGACTTAAATCGACCTTTTTGACAACAGTGCACAATTCTCACCCGCGAACGAAATTTCAACCAATCAGAGCGGCGCGCATCTGTGACGTCATATGAGGAATAGCTTTGAGAGCCGATGCAGAATTCATCTACATTTTAGGGGGTAAATTATCGTGTTTACAGGCTTGTATAAACCTGAAATCGTGACAATTGTTGTGGAAAATGAAGGCTATATGTTCTCACAATCTACTGTCATTTAATTTTGTCTCCTGCTTTGCCTAGTTTCGAGTTACAACTTGTTTTCATAGGCGATTCTGTCAAAATCGATTGGTGTCGTTAGGCCCTATTTGTATAATGACTGATCCAAATTGATCCCATTTCTGTGTTGTTTTACCTCGATATTTAATCATGTCATGTAAAATCTGTTTGTATTCTCAAAACAGTGTCGGCCCATAAGTTTTCACATGCAATACAGCAATTAATACTCCCTCGTTGTAACCCGTGTTAGGTGGTATAAACCTACACATGTTATTTGTCATCATTCACTTGATGGTCAGTTAATGAATTTATAACAGGTATAATTAGTGGTAACACACTTAGATTACCCGACAAAGGTTCCCATTTGGCATTTCTTGTGTCTGGAGTAAAT
Organism: Haliotis rubra; assembly: GCF_003918875.1. Taxonomy (NCBI): domain Eukaryota; kingdom Metazoa; phylum Mollusca; class Gastropoda; order Lepetellida; family Haliotidae; genus Haliotis; species Haliotis rubra. The sequence continues at coordinate 428,387 of NW_025765270.1, forward strand.
ATTCAACATTATAAACATCGATCAAAGGATTAACCGATAACACGCTGATTGATTAATTACTTTTATCTTACACAGCGGAATTGTCAAAGGTAGTGTTTATGTATGTAGATTTACTAATCTATACTGAATACACTCTGTGTCGTAATCGGTGTCTGCGTAAAACAACGTCCTTCTTTCAAAGGATTAACCGGCAATACATTGATTGATTGCCCATTATTGGCTAACTAAATTACTGTTTTTAAAGAAAGGCGGACATTATGCAATTAGTTGCCAGGTGTGCTATCTTGGGTGACCAATGAGACTATACACCAATACCTGAAAAGATTTATCACTTTTTCGTATATTAAACTGTTAAAAGACACATCATTTGGAACAGTTTTGTGGATATTGATGGATACATTCCTCGAACAAGGTAATGGCCTGATATTGTTCCTATAACTTTAATCTGTTTTAATTTTAATATTTGCATTTTGTTTTATTCATTTGTCGTAGCATTCAACAGAATCATTGTTTTAGCCGTGAAGTGTAATGAGACAGACAACATGCACTAGGGTGTGTGTGCGAATTATGATTCACATTGGCAAACTATAAAATGTCTAGATATTACAGTTCTGTTATAAATTCACTATAAGTATCAGCAGATCGTCTGCTTTTATTTAGTTTCAAAATGCATACAAGTGTGATAATAAACTAATTAGGATTATAAGACCAAATATAAAGACGCACATTGACTAGTATCTACATACTGGTGAGTGGACATTAACCATGGGAATGTAGCAAGAAATTTATCGCGCAGTATTGTGACTTCGACCCCCACCTGCGGCTTCCGTGGAAGAAATCGTTATGTTATAAGTTGTGTCATGCAAAATCCGTTTGGTTATGATTCCAATACATATTTAACAAAGCAGTAGAAAGTAGTCTTGATTTTCTAACTTGATGAAAACAAACTATAATCTCATTAATTCTAACAGATTTTTTATTTTTAAAAATAGCCCTGTCGGGAACATCCGCCAGTCTGAGGATAAATGGTATTTAGGTTTGTTTTCACCGAAGTTCTAAAATCAAAACTACTTTCTACTGGTAATAAAATATGTATTTTATTGATAGCCAATAGGATTTTTGCATGACTTATAAATATATCATAACAATTTCTCGTGGCAGCGAGGTGGGTGTCAATATAATACTACTTACAATATTATTGTTACGCCGACCACAACCTCACTTCGAGGAAGAAATCGTTATGTTACAAGTTGTGTCATAGAAAATCTTTATGGTCATCAATCATATGCATATTTTACTACAACTAGTAAGTAGTTTTGATTCTTTAACTTCCGTGAAGCGATCTGAACACAAGTAAGATATCGTTTCAGGCTTCCTAGCGCGCAGCTTCGCACTCACAAACATAACCCATTTTAGCACGAACTGCGCGGGTCCTGTGGAAATCTGTGCATGGGGACACCATCGCCCGACCCTAGGAGCAATTGGCGACAAAGCAGCGATTAGGCATGTCGTCGTTGATGTCGAGAAATCATCAAAATGATGGCGTGCTACACATTTTCTATACAACTAACTGAAAATCGTTCCTCATATGGCGTCACTGCAGTGCTCTGGCGACAGAGTTACGTAACCTGTCTGTGGTTTTCGTTGGGGGAGAGGGAAGCGAAGGCGACTTTTTGGCCACTTTTAATCATTTCGGTATTAATTAACCACAAGTTTTAAAGAATAAATTTGGTGTTCGCATAAGACTAACCACAAATCTTTCATATGTAATGGTTAAAAGAGTAACAAAAACAAAGTTTAGTGGTTCTTTAATAGGCTAAGTCAAACTTGTTGCCATGGAAACGCCAAAAATATTTTATTCAGAATTCCAAAACTACCAAAAGGCACAAGTACACCACCAGATCTATCTATGTGCCAAGTTTGGTGAAGAAATATTGAACAGTTTTAGAGTTCTGCTCCGGAAAAGAGCACTACCACAATTTCAGGCTAAGTCAAACTTGTTGCCATGGAAACGCCAAAAATATTTTATTCAGAATTCCAAAACTACCAAAAGGCACCAGTACACCACCAGATCTATCTATGTGCCAAGTTTGGTGAAGAAATAGTGAACAGTTTTAGAGTTCTGCTCCGAAAAGAGCACTACCACAATTTCAGGCTAAGTCAAACTTGTTGCCATGGAAACGTCAAAAATATTTTATTTATTCAGAATTCCAAAACTACCAAAAGGCACCAGTAGAAATAGTGAACCAGATCTATCTATGTGCCAAGCTTCAAACTTGTTGTGGAAGAAATATTACAAACTGTGCACGGACCACCAGATCTATGGAGTTTGGTGAAGAAATATTACGGACGGACGGACCGGACGGACATACGGACGAAAGTCCATTTTAATACCCCCCGCAAAACGCGTTAAAAAAGAGGTCATAGGTCAATTCTTTATCACCTCCATGGTGATTCCAGGTGAAAATGGCAACCATTGTGTGTAGTGTGAGGTGACTTATGCACTGGGTGGTCCGGCTCTATGAATTAACTGATTGCATGTTATTGTACCTCCACTACAGAGACTGTAGTTCATAATATTAATTAAAGAAATGTCTGGTCCAGACTCAATTATTTACAGCCTGATTGTGTTTTAGACAACAAACAACATAACCATATCTTGCCATTGTATCTTGTGCACGCTATCTTATAATCAATGTACAAGGCCCTATTGTAGTTGTATTGTTCCATGTGTCCACATGCTACAAACTCCACACTCTGCAGGACACTACAAACTCCACACCCAGCAGGACGCTACAAACTCCACAGCCAGCAGGACACAAACTCCACACCCTGCAGGACGCTACAAACTCCACACCCAGCAGGACGCTACAAACTCCACACCCTGCAGGACGCTACAAACTCCACAGCCTGCAGGACGCTACAAACTCCACACCCTGCAGGACACTACAAACTCCACACCCTGCAGGATACCTACCATCTAACTAGAGACACCACTGTGACATGTTGCTGATATACGATAGCATCTATCCTCCTGTCATATTAACAATGACAGCCTCTTGTGGAATGCAGAATGGTAACAGAGATGTCAGACGAAAGCCTGTTTGGTGATAAGAAAATGTCAACAAGCCAATTTTCTTTCTGGTCTAGACTCCAAAATATGTGGCACGTCTTAATCTTAGGTTTAAATTTCACTCCTATTTTATAATTTGCTTCCACCTCGTCCTGAAACCTTATTAATCTTACACTTTGTACATCAGGCAGAAAAATTCACTCTCTATCAGCAGTTGGAAGCATAGTTCTGATATGACAAATATGCAAAGTATTTCAAACTTCTCAAGTTCACTCATTAGTTGGCTTACATTTGAGAAAGATAACATACTGTCTTATAAAACAAAATAGGCTTCATTCCACAAAATAAGCGATGGAAGCATACAAGTTTAACAAATTGAGCAGCATAGTGAATATGGTTTTAATAATAATCATAAGAGTACGTTTATAGCGCTTGATCCACTTCACTAAGGGGCATGGTCTTAGTGCATAAAGGGCCGCTTTTAGCAATATTCCAGCAAAACCACAGCAGGGGACAAATGGGCTGCACATGTGGGGAATCGAACCTCTTGTGTTCAGCGTGACGAGCGGACGGTTTAACCATTAGACAGCCTACCGCCCCTTTAACAGTTTGACATATGATGATTAGGACTGTTAGTAATAGGACCGCAGCTTTCACAAAACAACAACTTAAGTATCTCTTACTTATGAATACTGACGAGTACCAGGGATCAACTCCATGAGCATCACTCTACAAAACTGGGATACCTGACTACCCGATCCCATTAGTCGCCTCTTATCACAAGCATGGCTTGCTGAAGTGAGTGAGTTTAGTTTTACGCCGCACTCAGCAATATTCCAGCTGTTTGGCTGCGGTCTGTAAATAATCGAGTCTGGATCAAACAATCCAGTGATCAACAGCATGAGCATCAGTCTGGGCAATTGGGAACCGATGACATGTGTCAACCAAGTCAGCGAGTCTGACCATAGGATGCCATTAGTCGCCTCTTACCACAAGCATGGGTTACTGGAGATCAATTCAAACCCTGTTCTTCACAGTAACACTTTAGAGAAATCCACGATATGTGCTGACAACCTAGCATCATCACAGGTAGAGGCTATTTAAAAACTTTACATTTTGATATGACAAGGATCCCTGACTTTCATGTTTATATTCAACACAGTGATAGGCCCACAGGGTTAACCTGACATTTAACTTATCCCATAAACACCACAAACACTAACAGCAGGTCCACATTGAAAGTCTATAACATTACCACAAACATGTGCCCAACTAGGCCAAGACATATATGATCTAAACACAAATGCAGCTGAATATTATAAAACCAAATACTGAGAGTCAGCAGTCTTCTACACATCCCCCTGTGTTGACAAACAGCTCTCAGAACATGGAGACAAAAGGCTCTGTATCGCCAGGCATGGTACTGACTTGCTAAATTCTGTTTGTTTAAACTTCTTGATTGTCAGTATTGTCAACATAATTCTTCAGTTCTGAACTCAAATATAAAATTATGAGAAATAACAGGATATGAAAAGCTGTGGGATTTGTCCATGCGGTTCTGTGTAAAGATGTGTAAATAAACTAGCCGCCGTTATGTTTGTTATTTGAAAATGTGATGCACAAAATAGAACAATTGTAAATTTGGATGAAGTGCGATCACACATCACGGGTCTATAAAAATCTATAAAATGGGTAAAATATATCAAATGCAAAACATTCAAATCTTGAAAAATAACAAAGTTTTAGTTGAGTGACCTTTGGCTGAAATACACAAACACTGACAGAATACCAGCAATCACAGCACATTTTTAGACAGAAATTTTTTATTATAACAACCAGAAAATACATAAACCTGATTTCAATGTTTTCCATGTAATTGTAAAACGTAATGAACGCTACTTAAAGTCTCCAAGATTCAAATAAAACATGTTCATATCTATCTTGTCACGACAGATTATAACAAACATTTAAAGAAAAGAAATAAAAAAGAATTTTGAGATTTTAATCTAAAATACAGTTTTTTAAATGATGCTCAAACACTAAGATCAGAGTTGAAATGATGAAACATATTATTGACACAAACTGAACAAAGTATGATTGATTGATTTTGGAGTTTTCTTCAACATAAAACTTTACAGTTTGAAAGCGAGGTCCAAAAATGTTTTTCATCTGAGAACATGCAGATGGATTCACGTTAGTAGAACCACCACTGGTCTTATCGGAGTCTGCAGCTGCACAATAAATGCATCCCCCTGATTTCTGATCAATATATCACTTGTGCCAAAGATTGTCTCTGCAGTGAGTTTGCACGAAACTAAATACTGATCAATATTTCTGTGCCATGGGGTATTTCAGTCACACTACCTACAGTTTCAACCAGCAGACATGACTGTTTGTTTGTTTGTTGCCTAACGCCGCACTCCGCAATATTCCAGCTTGTGGCAGCCTGTAAATAATCATGTTAGGACCAGACAATCCAGTGATCAACAGCATGAGCATTAATCAATGCAATTGGGATACGATGACGTGTCAACCAAGTCAGCCTGAGCACCCGATCTTGTTTGTCGCCTCTTACAAGCGTGGATGGGTGAAAACTCGGATCGTCTTGGGTCAGATATGACAAAGAGTAAGCCGTTAAAGCCTTGGTTAGAAATTAGGTTTAATTTTTACTTGTCTGCAATTATGATCTCCTACAGATCAATTTCAACTGGGAGCTTCTGACAGCACTAACAGTCTAGAGCAAACATGTAATACATTACAATTTCATGTATTTCGAAACATTTGCTGACAGGATAACTGAAAACTGTTTTGTTCAGTTTAATCCATGAGCTACAACAAAATAAATATTAATTCTTTACAGCCTATGAGCTAAAACCAGAAGTGTTGAAATACTAGTGTTTCCAGGAACACCAAATTATGAAGGTCGTAGACATTTAGCAGATTGTTACAACAATGAGGACACAGCGCTAAGTCTGGTGACAGACCAAGGAGACACCCCTAAAGGGGGTACCCATATCTACTATACCCCCAAACTGCAGCATGTAAGAGAGAGGTGACGTGATAAAGGGTTCTATATATTGCCTGTATACTGACTCTGATCTCTATGAGCCTGAAACGAAGGACTTTAAGGCAAGGCTCGATTTAAGAGATGTTAACCTACTTGCATCAGGTGCAACCTAACATAAAAACCTAGTTGCACCAGCCAAATTCCAATGGCACTGCTTTTATTGCAATATGTTATAAAAGAAATATGCTATTGAATTATTTAGATGTTTTATTTAGAAGTTTACCCACACAAAAGTTGACTTGCACCTGGTGCAAGTTAGACTAATAACTAGGTTGCACTTTGTCATATTTGAATGTACTAGTGCAAGTAACAAAGCGCTAAATCGAGCCCTGTAAGAGGGTACCCATATCTAATATACACCCAAACTGTTGTAGTTTAAGGAAAGGTGACGTGAAAAAGGGTTATAAAATTATTGCCTTTATACTGACTCTGATCTGTCTGCTTAATGGCTGGCGAATGAAACCCCCGATCCTCTGCTCTGCGCGCGCAGGCGTTCTACCCACTAGACCATGGATCCTCCACTCTAGCATGCTTGGTTGCAGTACATTTACAGATTGATATTTGGGACAAAAGTTAAGCACAAGATCAATACTCTGCTGTGTTCACTCGGGGCCTGAGGTTTTGTGTGTAGTCAGGATTGTTCCAAGAGATCTATAATCAGCTGTGACTTATCTTTACAAGTAATTTATTTACTGTACAATCCTATTTACTACAATAACATGGATCTGGAGGCACTGTGGCATTACTAAAATCTGCTGTGGTTTTGTTGTTTTGTTTTATTCATTCTCTTCCATGATACACTGTTTCTGAACAACTGCAAAGTTTTTATGCATCAAGGATTTATCTACACCTGCTCCAAGGCTGAAGGGGCGGTGGGGTAGCCTAGTGGTTAAAGCGTTCGCTCGTCACACCGAAGACCCGGGTTCGATTCCCCACATGGGTACAATGTGTGAAACCCATTTCTGGTGTCCCCAACTGTGATGTTGCTGGAATATTGCTAAAAGCGGCGTAAAACCAAACTCACTCACTCACTCACTCCAAGGCTGATATCAAATTAAAAAAACTTTAGTTTAATTATGAATAAAAAAACATTCCCAATTCCTTCGAATTTATGAAAATTAAGAACAGAAAAAAAATCTGCATAATATTACGATTTGTTGCCACTTTGCCTGCCATGGCACTTGGTGTTAAATCCTTGAAAAATCTGTGTGTGACATTTTGTTTATCATCTTGTATTATATCCTGATCTTACTCACAAGATATGTAATGTACCACAAAAACGACAGTCGTTTCAACCCTAGCTTCCTCAACATTTTAGAACAGGGAACAGGGCCACATGACACGCTCAAAGACATATAAATCAAGCACATCGTTTGATGGATATTATTAATAGAATTAATCAAGACAAATCTTAAAAGATAACTGCATTTGCACAGTGCATGACAGTAACTCTCATTTGAATCATTGCCTGAAATACTTGAAACATTGGGCAACATAATGAATTTGACAGATTTTTTAGCAAAAATAGTATGTCACAAAAACCATTGCTGGACATGTTCATTTTTTGGGATGTCATGAGTCTGTGCGAACTACAGTAATCAACTTCATAAGATTTTTCAACAAAAAGAGTTACCTACCCTTTCCTGACACCAGGTGACTCTGAATCTTCCCTCTCACACTGAAAAGGACTATCATTCTGGTAGCGTAGTACAGGTTCTGGAGCTGTGTCGACACGTGACATTCTGGATGTCTTCCCAGCATTCCCTGCCTGGCGAGTCGGACTCTCTGTTCTACGCGGACTGTACATAGCTTGTTGATTGGATACACTTGCGTTTGGCCCATAAATATAGAGCCCACCTGATTGGTCCTCTGGTTTTGGACTTTGACCACAGCCGTTCTGTGGGAACCTGTTATCGTACAACGTGCCAGCAGTTGAAGAAGGAACTATTTCGCTCATAGGGCGTGGAGGCTTACGTTTAGGACTTTCTGATATGCCATTTGACTGAGTTCTAGAGGTAGACTGGATCTGGTTGTCATCGAAACTTCTCCACACCGGAACAGAGGCTCGATGGCGGGGACTTCCACCTTGGTTCCCTGGGTTGTACTCCTGATTACGTGGGACTGATGGTAGCGGGCGATTAGCCATAGAATTCCTCTGCTGCTGGTAGCGGGCCTGAAAACAACATTTACAAATTGTGAAAATCGTGAAAAATAGTGGAAGCAGGACAAATTAGGTGCCAAACGGAAACGGTGGTGAAACCTCACATTGATGCAGTTTTCTGCTTCTGTCAGCAATATTACAGCTATATCACAGCACTGTGACAGGCTCTCTGGATCTGGATAAGGCAGACCAATGTTCGAACTTGATTCGTGAATTCAGACACGAGAGTTAGACCTCCCTCATGACCATCCATACATCATATGGGCAGACATAGTGGCCACCCAATCCCTATTTTAGTCGCACCTTTTCGACAAGGATGAGGAACTGGGGCCTTGTTCTGCCACACAATATGCTGTGGGGAATATCATGCAACTAAGCTGTTATACTCCCAGCACAAGTCAAGTACTTCACAATCGAACTGCACACAATGGAGCCGAGTAATTTTGTCATCTGTCCATCTTGACCACCATATTTATATCAGTCATATATTCATTATATCGAGCTCTTGTATCATCGCCAAATGTTTCCCTTGAGAACAAAGAGTCTGAACAATCAGCAGTGTTGATTTTTCATTTTACATATGTTTGTTGTCAGGCAAGTTACTGTGTGATCTGGCTAATTGGGTGTCTATCATTACACCCTTGCTTCCTGTCCAAAGCCCACGTCCAGTTAGGTTTCATTTGGACTTGACAGCACAGTTTGTGACAGACTATCCTTCAGGCTATCCAGGTCTGGCTACCGAAAATTGATGTCATATGGTGCCATTGTCAAATACAGATAGTCAGAAGATGAAGAGATATATCTTGATGTATCGCTGGTGTTTTGAGGGTATGGGTGCATCCAGGAAGACATGTTTACAGAAAATACTTTTCAAATCTTTTTCACTGGATTAAATCCTTCAATCTAAGCAGCTTCTTTCTCTATTTTACCACCATCTCTAGACTAAAATCCACTAAAACAGATTCAGAAAAACAAGTTCAGAGTAGTAGAGTCAACAGTTTTTGTCACTGACTACCTTAACTGTCTCGACTGATACTCATCTTATTAACTTCTGGAGCAGATTTGATCTCATACTAGTTGTATGACATTAGTCTTTGATTAAGACTGACTTAATTCACTACTCTGAACCCTAAATCTAGAGAAGTCAAATTTAGTCCAGAAAGACCAACTGTCAACAATCCATAAAGTCTCCAAAAATGATGGTTAGATGCATGTTGGGATAGTAGACACTTAAACAATTTAAACACATGCTGGATAGGAAAATAATCACTCATCGATAAAAGAAACTGTATATGGATGAGATGATGGGAACATACCCTTCTTGTGTCAGACCACTGAACACCATAACACAAAAAGACCCCGTCTGAATAAACAAACGGAACACATTAAGCACAGATGTGACGCCAGCATATCCGAATCTGCAGGAAGAATAACCTTTCAGCGCCGACACAAAGCACCATTTGATTGTAATCCAAGACAATGGGAACGTAGAATACAGGTGTAAACAACACACTTGCACATGGATCAGTGACAGCCATTATCAGTCATACATGGTGCCAATCATGCAGAAGTACTGCCGGCCAGGACTCCTCCTTCAACACTGCATAAAGTCATAAACTCCACCATTATGAACACAATCAACATCAAATTATGCAATCGATCTGTTTGCAATGTAACAAGCATGTGTCTCCGAATAAGTCACAGCTAATAAACGCAACCAGCCCATTAAGCTTTGCATGTAAATACCTCCATTAGATAACTTATTCGTGAGAGGCAGTGAAAATCTCACCACCTAGACTGAAAGTGAAAGATTGGATGTCCAGAATCCTCCAATATTTGTCCAGTCTAGGAGACAGATTAAATGATCCTCTAGACACACCAATATCAATGTCAGAATGATCTGTAGGCACCATAACTCAAATGTTACACACAATTTAAGTCTGTATTCATAAAACCATCCCCAGGACATCAATTGAACATCATAGTAGGGTAATTTCAGAAGCCAATATCTATATAGTCAGGAAGCATTTTTTTTATGACTTCGAACACAGACTTATATTGGTGAGCAGATAACAAATTGTTTGTTTTTTTCACTGGAGAAGAAATAATGCCAATAGCAATTGTTTCCTCTTCCATTCAAGCTCTGAACTGTTTGCAAAGGCAGCTCTGTGAAACTTATCATGGTCCTTAACTTAAAAAAAAGAACTGATCATTAGCCTGCCTCTTCCTTCAATCAACCCGTGAAGATCCAGGTTAGAATTGATCTTCAGTAATCCATGCTTGTTGTAAGAGGCGACTAACAGGATTAGGTGGTCAGGCTCGCTGACTTGGGTGACATGTGATCACATCCTAATTACGTAGATCGATGCTCGTGATGTTGATCACTGGACTGTCTGGTTCCGACTCTGATTATTCACAGACCGCTGCCATATAGCTGGAATATTGCCGAGTGCAGTGTAAAACTAAACTCACTCACTCACTCCCATCAATCAAAACTTTTCAAAAGGCTGAGAGAGCAAGAAACAGTATGACATAACTAAAACATAGACATTTCAATAAGATATACTCCATCAGAAAACCCAGATGCTTACCCTTCACACTCACTCACTTCCAGTTCTTATCCAGGGAATCAAATGAAACTGGTGTTCACAGGTTTCTCTAAACTGGCTACCAAAAGGGTGAATTCAGTGTTCACAGGTTCTTCTCTAATGGTTCACATCCGACAGATAGAATCAGAGTTTACATGTTGTTTGAATTGGATCACATCACAAAGATCGAATCAGCCATCTCCACTTACATGAAAATATAATCCATCACGTTATAAATCCATTTTGAACTTCAATGAAAATGTTTCTCTACAGTATTGTCACTTAATTTACACTATCAATGTACGCAATCTTCTTCAAAAAGAACATTAAAATCAGATCCTCACAAACACCTCCGCGTAATGGCCATGTATGTCCTTAAACACAAACTCAAAAAGCTACAAAAACTTTTTCACCAAATTGTCTATTCATTGTGCATGCCTGGGGATTTGAATCCTAACAGACAACTCCCAGTGGACAAGCTATGGCTACCATCATCCCCACTATCATCAGAATCCATCGCTGAAAATCGACGAAATGCATCTCATAGAATTCCACAGAGCGTTTCCATCATGATGAGTGAATAAATAAAAGTGTTAGATATACCACATAAATCAAAGAATGCATTGGTCAATATCATGCACAAAAGCATTCCAAGTTATCGAGACTATCTCCAAGACTGAAATATTCCCGAATTATCCCGAACAATTGGCCTGCTTCAACGATGGTCGTACATCAGACTGCAGTCTCTGGACATGTACAATTATTCTCCCTCATAGTTACGCCAATCTCCCGAGTTATGAATACTGACATCTTTATACACAACTGCTGCCTTATTAAGGTATATTCAACTTCCCAAAGCATGATCTGTTCCAGCCATGAATGCCCCAGTCTCTCAGTCCTGCTGATGATGTAAGCATCTAGCTAGCAGGGAGGGTCCTATAATCTGAGTTGCTGCCAATACTTCATTACAAGATTTCATGCAAATACAAGACCTCCGTGATCTCTGATGAACTTAATCAAGCTCACGATCCAGTCTTAAGATCGTGTAATCTGGACGTAATCTGTTATATTGAATTATTTTGCAAATGACAGACTCTGACATTAAAGATTATTATTAATGTTCGACAATTGTCTGTGGCACGAAAGGGAGTGATATAAAGCTTAAAGGTAGTCAGGGCACTCAACAGTTACAAGAGAAGGAGTGGATAAGATGTTGAGTAAGGCGTGGATGGTTGAGTGAATGGTTGAGTGAGATATTGAACAGATGATTGAGTGAAGGGTTGAGTGAGTGATTGAGTGGATGGTTGAGTGAAGGGTTGAGTGGATGGTTGAATGAGGGATTGAACGAATGGTTGAGTGGATGGTTGAATGAGGGATTGAACGAATGGTTGAGTGGATGGTTGAGTGAAGGGTTGAATGAGTGATTGAACAGATGGTTGAATGAGGGATTGAACAAATGGTTGAGTGAGGGGTTGAGTGAATGGTTATGTGAGTGATTGAACGAATGGTTGAGTGAATGGTTGAGTGATTGAACGAATGGTTGAGTGAATGATTGAGTGGATGGTTGAATGAAGGGTTGAGTGGATGGTTGAATGAGCGATTGAATAAGTGAATGAGTGAATGGTTGAGTGAGGGGGTGAGTGAATGATTGAGTAAGTGGTTGAGTGGATGGTTGAATGAGGGATTGAACGAAGGGTTGAGTGGATAGTTGAATGAGGTATTGAACGAATGGTTGAGTGGATGGTTGAATGAGGGATTGAACGAATGGTTGAGTGAGGGTTGAGAGTGATTGAACGAATGGTTGAGTGAATGGTTGAGTGAATGATTGAGTGGATGTTTGAGTGAAGGGTTGAGTGGATGGTTGAATGAAGGATTGCATAAGTGATTTAGTGAATGGTTGAGTGAGGGGTGGAGTGAGGGGATGAGTGAATGGTTGAGTGGATGGTTGAAAGAGGGATTGAATAAGTGATTGAGTGGATGGTAGATGAGGGGTGGAGTGAGGGAATAAGTGAATGATTGAGTAAGTGATTGAGTGAAAGAATGGTTGAGTGGATGGTTGAATGAGGGATTGAATAGATGGTTGAATAGATGGTTGAGTGAAGGGTTAAGTGGATGGTTGAGTGAGGGGTGGAGTGAGGAGATGAGTGAATGATTAAGTAGTTGAGTGAAAGATTGAGTGAGAGGAGTGAATGATTGAGTGAGTAGCTGAGTGAGTGGTTGAGTGAATGGATGAGTGAAGGGTTAAGTGGATGGTTGAGTGAAGGGTTGAGTGGATGATTGAATGAGGGATTGAGTGGATGGTTGAATGAATGGTTGAGTGGATGGTTGCCTGAGGGGTGGAGTGAGGGGATGAGTGAATGGTTGAGTAAGTGGTTGAGTGAAAGATTGAGTGAGAGGAGTGAATGAGTGAGTAATTGAGTGAGTGGTTGAGTGAATGGCTGAGTGATTGGCTGAGTGAGTGGTTGAATGATTCCAGTTGAGTGGTTGATTGATTAGTCATGTGGCTGAGTAATTGGTAACATAAAATATCATCCAAACATTGACAAAACTATGCCAATGCCCAGATGCAATTTGTAAGAAATCTCTCGTATCTGCATCATGAGAGTATTGATATTTATCGTGTGACAACCTTACACCTTTAACACCTGACCACATAACACAATAACCCTGTTGCTTGTCTCAGCATGTGTCTGACATTCAATTACCTTCCTGATCAAATAGCTTGACATTTTACACAGCAATACAACATTACAATGAAACATCACAAAAATCTATGTAAAGTGTAACATATTTCTCCACAATTAATGTGCTTCCTTTACATGGAGTGTGTATATATATCACTGCCTCGGGGTATAACGAACATATTAATCTTCTCAGATAAAGGCAAGAATTTATGGATGCCAAATTCTGAAGAACATGATGATTACCTATTGGCGCCAAATTAACAACTGGCTTTCCTGCTGTTAACCGCTGTTGCTCACATGCACTTACATATCTATCTGTGTATATTTTTTTCATTCACCGGATGAAAGCGTAAGCATATACTTCAAAGCATCGTGTTATTCAAAATAAAGACGTTGACATGTATAAATTTCTTGTCCTTATCTATATCTCTTCTAAATCTTCTAAGTCTATAACAGTCGATCTACCTGTTCATGACACTCTCAAGTTGAAGGCTACCACTGGCAATGTTACGATACGTTCATTTCACGCTTGTAAGTAAAACTATTTTAATCTAGTTGTGAACACTGAAGACAAAGTAAATGCTTTCCAAAGTGTCTTGTTAATAGTAAAGTTTGAAGCAGGCCAGTGTTCAAGATGTCAATGATGCAAATTTCTGTCCAGATACAATTATTCTCAGATTACCATCACAAAGCTGGAATATTACCAAGCATGGTGTTAAACCTCTCTGTAAAGTCTCTCTGAGAGGACAAATTCTAAATGGCACGGTTGCTTGGGCTGGAAACATTGATTGCAGAGGCAATGACTGCAATAATACTCACTTGCTTCTCTCTGAGCTGGCAAAACTACTTTCACTTTGTTTCATATACCATGTGTTGCAGGACCATTCTTTCTTCAGAATAGCAGACTTGAGTATAATGTGCACCTCAAATTCTTGAGCATAATTTTGAGGGAAGTTGCTATTCGGTACATTGTGTGCAGTTCAAAAGTTACATCATATCAGTTCAAGGGATGAACAGCACAAACAGGGTCATGGAAAATGTGTAATTTGCAATAAAACATCACTTCACATGATGATTTCCCATTTAGATTGTATTTCCTGTTATGCTAGGCGCTGTTTTAAATGCCGAGATGATTACTGTGTGTATTTGTCTCGCAAATTATGTCGGAAGTAGCAATCAGTTCTACACACAGCTTTCACAGCCAGTCAATGTAAAAAATATATAAATAGAGTTTTAATGCAATGAGTGGAAGAAATTGTTTCGGAAACTATATTATTATTACCAGGAACAAATATTTTTGAAAGCCAAGATGTCCTTGTAATAACCCTAATGTTGAAAGTTAAAAATTAAAGGTTCTTCAATTCAGACGCTTCAGCATTGAAATCTCAAGCACCCCAGATTGCCCTTTATTTCAAACACTGTTTGGACATGATATCATACTCAACCAACGTTGAGTCCCATAGATACTTTTAGCTCAACATGAGCACAGCTTAAATCACCGGCGGTGGGGTAGCCTAGTGGTTAAAGCGTCTGCTCGGGTTCAATTCCACACATGGGTCCTAGGTGTGGAGCCAATTTCTGGTGTTCCCTGCTATGATATTGCTGGAACATAGCTAAAAGCAGGGTAAAAGCCATACTTACTCACTCACTCACACTGGACTCTTCATCCTTACAACAGCTGATTTGTAGGCACTGAATGATGCTATTTTGTCATGTACTATTAACTCTGTTCTTTAAAATAAACGTAACATAAACAACTGAAGTAATGATTCAAGGCAATGATTTCAGACACCAGCTGAAGATTAGCATCACTTTCCAGAGTATCTGAGTTATTGTTCAATTCCTGAAAGGCAAAAGGCACTAGTCCAGTGCATGTTTAATGATCAGGTATAATTTCATGATGAAATATTGGATAGCTTATGGGTTATAAACCAGAAACATAAGTTGACAAATGAACAAGCAATACCCTATCCCATATCTTCATAGTTTGTTTTGGCTTAGATAATACATGACAAAACTTATGTGTTTTAAAACAAACATAAAACAAACTGATACTCAGACATCAGTGTGTTGACATCTAGCTGTAAACAACAACAAAAATCTTGGACAACAAAAATCCAGATCAAGCAAAACAAAGCGTAAGAGAAGATTCAATAGTTATCTTCATATCAAATATTCTCCATAGCTTTTCTTGGTATGCAGGAATGTCATACTATTTAAATAGTTTTGTGGCCATTCCAACAATTTTGTTCAGAACACTTAATGCTATGTATGTATGTATTTCAACTGACAGCAGAATAATGTACTGGTACACTGATTGAGTGAGACAAAAGTATTAGATAAGATAGAAACACAACACTGTTTCCTATTACATACCATCATACCTCACAAAAAAACATGAATATTATCTGGTCTGCTAAAACACAAATTGAATAGATACATATCACAAAAGCAACATAAAGAATGGAATGTAGACAGGAAGGTGTGATCACAGCATCTGATAAAGAACACTAAATGTCACCTCTGTCAGTGAAACATGGCTTTCTGTACCACATCAATCAAACTGGGAGGAATGTTTTCTTTCAACAAAATTAAACTGCTCTTTTTACAGAAACTCTTTCTTCATTAATCTAAAATAATTTATCAATTAAAACTGTCATAAATGTAAGGGTTTACTTCAAGAGGTCAATGAAATCTCCTGGGAAAACACGAACCTACCTATCACATTGGGCCATCAAATTTGTGAGTTGGCATTCAATTTCTTTCAAAAGAGCAAGTGAGATGTTTAAGGATGCTCCGGCTAAGCAAAGGGCAAACACAGACCACTTGAAACAATATTGACTTGTGTGAAAGTCAAGACCTACAGAAATCAATAAAAACCAATTTAAGACAATGAAACGACTCTTCCATAAACTTGCCCAACATGTCGCTGCTTCCTCAAGTCAATAAATCATGTCATAAGAATTACAAATCTCGATGCGAAAGGCTGACATTTTTCCAATTATTTTATCTGGGCGAATGAAAAGTTTGTCTCCAAGTGTGTAGCCACTCGGATGACATGGAGTTAAATTGTTTGAAAGGTCAACCTCTAAACTTTGAAGCAGTACCAGTTAACAAACAAGGGGGAGGTAACTCTAGTACATGTGCAGTCAGTGTGTGCAGTGGATGGCGTATGACTGCTAATCATGACTGGACTGAGACAACAAGTGAAGACAGTCAATTATTTGTCAGGAATGCATCAGTAAATATGACCTCTGATCCACCAGTTCATCCTCCAACATCTGGATGAGTAACAAGAAGCAAGAAATGTCCTATCTTCTCACACACAAAACTGTGGTAAAGCACTCATAAATGTTTGTTTCTTAATGCTGCACCGCACCCAGCAATAATCCACACATATGTTGATGGTCTGTAAATATATCTCAAGATCATGCAATCACTGACATCATTAGCATGGATCTATGCAGATGGGATACGATGGGATATACCCCGACCATGAGCATCGATCTATGCAGATGGGATACGATGGGATATATCTTGACCATGAGCATCGATCTATGCAGATGGGATCCGATGGGATATACCCCGACCATGAGCATCGATCTATGCAGATGGGATACGATGGGATATATCTTGACCATGAGCATCGATCTATGCAGATGGGATACGATGGGATATACCCCGACCATGAGCATCAATCTATGCAGATGGGATACGATGGGATATATCTTGACCATGAGCATCAATCTATGCAGATGGGATACGATGGGATATATCTTGACCATGAGCATCGATCTATGCAGATGGGATACGATGGGATATACCCCGACCATGAGCATCAATCTATGCAGATGGGATACGATGGGATATACCCCGACCATGAGCATCAATCTATGCAGATGGGATACGATGGGACATATCTTGACCATGAGCATCGATCTATGCAGATGGGATACGATGGGATATATCTTGACCATGAGCATCAATCTATGCAGATGGGATACGATGGGATATACCCCGACCATGAGCATTGATCTATGCAGATGGGATACGATGGGATATATCTTGACCATGAGCATCGATCTATGCAGATCGGATATGATGGGATATACCCCGACCATGAGCATCAATCAATGCAGATGGGATACGATGGGATATATCTTGACCATGAGCATCGATCTATGCAGATGGGATACGATGGGATATATCTTGATCATGAGCATCGATCTATGCAGATGGGATACGATGGGATATACCCCGACCATGAGCATCGATCTATGCAGATGGGATACGATGGGATATATCTTGACCATGAGCATCGATCTATGCAGATGGGATACGATGGGATATACCCCGACCATGCCATCTCGTTAGTTGCCACATACAAGCATGCATATTTTTTTTTGTGTGCACAATTGCATGCGCTCATGTCTACTCAAGTCTGAGTGCATGCATTTGTGAGTGCATGTATGTGTGTGATATAATTAAGAAATATGTGACTCAAAGTGAAACTAAAGCCTTTACTGACATGGGTCCTAGGTTTAACCTAGGTAAATGGGGGTCGCAGGCTATCAAAACGAATGAACAGGGAAATGTGATCAACTCAATAAAGTACAATTAATATAAAATTACAGATGCACAGAGGATGTCACAAATATATATGGAATTCCCCATATGCCATTGCTATGTTATGAAGCATTCCACTGGGTATTGAATTTTTCAATCACTTTGTTTAGAACATATATTTTCAAGGGTACTAAATAATGAACAGTATTCATATATAACATGTATACACATTTCCTTCTAGATGCATATTTTATCTTTTTTTCAATGTTTATGCGTATTGGATGCACAACAATCAATGGTTGATAGTGTGAACACTGTTTATACAACAGTAAATGAGTGAGTTGGGTTTTACGCAGCTTTTAGCAATAGTCCAGCAATATTATGGCGGGGGACACCAGAAATGGGCTTCATACATTGTACCCATGTGGGGAATCGAACCCAGGTCTTCAGCGTGGCAAGCGGATGCTTTAACCACTAGGCTAAACCAGAGGCCCAAAAATGCATGTACAGCTGACCAAACAGTGATAACATTTAAGGACACATAACAATTCTGAAATTACATTAGCCACTTAAGGTACTATTCACATAACAAAGCTGGTAAGGGAGATTTTGCATCCGGGCAAGTTAATCATCAAAAAGAGAAATATTACATCAATTTTACTTTAGTCAACATTAATCATTTATATTTTATATTCAAACATGGTCTGTCAAAATGCTTCGATCTATTAATGAGTTATGTCAACTTTTCTCCCCCAAAAAGAGAATGTAATATGCAGCTGATGCAATAGCTATGCCTCTTTTTGTTGAAATATAATTTAGAAATACAAACTTAACAAAATCTCGGAACTCTCTATCCTCAAACAACTGTGTTAACATTTGGCCGAACATATGAATGAATTTCATTTGCCACAAAGACATGAAGGTAGAATTTTCCTCCCCCGACACAAAACAAACAATGAGAATACGTCGCATGTGCTGAGTGACCAA
The DNA here is from genome assembly GCF_003918875.1 of Haliotis rubra. Taxonomy (NCBI): domain Eukaryota; kingdom Metazoa; phylum Mollusca; class Gastropoda; order Lepetellida; family Haliotidae; genus Haliotis; species Haliotis rubra. Next base: position 447,513 of record NW_025765270.1, read on the forward strand.
TGGTGGTGTTTGCAGGAGATTACTGCGAGACTACTCTGAGATTACTGCAGGACTGCTTCCTCGGCTGCACTGCCACATGTGAGCTCACCCACGAGATCATCAACAAATTCCAGCATCTCATTCCAAAAATATAGCCCAAAGGAGAAATAAGGCGGAATTCCATTGATACCTCTATAACCCCATGTTGTTGAGTTCTTGGAATGCTTTATTCTAAGCTATAAAGAATGCTTTGTTAGATTAAAACTACATATTTTGTGGTTCATCTGCTAAACCGGTGAGCTTGAACAACCCAATTCATGACCTCTTGAGCATGAAGTGCATTGGTTCAGGGGAGCCAAAAAAGGGATTCTAATAATTCATAAAATAACATCTGCCTAGGAAATAAGACATGACAGAATGAAATTTTGTGTCTCTTAAGAACAAACAGGAAGTAATATTAATTCAAAAATCTCTTCAAATTGATATTCCAAGCATTTATTCCAGGAACATACAGTTCACTATTAGACAGCATTACGATGAACTTTATAATAACATCTGATCAGCTGGCCCTCAGCTCAAATGGCAAAATTCACAGTTCAAAATTAACAAGGGTTGTAAAGTCCTCGACAGAGCTCCAGATAAGATTTAGCTCATGTGGGTACTGTACCCACTGTATTTTTTTGGAGTGGGTATTATGAATGTTGAGTGGGTATTTCATTTTCCGTTACCCACTGCTTTCAAATATGTGCGTATTTCAGTCATATTACTCACCTAAGTATTATGTCATTGAGTAAGTTTACTAAGCTGGTATGTTCTGCCTTATGTCATACCCAATCAAAACCAAGTTAAATATAATGGAAATGATTTCATAAAAAATCACTCATCCTATACTGAAAGTACAACACTTGTCCTATAAAAACAGTACAACTTGATAGCAATCGATGTCTTTTTCATTTTTATAAATATATTCCGTACGCATTTGTTTTAAACTTTTTGCGTATCTAACATTTTAGATGCGTAATTGGTACGCAACAATTATTTTTCAGTGCGTAATTGGAAATTTTATATGCGTATTTTACCCGGATACGCAGCTTATCTGGTCCTCTGCTGGAGATTTCCCACTCTGGCATTTGAATCTGTGGACTCCTTAAATGTTCTGCTCTTAAGATGACCCCTTGACTTTCACTCTAGCAAAGTATTTACTGATAATGTTAAAGTGAGTGGTTGTGTTTAGTTATGTAACAGATGACCACTGCTGGGATACCACAAAACCTTGCACAGTGTACTTGTGCTGTTGTCGGGAAATGAGACGAAGTCTTCAAAGTGACAGGCCATTGCTTGCACACCAGGTTATACTACCCTCCCCATCACATCAGTGAGTGAGTAATTGAGTGAGTTTAATGTTTCAAATCAATTGTCAGTAAAACTCAGGGATTTTAGTCAGTGGTCATTTTATTCAGCTTTCTCCCCAAACTATGTTAAGGCCTAAAGAAAATATTAAAAAATGGTGTAATTCCAATTACCCGACTGACCCTTGAATTCTGGTTCCGACCCTATTGGTTTTTTTTAAGCGGCATGAATAATATAAGCTTTCAGATACCATTGTATTGTCCAGGCACTGACAGACATTGGTCATTCTGATAAGAAAAGTCGACATTATGGCCTCAAGCTTGATTGAATAAACATTTAATTTCTAAAAAAATATATAAAATATATAAAATAAAATAAAAATCCTACCTACCTACCCTAAATTTTAAAGACGTGTAATCGAACAACATTTTTCTTATTTGGCCTAATGGAGTGAGTTCAGTCTGGGATATGAAATCCACTTTATGTAAATGCAGATAATAAGTTTATTGGGAAGCATGGGAACACCTGATTCTGTTTTCATTTCATTACTGCACATCATATCTTAGAAGTACCATATTACTATAAACAGTAAAGTCTCAGTTTACAGGAATCAAGTATGTGGGTTCTTTTTAGACAATCTTTTACTGCAACAATTTTATCCATCCTACATTTATGACAGTTTTTTAGTTGTTTCATGCAAAAAAGGATACACCAATTCGGATCCAAAGAGACAGGACTATTGCTAAACTCTGCTTGAGCTACACCCACTCACACACAAAATTGGTCATTCCAGGCATCAAAGATCTAAAGGATATTGATTTTCAAACACTACTATGACATCCGAAGCTTCTTTTTTTTGTCCATAGCAACCATGCAATATTCTCTGCCTGCACAGCCAAGTACACAACCTCCCTATGTGTGACCATGAAAACACAAAATAAATAAAAAGCTGGGGAAAAAATGATTGCATTCATTACAACTTCATTATTTCAATCTTTGTAACCACTGCTTTAAACGAGAACTCCAGTCATGCATGGTTCTTCAATGACACGAACTGACAGGTCTAGCTGAGCTGGAGACAGTTTATAGTTATACCGGGAAATAAGCTGTCATCGCTGATGCTTGGAACCAAATTGATATCTATTTGACATTTATTTACAGCTGTGGTTCGAATTGATCCTACAAACTCTGAAAATTAAGAGAATTGTTCCAAAGAGAGGTGGTGGAATTGGGTTTAACGTCGTGCTTGAGAATATTTCGCTCATATGACGACGTGCATGCGTGTGTATGTGTATGTGCGTCTGCTTGTACTAGCCCAGAATTAAGCTGGTTTTATAGTGCTAGCCCACTGAGATACCATGCCGCAGTGAAGCATGAATACCCCACTAAGACACATTATACTCACTCCGAGCCGACCAGTCCTTGTTTTACCCATTAATGCCGAGCGCCAGGCAGGGACCAACAAGTACCATATCTTAACATATTTTGGTATGACGCGGTCGGGGATCGAACCCGCGACCTTCCGCACTCCCGGGCAGACACTCTAACCACTACACCACGGAGGCGGTCTATTCCAAAGAAACCTGTTGAGAGTGTATGATTGAATTATGCTATGGACACCTATTAAGAGTGTGTGTTGCTCAAAGAAACCCATGAGATAGGATAAAGATCATAGACAATACAAGTTAATGTCATCTAGTCACAAACTCCAGATGGCAATAACTGGAATCAAAGCCAACAAAGTAAATGGGTGATTTCTTCAGTTTCTAAAGGTTTTGATTTATCATTCATCATACAGTAATGAACTACATAGTGTTGTGACTAGGAGCCTTTCCCTCCGCGGTAAGTTTCAAACAAATTTTTCATTACACCATTTATTATGCATCAACATTGGCTGAAGTTTGCATTTCACGATGATTTTACAAACGCTTCAATAGCCTGTACCACAGGAAACCCTACTCAAGACAAACCTACAAGAGTTGTCTCCCATAACATTCCAAGAAAAGAAGCTCAGTAAAATCCTCTCCTTGACATCCTTTCATCAGTGCACAGTATGAAGTGAGTGAGTGAGTTAAGCAATATTCCACCAATATCACGGCAGGGGACACCAGAAAAGGGCTTCACACATTGTACCCATGTTGGAAATCAAACCCAAGTCTTTGGTGCGACAAGCGAATGCTTTAACCACTTGGCTATCCAACACCTGCATTGTTTGAGGAAAGACAGTGACAGTTTGCCGTTGGGATAAGCTGCCATGTATGAACCAAGTCGACCACCAAATCACCACAGTTTCTCTTTAAGAAAAGGATCAGTTGCCTAATACCAGTGTGAACAGAGAATTTTCACTGGGGAAAACGGAATTCTGTCATCAATGCTGTCAACATGTCTTTCGACATCACCTCATGGTCATAATTTTGAGAATAACCAACGGGGTACGAGTGATTACAGGAAATATGCCCAAGTTGAAATAAAGTTCACAGTGCCGAGCCTTGGCAAGGCACTGAACATTATTTTAATGAGGGCATATTTCCCGTAATCACTCGTACCTTGTTGGTTATTCTATTTATTACCCATAATGTAATTAAAAAAGAAGAACCTTGAAATAAAACCCACCCGGAGAGACGACTTGTGAACTCAAACAGCTGATTCGTATTCATGCGCGTATTAAACTTCTCCAGGGGTAATAACAAAACTACGCTATGGAAAATAGTACCTTGTACAGTGTTTCCGTTTACCGGCATATGCCGGTATTTTACCGGTAAAAAAATCAAAGGACCGGCATATTTATGGCAAACAAGTCCTGGGGACCGGCAATAAATACACCCGGTTAAATCATTTCCTCCAAATTGGCAATACAAATTACCAGCAACTGTTAGATAAAGGAAACTTCATGTAAATTCGATCTGCACCATATGCGATACGTGTAAGGAATTCCGTGTCTATTTTTAGTAACAGTCCCAAGCGATTATTGTCATTGGCTGGACGTCTCGCTTAGCCTCGATCCAGATGAGAGGCATTTTGGCGTGAGGTTATAATGCATCAGATTTCAATACTCTATCGGGGCCAATAGTAAGACAACTTTACGATGGGGAATGGACATATTAACCCATTCAACACCGCAGGCCGAATAATCGGCCACAACGTTATGAGTCCCCAGACACGGGAGGACGATAAATCGGCCAGGCAGTAGTCACGTCAAAATGAGACATAATTTTAGGAACCTACCTGACTTTTGATTCATATATCAAATCTATCACATTTCACAATGTCTGAAAACACTTATTAAATTTCAATTTATCATATATTATCAGCAGAATTAAAAGTATAAACTATTTTTCGCAATGTTCTTGAAAACAACGATTCTCGGACACATGCTTCGGCAGCGGGTCTACAATAACATTGTCAAAGAGCAAAGTAACGATGTTTCGAGGAAATTATTAAATAAATTGAATAAACTAATGAATAAAATCAACAACAGCATTCATTAAAGTTGTCAAACGTACATATAAAATTACTATTTCCATCTTTTTGTGCGATCATGTAATGCAAGTCAAGTCACTGACAAGTGACATCTCGGCTCTCGCCGCCTCAATCGTCATGCTCGGACACGATGTTTAATGCGAAAATACATACATGAAGCATTTTTGTCACAGGTCATAACCAAGAGCGATACGTCCAATAAGTTCCATAATTTACGTATAGGTAGCGATTTCTTGCTTAATATGTTCAGAATAGCATTATTTTACCCAAAACTTTTGTCAAAATCTAAAAGTTTTCGTTTACGAGGACGGTATCCATTGCTGTAATATGATTGGCTGCCTTAGGTCACGTGTCTGATTTTGACCAATCACGACCCTTATAGCAGACTGTGGCGAAAAAGCGTCATTAGAAACCAATCTTTTTCCAATAAAATCGCTTCTTACAACTGTGAAAATACTCTTGGCAAGGGTACAGTGATATTGTTGATGTTCAGAGCATCCGAACTATTCCGTAAAACCAAGAAAAGAAAAGTGTAATTAACAGTTGATAACTGTACAAGTACTGCCAAACAAACTTGCGGTTTACTAGTAACATGTGACGTCATTTCACATTTCATGTTCGAATGAGTTTGATACGTTTGTTGTTATTAAAAATGAAACACAAACACACACACACATTCTTGTTGTTATCTTTATTTAACATGGAAAAGAAGTGGACTGGTGAAAATAATAAGGGACTGGTATATTTGAGGCTTACCAGTCCCATGGACTGGTAAATTCGAAACTCACCGGAAACACTGTTGTAATATCGCTTTAGAATACGACAAAAATATCTTGTACGGAATAATTTATTAACATTTGTCAATATGATAAAAATGATCATTTAAATACAATATCATTGAACTTAGTAACAGCTAAAACATTTTTTTATCAAGCCAGTGCGCCGGAACATCGTTCATTCACGACTATATCATTGAACTAAGTAACAGCTAAAACGTTTTTTGATCAAGTCAGTGCGCCAGAACATCGTTCATTCACGACTATATCATTGAACTAAGTAACAGCTAAAACGTTTTTTGATCAAGTCAGTGCGCCAGAACATCGTTCATTCACGACTATATCATTGAACTTAGTAACAGCTAAAACGTTTTTTGATCAAGTCATTCACGACTATATAATTGAACTTAGTAACAGCTAAAACGTTTTTTTGATCAAGTCAGTGGACTGGAACATCGTTCATTCACGACTATATCATTGAACTTAGTAACAGCTAAAACGGTTTTTTATCAAGTCAGTGCACCGGAACATCGTTCATTCACGACTATATCATTGAACTTAGTAACAGCTGGGGTGGTGGGGTAGCCTAGTGGTTAAAGCGTTGGCTCGTCATACCGAAGACCCGGGTTTGATTCCCCACATGGGCACAATGTGTTAAGCCCATTTTTGGTGTCCCCCGCCGTGATATTGCTGGAATAATGCTAATAGCGGCGTAAAACTAAACTCAGTCAGTCAGTCAGTAGTAACAGCTAAAACGTTTTTGATCAAGTCAGTGCACCGGAACATCGTTCATTCACGACCATATCATTGAAATTAGTAACAGCTAAAACGTTTTTTGATCAAGTCAGTGCACCGGAACATTGTGTCTAGTGATGGGCGACGGTGTAGTGTTGAAACACTTTGGCAAAAACGCACTCTAATTGCGTAGATCGATGCTCATGCTGTTGATCGCTGGATTGTCTGGTCCAGGCTCGATTATTTATAGACCGCTGCCATATTGCTGAGAGCGGCATTAAACAACAAACAAAACAACTTGGCTCCATCTCTTTAGCAAGCAAATGTTTGACCTTACGTTTGATCTTACACTATTATATATACTGTATTATCATTACATATTGTATTCCTTTTCAGATCATTGGAACTTTCACCAAGGTGTAAGGAAATGAGAATTCAGACAACTTACCCGATCTTCCCGACTAAACTGTTCCGATACTGAATGTCGAAAGCGCACTTCTTGTACATGAGTCTGTGACTTGGGTGTGACCATGCTGACGGGTCGCTCACCATGGGTGGGGGAACTGCCGTTACACATAAACCTCCGGTCTATCTCATCCTTCAAAGCAGTCACTGGTGAACCTTTGAATTTGTTTGAATTATTAGAATTATCCAGTGACTCTCGTATAGCTGCCACCGTGAGGGAGTGATGTGGGGAATTGTGGGATGGCACTTGTGGAGGAGTGGAGTTGCGCTTAGATGCTGCCAGTTGTAAGGCTGACCTCGGTGTTGCAATCTGATTGGTGGAGTTGGATGTTGGGGGCGGGGACTCTGTGCGTCTGTGAACTGGGGACGATGGGTCCGTACGGGTGACCGATGACGTACACGCTCCACGATCTGCTTGGCCTATGAAGACAATAACCATACATGTTATACATTTAAACCAGAATACTGTCAGATCAATTACATTTCTGTTTTTCCAAAGATTTTCTCGTCAGTTTGCAAAAACACGTAACAGAGCTAATTTGATGTTAATTTCCTAAAATTAATTTGAATTATATTTTCAGAAAAACATAAATGTAGGCATATATTGAAACAATATATTCACTTCACTTCTCAAATATTTTTGACAGAGTAGAAGGTAAATACATGGATATTGATAACTTCTATTTTATTCTTTATCATGTGGTTTCAGTGCTAATTCTTGCTCCTACATCAGGTGAACGAATTAGTAGAAAATCAATAAAACTATCTTGTAAATAATCTTCCAAAGGCACCTCATAAACAGTAATTATATCTTAAGGATTCCAATCATGCTATTTATCTCCCATGTAGTGTTTATGAAATGCCTGATATTACAGATGACATGAGCCAGTGATTCAGTGATCAGTCATTAACAGTGATAGTGGTTGTCTATACAGTGTGGAGGGTTACACATCACTAACTGGTGCAGCTATAATATCTCTGATGCATGAGAGGACCTGGTGCCATGCATACTGTCACCCCTTACTATATCCGCTAATACCGTCCCATATATTTTGTATGTACCAACGTATACTGTTACATTAATCTGACAGGTTAACATGGATAATGGCTGTGTATATGGATACATTAAACAGACTGCACTTTAACCGGCCCAGTACATACATTTGGCATCTGTTACCTGAGGGTGTCGGGGTGTTATACCCTTCTCCCTAGGCAATCTGTCTATCTACTCTTGTTCCACTGTCTGGTGGGCCAGTGGTATGCTAGTCTACTAGTGCCAGTTTGACATACTGTATGATAGTGTAGAGTATGATGCACACTGTCATTATATTGTTATATGTCCTAACAATCTGTTATTACACCTGTTGCATGACATACTGTATGACAGTGTAGAGTGTGATGCACACTGTCATTATATTGTTATATGTCCTAACAATCTGTTATTACACCTGTTGCATGACATACTGTATGACAGTGTAGAGTGTGATGCACACTGTCATTATATTGTTATATGTCCTAACAATCTGTTATTACACCTGTTGCATGACATACTGTATGATAGTGTAGAGTGTGATGCACTGTCATTATATTGTTATATGTCCTAACAATCTGTTATTACACCTGTTGCATGACATACTGTATGACAGTGTAGAGTGTGATGCACACTGTCATTATATTGTTATATGTCCTAACAATCTGTTATTACACCTGTTGCATGACATACTGTATGACAGTGTAGAGTGTGATGCACACTGTCATTATATTGTTATATGTCCTAACAATCTGTTATTACACCTGTTGCATGACATACTGTATGACAGTGTAGAGTATGATGCACACTGTCATTATATTGTTATATGTCCTAACAATCTGTTATTACACCTGTTGCATGACATACTGTATGATAGTGTAGAGTATGATGCACACTGTCATTATATTGTTATATGTCCTAACAATCTGTTATTACACCTGTTGCATGACATACTGTATGACAGTGTAGAGTGTGATGCACACTGTCATTATATTGTTATATGTCCTAACAATCTGTTATTACACCTGTTGCATGACATACTGTATGATAGTGTACAATCTGTGATGCACAGTGTAGAGTATGATGCACACTGTCATTATAGAGTGTGATGTCCTAACACTGTCATTATATTGTTATATGTCCTAACAATCTGTTATTATGTCCTAACAATCTGCATGACATACTGTATGACAGTGTAGAGTGTGATGCACACTGTCATTATATTGTTATATGTCCTAACAATCTGTTATTACACCTGTTGCATGACATACTGTATGATAGTGTAGAGTATGATGCACACTGTCATTATATTGTTATATGTCCTAACAATCTGTTATTACACCTGTTGCATGACATACTGTATGACAGTGTAGAGTGTGATGCACACTGTCATTATATTGTTATATGTCCTAACAATCTGTTATTACACCTGTTGCATGACATACTGTATGACAGTGTAGAGTGTGATGCACACTGTCATTATATTGTTATATGTCCTAACAATCTGTTATTACACCTGTTGCATGACATACTGTATGATAGTGTAGAGTGTGATGCACACTGTCATTATATTGTTATATGTCCTAACAATCTGTTATTACACCTGTTGCATGACATACTGTATGATAGTGTAGAGTATGATGCACACTGTCATTATATTGTTATATGTCCTAACAATCTGTTATTACACCTGTTGCATGACATACTGTATGACAGTGTAGAGTGTGATGCACACTGTCATTATATTGTTATATGTCCTAACAATCTGTTATTACACCTGTTGCATGACATACTGTATATGACAGTGTAGAGTGTGATGCACACTGTCATTATATTGTTATATGTCCTAACAATCTGTTATTACACCTGTTGCATGACATACTGTATGACAGTGTAGAGTGTGATGCACACTGTCATTATATTGTTATATGTCCTAACAATCTGTTATTACACCTGTTGCATGACATACTGTATGACAGTGTAGAGTGTGATGCACACTGTCATTATATTGTTATATGTCCTAACAATCTGTTATTACACCTGTTGCATGACATACTGTATGACAGTGTAGAGTGTGATGCACACTGTCATTATATTGTTATATGTCCTAACAATCTGTTATTACACCTGTTGCATGACATACTGTATGACAGTGTAGAGTGTGATGCACACTGTCATTATATTGTTATATGTCCTAACAATCTGTTATTACACCTGTTGCATGACATACTGTATGACAGTGTAGAGTGTGATGCACACTGTCATTATATTGTTATATGTCCTAACAATCTGTTATTACACCTGTTGCATGACATACTGTATGATAGTGTAGAGTGTGATGCACACTGTCATTATATTGTTATATGTCCTAACAATCTGTTATTACACCTGTTGCATGACATACTGTATGACAGTGTAGAGTGTGATGCACACTGTCATTATATTGTTATATGTCCTAACAATCTGTTATTACACCTGTTGCATGACATACTGTATGACAGTGTAGAGTGTGATGCACACTGTCATTATATTGTTATATGTCCTAACAATCTGTTATTACACCTGTTGCATGACATACTGTATGATAGTGTAGAGTGTGATGCACACTGTCATTATATTGTTATATGTCCTAACAATCTGTTATTACACCTGTTGCATGACATACTGTATGACAGTGTAGAGTGTGATGCACACTGTCATTATATTGTTATATGTCCTAACAATCTGTTATTACACCTGTTGCATGACATACTGTATGACAGTGTAGAGTGTGATGCACACTGTCATTATATTGTTATATGTCCTAACAATCTGTTATTACACCTGTTGCATGACATACTGTATGATAGTGTAGAGTGTGATGCACACTGTCATTATATTGTTATATGTCCTAACAATCTGTTATTACACCTGTTGTATGACATACTGTATGACAGTGTAGAGTGTGATGCACACTGTCATTATATTGTTATATGTCCTAACAATCTGTTATTACACCTGTTGCATGACATACTGTATGACAGTGTAGAGTGTGATGCACACTGTCATTATATTGTTATATGTCCTAACAATCTGTTATTACACCTGTTGCATGACATACTGTATGACAGTGTAGAGTGTGATGCACACTGTCATTATATTGTTATATGTCCTAACAATCTGTTATTACACCTGTTGCATGACATACTGTATGATAGTGTAGAGTGTGATGCACACTGTCATTATATTGTTATATGTCCTAACAATCTGTTATTACACCTGTTGTATGACATACTGTATGACAGTGTAGAGTGTGATGCACACTGTCATTATATTGTTATATGTCCTAACAATCTGTTATTACACCTGTTGTATGACATACTGTATGACAGTGTAGAGTGTGATGCACACTGTCATTATATTGTTATATGTCCTAACAATCTGTTATTACACCTGTTGTATGACATACTGTATGACAGTGTAGAGTGTGATGCACACTGTCATTATATTGTTATATGTCCTAACAATCTGTTATTACACCTGTTGCATGACATACTGTATGACAGTGTAGAGTGTGATGCACACTGTCATTATATTGTTATATGTCCTAACAATCTGTTATTACACCTGTTGCATGACATACTGTATGACAGTGTAGAGTGTGATGCACACTGTCATTATATTGTTATATGTCCTAACAATCTGTTATTACACCTGTTGTATGACATACTGTATGACAGTGTAGAGTGTGATGCACACTGTCATTATATTGTTATATGTCCTAACAATCTGTTATTACACCTGTTGCATGACATATTATATGATAGTGAATACTTTTTCAGTTTATTGACAGTAATATCTTGTTCATATCACCTAACGATTTGTTATTACACCTCTACCATGACTCATGTGATACTGAATAATGTGATGCAGTGTGTCATATTTTCTTATGTATTACTTACAATGGTATAAATTGTTTACGAATGGGTTTTCTTAAAACCTTTTCATTTTATTGACAGTAATAAACAGTGTTTTGAGTGTAAAGGTACAGCTAACCAGCTTCAGGATCAGAGATTAATTGTTTGATTGTGATGTCATAGCAACTGATCACGTCACAATGGTCTGCAGAGCACTGTGATTTAATTTGATTATAGCTGTATCTGCCAGGAGTTATTGCCTGATATGAACCTATCAGTATGTCCTGTGTAAGCCAGCTGGATGACAACATGACAAAACACCACAACAGCTTGATATGAACCATAGCCACAGTATGTACCGGTCTAACTCAGAATTATGCTTCAAGCTGGTAAAACTATCTGTGATGGATTATATGGTGTGTATATGTTCAAATAGATAAAGGTTCTCACCAAATTACACGTAAAATATTCTCAAATCAACTCATATACACTGTAACAAAACAACACTCACAAATTAATCATCACTCAAACACTAAATCCAATATACAATATCTAAGTAGAAGCTGCAGAATAAACCAGTGTCACTCTAAAAGCTGTAGCCAATACTGCCATCCATACTCTACTACCAATAGTGGGTGGCACACTGCCATGAACGATATTTCAGTTCTACAGCATCTCTGCTTGATGTTGGAGGCAATCCGAAGTAATATAGGTGCCAGGTGTTAACCACTTCAGTGTAACGTATATGCACTGGGGGCAGTGGGGTAGCCTAGTGGTTAAAGCGTTGGCTCGTCACGCCGAAGACCCGGGTTCAAATCCCCACATGGGTATGTGAAGCCCATTTCTGGTGTCCCCCGCCGTGATGTTACTGGAATATTGCTAAAAGCGGCGTAAAATCAAACTCAGTCAGTCAGTATATGCACTGGCCTTAGTATAGATAAATACAGATCTTGGAGTTGAACCCACAAGCAGCGAATCCTGGTATTCATCAGGGATGCAACTATGCAAAGCAAATTCCATCTTAGACAGTAAGGCAGTCCATGTGTATCTCTTACCCACAAAAGATATCCCACTTGATACTCTGACTGTTTAGTACTGCAAAGCTATTATTTATGTTGAAGTCCAATTCAGCAGTGTAAGCATGGCTACTGACTTCTAAAAAACTTGTATTTGGGTTAATATCTAAAGCTTTTCAACTAAATTCATTATTCCAAACTCAAAATGAGAGTTTCAATCACACACAATAAACATGTTATCTTAATTTCTCTGTGAATATGCACAGTTGGGAACACTTTGTGCAAAAGAATATTCTTAAGTCTAAACAACTAAACAGTATGGACAGTGCTATATGTGTGTGAGTGGGTGAGTGAGTCACAGTACCGCTTCTCAGTACCTATACATTTACTACATTGGCAAAACCCATAGTACAGATCTTACCTGACAAACTTGACATAATCAAGACCAATCTTGGATTCAAACCCAAGATGGCAGATTTTATTGGATCAGGCCAATTTTATATGTATAAAATGTTTCTGAAGCAGTGAATCATCATTTTCTATCACAATATACAATGACATCACTATGAACAGGTGCTTGCTATGTCTTCCATACTGTAGGCATGTTGGTGTAAATCACTAGTCTGATCATACATGTTGACTCTGCGTAACTCTAGACCTTGTAGAAACAGATCTTGTGATCAACTACACATGTCATTTCAGAATTTATTTATTGATGTTTACAGATACCAACAGGTACCTTCTTCAAATCCATTAAAAAAGGCTGAGAAATATATATCATGGTGTGGTATATTACAACATCTACTGGCTTCAGAAAAGTAAATCAGAGTCTTAATGAAAACATAACTGAATCCTTGTTACAAAATATAATTATTGTCAATTGGTCATAAAAAGTAAATAAAATTACAGACACTATCAGCACACACAGACAATAACCAGAAAACATGTATCACAACACATAGGGAAGTTGAGGAGGCGACTAGGTCAAAGGGAGATAACTCTGCTAAAATAAATAAAGTCTGAAAGTCCAGAAATTTAACTTAACCCAGACACAACTTACAAGATCCCCAACAGAGTTTATAGGATATAATCTAACAAGAATAGTAAATAATGACCTACAACGTATAAATATGATGAACAGTTCAATACCAGTTAAACTGGAGAGGCCAATTTTGATTTAAATGAGAAAAGGTTGTGGTGTGGAGGGTGAAAACTGAAAAGTGATGTGAGCAGCAAATTAAAGTGAAGCACGTACATTTATGATCATATATTCATGAAGATATCAGTCATGTGATCATGTGATAATCCCAGGTGATATCAAGCATGTAATATGTATGACATGAAGTATATGACAGAAGCAGATCATGCGATACGGGGAGAGTAGGGAATACGAGGTGATATATACTACCTTCTTAGGACTGCGTAATGAAAGCTGCAATAGAAACTCAACCTTGACAGACACATGCCTAAACAAGGTCACATGACGTCCAGACAACACATGCGCAAACAACGAGTGAACTTCGTGTTGTTTGTAAATGGTTTAATGTGTGTGAATAATTTCAAATCATTATGTGATGTAAATGTGGATTAATTTGTGCATGAAAAGAATCAATATTTCTAAAGATATATTTTAGGTGTAACAATATGATGATGTTAAACAAGTGCAAGAATTGTCAATACAATTGATAGAAACATGGTACAGAGGTAGTTCCAGAATACAAACACGATCTCTGGACTGGAGTATTCATAGTAAGGCATGCTTGAGGGGGTAGAGAATGAAATCATTCCTGAAAGACTGTTTAAGAGGCATTTTGAAGGTGGTGAGTAAACAAAAAACTTAAAGGATAACAACGTGTGTTGTTTTTTGGGTGTACATCAACGTTTCAATGTAGCTTCTAACACTGACAAATCTACTTCATTGGTAAAAGTGTAATACTCCACAACCAAATGTCTAACAATCTAATAAACCAGAAGTTGATATACACAAAATTGTACACTATCTTATGGATTTCTGAATGAATGCATAGCAAGTAGAAATCAAGCTGTCAAAGTTAAACCTCTCAGTTAAATAACAGTATCCTTAGCACCTTCATCAGAAGTGAGTCGTAACGACTGACATGCCCAACTCAGTGAAAATTTACAAGTTTACATAAATCTTTTTCACATAGTCTGCTAATAGATAATCTACCAAAAAATATCTGAATTTTACAAGACTCTGGTTTGGGGTTTAAAATCAAAGGCTGGCATTACTATTTTGGATGAGACAGATTAAACCCCAGGGTAACAGCAAGACTGTAGTACAAGGGCATCTACCTGTGTAACATGTTCAATCTGTACCACATTTCAACATGCTCAGTGTTGGAACTATTCTACAGAAGATATCCCAGCATTCATTGACTCCACCTACCCAGACTTTGTTCTTGCCTACAACATACTCTCGTTCTCGCTCTGCCTGCTGCTGCTGCTGTAGCTGCTGCTGTTGCTGCTGTAAACTTTCGTCGCTGATCTGTCGTCTCATCTCCATCCTCTGAATGGCCTTTTCAGAGAAAGGAGTAGGGGTTGCTATTTCGTTTAGCTTTTGTTGTAAAACCCTGAAGAAGAGTTCCAAGAAACAGGATCATGTTGTGCAACTATCAGCAATACTGCCTCATTACTCATGGTGCTTTTATAGAATCTTCCTGAAGGAAATGAAAGAAATTGTCAACAGTCATGATTCCAAGACTATAAAAGGTCAACCACAATGTTTCAACAGAAATAGAGATGGTCTATTTGCACTTCATGGTCACTTTTTTGTCACTCATTCATTGTGAGACACACAGACCGTCACTCTCTTCTCTAGACTACCAACTAGTCTCTGAAATGAACATATTTTACAGAAAAAAAGCTCATAGCAAAAAAAATTAAAATATAATGAAAAGGAGCCCTGAGACTTTCTTCATTTTGCTTCAGGGTCTGTATGACAGGCAAATCTCTTCTTACTCACTCATTCACTCCCACTGAAATGTACTGTTGGTTGGGAGCAGCACCAACCGTCTCTCTTCTTTCTCCCTCACTCACTCATACTGAGATGTACTGTTGGTTGCACACCAACAATCTCTCTTCTCACTCACTCTGAGATGTACTGTTGTTTGCACACCAACAATCTCTCTTCTCACTCACTCTGAGATGTACTGTTGGTTGGGAGCCACACCATCCTCTCTCTTCTTACTCTCTCACTTACTCTCTCACGCTGACTGTACTGTTGTTTGAGATGTACAACCCTCTGGTCTTTCTCCCTCACTCCTCACTCACTGAGATGTACTGTTGGTGGGAGCCACACAAACCAACCTCTCACTAACCCACTCACTCACACTGACATGTACTGTTGGTTGGGAGCAGCACCAACCCTCTCTCTCTTTCTCCCTCACTCACTCACTCACTCTGAGATGTACTGTTGGTTGGGAGCCACACAAACCGTCTCTCTCTCTCTCTCTCTCTCTCACTCACTCACTCACTCACACTGAGATGTACTGTCGGTTGGGAGGCCCACAAATCTTTCTCTTCTCACTCTCTCTCTCACTCACTCCCTCTGAGATGTACTGTTGGTTGGGAGCCACACAAACCATCTTTCTCTTCTCACTCTCTCTCTCACTCACTCACACTGAGATGTACTGTTGGTTGGGAGCCACACAAACCATCTTTCTCTCTCACTCACTCTCACTCACTCACACTGAGATGTACTGTTGGTTGGGAGCCACACAAACCATCTTTCTCTTCTCACTCACTCTCTCACTCACTCACACTGAGATGTACTGTTGGTTGGGAGCCACACAAACCGTCTCTCTCTTCTCACTCTCTCTTCTCTCTCTCTCTCACTCACTCACTCACTCACACTGAGATGTACTGCTGGCCACTCACCTTTTCTCCTGTTCCTGCACCTCCCGGAACTTGGCCTGCTGCTCCAGAACCTGCTGCTCTATAAGCTCGTGGAAAGTCGGCTGTCTTTCACGCTGCTGAGCATAGGCCATTTTAAAGGCATTTCCAATGATAGTGTTCAACTCCTCAGCCTGAAATGAACAGAAACTGACATTAGAATGGAATACAAAAGTATTGGCCACCATAAATATGTATTTGAATAGTAAACCACCAAACTACTCGGCCACCTAACACCACCTGAGGCATTACATAAATGATCTGTATATGCGTTCCTGAAGTGACTAAGTCAGTAAGTGGGTTAGGCATAACACAGTTTTGAACAGCATTACCGTGATTACATTGAGTATTGATTGAAAGTAAGAACAAATCTCTAAATGGTGCAAGTCTATGATGTTGACAATTTCAAGCTTCAATATCGGGTTGACAAGACAGGGGGAATTAGAATTTGAACCTATAATCAGGTTTCAGGAACATCTAAGGGAGCTGGGTTTTTTATACTGCTTAATTTGTACCCTTTGACCTGTTCCCTCTGACATTTCCATCCCTTCAACATGCAGTCAATATCAATCTTCTGAAGTATAATTAAGGTGCTTGTTCTTCCACAGTTATTTCCTGTACAGGATACACAATGGAAAATTACACCATCAAACGGTCACTAAATCCTCTCTAATAAAAGAAATTCATCATATAGTTCAAAGAAGAATTCCTTTATGAATAATCTATGGATGTAATCCATCATAAGTATTCATAAAGGAGGGTTCTCTACCTTGATCACTGACAAAATATGATCGTATCTCACTCTGAATGGACAAAGAAGTCGACCCTAAAGTTGACAAAGTATTCATATTTCAGGAATGTCTGTCGAAGGACTGCAGTCTGACATATGGCTGTGTGAGACAGAACACAGGGCTTCACCAGGGCCATCAACCAGTGCTGATAGTAAATATTTCATGATTACTGCACATCCTTCTTTGAAGTTGATCAGAATAAAATGCAGGTTTTTATTACAGGTAATTATGGGTCTTGAATACCAAGCTTATGATAAGGTTATAGGGGGCCGAGTGAACTCACTCACTCAATCAATGTGGAGGGGCTAGCTGGCCAAGTCTACTCACTCCTGTAGGACGTGGGGGTTACAGGGGACCCACCCAACTCATTCAGTAGGTTGTGGGGGTTACAGGGGACCCACCCAACTCATTCAGTAGGTTGTGGGGGTTACAGGAGACCCACCCAACTCATTCAGTAGGTTGTGGGGGTTACAGGGAACCCACCCAACTCATTCAGTAGGTTGTGGGGAAGCATGAAGGGTTTAGTCAGCTTACTCACTCACTCAAGATGATATCATCAGAACTAATCCACAAGGTGAGGTGAGGTGAAATTGGGTTTAACGTTGTGCTTGAGAATATTTCGCTCATATGACGACGTGCATGCGTGTGTATGTGTATGTGCGGCTGCTTGTACTAGCCCAGACTGAAGCTGGTTTTATAGTGCTAGCTCACTGAGATTTCACGCCACAGTGAAGCATGAATACCCCACTCAGACACATTATACTGACTCCGAGCCGACCAGTCCTTGTTGTACCCATTAATGCCGAGCGCCAGGCAGGAACCAGCAAGTACCATATTTTAACGTCTTTTGGTATGATGCGGTCAGGGATCGAACCCGCGACCTTCCGCTCTCCGGGCGGACGCTCTAACCACTACACCACGGAGGTGGTCAACACCACACGGGGAGAGTGGTCTAATCCACAAGGAGGGGACAATTTCTATTTCACAAGAAACCCCATAAAATTACATAGGAATCTATGTTTATATATTGAATTAGCAAAATTACATACATCCAAAGAAAAGTTGATTAAGTTGAGTATTTTTCATAATTAAACTGAAAATTAAAAAGAAAAGACCGGCTCCATCCCACAGAAACTCAACCATGATACAGCACAAATCTCACCTCCACCATGCCACCAAACCGGAAAACCTCTTCTCCACTCCATATTCAGTAAAAGCCACACATCTTAACCAATATGAACAGACCTCCTCACAGCATCCCACACAGACAAACCTCCCCATCCAAACTGGTGTCCCTTTCCTATATATCCCCTACCCTACACAAATCACCATTTCTACCCACACAAGGGCAGTGGGGTAGCCTAGTGGTTAAAACATTTGCCCATTATGCCAAACACCTGGGTTTGATTCCCCACATGGGCATTCTGGTGTCCTCTGCAGAGATGTTGTTGAAACACTGCCAAAAGTGGAGCAAAACCTTACTCACTCACTCTACCATCACTTCCACCTCATCATAAATAAATATATCTTATACACACATCCATGCATCATAACTTAATATTTCTATCCATGCATACTTATATCCCTATTTCCACACACATGAAGCCCTACAACAGGTGCTTTCTGCATGTTCAGTTCTAGCACAGCAGTGTGCACCTACATGGCACCATTAACCAGGAACAATCAACATTCCAGGTACATATCAGCAATCTCACACCTACTTACACCTGGGATTTACCTGACAACTAGCCCCTCGTTATCTCAGGTGTGCATGTGCAACACTCAACTATCTCACCTAAGCAACAATGTAGACCTATGTAAGGTATTACAAGGCACATGATCTTCAACACACACCTGACATTCCATTTGGATCAATGTCAGTTCAAATTTCTTTTCCTTCAAATTTTCTTATCAACCATCAAGGTTCCACACAATGGTTTAAAGAAAAATGGAGAATACCTCAGTATATACAGCATGCATCTGTAATTGAAGTAACATACCTGTACACTCCTAAAGATTAGCCAATAATGGCATCCAAAGATTTTCTTAGGAACTTTGCCTCAGGTACATTCTCAAAATAGTTAAAAGTAATGATTTTGAGTATCCCTAGTTTTTTAGATAATTTCAGCACAAACCTGAAGAAAAATGATACAGGACCCCAGTAAGTTTATCACACCTGATATCAATAGGTCCTATTCATCCTCATTACAGGCGAAGGATGAAGAAATGTCACAGTGAACAATAGAATGCTGTGACTAAAGTACCATATTGTTACAGGTACATTTATTGCACACCATACTCTTCACATATACCTACTTTTGATTACTACACAATACAAGAAGGAATAAATGTCATATCAGCACCTGGATCAAACTAACAATACTTACTTATCATACACAATAACATGCAGTTCATATCCAGGAAATACAGTAAATCCTCACTTCATGTTTCTGGTTTCTCACACCACCCTCCCCCAGCGTGAGCACCTGCTCAATGAAACTTATGTTTCCAATACTTCAAGTCGGAGCACCTACTACAGGTGCCACTTCAAAGCTTCAATCTATCACAGTTAAAGAAAGCCGGCTAACCACCAGTCACTACAATACAGTATGAATAATTAAGCCTCCTTACACTGGTTTCTGTAGCTATAAAAGACTTATTACCTTGTCGTCAATGAATGGTCCCTCGTATCGGTCCTCTGACCTCTGCTGCTCACAGTCCCCAAACAACAAGCTTCAAGAAAACTAATAAATCCATACCTTTGGTGCAGTGTACAAAATGTGTGTGGACCCGAACTGATATCTTACCTTAATCAATAATCCCCGTCTACCACCACCGTCACAAACCAGTCACGTTGTGGTCAAAACATTCAAGTACTGTCAAAGCCTGGCAACTGTCATTAACACAATACTCATTTTGTTATAAGTAAATACGATTTACTTCAGTTACATTGGCAAGAGGCTGGTATCCATGTCCGTTGGTCTTGTCGATATCTAAACGAGGTTTTGGGAAGATTTGACTGCTGTAGCCATGAATGAAAAAAGCAGACTGACTATTTCATTCACATATTTGTATCTAGCTCCTCTATCCTGTAGGGACAATCGGGACAGTGGGGTAGCCTATTAGTTAAAGTGTTCGCACATGATGCCGAAGACCCGGGTTCGATTCCCCACATGGGTATAATGTGTGAAGCGCATTTCTGGCATCTCCACCATGATGTTGCTGGAATATTGCTAGACATGGTGTAAAACCATACTCACTCACTCACTGTAAGGACAATCAAATAGAAATCAACTGTTTGATCCAGCTAAATGACAGCTGCATGTAAATATTCAAGACTGAACCAGACAATCCAGTGACTGAGATGAGAACAGCAACAAAAGCTGTCAGGGCTGGCGGAGGGAGGGGAGAAGGAAGCTGCTGCATGAGGGTTCAGTGCATGCAAATGTGCATCCTAGAGTTAGTGAGTGATATCATCTTAAAATATTCTGTATCATGTTCTAGAATTTAGACACATATGACAGACATATTTCTGGCACTGATTCTGACATTTTTGAGAAATTGTTTCCTTTTTTCGTTTACTTTTTCATACCTGTTTGGAATATGTATATTGATATGTATATGGGCCTGTGGCCTTCATACATAATAAAGATTTTGTTGATGATGATGATGATGATGATGATTCAAAACTTATCCAAAGGATCCACTGAAGATATATGTTAATATTCAACAATTTCTGTAACAATTAAAACAAATTACCACAACTGAACCATTCATTCATCAGACACAAAATAAGGAACAATGAATGTATTGACCCGACACTCTCCGACCCGACGCTGTCCGACCCGACAAGTCTGACAGCGGACAAATTGTCCTCTTCCCTGCTTATCAATATCTGCAATCAACACCGAACCTGTCACAACCCAGACAACCACATCTGTCAATACGAGACAAACATGCATCCACAATAGCCACACTGACACGAACACCTATAAGTACCCATGATCAATTATGGGTGACGTCCACACATGCTCACTGGACTCTCGGACTGAAATAGTCATCTTGTATCAAGACAAAGACACTACAATTTGGTTCTGTGCAAGTTGTTTACATGTCTGTTGAGACCATTAGTAGGGAAGACACATACAATGGTAAATCATTGGGGAATAAGTTTATTAGCACTATCGCTGTTAGAAATATTGGACTTTGGTTCTTTGTGAACTATTGATAGCCATCACAAGAACTAGCATCTGAAGGAAGTGGTGAGAGTGGGCTTGCGACAGGTGTATGAAGTAGGGAGTATGATGTTCACTTGATTTGGGAATGTACAGGTGGAAAAACAAGATGCCTTCAACATGTACGGTAGCTGCCTTAATGAGTGAGCGAGTGAGTGAGTGAGTGAGTTTAGTTTTACGCCGCACTCAGAAATATTCCAGCTATATGGCGGCGGTCTGTAAATATCGAGTCTGGACCAGACAATCCAGTGATCAACAGCATGAGGATCGGTCTGCGCAATTGGGAACCGATGACATGTGTCAACCAAGTCAGCGAGCCTGACCACCCAATCCCGTTAGTCGCCTCTTACGACAGCATGGGTTGCTGAAGACCTATTCTACCCCAGATCTTCATGGGTCGCTGCCTTGATACGGATAATAATAATAATAATAATGGAGATAACATGCAATGTACAACTAGGTGGCCACAAAAGTGAACTGATTCAATTCTTCTTATAGAGCTTTACACCATCATAACAAATCGGGAAGACGTAACATTGTAACAAATCGGGAAGACACTGTAACACAATGACATTAATATCCAGCTACACGGGACAATGGACAATGCTGTTGGTGAGGCAAACTGACTGATAAACTTGGTATCATCATCTGGTAAATATACTTGCAAGAACTACTCTGAGTAAACTCCACGAATTATTATTGCTGCAATGTCACCTGTTTTAAACTGTACACTCCCAGTAAGATAAGTGAGGTTTTCTTGTGGACATAGTTGTTTACAAACATGGCACTAAATGATAATTGATAATTCACTCCAGCACAAGGTTATTTCAGTGAGTAAAATGAGTAACCTCTATTACTATAACACAGAATGACAAGGAGATTATTACCCTTGTGGTAAACCAACAGCTTGCATACCACAATTTCTATTCTAATATATGCAATCTGTGATACAGAAACAAACTCGGCTAATAACCACTATGTGTCTGATAATAACAATTCTGTTTTGTTGACTCATGTAATAACAGTCCACTCAATCTGCAGGAAAAGCCATCTGCCGCGCCACATACTTTATGAAGCTCCCATAAAAGGTTCCTTGACCTCCTTCCCCCTTCACACCAGCTGATTGCAAGGCAGGTGAAGCTTGGGTGTGTTTATATAGCTGTTCTCCCACAGTGTAGGTCTTTAGCAACCCATGCTGCTCAAATAAGCAACCTATTCGATCAGGTCCTTAGGGTCATTGACTTGGTAGCTAGCTACTTAGTCATCATACCCAATCATTGCTAACAACATCATTCACTGACATTACAGTCCTGACGATATTTCCAGGGAACCGTCATCAAGCTAGAATAGTGCCGAGTGGCATTAAACAATAATCCATTGTCTTCAGCTGAATGCTCCACCTTCAACTATGTATTAATGCAGATATCCATACAGCGTGTATTCACAAGCGTGACAGGTACCTTTAAGGAATCCTTAAATAAACCTCAGCTGCCCCAGAAGCCTCACGAATATCCAGGAAGAAGGTCCCTAACAGATCTCTAACAAGCAATAGTCACACAGTTAAGTGGCACTTCTGTTCCTGAGTAGTTTATCCATTAGATGTACTTAATGGAAATCATTATAGTGATGGCTCAACACAAAGTCTTCCAGGACGTCCACTGATACCAGCTCATCCTTGAACAAATGTTTCAGCACTTAATTTTCCAAAAGAAAGTTTTGACACATATCCTCTCAGAAATGATCCACCAACATTTTCATGGCGAATTGACTCCATCTAGTGGCTTGTTTTTAGAACACTGACAGGTGAACCCATCTCAACTCGGGATTGATTCTAAATCGTGTCCATTCTTGCAATCCTTCCAGTCATTTCCAAGTCATTCCACTGAAACAAGTCACCTTCCAGTTTTGTCATTCAATCATCCCTGAGTTGTCCACTGATCCTCGTACCCTACAAGACACTGTTCGCTGATCAGTCTCTGTAACCAATGCTCATTGTTGAACAGTAAATTGTATCCTTGAATACACAGCCATCAAATAATTCCCTGAATACATGGTCCAGTGCTAAAATGGTCCACCTATTATTCCTTCCTCGAAACACTGCCCTGTGATGTCCAGAGCATTTTCTTTTTGAACAAATCATCCACCGACTATTCCTTCCTTGAAACATTGCCCTGTGATGTCTAGAGCTTTATCTCCTTGAACAAATGGTCCACCAACCATTCCTTCCTTGAAACATTGTCCTGTGATCTCCAGAGCTGTGTATCCTTGAACAAATGGTTGCATTGATCCTTGAACAAATGATCCACCTACCATCCCTTCCTCAAAACATTATGCTCTGATCTCCAGAGCTGTCTCTCCTTGAACAAATGGTTGAGTATATCCTTGAACAAATGATCCACCTACCACACCTATCTTGAAACATTGCCCAGTGATGTCCAGAGCTGTTTATCCTTGAACAAATGGTTCTTTTCATAAAAATCGCTTATTGTCTGCAATTACCTTTGAACAAACAATTAATTCCCTGAATAGATTGTCAAGTTACATTATCCTTGAGCAAATGGTTAATTCCCTGAACAGGTTGTCACTGTATCCTTGAACAAATGGTCTGGAAATGTTTCACCTTTTTTTGTTTTGCAGTGATAACTATGTTTGAACAAATGGTCCGTAAAGCAACACTGCAGACAGAACATCCAAGTAGGTCCATTCAATTATACATATACCAAGCATAGGTACCCCAACAGATTATCTAACTCAATAGCAGGAACGAACAGTTCCAAAACTTTCCAAAAAACCAATAGAATTGTTTAGCAAGAATATAAACATAAAAATACATTTTGTTTAAGCAAATTTGTTCCCTGAAGGTTAATCTACAGCGAAGTTATCAACAGCAGTGTCTTATAACGTACTTACTATTCACTGATCCTGTTCTTAAGAGACAATAAAACAAAGATGCAGAGTAAAACACGAGACTTAGCATACTGGGCGGTATCTCAACTTACAATGCCCTTACCAACTGTCATATTAACTTGACAACCCCACAAAACACTTTTTAAGACAATAATAAAACTCCACAAAGGAATATGATGCCTCATGCATTATACAATCAAGAACCACTCCCATTTATCTTTGTAATCTATGTGTACTATCATATATAAATGACATCTGTACAGGGAGAGAAAGGCATCCACACTGTTACATCAGAGCTATTCTGGTCACATACCACACACATGATGATGTAGGGACACATGGGTGTTGTCCTCACTCAGACTTGCTGACAATGTTGTACACATGTCATGGCTGTGTAGAACACAGGGATTCAGGGTAAGAAAAGCTATCCAGGATAATATACTTGTTTCCCTGAAGACTTTGGAGCAGGTCTCCTAAATCCTACGCTTATGTCCGAGTGGAGTGGAGTGGAGTGGAGTGGAGTGGACTGGACTGGACTGGACTGGACTGGACTCGAGTGAGTGAGTGAGTGAGTGAGTGAGTGAGTGAGTGAGTGAGTGAGTGAGTGAGTGAGTGAGTGAGTGAGTGAGTGAGTGAGTGAGTGAGTGAGTGAGTGAGTGAGTGAGTGAGTGAGTGAGTGAGTGAGTGAGTGAGTGAGTGAGTGTACACATGCACATCCACATCCACATAATATTATTAATGTTGACATAAAGAATCATTTAGGACTCAAACTTGAAAGCAGAAAATCCGCAGGGTTCCCCAAGCAGACCTTCATGTCAAATCCTGTTATCATATAGTGTAAACATGACCAATACAAATGTCACCATAGATGTGCGATAACTGAAACATATCCCTTTCTCTGAGTGCCTACAATACTTCTATCTCATCATCAGCATATATTCTTAACACAACCTCTTTATACAGATGACTCACTCCCAAAGCAACTGTGTGTACCTTGCCATCAGATCTCATGTACTTCACAGGCCCTATCAAATACCTACATATCATTATGTCTGTATTGAATGCACTGAACTTATGGGTACTTCACAGACACCTAAATGGTGTATAACAGAATATTACCCAACAATAGCAGCGATATACATATGCAATATATCAAGTGTTGCAAAGGGTTTACACAGTGTGTGCTTGTAACCCACGGCACAGTGCCAGCCCTGCTGGCTCCTTCAGCCCACCTGCATGTCAACCTGCATAGATTTCTATTACAGACCGTTTCTATTACAGACAGGCATTACTGGAGCAAACATTCAATGCTATACCAATACTGTGCACTATGTCCATTGTTTCAGTAGGCTATTGTTCTAAGTGACCCAGCATGTGCCGAGGCTGTACAATAGGAATCACAAGAATGAGTGAGTGAGTGAGTGAGTTCAGTTTTACACTGCACTCAGCAATATTCCAGCTATATGGCGGCAGTCTGTGAATAATCAGAGTCTGAACTAGACAATCCAGTAATCACCAGCATGAGCATCGATCTGCATAATTGGGAACCGATGACATGTGATACAAGTCAGCGAGCCTGACCACCCGATGATTCACGAGAGAGGAGAACAAGGCATGTGCATGGTCCATGGTGCAAAATCAAGACAGCAGCACCCTCTGGCAAAATGGACTTCAAAGTACTTGACTGATGTCTTAAGCATTAAAGTCCTATCAATCTCGAGAAGGGTGCTAACCTATTCTAAGTCTAACCACAGTCAAAATGTTATAGCATACTAACCTGTGCTAAATGCAAATAAATTTCTGACAAACACAATCATCAAATGCAAATTCCAGTGACAGGTTCACTTTTATTAAGATTAATCTGTGAAAAACTACTTAAACTGACATTAGTACATGAAAACATGTACCTGAATCATAACTGACAAGGATATTTCCTGTTAAATCTTCAAAACAGTACATAATCCTGACAGACCAATACAAGTTTCCTGTTTATAGGTACTCTTTAACTGAGCAATGCCGACTAAAAACACATGCAGATTAATATAAGGTATACAAAGATAGATTACTTCCTTGGACTTTACAGGAAGACGATTTGTACTTCCTTCATTAAAGAACCCATAACAAGCATTGTAACATTGCTGTTAGTCTGTCTCACAGTCCCTGAACCACATTATTTTCCCTACAGCCTAGCCTTCCCTGTAGTGCTAAAGCCCTAAACGAAGCAAGTCTAGATTTCCCCAGGTCTCCCTAGGGCTCCTTTTCAATTTAAATGGGCTTGTTTGTTACTATCAAAATTATATATATTCAGAGACTAAGCCTTAGTCTACGTTGCTGGGGACCTATTCTAATGAGGAATACAGAGTTGTGTGATACATCACATCAGATAAGCTTACAAAGTTTATTGAGAAATACGGTTTAACGTTATGATCAACAAAATGCAATATTATTTTGAACCTTAGTTTGACTTGTTATTGCCTCAGAAACATGAAATTGAAAATATCACCTGAATAGCAAAAAGAAGCCCAAGCTTAGTACTTGCCTTGTGTGTATCAACAGGATCCTTGCCCTCATATGAAACTAATTGGTTTGGGATCTAGTATATTGGTCAGTAAACATGAAGCTGCAGGAAGTTTCTTGAATGTGGATCCAGCAAACCATAGTTATCATGAGTAACAATGACTGATAAAATCACACACAACTCCACCTAGATGAATGGGCAGACTTCCAAATAGAACTTAAAATACATGGAAATACCTTTCATATCTAATATATATATCATAGAAAAAATAAATCCCTCAAATATTCACAAACATGCCAAAATTCACAATATTTTTAAGAAAACAACCCCCAAAACCACAATTTCCTTGGCACTCAGTATAACATAATATTCACTTCGAGAAGTAAAAACACCTTGTGTTACCACTTTTCCCAGATGGAGCACTTGAACCATCACCAACAAGCACCTGTTGGGGTACAGATACCTCACTCAGCTGTCCTCACCTTGCCTCTCAGCACCTATAGCGGCAGCACTACAAACATCAACAGACACCAGCTGATGGATCGAGAGCCGTGAGTTTCCCACAACCTCAGACACACAGCAGAGGTATTTTTATAGCCATGAGATCAGTGTAGCCTTTATCGTTATCTACTATGAAGTAACTCCAACGCATTTTTCTTGATCCATGGTTGAAACACTCCTGTATATCTCAGTCTGTATTACCTGAGCATGTAAGCAGCCCTCTTGAGTTATATATAGCATGGGTCATCTCCTGATGAACCACAAAATACATCATTGGTGTAAAAAAAACTCCACACCTACGACTTGCTAATTAAGCAGGAGAGTTTGTTACTAACATAATAACTGTAGAAGTAATGAATATCAAAAATGGAATAATGTAAAGTAATCTTTATTAAGTTGTTTACATGAAATAATTACTTGTTCTGGTTACCTAACCATAGTATGCAACTTAAGTCACTGGCCAGACTGAAGTCTACTCAATTGCGTCCTTGTCTAGTTGGATAAGCTTCATACCAAATAATAAACTAAGATTAAACATTTCTGACAATATCATCAAATCGCATGTACAGGCCAGCATACTCAAATGTTTTGGTACAGACAAACCATTCACACACTCCAATCTGTATGTCCTAGAACTAAAAATAGAACACAAACCTAATACCATGCAATACCAATTAATTTCTCATTAAACAATACAAAATATAATAAACATTTATTCAATAATAATAATTTTGCAAAAGTGAGGTTAAAGTGTCAAATGAGGAAATAATTAATCAAGACTAACTAGAGATATATGTATCTGAAATTTATTTAAAATTCCTTCCACTGTTTATATCCTATCACCAAACAAATATATATACAATGCTCAGTGTACACTTCAGATGACAACAGCATGTTGGAGACAACACTTAACAGTTGGGCCCACAATGCTTGGGTCAGATAATTTTAGATTTTCCTACACCTGTTAACCAAGGAAGCATGTTATCATGTCATAAAAAAATATTGGCAACGTGTTTCAATTCCCAGAGAGGGAAGGATTAGATAGGAGCTGGCTCTATCAAGCTACTACAGAAACATATTAGACAGATTTTAGAACACCAGTGGGGTCAAATATGAAAGAGTGATATTTCCTTCTGACGCATTGACATCCAGACACATTATTCCAGCAATATCACGGCGGGGACACCAGAAATGGGTTTCACATTGCACCCATGTGGGGAATCGAACCCGGGTCTTCAGCATGACAAGCGATGCTTTAACCACTAGGCTACCCCACCATCCGAAAACCAATGCACACTTTTCAAACATTTGATTTGACACATTATTGCATGTACAATCAATAAGATAAATATGTTCTCATTTATATAATAAACCAATAATATTTGGACACCTAAACATAAAGTCTTTGGATGTCATTGAAAAGCGATACACGTAAAGAAATTTGTGGATGGCAACTTCTGTAAAATGAAGAACACAACATTTTGGAGTATATTCTGACTCATTCATTAATAAGAATATTCTCCCTAACCTCATGTTACAGAAGATGACATCCATAAAATTCCCCATTACCTAAATGTAGTTTTCAAATTCAAACACACTTCTTGATCAATCACTATGCAGTTCTGATAATGCTTGTTAATTTAAGATCATCGTTATAGAACAAACAAATGTCTTATCACTGAAGAATTTTTATACATAATAGAAAATACATTGACAAATGAAAGCTCTCCATATGGAGAACAAACCATTCTGACAGGTGACTCTGGAAGGACAGAAAATTATGTACAATGTCTTCTACTCACATCTATAGAAGCTGAATGGCTGCCCTTATCCCACTTCAGACTATGACTGATGAACAAATATAACGCCTTTCTACCTGTGTGATATTATGTTGTAACTCCCCGTCTCAAGCCCAGTCCTTAGATCTTGCCCTAGACAGCAACCACAGCAGGTATTCTCCCTTCATGTTCTTAAAGGCTTGAAAAAGTCTCTGTTTTCATTTCGCATTGCATCAAGTGAATGCAAGCCTGCCTCTCAACACTAGGCCAGGTAGAGCACGGGTCTGCTGGGTTTCAGTGAATGATCATGTTTCTGTCAACACCAACACAATAGCCACTACATGCAAGGTGCTGAATGGACGTCTACATGTAATTGACTGGTTTGCACCTAGAAATGTTCACACACAAAAACTCACAATTGTTGTATTATGACTTTGCTGGAGATATTTCATTGTAATGTACAAAAACAGAACAAATACTCTCCATACCAGGCATGTATTTTGTATTGTATTTTCTTAAGTTGACTTGACCTAGAAAGATAGATTGCAACTATTTCACCCAATGTTGAATGCAACACACAGCCATCAGTTACTGTGGTCTAACTTTTAGAAATCTCAAACATCTGACATTCAAATACTACATCTGATACTTTGTCATCATTCAACAAATTTTCATTTTTCAAGTTTTCATTCTCTCTCACTACCTTTTTTTTATCTCAAATCTCATGTTTTAATTCTTACCAAGAATAGCTTTCCTAATCTCCAGACACATCCAAGATAATTTTTCCTGTGAAATCTACAAATATTCAACAATTCAAACTGATGTCAAATATCATTGCATGAATGGAAAAGTGACAATTTACTGTGCAACAGAAAATGTATCCAATACAAATACAAGGCTTTCAAAGACCTAAATCTGTGAAATTCTTGAGGCATTCAACTAGATAATTGTCCACTGGTTATAAACAACAAGTACCTGTCTCCCTATATTGACCTGTCTGATGTCTCCTATGTACAGTGAGAGGCACTCGAGGAAGGCCAGTTCACCTGTGGCATTGGGTAAACAGCACAAGGAGAGTTCCACCCAGGTAAGTGAAAGGTGACATCGTTATCACACCTGAGTTCTGTGTCCCTTGACGAGGATGGGGACAATTGTGTGTGCTAGGGCTCCATACAGGTAACAGGAGTGTGAGATGAGTTGCAAGGGGCTGCTGGCAGGATCTAGACCATGACACATGGTACACTGTATTACACTGTTCAGAATGACACGGTGTCTAATCAAATATCCCATTACACAACATCATGCTTTAATGCTTATCAACAAATGATTCGGGGCTGTGGGGTAGCCAAGTGGTTAAAGCGTTCGCTCGTCACACCAAAGACCCAGGTTCGATTCCCCACATGGGTACAATGTGTGAAGCCTATTTCTGGTGTACCCTGCCGTGATATTGCTGGAATATTGCTAAAAGCGGCGTAAAACCATACTCACTCACTCAACATATGAGACTAAAACTTTGCATGAGGTGGGGTCCCTGTCGTAGCCTTATCAGTAAAAGACTAAGTGAGTCCTCTGATCCAGATATCAATAAAAGGAAAAATCAAGGGTTAGAAAAGCTCCTTCTATTCCAAATGCATTTCTAACTTGGATGCATCAGTGACACATCCCTATTTTGATTTGTACCATTTGTTCCCATATTTGTTCAGGAAAACAATTGACCTGCCTTTGCATGTGTTTGTGACAGACTGGTGGGGATTTTAGAGGCTTTATCGCCAATGTCATGATGCAATAGGGAATTTGAACTTGAAGCATTTTTGCAGTTTTGTCTCTTTTTAAAGATTTGTATCAGCAAACCAATGTTGTAAGAATGACTGACTGACTGACTGACTGACTGACTGACTGAGTTTGGTTTTATCCCGCTTTTAGCAATATTCCAGCAACATCACAGCGGGAGACACCAGAAATGGGCTTTACACATTGTACCCATGTGGGGATTCGAACCCGGGTCTTCGGCGTGACGAGCCAACGCTTTAACCACTAGGCTACCCCACCGCCCCTTGTAAGAATGAGACAAAGGCACCCCGAAAACAGAAACGTTACATAGACGTAATTCAAAAAAGTAACTATCAGCCATTTAAGTTGAGGACAGAAGGGACTTAGTCACGTTCAATAGCATTACACTTATAGAGTAACGTACATGCACTGTGTGTGCCTTTGTGCATGTTTTTGTGTGAGTCTCCTTGTACAAGTCTGGATAGTCTGTCTCACAGTCCCTGAACCACATTATTTTCCCTACTGCCAAGCTCTCTCTGCAGTGCTAAAGCCCCCAAAAAGCAAGTCTAGAATCACTGGTCTCCTTTTCAATTTAAATGGGCTTGTTTGTTACTATCAAAATTATTTATATTCAGAGACTAAGCATTAGTCTAAAGTCTGGACTACCTCTGGTTCTATAGTTCCAGCCCATGGACCAATCCTTGTTTCATCCCTTTAAAGCTGGGTCAGGCAGGGTAGCAACAAGCAGCATCTCTTAATAAAGGTATGAATGAATGGTATGAATTGAAGCACTGAAGCCCTGCTCTCTGGGAAGACATACCATGAACTAGATCACAGTTGCCATCACAAGGGAATGAGTGAGCCAGTGAGTATGGTTTTACGCCGCTTTTAGCAATATTCCAGCAATATTCCAGCAATATTCCAGCAATATCACGGCGGAGACACCAGAAATGGGCTTCTCACATTTTACCCATGTGGGGAATCAAACCCGGGTCTTCGGCATGTCAGCGAACACTTCACCACTAGGCTACACCACCCCCACAAGGGAATAAACTACAACACGAATACTACAGCTATCATGCCTGGTATTAGCAGAAAGGCTTCACATATCATATGTAACCTTGAGGGAATCAAACCCAGGTTTTCAGTGTAACAGGGCAAAGCACAAACAACAAGGCTAACCAAAACAATGAATATCTTCCAACACTCATTCTAAAGTATTCATGGAGGAGTGAATTTATGTATTTAGATAAATGTCAAGGTTTATTAGTAGAGTATGTCTGCTAACCAGTCAACACAGACAGCCCTGTAATGTATTGATTTTACACAAACCAGCAGCAAGTTGAAGTAGCAACAAAGTAAAATCCAGACTGAATTGTGACACCAAACATGCAGGTCAGCCGACAAGGCAAACAATGTCTCCCTTCCCGCTGCATTATTCATGAAACAAACAATATCACACTCTCACCACTGGTTGTGTTGTACCAACATCAACCTGCTCCTTTACTCGTTAACTTAAATAAAATATATCACCATGCTGATGACAATTGTTGGCTTTACCAATAGCTATGCACCAGTGGTTCTCAGTAGTTTTCTCCTGTGAACATCACCATGTTATCCATGTATAGGCAAGGCTCCTGGGTGTTTACATGTTACTGACTAAACCTCTGAAAGAGATCGATATGTATGTCATGATATCTCCTTCTGCTTGAGTGAACTTGGACTTATTTATAGTAAACTAAATAACAAGGGAATATTTGATGAATGTACCCTTTTAAACAGTCAATATCGGAATCAATGAAAGTATACACAAATAATCAGATGTCGTCATGGGTAACCCTGAACTCATAGCTGTGCACAGTTGCCTCCCTTTGGGCATGTCAGGAACCAAAGATTGAGGGTCCAATTACTAAACCCAACCCCAGTACCAACGACAACAGCAGCAACCAACACCAGCAACCAACCCATAACCAAACAAACCCCTGCAACCAACCCTAACAGCCATTCACTCATGTAGCTACTAAACCCAACCCCAGTACCAACGACAACAGCAGCGACCAATGCCAGCAACCAAACCATGACCCCAACAGCCAACCGCTATAATAGTAACTAAACCCAACCCAAGTAACCAACCACAACACCAGCAACCAACACCAGCAATCAACCCATAACCCAACAATCCCTGCAACCAACCCTACCTCAACTGCCATCCCCTCATGTAGCTACTAAACCCAACCCCAGTACCAACAACAACAGCAGCAACCAATGCCAGCAACCAAGCCATGACCCCACAATCCCTGCAACCAACTCAGACCCTAACAACCTCAAAACACACACACCAAGCACATGCCAAGCCTACCTGTTCCAAGCATGAAGAACACAGACTCCTGATAATACATCCTAAGACCAAATAAATCTGTTGAGCAGTAACGAAAAGGCAAAAAATTGACTAATGCTTGGCATTAACCATGTTGATCACATTGATAGGCTATCTCCATTGTTGTTTAATGGGCCATAAATTCAGTCTCACTGACAGCAACTATTTCCGTGTTCTCAGACAAAACCTTTCACTGGGTAATATGACAGGCCAATGCAGGCATAGAAATGCTGCAAGTGGTAGATGCTATTTGGATAACATTGGAGCTGTTAAGGTCATTTTACAATGACTGATTATCATCTGTGTCACGGGGATACTTAACAACTTTAAAATGGGCAAGAATTTTAAATTGGTGTCAAGTGTCAACATAATTAGTGAAGTGGATTGGTTGGCCGGACTTGGTTTCTGTGAATGTCACGTTCCACAAATACCTGGTGAAGAAAAGGCAATTAGGTAAACTTTATGAGATGGGAATATCAATCTGAACTCATTATTAAAGAGTCAGCAACTTAATAAGCAAGGAAACACAATCATTTCACTTAAGGCTTCAAATAGTGGGCCTAGATTTTCGAAGCTCTCTTAGCGCTAAGATGGTCGTAAGTTAATGTTAATGAATAGCACTTACAACTATCGTAGCGCTAAAAGAGCTTCGAAAATCTAGGCCCTGGACTTTACATGGTCCCATTCACATACATGAAAGACAAACATTTCCATTGTTCCATCAAATCAGAAAGCATGCACAAACTTAGATACAATCAAAATCATGTGTTTCCACACGGATTATTTACAGGCAGTGTTACATGCTGATATCATACTGCCATATGCTTATGGAGCCAGTTTTATTCCTTGCTGTAATGTTCTGACCACTCACTCACTCACTGTCTGTAATGGCATTTACCACCAACCTTCCATTCTCTGGGCAAATGGTTTATACACATGACCACAGAGGCGGACAGGGAATCGAGCCATTCCCCATTCGTTCTCTGGGCAAACTCTCAATCCACTACACTACGGAGGCAACAGCACCAATTATACCAACAAACACATTGGGCTCACACCAAACTCAGTAACATAATGTCTCTTGTAAAGCAATGGAAAACAAATGTTTAATGATGCATTATTTATTTTGATGGCAGTAATGATTTCTACACATAAGACCTGAAGTGACACTGATGGTAGAGAAAAGTTTCCATATATTTCAGCCAATGATTTTGTCCCACAATGAACACCGACTAATGATACCATGTACAGGGCACCAATACCTCAGCAGCACAGACAGATATACGAGTCGTATTTACCTACAGTCTGCTTCCTTACATCAGCTGGTGACATTTGAGGAGGAAGAACTCTGGACGTGGACAGAAATATCAAGGTTACAGCACTCATCAATGCATCCTCTAGTGGTGAAAATGTCTCATTTGAACCAGAAATATCCCATCTTGTGTTATTGCTTTTCTCGAACCAAATGTCAAGATACAGAAAAATATATCAAAATATAACCAAAATGTTTCAAAGTACAGGGAATTCTTGGCCATTGGGGAAATATACTGATAGTTCATTCCACAGTGGCTGAAATGTCTTTCAGATCAATATTATTCAATCCAGTTATCTCGAAATACAGTAAACTAGACACACTCATTTTAGTTTGGTATAACCGTGGTTCATGATATGCTACCTGTGAAGATCTGGGTAAGAATTGATCTTCAGTAACCCATGCTTGTCGTAAGAGGTGACTAACGGGATCGGGTGGTCAGGCTCGCTGACTTGGCTGACACATGTCATCGGTTCCCAATTGCATCGAACGATGATGGATTGTCTGGTCCAGACTCGATTACTTACAGATCCCCGCCATATAGCTGGAATTTGCTGAGTGCGGCATAAAACGAAACTCACTCACTCACAATTACGAAATCAAAGCGACTCTCATTTTAGTTTGGTACAACCATAGTTCATGATACGTTTGTTGACTATAGAGCAAATGGCTGGAACCAAAGAGACAGTTTGTTTCATCTGTCAGTTCTGTGTAAGTGTATTTGTTACAAATGTATGTTCCAAGTCTACGTTCAGTGCAGGGCTTGAAGTGTCATGTCCTGGAGGAACTGACGGAAAATATGGCCACACAAACAAGGAAATAGGTAATCAGGTCACCATGACCTATATTCCATGCATGTTCAATCTCTGTATATCAAGCAATCCAGCTCTCAGTTTTTTAAGATCCCACATTACTCTACAGCTATAAAATGTCTAAAAGGTAAACGCATGTATAACACCAAAGCTGAGCCACATAAACTGATTCATAATGATTCACGGTTCATAAACACATGCTTAGAACCTGACAATGGACGCTACTTCTTATCAATATGGAAATGTATTTTTCTTGCACTTGTTAGAAGACAGTAATAAAACAGACATGAAGGCATACGAGGAATATGTGAATTGCTCAATTTATGCTCACAATGAGCAAGTCTGCCATGTTCAAAATAAAACATGGAAGTTACGGTCCTTGTCGTAATACAGATGTTAAACCTGGGATTTTTTTAGAATCCACAGCCCATCGGAAAATGACTCTCATCAACCTTAAAATCTGAGCATGGAAAAATCATTTCAATACCCCAGCTGCGATTTGTTTTCAGTAGTCTCTAATGAGCGTCTTAGTAAAAATATAAACTGTGCCTATCAAACCCATATGTATTTGATTGGATTCAGGCCTTGAACCAGTTGCTAAAGAAGCCAATTGTGGACTAGCTAGTTCCCATGTTCTTGTGTAAATAAGGTCACAGTGACCTACTTCCAAGCTGTGGTACCTGCAGTTGTGCAGTGTTGGCAAACATGATGTAGCGTTGGCAGGGAGCATGGACGGCTTCATCACAGGTAATCCTACACATGTGCTCCTGTTTGTCAAGACGGTCACACTTACACGTCACGTTAACCCTTGCAGCTCACACTGAGACTGAAGAAGTTGGTGAAACACATCTATCAACTTCTGTTGTAAAAGCCAAAGTGTTAACAACTTCAAGCAAGATAACAGGAGGGTTTATTATTCACTCAAATATTTGGTAAAACTCCAGAGTACAAGTATGGTGCACAAAATGACCACACTTCATGTGACTGTGGGATTCAAACCCAGAATCAACAAGTCCTGTCCTGACAGAAGGAGGCAACGCACAACACTGGCATCCATAGGCTGCATCACCTCAGACCACTGGGCCACACAGCAATTTAGTTTCCTTTCATAACATTGCTTACGCTGAAGGTGGAGCAAAACATGCTAACCTATTACTAACGCCTAGGGACATCATTGTTATTCAGTGAGGCACTCATTCAATTTATATGTGCAGACCTAGTGTCTTTGCTATATGGTGGAAACAATGCCGATACGACTTAAAACATCAACTCACTACCTCACACTCACACCCGTATAAATTTCACTGCAGTTTTTCCTTTGACATCCAACAAAAGTTCTGTTTCAGGGGTTTAATCAAATCAATCAAATCAAATATTTATTGTGCAAACATTCCATACAGAAACAGTGACAATATTCTATAAACTACATAAACAAGATATATAATGAATCACATATATATGATGAGCAACAAAACATATAATAATACAAATGTGTATAATAATTATAATGGCCTAGCACAATCAGATCTTCTATATTTGTTTCAAGTTGTACATGTGGTAGCAAATAATTTCTATAGTATTTGGATCATTATTTCTAAAAAGGAGGTTATATTTTTCAGTGGTAGTAAGTCTGAGAAAGTTATTAATTTTAGAGGAAAGGGAGTTAAATAAGGACTTTCTTGCATCTGAATATTTAGTGCAACATGAAATGGTGTTGTTCATCCTCAAGGACAGAACATTTATCACACAGACGGTCCTCCAAAGGTGTAGGTTATGACACAGGCTTGGATATTTGGTTATCTGCATACATATCTGGTGAATACGATTCTATATACCCCAAGGGGACAGGTAATATCTTGCCATACATTCTCTACAACAAACCAAACTGACCAACACTGCCTGACAAAGGCTCAAAGATGGTAGTATTTCCCATGACCTGCATGACCTGTGTGAGAACCTTTAGGGTCAGTACATCTACAACCAGAGGTACACTGAGTCTGCCCCGCCCGCATCTCTGGTACCAGTATGACTAACACAAGAATATCAATTTACTTATCTTTAAATGATTTGGCAGAGCAACCAAACATTTGCATGTGTGGGAATCTTGGAGTACCCACAGACCTGAGATTAACATGGCAGGGATGGTGGGTGTTAATCATTGCTATACTAAATGGGTTCTAAGTTCAGTTCATGACCCACAATAAATAGAGACCTTGGAGTTTGGTTAAAAGCAATTATTTTTCCTTTTCATCCATTCTCTACATTTACACAGCATCATGATGACCTAACAAACAAATAATTTTTTCATCTGAATGTTTCTATTATGAAATCTATTTTTTTATGTACATGTTTACTTTTAACTCTTCAAGCAAGATAAATTTGTTTTAAATTTGCTTATCAAGTGCCAGTTAACATCCAAACTGGATCCAAAGTCCTCATGACAGAAACATTTTTCATTATAATGTAAAGTCCATGAGCATCAGCAATGCATCAAACAAAGGGATAATAGCTTGCAGTGTTTACAATACCATGGGGTATATTTACCCTGGACAAAGTGCAGAGTTTGTAGAATGTACTCTTACAAAACCAGTAATTAATGTTTTGAACATTATAGATTGAGCTCTTTTCAGACCTTTTTATTCAAGGTACATACCATTAGCAAGCCTTATCTGATTTGGAAATGGATCACAAGTGTGTATATATGACAATACAGCAATATTTCACATGACAGGCAGCATTGTGCGTGAGTGAGTGAGTGAGAAAGTGAGTGAGTGAGTGAGGGCAGGGGGGACGGTCAGGAGCGTGCGATGTTTGTAAATATACAAGCCTGTTCAATTGGGAATTTGATAAGTTATAGATAAGCACTTGGTAACAGTATATTTGTCATCAAACACCAAACTCCAGCCATAACAGTCATGATAACAGTCATGACCAAACAATCCAATGATTGATGTTGTGAGGTAGAGCAGCGTTCGAAATACCTGCCTGCCCGACTGCCCGCGACGGGTTATTTTCAACACGGACTGCCAGACGGTCGGGTTAAAATTAGACATGTATATCAAGATATTTATCATATTTCAGGATAAATCATTATTAATTCACTCGCAAAAATAAATGATGAATTCCAATTGGATGATAAACTGCGTCGCTTGTCAAACATAAATTAATTATTTGCGGGCAGGCAGGTTTTGGTCAGGGCTGGCAGGTTTTACATCTAACCTGCCCTGTGGTCTGGCTGAGATTTTTGGGAGTTTCATACCCTGTGTAGAGTGAATTTGTTTATAAAAGAACTGCACATAAATCACCACAGAAATGAACAACACAGGTTACTGTAAACATGTATAATGCTAAGATACATTGGACAACATTGGATATTCAGGACAACAAACTATATTTTGATGACATAAGCCATCCATACAAAAAAGAGGTTTATGGCCACCTGAAACTTGCATACTGGTTGAGTTAATCTGTGATGACAATTCAGATTAACTATAACAATATGAAAGAAATGAGGGAGCCCTAAACATCCCTTCAGTCAAATGTATGTAGCAGCTTTCAAAAGGGTAGGCCACAACAAACATTTATCAAGTACACTTACTAGGTCAAAGCCAGAAGCTAGTACCTCTTCTCGGCCAGTGACAGATCACATCCAGGTTAACATATCCTGAACAGCATGATGCTAAACTCTTAAATGAGTGAGTGAGTGTGGTTAGTTT
The DNA here is from genome assembly GCF_003918875.1 of Haliotis rubra. Classification (NCBI taxonomy): domain Eukaryota; kingdom Metazoa; phylum Mollusca; class Gastropoda; order Lepetellida; family Haliotidae; genus Haliotis; species Haliotis rubra. Next base: position 486,869 of record NW_025765270.1, read on the forward strand.
TACGCCGCTTTTAGCAATATTCCAGCAATATCACGGTGGAGGACACCAGAAATGGGCTTCACACATTGTACCCATGTTGGGAATCGAACCCAGGTCTTAACTTTAACCATTAGGCTACCCCACTGCCCCTATGGTAATAAGTTGATGACATGCTGATCAAAATAGTACCGCTGGCATTATCTCACTAATATCTATAGTCTCTGAAATGAAAACATTATATAGACTCTTATAAAGTCTTTAAAGGTTGGTAACACAAAACAAATACAATATACCTACCATCATGGTTCATGGAGAGTATCCAGGGAGTAACCAGTTGGGTGTGAGTTGATGCAATATATATATAATTCCCTAGCAGTGGAAAGGTGAGTACCAATCTCTCAAGTACAGAGTCAGCAAGTGTAGACAGATGAAGTATGTACCTATACTCTTTATATCCCAGTACTCACCACTCCTGCTGATATACAGCACAATAACACCCATCTCCCAGTATATATACACAATGTTGCATTGCTCAGACGGATGGAACTATGTGATAAGGCCACTGAGTGGGAATATAACAATGTCAAGTACGATTTCAAGTTCTTGTTGAATGCAATGAGCTGTAAAATTGCTTCTGTTCAGATGAATAAGTATTTGAACGGGAGTTGTATAATAATTGGGTGGGAGTAGATGACACATTGTATTTATGGCCACCAGATGATGTTATTGATCCTACAGTAAGTAGAAAGTTGACACATAGTATGACAAGCCAGTGACAGGTGGAAGGAAGTTACTTTCTTGTACTTTTTCATGACATCATCAAATCAATACTTTTGTACTAGAGAGGTCAGTGGGTTTAGAGAAATGAAAGTGTATGAATTGTTTAAGATGTACAACATTTCTCAATGTCTTCATTTATTTTTGTTTGTTGCCATCCAGCAATATTTCAGTAATATGAATCCAACCTGTAAATAATTCAGTTTGGACCAGACAATCCAGTGATTGATACTGTGGGCAATGATCACTGCCATCAGGGTTTGGCCACATACAATCAACCCAGTGACTAAGTCGGACCAACTAATCCATCAGGCTTTCCCACTGAACCAGCTCTGGGTACTGGGAATATATCTTAAATGGCATCTCCAAGAGCCTAATGACTCAAAGGCAGAACCCAATGCTTATAAAAAATGCTTATAAAAAACCTAGCACATGAGAATTTGCAATGTGAGGTGAGGTGAAATTGGGTTTTACTTGAGAATAAACCTAGCACATGAGAATTGGGAAGCAACAATGTGGATCAGACACATTATACTGACTGAATGCATATCACATCTTTGGTATGATCATCCACAACTATCAGGATCATGCACAACTTATGCCCCTTTCAGTGAAGAACTGACCTGCTTGGCCAGGTTTTGATCAATTTCAAATGTTGAACTACAACCTCTACAGTCTCCATCAAGCATTGTGTTCTTGGCAAGGGGAGTTATCTTCTCTTGACAGGTTCCATAATCCTTCTGTTACAGAATACTGGACATTGCAAAAGCTCAATTTATTTTTATTAGCAAGATCAAAGAGCTCACATATGACAAAAACAACCATTTCCATTAATATCTCCAACATAAAAAAATTATTAATGCTCAATAACAAAAAAAGAGCATGACCTGATATGATAAAGAAAATATTATTCATGAGCCAGTTGGTTTGATGCGGACATTGATTATGGATATATTCTTGATTAACTGGTAGAGTGATCTGAGAGGATGCAGTTTTTGGTGGAAAATAAACAGTGGGCAATAACTGATTTATCACACTTGGCATCTGGACCAGCAGCAGCAGCATGGTGAATGTTGACTGCAGTCAGCAAAAGTTATGCTTGTTATCCAACACCACACTCTGCAGTGCTTATGTTTGTAATAATCGAGTCTGGACCAGGCAGTTCAAAGATTTATATTGTGAACAACTTCTTCAGGTTACGATGACAACTGTCAACTGAATCACCAGAACTGACCACCACATACATTTGGTTCCCTTATAGCATTGGCGGATCCAGAGGGGGGTTCAGGGGGGTTCGAACCCCCCCTTTTGAAAATGACTTCAGACCACATTGAAGATTTTGTTTGCGTTGGCGAAGCTAATGGGGGGTTTGAACCCCCTGAACTCTCCCCCCCCCTTTTTATCTCTCTCTCTCTTCAAAATTCCTGGATCCGCCCATGCTTATATCATACACATAGGCTGCCAAAGACCTATTGTAAAACTGAATCAACCCTGGTCAGTAGTTCCGCATTATCCCAGTTACAGCACAGCAGCCTCAATCCTGACTGAGAACAAAACGTTTGAGTCTACTAATAATATTATTTGAAAATCAATAAGTTTGTATCAATACATCTTGATAGCATACACGCATAAATACACTGAAGCATGATATATGACAACATCCCACTTTTAAAGGGTGTACTTGGTGTTGTCACAACTCAGTTGAGGAAACACTTCAGGTTAAATTCTACTTCTGACTAAGGCTGTAACGATTCACTCGCATATTCGGTGAATCGAACCGTAGCCTTTCATGAATTCAATTCGTTATTCGTGGTCACCAGAACCGAATATTAACGAATATTTACGATTTTTTTTAAGGGAGCATGTTTTACTTGAACCCTTGTGTACTTTGGAAAGTGAGATATGCAAGAATTCAATATGTACTAGTCTTGTGTAGCACAATTCATGTTAGTTTGCCAAGACTGCACATGGTACTGTCGATTATAACTATTACATACCAAATTTGAGTGTCATGAGATCACTGGTTATTGCTGTGACAAATCAAAACTGTCAACATGGGCATTCCATATTGTATATCAATCACTTAAGTACAATATTGTATTCGTGAATACATAATCGTATTCGTTACCCACTATTCATGATACGTATCATATTCGCCACATAGTGTATTCGTTGCAGCCCTACTTCTGACACACCAAAATTAGTCAACAAACCAGAAATAAATGTCATTAAAGCTGAATCACTGGTATTAGTGTACTTCTTACCCCTAGCCCTCACTGTACATAAACTGTACATAGCAAATGATTATTTAAATGAATGTCTTGTTACAGTCTGTCTGACAAATACCTGCCAAGCCTCTCTCATAACATAACTGAATCTAAATTAACATAGTTCAAATTCATTTTATTAAAACATCTTTAAATACAATCAAACCATTGTTTGCAACAATTAACCAAGTTTACAGAGTGGCCTAACTTATTTGTTCAGTGATCTCCACGGTTGCCATGTGTTGTGTTAACCTAGCTCTATCAGTGTACAGAGGGTACAGTATTTACCTGACCATATATTTTATCAATACCTCACAAATGAGGTGCCTCATCAGCAACCACTCCTGCAGTAACAGGTGGACTCCTACTAGAGTGTGGGAACATAAAACAGCCCTGAATGCACTGCAGTCTGGTGAGTAATTTGATAGTCAATGTATGGAATGAGTGTTTGACAAATGGTTACAACTCTTTAACAGAGTTAAAAGTTGAGGTCTGGGGCCCTGTCTCAAAAAGTGAACGAGCATTATCAGTATTAACTAAACAAGTGGCACAGCACTAAAACTGCCTTTAAAAAGGGACTGTTGCCATTTTACAATAATCATAAATAAATGTGAAAAAACATTTCCATGATCATATGAAATCTCTACTAACAGCAAAATCCACTGAACAATCTCCAACGTTTACACATGCATGTGTTTATGGATCCCTATCAAGAGTGATGATAAAGATGCTTGAGGAAAGGTCAGTGTATCCTGCCCCGCTGGTGGTGCCCATCACAAACACTTGCATAGGCAAGTCAATTAGTCTGAAAAGAATTGTTGTGAAATATGTTTCTGTCAACTCATGATAGCCAACATCAAAAGTTATCAAAAATGTTGCAAACAAACAGGTTTGGGTCTGTAGACACACAAAGTGTACTTTGTATAATAACCTGCGTCAATCTTGGATTTTGAACCATGATCAGTGGGCATCTTAGACCTCTGTATCTGAATATATCTTGGTGATCAATGTAAAAATGTTTACACTGCCCCATTATGAAAAATGTTAACACTGCCCCATTATGTGACTCCAGGTTTACACTTACAATCAATTGCTTTCCTTGTTAATTTGTTGTTCAGCCAATATTATTACCGGGTCCTTTTTATGTTTACCATGCTTTGGAGGTGTGTCGGCAAGGTCTGGCACATGTGACTCTGCATGCTGATGTTGTGTTATGATGCTGAATGGCACCATTACTGACCCTGCACCATTACCTTCGGAATTGGTCCATTGTCAAGTATGAATGAGTGAGTTGGGTGAGAAACCCATCTGAACAGCATTTCAGTCAAATAACTGAATCAGTTTAATTTGAGGCAAAACATGTTTTAAGTGACAGTACCATCACCAAGAATCCCACAAATGACAACAATTATTAATGCTGAATCTGGGAATCCAGTGAGGGAGTAAGTTCAGATAAACACAGTATCAAACAGTATTTTAATCTGTCATGGCATGTAGGCATGGTGTGGGCAGAAAGCCCAAAGTGATGCCAGTCTCAGTCTGACCTGACCTCTGGAAAACATCAAGTGAGACATACTTCCTTCTGTTTAAAAAGTATTTCATAAATACTACTCAATTAAAGTTAAAGACCACCCTATGATAGAACAAATTAACTATAGCGGTGGTGGATAAGAGATGTTTTCCAACTTCTATTGAATAGCACGTTTTTGCAAGACAGGAAATGGTGCAAACAAACCAAGATCATAACTAAGACATATCTGGGATTCAAACCAACTTTCAGCGGATCCTGGCACAACCACATGAAATACATCTCTGCACAGAGGTCTGGATCATGTAGGACCCCTTGGCCAATTGTGCCCCATCATGGACTTTCACTTCAGTCCAGCAATTCTATCACCTATCAACATTCAGAAATATACAGAAAAGCCAATGGCCATCACTTGATTCAAATGCTGTTGGAGTAACGACCCCTCTTCAGTTCAAATCCTGCCATGAACAATATCAATTATGGCCATGGGTAAAGCACCAAATGAAGTGAGTGAATGAGTGAGTTGGGTTTTACGCCGCTTTTAGCAATATTCCAGCAATATCATCACGGCAGGGAACACCAGAAATGGGCTTCACGCATTGTGGCCATGTGGGGAATCGAACCCAGGTCTTCGGTGTGACGAGCGAACGTCTTAACCACTAGGCTACCCCACCGCCCTAAAGCACCAAGAGTCTCAGAAATCTAAACAAGACTTTCCAAAGCGTACAGACATTCCGCCCTTTAAAAGTCACACTAGTCGCCTATCAATGACTCCTAATTGTGCTGAGGACATGTACAAATTGAAATGGTCATCATTAATTAGCAGCATCTAAAGATTATCATTCGGAGCAATGCTTCAACTTTGCTACAACTTCAACAGAATACTGTTGACAGAAAATGCTAAAATCGAAAACAGCTATGTCCTTTTCAAGCAAGACCAGCTACAAACCCTAATGACAAGAGGAATAAAGTCTCCATCTGGACTAATTTAAAAGCCTGCATTTCGTTCACAGCATCTTACCTTATTCTCAGTGTCAGTCGGAGAGGATAATTCCTGCACATACAAGCTCAATACCAGCTCTAATAACCAAGATACAACTGATGTTGTTAGGGGTCAGTATCATCCACACTGAGGGTTGTGTGATGGTATATACTCATCAGTAAACCATCACAGCAGTATGGGCACAGATATCTTGTGTCTTCACATGTGCTTGTTTTCACATACCGACCCACACTGTGCTGTTTGTTTTGGTTAGTGGATTACTAAGTATTTGTTGATCTGACCAGCTTCTTGGTACAGACAGGGAATCAATTAGCAACAATGAGGTCATGTGGGGACAACATGGATGGGAGGCCATGGTTTCATGTTCTTGAGGAAGGACTGATACATGGATGGTGAGGTTTTATGTTCAGTAGTGAGGAAGTTCATAATTGATGATAGGAACCATTTATGAAATTTGTTAAAGCACAAACAAATAAGGAAAAACATAGTTATTTTGGGGGTTTTTGGCAAAAGTTCACATCTTTAAAGGATGATTAGTATGCTAGGAACATAAATTTCTTGGTGTCTTTAAGATAAATTCAATGATGACTTGGAACGAGCTTGTAGTGCTTATGAAATGTAACAGACAAAACCAACCTTGTGAAAAATATTGTTGATAAAAACAAGTGTTCCAGAATTGTTTTGTGTTCGATTATGAGAAAACATGATCGATTGCTTGGTCGTTTAAGTCACTGCGACCAATCTTCGATTATTTCAATTAATCGGACCACCACTAGATTACAGACAACTTCGTTGGGTGGCATTTAGAAGTTGGTGTGATGAACAACTGGGAGAGTTCTATGGATTTATAACTTCTTTGTTACTAATATGAGCAATGTCTCAGTGTAGCTACTAACACCATTATCAAGCAAGAGTTTGTTGTTGATTATGAATTGACTTTAGTCTGTGGCAAAAGCTTCAGACTCTACTAGTCTATATGTAGCCTTTGTCATCTTTCAAGATGATTCTGATTGAAGTTTTATTATTTTAACTCAGCAACTTTCAAAGAGGATTCAAAGACTTTGACATTCAAAAGACCATCTTTTATGCTATGTGAAAGCCCAAAGTGACTGAGCCAAATTTGAATTGCAAAATCAGTCATCCATGTATATGCAGCTGAGTATGAGAAATTCTGTGCAGAGTCAGGAAGAGAAGTGACATCACATTCAGTAAGAGCTTACAGTGATAAATGTCACAGTTTATATAATACACCAATAATCCAGGAAAATGACTACAAGGTGATGAACAAAGAAGCTCACTACGGCATGTCTGCCCCTTTAACTCGGAAGTCTACGACCTAACATGTCTGACTCACATCCCATCAGGGTGCCTGACAGTATTCAGAATCCATCTTGATTTGAAATCATCCGTTGAAGGTGGAACTGATTTATGGGGACATTAGGTTTTAGAGGATTGGTGGAAAATACCTGCTGTGAAAAAAATGAATATAAAATCTGAAATATATCTGAAGAAAAACACTGACCTCTTCGGAGTTGTTGGTGCAGAATGCATGGCAGTATTGTATGTTGATCTGTCCTTTAGGTTCTCGAGCAAGGAAAGAAAACTGGCAGTAGTCTGGGTCACAAGTTGCGTATGATATCCGTTTTAACGCATGTGCCATATACACACTCTGCAACAAAACAAACAGTATTAGACAGGTGAAGAGCGAGCTAGTTGCCCATATAAATATGTAGCGGCCATAAAATGTCCGAGTCCCGTGCTGGGATTCGAACCACGGACCTTCTGATCCGAAGTCGGACGCCTTGTCCACATGATCAAAGAGGTTACCTTGTCAGCAAGCATCTATGGGATGACACCCTGCCCTGCTACAAATACCTGTACTGTCTGGACCAGATAAGCCAGTGGTTGACATTGCAAGCCATGTTCTACATCATCATCCACAATGGTACACAATAGACCAAGTCACAGATTCTGACTACCAGGGTAAACATAGTCCCCCATATAAATACATAATTGTCAGGACCTATAAAACCAGTGATTGACATTGTGAGCAATGTTACGGGTCATTGGGTTGATGACACATTGAACCAAGTCAGACTCTGGGAACCCAATTAATGTTAATCACCTTTATACAAACAAGTCAGGTCTCTTATTCTCGAAGCGTTCGTAGCCCTACGAACTTCTTAAGCCCATTCTTAACACATTAGCTACGATCAAAGTTAAGAATTCTTAGGCCTACTGAACGTTTCGGGAATAAGGAACCTGGAGAACTAGTGGTTGATGTCATGAAGAACATTCCACACCACTGGGAAAACATGTTAAACAAAATCACCAATTCTCACTGAAAACTGATGTCTTTTCTTTTCAAGAATTCTTTGGTCTCTATGATATATCCAACTATCCCACCACAAACAACACAACTTACTGGGTTTCCTAGCAATCCTTCTGCTGCTTGAGCAAACTTGACTGCTGATGTGATCAAATTTAGATTTACTACAGGGAATAATCAAAACATTTATTACATACTGAAATAGATTTACAGAAATGAGCACTATTTCATTTTTAATATCCATGACATGAAAGGATTTTTTGACAGTTTGATTTTTTTTTTAACTCTGCAATAACAAGATTTAATGGTCACTGGATCACAGCCTAGTGGCAGTGGTGAATCTCATTATAAACATGACTGCAACCAGGCAACGGTAATGCAACCATCCAATGGTAATCCTACATGGGGACTAAGACTGTACAGCACAGCTCTCTGATTGGCCACTCAAAATATACCCATAACCACCATGGTCAGAACCAATCTTTGAGGGAGTCAAGTTTTATGCTGCTTTTAGCAATATTCCAGAAATATTATGGTGGGGACACCAGAAAGAGGCTTCACACATTGTATCAATGTGGGGAATCAAACCTGGGTCTTCAGCGTGATGATTGAATGCTTTAACCACTATGCTATCTCACCACCCAACCAATCTATGAAAGTCAGTGGGTTCTGAGTTCCTTGAGGTATTTCACTCTAGCAACCCCTAGACCTTTATTTTAGGGGCGGCAGGGTAGCCTAGTGGTTAAAGCGTTTGTTCGCTCGTCACGCCGAAGACCTGGGTTTGATTCCCCACATGGGTACAATGTGTGAAGCCCATTTCTGGTGTCCCCCGCCGTGATATTGCTGGAATATTGCTAAAAGCAGCGTAAAACTAAACTCACTCACTAAACCTTTATCCTTTAACATTAGGACTATGACAAGGGGGTTTCCTTCATTTCCAACACGGTATAACCATTCGTACCCCCTGCTTCCTCATGCTATAACTCAGGTTAAAGCATCAACACCTCGGTCCCACTGTCAAACCACCTGTTGACCCACTTGCCCAATAACCAAGACCCAGAATGAAATTTACATTTTCTCATTTCCACACCCTTCCAAAGTTTCACAGCTACACAGAGCCACAAACAGCTGAGAGACACACAAATCCAGCAATTTTTATGGATTAATGAGCCATTCTAGAAAAAATTATTCACCTGTACATAATTTCATCCCCTGGGGCTGTGATAGCATCTGCTGAGTGACAAGCCCTATCTAGATAACACCTTATATGGTTGTTGATTGATCCTATGGGGACACTGCTGTCTCCTTTATTGTGGGAGACCGTTTTGAGTGTTCATACATTTTCTACTGGAAATCTCATCATAATCTCCAAGATCTTTCCTCAGATAGGGTTTGATCAGAATGACATTATACTTTTGTCTTGTCCCGCATGACCTACTTTGTGCAGTGATATAAAGCTAACAACTTTTATGTTCATTAAGGCCTTAAACCTTTCAGGGTCCTATCGCCTTTCCTTTGAAGAGCTTCTCTGTTTATCAACTCAGTCAGTCCTAACATGAATGTTTCCTTCACTAAGGCTTACTTCAGGCTTCATGAAAACTCTAGACATCACAGACATGTTCCTTATCATGTCTTTCAGTGGCATTTAGAAGTTGTACATTGATGTCCAAGATATTTTTATGGATTAAACTTCTTTTTTAATTTCTCTCATGACGTTTCGAGACCATTCCAGATAAAGGGTCCTGGAATGGTATGAAACGTCGTGAGAGAAATTAAAAAAGAAGTTTAATCCATAAGTCCTGGAATGGTCTCGAAACGTCGTGAGAGAAATTAAAAAAGAAGTTTAATCCAAAAAAATATCTTGGATTTTCCTTATCATCTTGCATGGAAATTACCATGTTGTCAGGCAACTTTACTCATGTCTAGTCTCTGAATGAACACATTTTACAGAAAAAAAAAAGTTCCTAAATAATAATCATAAAATATAATGAAAAGAAGCCCAGAGACTTTCTTCACTTTCCAGAAACTGTGGACATCTAGACTTGCTACATATTCTAGACTTGCATGGGCTTTCTTGGATATATTTGTTTCAAGGTCTGTATGACAGTCAAGTAGGTGACCTGCCTGTCTGTATAAACTCCCCTTCTTCGGAATTTATAAATGGAGTTTGGCTTCTAATACCACAAGTTCATTGCCATCATGTACAATCAGTTTATGGAAGAAAAACACGAATACTGTTTCATATTCTTGAATCACCCAAATCATCTGTTTTGCAAGTTTCATCAAGAAATATTTAAAGATTGCAAAATTCTGCTCCAGAAATGAGCACAAACTTAAATTTCAACAGAAGTCCAACTTATCATAATAAACATAAAATTTAAATAGCCAAGATCATCAAAAGGCACCATTTAGCCATTAGACTGATCTATGTCACCGATTTCAACAAGAAATATTCAACCATTTTGGAGTTCAGCTACAGAAACAGAAAACAGACAGTTGATCATTATATCCACATTTCTGAACTGAGAAGATAATAATGTCACATAAATAAGGGATGGTTAAAAACTTTGTCACATCTTTATAGGAAGAGTCCATACTCACATAATGATCATATATACCTTACTGTGTCTCATTTGAAGCACTCAAAACCCATATCCATTCTTTGAAACCCGAAATACTGCTTGTGTTTACTGGAGCTAAAAAAACAGTAATTTTTGCCAAACATTCAACTTTATCTGGCAGTTTGTATGCTATTTCATGAGTGAGTAAGTTGGTTTTGGTTTGGTGAGTGAGTGAGTGAGTGGGTGGAGTGAGTGAGTGGGTGAGTGAGAGTGAGTGAGTGAGTGAGTGAGTGAGTGAGGGAGTGAGTGAGTGAGTGAGTGAGAGTGAGTGAGTGAGTGGCTTTTGAGGAGTGTTATAACCCATCTTTTAATAGCATTCTCCATTGGAGCTAAAAACAGTAATTTTTGCCAAACATTCAACAGCAGTTTGTATGCTATTTCATGAGTGAGTAATTGTTTGGGTGGAGAGAGTGAGTGAGTGAGAGGAGTGAGTGAGTTGATGAGTGAGTGAGTGAGTGAGTGAGTGAGTGAGTGAGCCTGAGTGAGTGAGATATAACCCATCTTTTAATAGCATTTCCAGTATCAAGCATGTCAGCTTATTGTGGGTGGAGAGACCAAAGTGATTGATAAAGGCCTCAGATAGGTAAAACCCATGAGCACTGATATGGTGCTATCTGCCAAAACATAACCAAGGTGAGCCAGGATTTGAACCCATGGTCACAGACTTCTGAAGTTATGTAAATACTCAATAAATGTGATCTTACATGCTTTAACATACACAAAATGTCAAGCAATATCGTACCCGTGACGATCTGGATAGATGAACTTGATTAAACAATATTCTACCTTTCATGAACTTGACATTGAGAGATCAAAGGTAAATCATAAACACTAACATTTAAACTATATTATATTTCTAAAATTAATGGAAAATGGCAAGCCCAAAATGGAGTTGAGTGATTGATTTGGTACACGCTATTTAAGTAACAATATTCCAGCAACCCAATTGAGATCAAGGGGGACACTAGAAAAGACTTCACACATTGTACCCATGTCTTCGACGTGACGAGGGAACGCTCAAACCACTAGGCTACCCACGGCCCCCCAAGGGATAGAAGTTGGCTCAATGAAAGCGATGCCTTTGACAATAGGGCCAGCCACCCTAGCCCCTTTAGAGCCCAATCTCACAGAAGTAGGAAAACAGAGATACTAACAACCATAATAGACATCTTCACAGATCCTTCGTAACATTAATGTAGCACATAACATTCAAGAAGAAGTCACTCACAGATGAAACAGCCACTTCACAGCCTCTTCACAACCTCTCACCAGTGGCATAAAGAACTTGCACCTACTCACATGAACCTATCACACAGCATGGAAATGATGAAAACATTAAATGAAATCACTGTGTGATTATCACAGACACTTGAGTGATTCACAATGAAGAGACACACGACATGAGCTCCCTGATCAAAGACTTAATGCTTGAGTGAACAATGTAACGCAACAAGGCTGGCTGCTGGGATATTGTCTGTTCTGCCCGTGTAATACAGCCCAGGGCAAACTGGTGTTGATCTCTCTGCTGGAGGAATGCACAATATCCAGATAGGAATACAGGAAATGGCCACGACGTGGGAGTTAGAGAACAATCTATATAACAAGGAGTATTTACACAGTGTGATATTAATTTAGCAAGCTGCAAGTGGTGTAAATAATTAATATAGGACGAACTGATAATCCATAATTTTGAGGTTTAAAGAAGCAGGTTAAATTATTCCATAGCCTTCTTCTATAAGAAAATAACAACATTTTCAGGTTGAGTTGACTTAAAGAAACAGGAAGTAGGCAACAAGAAAGGATGGGTATAAGTATAGGTGTTTGTACCTGTACCTAGTACTGTGGCTCTGATTCAGCCTGAAGCACTGAAAGCATCTACATAACTAACCATTCGGTTAATTAAGGATGGTCTACAAGAAACTGTTCAGAATTTCTCTGTTCCATCTAATATGACAAGACCAATAGGTACGCAGAACTAGGCAGTGGAATGTCCCTGAGGGAAATGTTATGTTACTGGGAAGGTAAAAGAATGTGTTCATTATTACCTGCTTTAACAGTATTTTGCTTTTGTCAGTGCAGTTCTGCTCGATGTGGGAGAAAGCACACAGAGATGCAGGTCAAAGCTGTTCACCTATCTGGTGAAATCAGAATTCCATGTCTGGTGCTGACAAAGTAAGTGAGTGAGTGAGTGAGTGGGTGGGTGGGTGGGTTAGTGAGTGAGTGAGTGAGTGAGTGAGTGTTTAGTTTTACGCTGCTGTTAGCAATATTCCAGCAATATTACGGTAGAAGACACCAGAAATGGGCTTCACACATTGTGCCATTGTGGGGAATCGAACCCGGACCTTCAGCGTGACGAGCGAACACTTTAACCACTACCGCCTGACAAAAGTCTTAACGATGCTGGATATACGATTAAACCAACAATCAGCAGATCCATGTAAGAACAAGGTAAGTAACCCTGACAGGGAATTGTGCTGCCTTAAGACCACTGGGCATAAGGCACTTTTCACTGAATCTTATTCTCAATTAGAAAACCTACAAGGTGCCCGCCCAACAGTGGAAAATATTTCTTTAACTTCATCTACTTTATACAGGACAATGTCATCACATCAAAAACTGATGATCAATAAAATCAACCACACTGTGGTCACAGAATTTAGAAATAACTTTTGTTTGAAAAATAAGATACTTCTGTAATGATTAAAGACATGTTGAAACTCTGCCTGCTGTTAGTCACTGTGTTATGTTGTCACTATTTAAATTGGAAATGTCAAATTTTAACTGCTTGTGCGACTGCAGATTTCACATAAATCAGATCCACGGCTGCCATTGTAACTAAGCTTTTGTCTGATGCTTTCTGCTGATAACAATATGGTATTGACAGGTTTGACAAATGACCTACTGAAGATATACAGTTCCTTGACCTCTAAAATGAAATGAGCTGCTACCAGTAAAAGTTAATGAATTTAAGCCTCGTTTACAGTCAATATCGCTGGTCAACAAGATTGGTATGTTGTACATGAACATCAGACAACTGGTTTTCACTCCATTTTCACTCACTGGACCATCAAAGTAGAGACACCCATCCAAAATTGAGACAATTAGTGGTTACACCAGAAATATGGAATCGACCACTGATCAAGAAATGCTTTCACAGTCACACTACCTCCATTTAATTTTGTTCATTTCCCTTAATGCAGGCATCAAAATATGACACTTCACAATGTTGTTTATTCATAAACCTCTTAAGGATATGTCAAAACAAACAGACTGTTTTTGTCTTGTGCAACCTATCAGTAAATATTATGATTATTATGTTGTATTTATTGGACTGCAGACTTGGTAGTTTTTGTTGCAGACTGTTGCAGTTTAACCACATTTTATCTTGAAAACACTGTATATTCAATCTGTACTAAATTTGAGACGACAAGACAGAATATTGCTTTTAGCCTCTAGTCCTTTTTATGTACATTTTACTGTTATTGACTTTAATTCACGAATCATTCTAATCTGAAAGGGGTCTTACTAGACTTAGGGTCTGGACAAGAGTTTGTTTACCGTATATTTCACATTTTGCAAAAATTATTAGAGAATAATCAAAAACAAAAACATCTATAGGGGCTCAAAATGCAAATATGACACAAAACAAAATATTAAGCAGAAAAGCAAAATATCTGACTATATTCACCATATGAAGAACCTTGTATATAAAAACAAGGCAAATCCCTAGAAACACTTCTAATATGTTTCAAACTAACCTTCACAGTATAGTACTGGACCTTTCTGAACTTGGCTATGAAGACAAGCAATCCTCCCTTGTACAGTAACCTTTCTTCCTTTAATCCCCGTCACAGCAACCCCGACACCTACCCCGAACAGGTCTAGACTAGGGAACATCTACCTGGGCAGGCTGCACTTTCATGCTCCAAATATTTCCTCTCACGAACTTGTGAATGAAATGCTTGCATCACACTCCAGTGAACAAAGTCACACGGAACCATGACCTCGACTTACTCACAATTTCTACCTGCTGAACCCTCTTTATCTTTTGAAACAATCAGGCCTTTTTAAAACTACACAACCTTCAACAGATCCAAGCCTGATCCCGGAGTTTAAGGGTTAGCACAATTTTAAACATTTTCAACATTAACTTCAGTTAAAAGCTGTACCATGTTATCTCAGATTACATCTTGATATATGAATTAATCAATACCCTAACACCAGGATTGATGTCTTATACGCATATTTTTGCTTTCTTAATGAACATTTTGATGAAATGATAAAGAACAGTTGCTGTTCTTTTTACTTTTTAATTTCAAGACCTAAGGACCTGAATTTTGGAGACAAAAATCTGTGAACCAAAAACAAAAAAAGAAATCAAGTCTAAAGCTTCTGACGCTATCAGATCTTTCATCAGTACATCTGGCAGCACCTTTACAGTTACTAGCCTCAGGGTAAAATTGTCACAAATGAAGAGACATTTATGTCTTACTTAACTGCATAATACTGATGAATCAATAATCTGAAATCTCCCCTTAAAGTAAAATGTCTGTGCCCTTAACACAAGTCTTTTAAACTGATCAGATAACAAGTGTTTAGAGTCGGTCTTTGCATGCTGTAGGCTCTTTCAGTCTACGTGTGTCTGTCAGTTGTTAGTGTATGGTACAAATAAACCCGTCAAATTACCATTAAAGCTGACTCCTAAGACAGACAGACAGATGGACAAACAGTTAAAGACAAGTGTTTGCCTCTGATGTGGCAATGTCCCCCGCCGCTAAAGAATGGAATATCTATATTTACTACTTTTTTATTTTTGGGTCACATACAAGATGCCTGAAATGACTGGTGTCTGCATAATCACCCAATGTAGGCTGTCAACATACTTGAAAACATTGGGTGCAATGTTTTATGAGATATCGCCTTTAAAAAGCAGTCAAAGTATCGTGGTGGCCTTGAAGATAAGGTCATGGTCACCCAAATAAACTGGTGTCTGTGTAATACCCCAATGTAAACTGTCACCAAATTTGATGACATTGGGTACAACAGTCCATGAGATATCGCGTTAACAAGAGTTTATAAAGTGTGAAAAGTGTCGTGGTGACCTTGAAAATAAGGTCAAGGTCACCCAAAATCAACTGGTGTCTGCGTAATCCCCCAATGTAGGCTGTCACCAAATTTGAAGACATTGGGTACAACAGTCGATGAGATGCCATGTTAAGAAAAGTTTATAAAGTGTTCAAAGTGTCGTGGTGACCTTGAAAATAAAGTCAAGGTCACCTAAATACAGTGGTGTCTGCGTAATCCCCCAATGTAGGCTGTCACCAAATTTGAGGACACTGGGTACAACAGTGCATGAGATATCACGTTAACAACAGTTTGAAAAGTGGTCAAAGTGTCGTGGTGACCTTGAAAATACGGTCAAGGTCACCCAAATCGACTGGTGTCTGCATAATCCCCCAATGTAGGCTGTCACCAAATTTGAATACATTGGGTGCAACAGTTCATGAGATATCGCGTTAACAAGAATCGGGACGGACGGACAGACAGACGGACGCCGCTGAATACATAGTCCCCCGTTCCGCATTGCGGCGGGGGACAAAAAAGACAACTGATTTGTTGTGACAAAGTGAATGTGAGGAACGGTTGAATTCTGCATCCAGTGATATCACCCTGTAACAAAAGTATTGTATGTCTGTCTACCAGGCTGAACATGAGTGTATACATGATTTTCTGTAGATTTTGACATTATCTTTAGTCTAGTAATAGTTTAACTCTTTCAACACCAGTCAACCAGAGGCATTTACTGCCATGACACCGAGTTCCCAGAGACTCTGAGGTCATAGATGAAGCCTATGTTTATGAAGGAAATTATAAGCTTGTAAAACGTTATTGCTACTACATCCCATACACCATTTAAAAGATCTAATCCTACTGTTGATAAATATGAAGTTTATTTTTATAATATTATTCAAATAATACAACTACAACTTAAATAAATTTATATTTGAATGAAAATGCAAGCTTACATTTATAACGTCCAGATAAACCACGAAAGAAGCAAAAACTATGGTGATTTTTTCCATTTGTGACATCTCATAACATGCCCGTGCCTTTTTCTTTTATATTTTCATATTTACGTAATCAGAAAATTATTATAAAAAGATTTCTTAAATAATATGTATGGTAAGCCTATTTCCCGATATCTGTGGCTTTCCCGCCGGTAAAATGACATAACAACTGAAAATACCTCCACTTTCGAAGCTTCGTATGAATAACATGCGCGGCAAATTGTTTGATGTCGGGCATCGTTCAAAAGCTCTGAACATCAACAATATCACTGTATCCTTGCCAAGAGTATTTTCACAGTTGTAAGAAGCGATTTTATTGGATAAAGATTGGTTTCCAATGACGCTTTTTCGCCACAGTCTGCTATAAGGGTCTTGATTGGTCAAAATCAGACACGTGACCTAAGGTAGCTAATCATATTATGGCAATGGATACCGTCCTCGTAAACGAAAACTTTTAGATTTTGACAAAAGTTTTGGGTAAAATAATGCTATTCTGAACATATTAAGCAAGAAATCGCTACCTATACTTAAATTATGGAACGTATTGGACGTATCGTGCTAGGTTATGACCTGTGACAAAAATGCTTAATGTATGTATTTTCGCATTAAACATCGTGTCCGAGCGTGAAGATTGAGGCGGCGAGAGCCGAGATGTAACTTGTCAGTGACTGGACTTGCATTACATGATCGCACAAAAAGATGGAAATAGTAATTTTATATGTACGTTTGACAACTTTTATGAATGCTGTTGTTGATTTTATTCATTAGTTTATTCAATTTATTTAATAATTTCCTCGAAACATCGTTACTTTGCTCTTTGACAATGTTATTGTGGGTCTGCTGCCGAAGCATGTGTCCGAGAATCGTTGTTTTCAATAACATTGCGAAAAATAGTTTATAATTTTAATTCTGCTGGTAATATATGATAAATTGAAATTTAATAAGTGTTCAGACATTGTGAAATGTGACAGATTTGATATATGAATCAAAAGTCAGGTAGGTTCCTAAAATTATGTCTCATTTTGACGTGACTACTGCCTGGCCGATTAATCGGCCTCCGGTGTCTGGGGACTCATAACGTTGTGGCCGATTATTCGGCCTGCGGTGTTGAATGGGCTAACGTACAAGACTGAACAAAAATTTTACCAGATTAAAGCTTTAGTTGCTAGATTCAAAGACTGCAATATTGAAGCTTTATCAGAGCTCCATGGAGACAAGTTTGGACCAGACAAACCAGTGACTGAGCAGAGTTGAAGTAGCTAGTTCCTAACACAGAGTTGTTCTGAGAGACAGGAAGTAGCTAGTTCCTAACACAGAGTTGTTCTGACAGACAGGAAGTAGCTAGTTCCTAACACAGAGTTGTTCTGACAGACAGGAAGTAGCTAGTTCCTAACACAGAGTTGTTCTGAGAGACAGGAAGTAGGTAGTTCCTAACACAGAGTTGTTCTGAGAGACAGGAAGTAGGTAGTTCCTAACAAAGGGTTGTCCTGAGAGACAGGAAGTAGCTAGTTCCTAACACAGAGTTGTTCTGAGAGACAGGAAGTAGCTAGTTCCTAACAAAGGGTTGTCCTGAGAGACAGGAAGTAGCTAGTTCCTAACAAAGGGTTGTCCTGAGAGACAGGAAGTAGCTAGTTCCTAACACAGAGTTGTTCTGAGAGACAGGAAGTAGGTAGTTCCTAACAAAGGATTGTTCTGAGAGACAGGAAGTAGCTAGTTCCTAACAAAGGGTTGTTCTGAGAGACAGGAAGTAGCTAGTTCCTAACACAGAGTTGTTCTGAGAGACAGGAAGTAGCTAGTTCCTAACAAAGGGTTGTTCTGAGAGACAGGAAGTAGCTAGTTTCCTAACAAGTAGCTAGGTTGTTCTGAGAGACAGGAAGTAGCTAGTTCCTAACAAAGGGTTGTTCTGAGAGACAGGGAAGTAGCTAGTTCCTAACAAAACAAAGTAGGTTCCTAACAGAGTTGTTCTGAGAGACAGGAAGTACAGTTCCTAACAAAAGTAGCTAGTTTCTAACAAAGGGTTGTTCTGAGAGACAGGAAAGTAGCTAGTTCTGAGAGACAGGAAGTAGCTAGTTCCTAACAAAGGGTTGTTCTGAGAGACAGGAAGTAGCTAGTTCCTAACAAAGGGTTGTTCTGAGAGACAGGAAGTAGCTAGTTCCTAACAAAGGATTGTTCTGAGAGACAGGAAGTAGCTAGTTCCTAACAAAGGGATTGTTCTGAGAGACAGGAAGTAGCTAGTTCCTAACACAGAGTTGTTCTGAGAGACAGGAAGTAGCTAGTTCCTAACAAAGGGTTGTTCTGAGAGACAGGAAGTAGCTAGTTCCTAACAAAGGGTTGTTCTGAGAGACAGGAAGTAGCTAGTTCCTAACAAAGGGTTGTTCTGAGAGACAGGAAGTAGCTAGTTCCTAACACAGAGTTGTTCTGAGAGACAGGAAGTAGGTAGTTCCTAACAAAGGGTTGTTCTGAGAGACAGGAAGTAGCTAGTTCCTAACAAAGCGTTGTTCTGAAAGACAGGGAGTAGCTAGTTCCTAACAAAGGGGTTGTTGTGAGAGACAGGAAGTAGCTAGTTCCTAACAAAGGGTTGTCCTGAGAGATAGGAAGTAGCTAGTTCCTAACAAAGGGTTGTTTTGAGAGACAGGAAGTAACTAGTTCCTAACAAAGGGTTGTTGTGAGAGACAGGATGTAGCTAGTTCCTAACAAAGGGTTGTCCTGAGAGATAGGAAGTAGCTAGTTCCTAACAAAGGGCTGTTTTGAGCGACTGGAAGTAGGTAGTTCCTAACAAATGGTTTTTCTGAGAGACAGGAAGTAGCTAGTTACTAACAAAGGGTTGTTCTGAGAGACAGGAAGTAGCTAGTTCTTAACAAAGGGTTGTTCTGAGAGACAGGAAGTAGCTAGTTCCTAACAAAGGGTTGTTGTTAAAGACAGGAAGTAGCTAGTTACCTCCCCATCACAGCTGCAGACTTTCAATCCAGACAGAGAGATGACTAGAAGGACTCGCTTGCTCTTGGTCGCATGCTGAAACAAACATGACAATTACCATCAGAGTGAACACCAGCATCAGTACGGCAATGACAGGTGACAGGGATAACTGAATTGGATTTAAAATTAGTATGTGAGATGAAATTGAAAATTTAAATTATTAACATTATTAACATGATGGTATCAGGGTTTTGTATAAAATAGATCAATCTTTGATATTTTATCATTAACATTAACATGGTTGAGTGTGTTTTGTTGAATAAAAGTGCATTTTATCACCTAAACAGTGATCATTGATGGATTACATGAACTTTTAACTAATTGGCTTTTTGAAATGTCTGAAGTGATATCAAATCTAAACAGGTCCAAACTGTTATCAATTCTGGAGATGAGGAACAGTTTCATTTTCATTTGACATTCCCTATTTTATCTCTTGATGTGGTTTGATGTTCTATTTCTTGTTGATTTACGTCAATGGTCTGCTTTGGGCTGCATGATCAAATAAATGTCACTGTCAAAATATTTATTTGGGATAACTTCTGGAGCTAATTTCACTATTGCCATGGTGTTCACCAGTGTCAAGGCTTGACATTTATATTACTGAATGTAATAGTGTTACCAACATTGTAAAAGTCAACCCTATTCCTCCTCCCTGTCACTGCTCAAGCTAAAGGGAAGTTGTAATCCTTTAAATTCTCAACACTTTTGAATATGACAGTAAATGAAATGTGACAGCAGAACTACTGTTTGATTTATAACAAATGTAAATATATGTGAAATTCCCTGTAATACTTCTGAAAACATTATTATATTTTACTTTGTAAATTTTACATGAAATACCCTTGATCAAACTACAACATTAAGTAGGTCATTATGTAAGTTTGCTTTCTATATATTTAGCATTCCAGTTGGAATCGGGTACAGCTACACTGTTTTTCTATATAACACAAATCATGAAAGTGTGAAGACATTAATAATCACAGTGATTAATCTCTGCCCACAGTATTGGCACAGCACACTGATAACCTCTGTCCAGATCCTGCATGATTAATTAACAGGAAACCAGGCCAAACCTCTGTAGCAGGCAGTCAGTAGGGGAACACCTTTCACCTCAAAACATTTGTTACAGGCAGACAATAGGGGCACACCTTTCATCTCACATACATTTGTTACAGGTAGGCAATAGGGACACACCTTTCATCTCACATACATTTGTTACAGGTAACCAATACGAACATACCTTTCATCTCACATACATTTGTTACAGGTAACCAAAAGGGACACACCTTTCATTTCACATACATTTGTTACAGGCAGCAATAGGGACACACCTTTCATCTCACATACATTTGTTACAGGTAACCAATAGGGACACACCTTTCATCTCACAAACATTTGTTACAGGCAGACAATAGGGACACACCTTTCATCTCACATACATTTGTTACAGGTAACCAATAGGGACACACCTTTCATCTCACAAACATTTGTTACAGGCAGCAATAGGGACACACCTTTCATCTCACAAACTTTTGTTACAGGTAGGCAATAGGGACACACCTTTCATCTCACAAACTTTTGTTACAGGCAGCAATAGGGACACACCTTTCATCTCACATACATTTGTTACAGGTAGGCAATAGGGACACACCTTTCATCTCACAAACTTTTGTTACAGGCAGCAATAGGGACACACCTTTCATCTCACAAACTTTTGTTACAGGTAGGCAATAGGGACACACCTTTCATCTCACATACATTTGTTACAGGTAGACAATAGGGACACACCTTTCATCTCACATACATTTGTTACAGGTAGGCAATAGAGACACACCTTTCATCTCACAAACTTTTGTTACAGGCAGCAATAGGGACACACCTTTCATCTCACAAACTTTTGTTACAGGTAGCAATAGGGACACACCTTTCATCTCACATACATTTGTTACAGGTAGACAATAGGTGCACACCTTTCATCTCACAAACATTTGTTACAGGTAGGCAATAGGGGTTACAGGTAGGCAATAGGGACACACCTTTCATCTCACATACATTTGTTACAGGTAAGCAATAGGGACACACCTTTCATCTCACATACATTTGTTACAGGTAACCAATAGAGACACACCTTTCATCTCACAAACATTTGTTACAGGCAGACAATAGGTGCACACCTTTCATCTCACATACATTTGTTACAGGTAACCAATAGAGACACACCTTTCATCTCACAAACATTTGTTACAGGCAGCAATAGGGACACACCTTTCATCTCACAAACATTTGTTACAGGTAGGCAATAGGGACACACTTTTCATCTCACAAACTTTCGTTACAGGTAGGCAATAGGGACACCCCTTTCATCTTACATACATTTGTTACAGGTAAGCAATAGGTGCACACCTTTCATCTCACATACATTTGTTACAGGTAACCAATAGAGACACACCTTTCATCTCACAAACTTTTGTTACAGGCAGCAATAGAGACACACCTTTCATCTCACAAACTTTTGTTACAGGCAGCAATAGGGACACACCTTTCATCTCACATACATTTCTTACAGGTAGACAATAGGTGCACACCTTTCATCTCACAAACATTTGTTACAGGCAGACAATAGGGACACACCTTTCATCTCACAAACATTTCTTACAGGTAGACAATAGGTGCACACCTTTCATCTCACAAACATTTGTTACAGGTAGACAATAGGTGCACACCTTTCATCTCACAAACTTTTGTTACAGGTAGACAATAGGGACACACCTTTCATCTCACATACATTTCTTACAGGTAGACAATAGGTGCACACCTTTCATCTCACAAACATTTGTTACAGGTAGGCAATAGGGACACACTTTTCATCTCACAAACTTTCGTTACAGGTAGGCAATAGGGACACCCCTTTCATCTTACATACATTTGTTACAGGTAAGCAATAGGTGCACAACTTTCATCTCACATACATTTGTTACAGGTCACCAATAGAGACACACCTTTCATCTCACAAACATTTGTTACAGGCAGACAATAGGTGCACACCTTTCATCTCACATACATTTGTTACAGGTAACCAATAGAGACACACCTTTCATCTCACAAACATTTGTTACAGGCAGCAATAGGGACACACCTTTCATCTCACAAACATTTGTTACAGGTAAGCAATAGGGACACACCTTTCATCTCACAAACTTTTGTTACAGGCAGCAATAGAGACACACCTTTCATCTCACAAACTTTTGTTACAGGCAGCAATAGGTGCACACCTTTCATCTCACAAACTTTTGTTACAGGTAGACAATAGGGACACACCTTTCATCTCACATACATTTGTTACAGGTAACCAATAGAGACACACCTTTCATCTCACAAACATTTGTTACAGGCAGACAATAGGTGCACACCTTTCATCTCACATACATTTGTTACAGGTAACCAATAGAGACACACCTTTCATCTCACAAACATTTGTTACAGGCAGCAATAGGGACACACCTTTCATCTCACAAACATTTGTTACAGGTAAGCAATAGGGACACACCTTTCATCTCACAAACTTTTGTTACAGGCAGCAATAGGTGCACACCTTTCATCTGACATACATTTGTTACAGGTAGGCAATAGGGACACACCTTTCATTTCACATACATTTGTTACAGGTAACCAATAGAGACACACCTTTCATCTCACAAACATTTGTTACAGGCAGACAATAGGTGCACACCTTTCTTCTCACAGACATTTGTTACAGGTAGGCAATAGGGACACACCTTTCATCTCACAAACTTTTGTTACAGGTAGGCATTAGGGAAACACCTTTCATCTCACATACATTTGTTACAGGCAGCAATAGAGACACACCTTTCATCTCACAAACTTTTGTTACAGGCAGCAATAGGTGCACACCTTTCATCTCACATACATTTGTTACAGGTAGGTAATTGGGACGCACCTTTCATCTCACATACATTTGTTACAGGTAGGCAACAGGGACACACCTTTCATCTCACACACATTTGTTACAGGTAGGCAATAGGGACACACCTTTCATCTCACACACATTTGTTACAGGTAGGCAACAGGGACACACCTTTCATCTCACACACATTTGTTACAGGTAGGCAATAGGGACACACCTTTCATCTCACATACATTTGTTACAGGTAGGCAACAGGGACACACCTTTCATCTCACATACATTTGTTACAGGTAGGCAATAGGGACACACCTTTCATCTCACACACATTTGTTACAGGTAGGCAACAGGGACACACCTTTCATCTCACATAAATTTGTTACAGGCAGCAATAGGGACACACCTTTCATCTCACACACATTTGTTACAGGTAGGCAACAGGGACACACCTTTCATCTCACATACATTTGTTACAGGCAGACAATAGGGACACACATTTCATGTCACAAACAACTGTCACAAACAACTGTTACAAACAACTAGGGGCATGCATTTAATCTCACATAAATTTGTTACAGGCAGACAAATGGTGCACCTGTTTCATCATGTCCTTCTTTGATGAAAGAGCATGGGTATGGAGCTGTCCGACAAGGAACAAACAATCCAGGGGTATATGTCATGTTAACCCATCCCACACTATTTCTATAACTGTGAAGCTCATGCAGATATTACAAAGAAATCTGAGCAAATCATGTGTCACTTATCAAAAGGCATGTGATACAAAGGTTATAAACATTTGAAGCTTTTAAGTCAAATGGATTATTTCAAATACTCTTGTTTTTTACCCTACTGAATTTGAAATATAACTGAAAATTTGCAGCACATAATCTTGTAGAACTTTTAACTTGAACTGAAGAAACAGTTTATTTTTTCAACTAAAACTCTATATGAACATAGTTGGTTTTTCTGTAACTAATTTGACAAAAATGTGGCATTGCACACGTTGTTTAAGTAACAATAAAGAAAACATCCAATGTTTCTCAAAGAAACTGCGTATATATCGCAAGCATTAATCCGCATTTCCTTCTTTTAACCAAGACTGTCTAGTCAGCAGAGGGGTCATGACATGGTGAATTCATGAACACGACAGCTGTCTAGTCATCAGGAAAATGATTGATAAAGACATCATTTGACAGAAAATACATATATCAATACTCACTCTCATTCCCTCGAGCTGCCCCTGAACATAGTCCACTCTTGATGCCTGATCACTCCCGTTCACCGAAAACGACCCAATGTACTGAAAAGAGGGAAAATCGTGACACTGAGCGTCCAGAAACAACCACAGCGATAGCATACAAGTGAAAATGCATACTACAACTACAGAATGAGTATGCGGCCAGTTTGCACAACGTTGGTTGCACCGTAGAGCGCCGTCAACCAGAGGGTCACCAAACAAACAATTCCCCTGGATAAACTAGTTGGCCATGTTGCTTGTGTTATCTTTAAAGCATTACTCTCAAACAATCAGCCCAAACTCACAGCCGGGTCACAGTCATTTTTTCTAGGAGTTTCATTGTGAAACAGGATGTTTGGTGACAAAAAAAATTAGCTAAGCGACTTAATGCCAGTCAAATGTTGATGAGTGTGATGCTGTTAACCTATTAGCTGCTGCCTCAAACATCTTGGAGACTTTTTATTCCTGAAAAACTCCATCGCACATTGAGTGTTTACTGCAAACCATTCTTTAGCAGGATCTAACTTCATTTAATATAGTGGTTTCATGGGACTCATTTAAGACTATATATATTCTGACGCGAGTGATTAAGTAGCATCACACTGCCAGTGGATCAAAAGATTGCAGACACCACGTAAAATCCCATGCTCATTGGTAGATATTTCAATATATCATCCAGTCTTTTGAGAGAGTTTTTGTCTGAAATTATCTTCCACCATGATTTAGAAGCGTTATGTCTCCTACATGCATGATTAGGAGCAATCTGTTGACTGGTCTCGCAAGTGCGGGCCAGTGATTATCTTTTCTTGATGAGACAACACATGCAGGAATTCATTTTTTTAAAACTAAACGATACTTTGAGAACATTTCAAAACCCTGGAGGCAGATACCAAACTTTTTGAGAAGTGCCCCCAAAACACACCTTTGAACCTATATGCGAAAATGATGACCTGCTCAAAGAGTGAGTTAGTGAGTCTAGCTTTAACCTGCTTTTAGCAATATTCCAGCAATATCACGGCGAGGGACACCAGAAATGGGCTTCGCACTTTGTACCCATGTGGGGAATTGAACCAGGGTGTTCAGCGTGACGAGTGAACGTTTTAACCACAGGCTACCCCACCACCCCACCGCCTCAAAGAAATTTTCAAAAGAAAAACATATATGACTGTAGCTTTTCATATAGTTTGTAAAAACATGCAGATGATGAATATTTTCAGAAAGGAAATATCACATAAGGGTTGGTATCTATTCACCAATGAACTCCTGAAAACATCATTTTGTCGGATGGAAAACGTCTGGTCTGTTAACCATCACCCTGAACCCACGGATTGTTATTTACGGTATCAACCACTGGATTGTCTGATCTGTTAACCATCACCCTGAACCCACGGATTGTTGTTTACAATATCAACCACTGGATTGTCTGATCTGTTAACCATCACCCTGAACCCACGAATTGTTGTTTACAGTATCAACCACTGGATTGTCTGATCTGTTAACCATCACCCTGAACCCACGAATTGTTGTTTACAGTATCAACCACTGGATTGTCTGATCTGTTAACCATCACCCTGAACCCACGAATTGTTGTTTACAGTATCAACCACTGGATTGTCTGATCTGTTAACCATCACCCTGAACCCACGGATTGTTGTTTTACAGTATCAACCACTGGATTGTCTGATCTGTTAACCATCACCCTGAACCCGCAATTGTTGTTTACAGTATCAACCACTGGATTGTCTGATCTGTTAACCATCACCCTGAACCCACGGATTGTTGTTTACAACATCAACCACTGGATTGTCTGATCTGTTAACCATCACCCTGAACCCACGGATTGTTGTTTACGGTATCAACCACTGGATTGTCTGATCTGTTAACCATCATCCTGAACCCACGGATTGTTGTTTACAATATCAACCACTGGATTGTCTGGGCTCAAATATTATCAGACATGCTGCACTACATTCCAGCTATATGGCGGTAATCTGTTAATAATCAAGTCTGGACCAGACAATCCAATGATCAACAGCATGAACATCGATATACGCAATTCTGATGCGATGACATGTGTCAACCAAGTCCACAAGTCTGACCACCTGATCCCACTAGTTGCCTGAAGTTACTGAAGATTAATTCTAACCCTTCTAAAACTCTGATGTGCAAAGCCAAAACACTCCCTGACTAAGACATTGTGCCATTCGAGATGTTGAAACTAATTTCTGCCAAATTACACCATTGTGACTGTGTATTTAGGGTAATTATCAAATACTAGATTATGCATATCAAATAAAGATACTGCCATAGGAGATAAAGAGTTTAATGCCACTTTGAAAAGTGTTCCAGTAATATCCCAGTTCACCCTGATAATGTTATTAGGTTTGTCAGAACTATACCCATGCTCATTGGTTAAACCAAGCTAGTAAGACCTCCTCACTTGGGGCTATACTCCCATATTCACCTGACATACCATGATATAAATAAGGTTCTGAAACCATAGGGTCTATCTAAATAGAGAAATATGACCACATTCAAACATTAAAATCTATGATTTTAAAACATAAACCTCATCGCACAAATCCTCCTAGAAGTTTAAAGACATTTTGGCAATAATTCAACAAAACATGCTCAGCAAATAGAAACATCACAAACTACATTGATTCATGAAATTATTCAGTCAAAAAAAAGTTCTTTCAAATGTAAACTAATATTTAACATTGCATCAGCAAAACCTCAGCCATGTTTACTAAGATTGTTTACAAAAACAAAAAGCAATAACATTCAAGCAACTCCTATATTTTCTACTAGAAAATGATACTTCAATGAATATCAACAATAAGTAGTATCACATCTACATGTTATCATTTTTGTTGTCGTCATCATCATCATCATCATCATCACCATCATCATCGTCATCGTCATCATCATCATCATCAACAGGATTTCTGAACAAACTGATACAAAAACCATCAGTACATCCTTGACAGAATTTCTAACCAAAATCATCACCATCACCATCACCATCAACAGAATTTCTAACCAAACTGATAACATCAAATCTACAGGTAATCATCATCATGATCACCATAAACAGAATTTATAACCAAACTGATAACATCAAATCTACAGGGCGTCACCGTCGCCATCATCATCATCATCATCATCATCATCATCATCATCATCATCATCATCAACAGGATTTCTAAACAAACTGATACAAAAACCATCAGTACATGAAATAATCTTGACCCTTACCTGGACAGGTGATGTGTTGTGTATTCTGCTCATTAGAGATCAAGTACTATCCACATAGGCGACATGTCTCCTTCCGACACCTCCGACACCTCGGCCCCCATGCCGATGACACAACTAACACCACAGTCTCCCATTCCACGACCCAGTGTGAGGAATGCTACGCTCAAGCTCAATAATGTTTGATAGTTTGCCTGTTCTAGCACCCGACTGACTTAGCAACTTAACTCAGGACAGGTGTGGATGAGTGTTGGTTAACAGCCCAGACATCTCACTCTTCACCTGCATCTCAAAACAAGACCCACTAAATCAAATATTTGTCTCCCCTGACAACCGATATTGACATAGTTACAGCAGAATTCACACTTAAACCTGGAGAAATGGTGGTTTATGGTTGACACTTCCACATAAAATTGCTGTCACCTTAGAGTGGTCCTACATTAGAATAAATCAAGTTTGATTGTGTCAAAGTTTTATTGCAAACATGAAGATAAAACACCATGTGAAATTCTTCGAAAGCATTGATGAAATGTACACACCTTATATCTCCATCCTTCTGTTGTCTTGACAAGGGCACTATGACATCACAAGATGGGAATATATATATGCACCACTTTGAACTGGCTTCCAAGGGGAAAACATTGTTACCTTTCAATTTCCATTGTTCCCAGCAAGATATTTGAAGCCAGAACTCAATGAAGAGTTCAAAGGGCATGAAATAGCAAACCTCTTGTCTGCGTTATACACCCAACATTCTCAGTCAACAATGTCATCACTGATAATTCTGCATCGACGCATATGCTAATTGAGCAAATACATTTCTGATAGTTTCTTTACAAATTTTTCATTACATCTGCATTTAAATTACCAAAATACATGATTGAAAAAACATTTAAAAATAAAAAAATTAACCTACAAATATTGAATGTTAATTGTCTTCACACTCTTCTTTAAAATTAAAAAAATACTGACATAGACAGACATGTCACTGAAAAAGAGAGCTTGTTTAAACTACGAAATGACTAATTGTAGATTGCCTTTCAATCCAAATTTGATAATTTGTAATCACACAAACATATGATTAGTTTTGCCTGTTGACACAAATAGAATGACTTCAGGTATACAAATCTCCTGGTACTAAACTTTGTGATGGTCATCAACGTCATCGTTAAGCCCTCCTTCATCACTAAACAATATCTAATGGTTGATCCTTTCACATACACAAGGCTGCTAAACTTCAAAGCAGTAGAATCTGCACTTGTTCAGTCGGTCATTCACTTGCACTTTCCCCTTTCTATTACCAACGGATGGTTTTGAATAATATTTTCCTTAATAAATCTATTATGCCAATCTTTTTATGGCTCTCTTGGGTACTAAAATAGCACTGAAGCATATTAACCTGATTCCGCAACACATTTCCATTGATCAGCGATATATCCAGAGAAAAGTAATCACCAGACTACCTAGCAATGGTAATAACAATCAATAAACTCAGATCTATCATCATTAATATCAACATTGATTAATCAGTCTGCAAACAAACGGGTGATACGTACACGTATCTACCGCTTTGCTAAGGGAGTATGGGGCCAGTATATATAATAGAGAAATCTCCCGAGAAACACTTCCTAGATGTATCAACCCAAATACTGACAAATGTGGGACAGGAAGGTGTAATAAATATCACACACCCTTTCATCTGGGGCATCTTTAAACTAGACATTTTCTAGTTAACTATACTTGCACGATTTTAGATAATACAGAAAGTCCTACATAAATGGACAAACATTTGTCAAGTAACATACTATGGAAATCTTATCTTAATATCTCTCCCACCCATACAAATTAATAGCCCCATAATACATCACCTTCCCATAAACATGCTCACTGCTGTGATCACAGTTCAAGGGAAGCAACTCTGCTACTCCTAGTTGTTTGTCTCTTCAGAGAGAGCCAGCATGGAAGCCATCAGTCATTATTGATACTACATATCCATCAATGAAACAAGCAGAATCAACAACTGACTGTCTTTTCCTCATCTCCTTTTCATATCTTACATTAATGGTCAACATGTTTAATAGATCAGTTTCTGTGACCTTTACGACGGTTAACCTCTCTTCCACCTTTCTACACCGCATTTATTTTTATCTACATTCAGAACTTAAACAAAGTAGTAAAGACGTCTTAATGTGCTGAAGTTGTTCTGTTGTAAACATCTGATGGTACAACTCCCTCATAAATTGGATACAAAACTACAATTACTGCTATGAACCGTTGCAGAACATTGATGCTTATTTTTCTATTAAATGCCATACCCAGCCATGTCTTGGCAATAGGATGGCAGTCAGTAAGTAGCTGAGCTTGGACCAGACAAACCAGTGATTCATTGAACATCATCACTCTGGACTTGTTACAAAAAGTAATGTGTAAAACTCCATAAATACAAAATCGTACTGATGTCAATTCTTATGAATAAATATGCCAACAATATTAACATAAGACGGCTTACTTACTGACTAACATACAAAACTGTAGAAAACAATACAAAATCAGCACCACCATTAAACACAATAATGCAAGGCCGTCCAATTCTATTGTCAACCAGCCGGGGAAACAGTAGTATGTTGGTGGGCAATGTATTTTTGTTTATGTAAACAAACACAAATGCCGCAAAATCACATTACAGTTGACAAAACAGACCAGGTGATCATGCCCACTGACTTGGTTGGTTGATTGCTGGTCACCATCATAAGCCAGATTGGCTCACATGATACCAATCACTAGAGTGTCTGGTCCACACTTGATTATATGCAGATTGCTATCACACTGAATGCCAATTACACAAAACAACCACAAAAACAGAGGGGCAAGGTTATGTTTCAGTTTCCAATCTAAAAAATCCCTTTTATCCTTTTCAGATTCAATTTCGGTACCAAGAAACATTTTTCAACACAAAAACATTATTTTTTTCCCAAGAATTTTCTGTCACACCCCAATAATACAATGATATAACTGAGTTTGAAAGAATGTTTTTGAAACACAATTTACAAAACGTCACATGCTCGTAGTGTCCTAGCTCCTCAATATATGCCTAAGACATTTATAAGAGACACTCCATGTCAAATTACTATATTGAGGGAAGAATTACAGGAATCCGCCACAAGACTGTCTGTCTGCATATTGTGCCTCCAGACATTGCGGCATCTAATGGCATATGAGGGTTGAGTAACATAGACACTAACAAAATCAGCCAGTCAAACATGACCAAGTACGATCAATAATCACTTCTCCCTATATGACTCACTTAGGATACACATCCCCTTTATAACGCTCAATCGAGCATGCAAATATCTATGCAAATGTTGCAACTTCGGCTAAATTACGCAAAATATAATGCGTTGATAATTCAATATTTTTACCAAAGCCTCAGCCCTTGCATATAATTAATTTCAACCATTTTCTCCAAATAGACATTTTGGCAACCTCCATCAAGATCAACCAGTGAATAAGATTACAGTAACTATGGAAACAACATAGGAAAGCCATATTTTTTCGAATCTCCTAATAACAATGAAAATGTTTTTATGCCAAGTAAAAGTTGAATCTCCATTGTTTAGTGGTGGGATGGCACACAACATGTTGATTGAGCTTCCTTCAAAATGGTAAATATCCCCAGACAAACTTAAGTCTGATTGCCTCATGGAAATTTAATGCATAACCGTATGGAAAGACTGCAGCATCAAGCTCCTCAGTAACAGGAAGTGTAAGGAATAGTAAATATGACTGCCCAGCTTCCCAGATTTATGGTGACCATCAACTACCTGCTATAACACTCATAACGCCTGAGTGTAAAATACACCTATAAATAGACCATATGCAATCCTTTGTTCGATGGCATAGATTTAAAGACACATTCTTTGTTGATTACTGAATAGCATTGAAAGGTCATGGTGTTTTTCAATAACAGTCATATATTTCATGAAAGCAAAGACCTATATTTTAATTATAGTGAATTCCAATGAAGTCATTTAGAACTGGTACTAACCAAATTTAAGAACAAAATATCAAACTGTTAACTATCAGTACTTCCGCACATACTAACAGAACATAACCATTCATCTTCCTCATAGAAAATGTCCTCATTATATATACATGTCTTGTAGCAATGCATGACAAAAGTATATCAAGATGAACCAAATCTGGGATTCTGTCCACAAAGCCTTCGTAGCTCTACGTCATTTGTTAGCCAATGATATAGTATAGAGAGTTACAATAGGTCATAACATTACGGATGCTTTGTGGATCTGGACCCTGATTCCTGCATTCTGGGGGAAAAATATTTGTGGTTTATTTATATTTTTGTGGATATTTTCATGGCACTGTTTGATCATTATTTGCGAAAAATATGCCATAAAAAATAACCATGATCTTATCTTCCATTGTACAGCATATTCAACCAATTCATACAATTGTTTCTGGTAGTCTAGACAACTTACTAGCTTAGATCGCAACCAGCTCCAGCTCAGGTTAGTATATGACTTCACTTTATCAATCTGTCTATGAAGCTGCCAGTTGATATGTAATAATATTCAGGACACATCCACTTTTTTCAGATACCTGACTTGAATTGCAGCCAGAAAAGTCCTGAATGCAACACAGCATGATTGGCCTATAAAGATGCTGCTTCCTAATGTGGAGCATGTTGTATTTAACTGGTACACTGTCAACACATATCGGGTAATTCAGACCATGGTCACTGTTCTCCATTTCCGTGTGGTGGTTGTTCAAGGAGATAAGCTGATGGGGTGGTCAGGCCTTGTGACTTGACTGGCTTCACACATTGAACCCATAACGGAAATTGAAGGCAGGCCTTTGGTGTGGTGAGCCAAAGTGTTAACGACATTAACCACCCCAGATTGCTGTACAGTCATATTCCCTGATTGCCCATCCAACACTTTCTTCTTTGAGTGGCATTCGTGAGTGCGACGTTTCGATACAGATTCTTGACATGCATGCTTGACAACGGTACAAGAATCTGTATCGAAACATCGCACTCACGAATAAAAAGAAGTTGTTATCCATAAAGTTTGTTCAATATTGTACAACACTTTCTTGACTACCAAATTCCCAGGTTTATTGAACATAAGTCCCCAGTTTCTTAAAAAGTTTATCTGATCTCTGACTGGGTGATAAAGAGTACGCAACACAACTCAATCTCCACACTTCAGCATTTCGGTCTGTCAAAGGCAGTGAAAGTTGTGTAAAGACTACTGTGTGGCTTCCCAGTCAGATCAGATGTCTCACGGTCCTATCCAGCCATCAAACATTCACATCATCAATGTATACAAACAGCAAATGTGACAGTCTGGTGACAACACGCTGACACAACGGAGGAAATAATGTGACAATCATGACTGACAATGCCATCAATTGTCCAAAACAAACGAGGAAATTTCAACAGTTTACACTAAGCATATTTTTTTCCATGTTGAAATAAGATGCCTCTTCATTTCCCTGGAGAAAACTGATCCTGACAGTGGCCTTTTGTGGTCTGTGGATTAAGATTACTGTGATCAAAGATGGTGGTTTTATTCCATGAGACAACGATGTGATGTATTGTACCCGACTTTCCATGGCTTAGATTGTATTGTGATGTTGTGGTGGTTGCTGGTGATCAAAGCAGGCACTGATGGTGAAGCAGCAGAGGAAGCCTTCTTGACATTTATCAATGCCATATGAAAAGTTAATTTTGGCAAGCAAGGTTACAGAGCACAGCATTTCAAAAATGCTGACGTACACATTCACCAATGATAATCCAGCAATTAGGTCTAACCATGTCATAATGTGCTATATTCCCCACCAAGAAAAATGTATGAATAATTCTGATATTCTTTAGGGCAGTGCATGCCAACTCTAGTTAAGACTAGGGGTAGCACAGTGGTTACAGGTTTTTCTCATCATGCTAGAGATCCAGGTTTGATTTCCCACATGGTTATAATGTGTTATGCCCATGACATTGCTGGAGTATTGCTAAAAGCGACGTAAAACCATTTTCAGTCACTCACACCTCCTGGTGTCGTTATTGGTACATTCATATAATTTTCACTGCTTTTGGAATATGTCAGATAATTGATACCGATTACACTCTATTATCTTTTACCATATTTATGTCAACAAGATTGTATGTTTTGAAACTTACATCAATCAGTATAGCCATCACCTTATTTCAAAGGACTATAGGATGTGCACTGGTCTGTACTCAGAGTATTTTCAGAACAGATAGTTTTAACATCTGCGAGATTTAATCTTACTTCCAAAAGGACAAAGAAGGGGATTAGGCTTTGCATTTACTGCCTTGGATACACAAAACATGCACTGAAAAATCCTTGAATGCAAGAAAAAAACAAACCTACACACATCCACTAGTAGGCCACTAAATCCATTTAATTTTGAAGCATACATCACAAATACTTTATTGTTGTTTTGTTTCTGTTACATCAAATCCAAGTGATGTCGTATATTCGCTGTTCAGATTTTTCAGTAAATTCGGAAATGAACTAAGTATCTCATGACGTCCAGTCTGTAAACACTTCACTGATTGGTTTAGAAAATCAAAGGGTGGTAACAACACAAACAGCTGGTTTACTGTTCAGTGTATTCAAAAAGCAAACAATGGGTGGGTTCATTCAGCAACTGAGGTCTGGTAAATATATGGCTTAAAATACACCATTTCAAGTCTGTATTTATAAAATTTCATGCACCCAAGGATATTCCAGTTATATCCTGCAACATCACCTTGACATCAGGTGTAATGCACTTTGGAACAGACAAACCCAGAAACATAAATGAAGTGAACACAGATTCAAAGCCAGAATCAATGATTTCTGTCATGCCCAAAGGACGAAAGTCTGCACAGCTGGTTGCAGTAGATGACAGTGCCCTCTGTGCCTCCTGACATTTGCACAATATCTAACCATGTATTCATTATTCATCGAAGTCTCACAGATCTATTATCCAATGTTTCCGTAGGGGATAGTCTAGTCAAGCTCTCACTGCACTAGACAGACCAGAGTTTCAGTTCCCATATAGATACAGCTTGTTGTGCCCACTCAGTATCTCCCTAGCCATGCCAACCCTTGCAGGTAAGGCCACTCATGTGTCTCTGCACCCAATCAAATAAGGTCAACATTTAGGGACGTTGCCACACGAAGACATTCTCCATGTTCAATGACTGAGCTGGAGACAAATACGTTTGAAAACTTGTATGGGCTTTTGATATTCTGTCAAATTAGCACATTAGAACAAATAATTTATCCTGTCCAGTAACGTCATGATTGCCTATATTGGACTCGGCCATTTCAGCCACTAGTCGAAAGATGAGTCTTGTAAAACTTATTCTGGTCTAGTAAAATCGGCTTAACTCTATTCCATCCATTAAGACAAGAATATCTTTGGAAAATAATGCCAAAATTCAAGTTGGGTTTGTAGACTCCAAAATAATTATCACAGATTCTGTCTCTCACTTGCCCAAAGTCCAAGTCAAGTTAAATTCTGTTTGGTCCAGTCTGCTCAGATATAATAAACTAGACACGATATAATTTCTATAAAAACTATGCATAGACTGATGTTCTGTCTAGTAGACTCAAAACTTCTTGGTACAAACTGCAGACTAAACGATCAAAATTCAAAGCTGTTGAAAACACTGTCATTGCAAGTCCAGGTCAATGGACTCAAACGTTTCTGGCCCAGACTGAGTGTATAAGGTATATTCAGACAGCCCTACACGGTGGCCAGCCTGAGAGTACCGGTATAAGGTATATGCACACAGCCCTACACGGTGGCCAGCCTGCGGAAGAAGGCAATATACATACAGCGCCAACAACGGTGCAGAGCATCCTTCATGTCTCTTTGATAGTTCCTCATGCCTGTCATAACATGCAAATATAATAAAATCCTGTCTCACATTGCCCTTAAGGGACAGTTCAGGGCAGATCAATACATATGTATCAAAACTACCCCTCCCAAACCTGGAACTGCCTCAGTCAGCTTGCATACAGACAGTGTTGTTGTCTGGACAGATTCGTGTTCCATCATGGTCCCAAACACAAGGCTTCACAACGCTGGGGACTTTTATATACAAAATTTCATAATGGTGTACAATTTACTGTCCCTCGTACTCCAGCCAAAATCTCATAAAAGTCGCACATAACTAGATCTAACAACATATCAATCCGTTTTCGGTATATGCAAAACAAGAAATGCTGTGATGACACACAAGCAGAACCAACTGTCCCATATTTCCATTTAGACAGAAATGATTTCACATGTTATACATCTTGACAGATTGTCCTATATTCTCGTACTCTTAACTATACCAAACATGTTTTTCCATACACAATGCAACCTATGTAGATATGGGCCGATGGCCTTCACTTCTGTAATAAAAGAATTGAAACAGAAAAAAAAAGAATTGAAACTATACCGAAAACTGAACAACTTCTGACAAAAGGATCAAAATTTGACTACCAGCTTGTGACCTTCCCCTTCAGGTCCCCCAAACAACATAGCACATGTGCGATTCTTGTCATGTACCTTCTGATTTTTTCATCACTTCCTGGAGGAACTTAATTCCAGCAACCCCTGAATGATGAACATCAACACATTAATTTTTTTTAAATCAATGCATTTGAGATACTTGAATTTGGCACCTTAAAAATTACATTGCACAAGACCTGTGAAGATCTGGTTTAGAATTGGTCTTCAGCAACCCAGGCTTATCGTAAGAGGCGATTAACAGGATCAGGTGGTTGGTTGACTTGGTTGACCAGATGTCATTGTTTCCCAATTAGTGCTGGAGCGATTAATCATTCAATCTAAGTCAAAATAAATTAGATTACAAATAAACTGATCTGACACTAGCAATTATCGATCTGACTAAATGTACCGATAACCAGCTCTAATTCCAATTGCATTGATCAATGCTCATGATGTTGATCACGGGAATGTGTGGCCCTGACTTGAGTATTGCTGACTTGACTGCAGCATTAAACAACCAACAAAACATTTCTCAACCTCTTAAGGCAAGAGGGAAGTTCTGTTCCTCCAGATGAAGCAAAATTTCTTTTCACTAACCTTGAAATACTTAATAAAGCACATTTTCATTTTGAACACGTCTGATAGCACTTTTTCATTTTGAACATGTCTGATAAATTAATACTTCCAAGAAGTCTAAAAAGACACTTGTCTCATACAAGTTTAGATTATTGGCTGTTATTATTATGTATATAGAGTATATATTCATTGTGTATCAAACATTTAAACTAAAATACTTCATACTTTTAATAGGACACTGAATCTCAGTCTGGATTTATTATACATGATTGTAAGGAGGTTGATTCACCTTGGAAAATATGTCCTATTACGTGGGTGTTGGATAATGAGATAACCATCATCAAACAGTAGTGATGGAGACATGGATCTGTGACTAATTTTATCAAGACAGCCCAAATGATTATTCTTCTACTGTTACATCTAATCTTTATAGAGTGAGTAAGTATGGTTTTCCGCCGCTTTTAGCAATATCCCAGCAATATCATGGCAGGGGACACCAGAAATAGGCTTCACACACTGTACCCCTGTGGGGAATCAAACTCGAGTCTTCAGCGTGATGACCGAACGCTTAAACCATTTACCTACCTCACTGTCCCTAACCGTTAACGAACAAAAGATCAAGTAACTTAAAAATAAAGGCATATTATTTTGAAATAATGATTGATTAAACATACAGATAAGGCTGTTGTAACAGCAGTAATCAGCCTGCTTTCATCTCAATGGGGATGCTGACATTACTTGGTGCCTCCATCATGCGTTACACTGATTCTGTCTCTACCTATCAGCCTTGATTCACTTCAACTTGAGCCAATGTCAGCGTAATTTCCTTCAGCACTGTTATGCATAGTTATTGCATAATGATAGCAGTGTTATACATAGTTATTGCATAATGATAGCAGTGTTATACATAGTTATTAATGATAGCAGTTTTGTTAAATAATTGTATTGCATAATGATAGCAGTGTTATACATAGTTATTGCATAATGATAGCAGTGTTATACATAGTTATTGCATAATGATATTTGATTAATGACAACAGATAATCACTGATGAGGAAGTACTAATAATCAATATGAATGTTCATATTGATTCAGTAAGCCAACACCACAAGAAGGTAGATAGCTAGCTCCTATAAACTTGTACAATATTTGGTTTGGTCTGATGTTTAATGCTACAATCAGCAATATTCCAGAAATACGACAGTGGACTGTAAATAACTGAGTCTGGATCAGACGATACAGAGAGCGAGTGAGTGAGTGAGTTTAGGTTTACGCCGCACTCAGACAATCCAGGGAAGACATCATTGATCTATATAACTGAGATACAATGACGCTTATTAACAAAATCAGTGAACCTGAATACCCAAACAAAAATCTTCTGTAGTCTCTTGCAAACAAGGGTTACTGAAAATAAATAGCTTGTTAAATAAACACAATCAACACTAGTTGTACATCCAACTCTTGGACTTGTACAACAAAGAAAATCTTTGTCTACACTGGTCAGTATCGTGTTCTGTTATCATGACAGGCCACTCAGCAGGGGGCCAAGCTGTCTAGTTTTAAGTTCCACTATCATACTTCCCTACAAAGAACGGAAACCTTTCAGAATACATTTCCCTTTGTCGTCAATGAACAGCTGCCATGAAGCTGCCAAACAAAACTAGAGTGCTCTCACACAAATACCTAAAGGAATTGCTTAAATAAATATGTTCATTATGTCTTAGTACATTAACCCTTTACTGCCCAGTTTTATGCCAAACAGTATCCAAGGTATATTACAGTGGTTGTCAGGGCAGGAACTGATGGTTAATAGCATGAGCACCAGGCCATGCTCTTGGTGAACAATGAAACACTTTCAGCAAGGTCAAATATCGCAAAGGCCAAATTTCGACAGATCCTTAGGCTAACATCTGGCCTCAGAATAAACATTGTAAAGTTGCTGAATATTAGATAAAGGAAAGATGTTCCTTAAAAGCTGCAGTAATGTAGTAATACTTTTCAAGTTATTGGTGGAACAAAATAAAAATTAAGTTCAAATCTTTAAATTGCTGTCATTCTTAGGGGAAAAAAATACAATTTTGCACTGCACCTTAGTGTTAATGAAGAAGGTGGTCGCATCACATTTGAAAACAATCCAACCAATAGTTTTCAAGTTATTGGTTGAACAAAAATATCTTTGGATGGAGGGAAAGGCGGACAGACAGAATTTCTTGGTATAATCAAATACCCCTGACCTTTTTAGGTCCTGGTCTTAAAAACAAATAACTGACTGTATAAGACTTACACAGTTTTCGTGTTACCTGCATCTGACATTAAAATACATGGTTTCATCAAACATTTTTAACATTTGATAAATAATTACAGCATTCTTTTTTCAGTGGAGAAAAGTGCCCCTATATTCTTAGTAGAATATTCCAGTCATCTGGTTCCAGGAACACACACAAGGAGAATGGTTCTATACCTCTTCAAGTAAATTGATGTAAATTTGGTTAACAGTCTGTTCACGACACAGTTCATCACCATAGCAACCATAAACACAATTACTGAAACAGAACCATTTGGTCATGATTATGGAAAGTATGGCAACACGATTACAACCTTATATGTAAACTGAAGTAAAAAATCTTTAACTTTTAAGTTTAAAAACACGAACGGATGTTTCACCTTATGTTCACCATTCTCCACTATGTGCAGGTGAGTGAGTGAGTGGATGGGTTTTGGGTGAGTGAGTGAGAGGATGGGTTTTGGGTGAGTGAGTGAGTGGATGGGGTTTGGGTGAGTGAGTGAGTGGATGGATTTTGGGTGAGTGAGTGAGTGGATGGGGTTTGGGTGAGTGAGTGAGTGGATGGGTTTTGGGTGAGTGAGTGAGTGGATGGGTTTTGGGTGAGTGAGTGAGTGGATGGGGTTTGGGTGAGTGAGTGAGTGGATGGGAGAGGATGGGTTTTGGGTGAGTGAGTGGATGGACTTTTGGGTGAGTGAGTGGATGGGTTTAGGTCAGAGTGAGTGAGAGGATGGGTTTTAGGTCAGTGAGTGAGTGGACGGGTTTTGGGTGAGTGAGTGGATGGGTTTTGGGTGAGTGAGTGGATGGGTTTTGGGTGAGTGAGTGGACGGGTTTTGGGTGAGTGAGTGAGTGGATTGGTTTTGGGTGAGTGAGTGAGTGGATGGGTTTTGGGTGAGTGAGTGAGTGAGTGAGTGGACAGAGCTGCATGTTGTTGTTGGTATTCAGCCATTTCAGTACACTTACAGTCCTGCTGATGACACTGAAGAGCCTGGGTGTATACTTCTTGTGTCATATCAATATTGGAAGGAAACCCAAAGTGATGTAGATATTGACTAAAGTGAATTTGAAAACTGATCATAATTGGATTTTATCAGGGATAAAGTTGATCCTTTGCACCTAAGGGAAATGACTGTACAGTGTGCTGCATCTTGGTCCACTGGCGCCGTCCATGTTGTCTCCAATACAGGTTACTGCGTTCCCCAGAAAAACAAGAACCAAGAAAGTAACTACTCTGATGTTGGATATATAGAAACAGTTGTTTCATGATGCTGACACAAGATAAAATAAATACCAATAAAAATCAACTGTCAACCATGAATCTAAATCAATTGTTCAGAGCTACCAACCACCTTTTGAGTGTGTGGTGGGTTTTTTCAGCTTCCATGCAATATATATACATAAAACTCAACTGTATCAGAAACAAGTTCTTAACTACATTAACATCTCAAGACACCTTTCCATGGCATCAAATTACAAGACAATAATGCCAGACCTTTTGTTTGGTGAAGAAAGATAAATTGTGTGTGTATTTGTTCCGGAGATAGTACCAAAGTAGCCACCTCAGTGTAATGTATATATAGGCAGTGACTCAGCTGATCGTATCGATCTGTCCACAGCCACCACGTTCCAACACAAGTAACTTTCATGATAAAAAATGTCAGAAAAATCAATGTGGTTGGTCTGAGATGTCTAGATGGGACCTGTCTCCCCGCAGGCTGATGGAGTTGGAGAGAGTTCACACAAGCCCAGTGATTACATGATAAAGTTAAATGTCGTCTTATTAATTGCCTATCCTGTTCTTGCATATTTCAACCTATTGATCGCAGATGTGCCGACACACTTCAAGCAAATTATTTGATGAGATTTTCAAATTATTTGATGATGTTGTAATAAGTACCTTAATATGTTCCACAAGCAATCTGATGTCCGTTGTCATTTACATAGAAGTGACTGAGAGAAGCTGTCAAGTGTATATGTTTAAAGAGTCTGCTTGTTTAGCAGCTGACAGACTGACTGACTGACTGAGTTTGGTTTTACACCGCTTTTAGCAATATTCCAGCAACATCACAGCGGGGGACACCAGAAATGGGCTTGACACATTGTACCCATGTGGGAATTCGAACCCAGGTCTTCGGCGTGACGAGCCAACGCTTTAACCACTAGGCTACCCCACCGCCCAGCAGTTGTCAGATGTTATTGGACAATGTGCATCTATCTACTTGGAGCAGATATAAGATTTGAGATATAACATGCTAATTTAGAATACTGAAAAACCCTTTGAGATATTTGCTCATCCAAATTCATGAATATCATCACATGAAACTGACGGAAAGGTCAACCAATGTCCTTCAAGTGTCTTCAGTTAAAGTTTCATGAATTTCTTTCCAGTTTATCTTCAAAGGTTTCTGGAAAAGTTCAAATCAAAGAAACCAAATGCATCAACAACGGGGAAAACGAGTCATTTTATCAGCAATCATCTGCGTAATTGGAATATAAGCGAAGTTTCAAGAGCGATGAGAAAACCTTTCATAGCACAAGTCCAAGACCCGGTTTCACAAAGCAATCCTAACTGTAATACTGTAACTCAGACTAAACACAGTTATAGCAGTTTGTTGCTTTGTGGAAAGAGGTTTAGCTTTATTTAGGTCAAGTATATAGGCATGACATTTCATCTCATCATGGGGTGGGGTAGCCTAGTGGTTAAAGTGTTTGCTCTTCAAGTCAAAGACCCAGGTTTGATTCCCCACATGGGTATAATGTGTGAGGCCCATTTCTGGTGTCCCCCGCCATGAAATTGCTGGAATATTGCTAAAAGCAGGGTAAAACCACACTCACTCACTCACTCAGTGTGGGATGTAATCCATCAGAAGACTAGCCTGTGCAAGGTGATGGTGCAGGATTATCAGCATGTTTGTAATTCTAACCAACCCTTCAGCTACTGTACAGAAATCCACCAAGCATTCAGACACTGTTGTAAACCTCTAGAGTTAAAAATAGTCATAGAACAAGCACTTATTGCTTTCATCCCTGGAGGCGAAAAAACAGGGTTACAAATATGAAAAGCAAGTTATTGATCACATTAACTCAATCCTGCCAAATCACTAGTTTCGGACCACCTGATTTTTGTCTGTCTAGTCAACTCTAAAGTGACTGATTAATGAGAAGATCTGGTCAAATTATTTTTCATTCAGCAATAATCTGGTTACATCAAGTCTGTCTTTACATACTGAGGTCTGGAACAGACAAGCCAGTGGTTGATAGCACGAGCAGTCACCTACACCAGGAGGGGTACTGGGGAACTACTAGAATCACCACAGGGACAGAAACAGCGCACAAAGGAACTGAGCGTATATCATGGTGTTTTCTTTATATTGTCCATCTTTTTTTCCACAAATAAATCTTTTACCATGAAACTCTAGGGCATATCATTATCAGTTTGAAAATTGCAGTCATGGTTTATATTTCTTAATATGGGGTCGGTGGGTAGCTTAATGGTTAAAGCTCGTCACACTGAAGACCTGTGTTCGATTCCACACATGGGTAAAATGTGTGAAGCCCATTTCTGGTGTCCCCCACTGTGACATTGCTGGAATATTGCTAAAGGGGCATAAAACCATACTCACTCACTCCAGTTTCAAAAACATTGAACAGACTGGATACCATTATCCATTTTCACTCACTTTGACATAAACAATGTGAGCTTAAGTTTTATAACCTGTCATGGAGACGTTATTAGATGTACAAAAGACCCGTGAAGGTCCGGGTTAGAATATTAATCTTCAGTAGCCCATGCTTGTTGTAAGAGGCAACTAACGGGATCGCTGACTTGATTGACACGTCATCGGTTCCCAATTGCGCAGATCGATGTTCATGCTGTTGATCACTGGATTGTCTGGTCCAGACTCGATTATTTACAGACCGCCGCCATATAGCTGGAATATAGCTGAGTACGGTGTAAAAGTAAACTCACTCACTCAATCATATGTACAAAAGAAACTGTGGACACAGAACACCATGTGAATGTATCTCCTCCATGCAAGAGTTGATACAGTTATGCATGTATTAACACCATATCTGTCTCAGCTCATAACAGCCAGGTCCTCTCAGTGCAGAGTTGGTTACACAAAGGACCTTGACTCTGCTGTCCCACTGCCAACATTGCCGTGGCATAACATCAAAGTGATACACTGTAATACTAGATACTGCAGGGATTACCACACATAACTATCTAGCTGGTGTGTAATGATGACTTCATCTACCGTATTTCCCATAGTATAACTACTATCAGAGTGTCATCAGCCGTCCTCAGTGGTCCATTCATATATACCTAAAAACCTCGTTTGACTTTTACACCAGGTGGACAGAAATCTATGAACAGTCAAGACTGGGTATTCTTGTGCTTACCCTTTGTATATATTTAAA
This sequence comes from Haliotis rubra, assembly GCF_003918875.1. Classification (NCBI taxonomy): domain Eukaryota; kingdom Metazoa; phylum Mollusca; class Gastropoda; order Lepetellida; family Haliotidae; genus Haliotis; species Haliotis rubra. The sequence goes on from NW_025765270.1 coordinate 530,645, forward strand.
TTATATAATGACACACTCAGTATATTCCAGCAAATATGACAACTATATTACGTTTTGACTGTATGAATATATTTGAATATATTTAAAACCATATGGGGATTGTGGGTTTGATTCAATCCCATGACCAGGTTCCGTGCTTGCATGTCATTGTACATTGCCTACTGCTGGAAGATACATAAGTCTGCAAGTCGGCTACTATTTTCTTTTTAGACAAAGATTTTCTGTATATTTCACTCTGCCACTGCCAGTGATATACATGCTTGAACCTCATCCAAACACCAAATTCACGTTCTGACAGATATTATTGTATTAACCAAAGAAATCATCATATTTTACTCGTGATACTTCATGTTCATTCCTTCTCTGATCTTCAGCATAAATTTCTCTGATCGGTACCAGATAACCTTTGATAACCCAATAATCTATCCCATCCATTCTCCATGGCCCATGGCAAGCACAAGCAAAGATGAAGTCATCACGTAAAGAAATTAATTCCTTTTCCTGATGAAAATAGTTCCATGCATGACCATGAATACAGAATCATGAAAAAATCTCTGCTATGCTATTCAACAACATTGTTTTCTCTTCTTCTAGGCGTTTTCCCCACGATAATCGTGATGGGGCAGTAACCGTGGTGACCTACTGACATACACGCCATCTGGTGTTGAGTTTCTCTAACAAGGGAACACTCTGTAGGTAAGGTGTTCCCCATCCACTCACTGGCATCACAGATGGTCGGTGTACTGGGTGCTTCCTGACTTTGGGAAGAATGCTGCCTCGCAGATGGCATAAGAAGCTGCCGACATTGTCAGCATTATTCATCAGCATTGTTCACAAAAAATGCTCGAAGGATCATAAATGTAATGCAAACTGCAGAAACCAACATTACCTTTTTAAAGGCGTTACATTAGTGAGTCATATCAAACCAATTGTTCCTATTTTTTCAAATCATTTAGAAAAAGTCTGATGTATGGTTACTGAATTTCAGTGACCTTGACTTTCAAGTATCACAAACATGACACAAGGGTCGGCATCAGATTTATCACAAACAATAATTAGCAAGTCATATTATACCAGAGACCATACAATAGATTATATGGTCTCTGGTTATACTACATATATTTTTTTGTTTCCAAAATTTAAATTTATTGGCAATAAGAAATGATTTAACGCAAGTTTGTGAATTTTAGCTACATGTAAACGTTAAAAAAATAAACAGTGGTAATGGCTCATTTCAGAGTTCACTGGGCACCTTGACACAAACTACCATGATACAAAAACACACAGCAGAATCGATCCAAGTTTAGATAGCCAAGCTGCTGATGTTGGCATCAAAGTTTAACTAGATAGATCCAGGTACAGTTAGAATTAGGCTTGTAGACAGCAGCTCTATTTTGCAGCCTTGAGGTGAAGCAAATTTCAGGATAACAAGGAGTTGACAGATTGAGCTCTACATACAACACCAGGGCATGACTACACACCTGACCAAGAAAAACACATCTAAGGCTACTTGGACAAACAGTTTTTGATGATTTTAATCTCAACAGGAAGATGAAGATTATTATTAAGGAACTTATGAAACAAGGATAGATCATCCTATCATCTTCAGAAGTGGAGTGTCTGAAATCTGGTGATGGAGAATCTCATTTGTTTCCAAACTTATCGCCTCTGGCGTTGAACTATTATGGCTTTAAGGCTGTTTATGGCACCGCGGCAATCGGCAATATCAGGATGTCTGGCAGGGGTTGCCCATATTTAGGTGAAGAGAGATCTGATTTACCATCCAATATATACAGTATCTCGAAAGATGCACAGAAGAAATGATGAATTTCCTATCCCAGCATACTGATGAGGAAGTTATGGTGGCGTATTTCCTATCTCTATTAAAAAATAAACAGTGGTAATGGCTCTAGCAGCGGAGTCGTGTTGGTGAACTCTGCGTCAGAGTTCACTGGGCACCTCGTGTTGACACAAACTACCATGATCACGAGAGGCTTCGTGAGTCCTGGCCCAAAATCGCACTAGGGATGAAGAAACCCACAGCAGAAGGCCCCTTCCAGCGAAGAGCTGGCCATCTAGAGTCCAGTGGTATGATTTGGCCCTCCATCGCAAACAAGGCTGAGCTGCGGCGATGGGATGTCACCATGGGGAACAGGACCTGATTTTAATCTAGTAAACGACTAAATATCAACAGGAAGATGAAGATTATTATTAAGTGAACTTATGAAACAAGGAATGATTTACAAAAATGAGGCTTGAAAAAGTGAAAGTTGAAAGTGGGGTATTCTGTCTCACAGTCCCTGAACCACATTATTTCCCCTACTGCCAAGCTCTCCCTGCAATGCTAAAGCCCTATATGAAACAAGTCTAGATTTCCCCAGGTACTGAATTTCCCATCTCACTGAGGCTCCTTTTCTATCAAATTTATATATATTCAGAGACTAAGCGTCAGTCTAAAACCTGGGCCCCATTCCTGAAAGCAATCATAGCGTTAAGGTGATCGTAACTCCCATACTTTAACATAGACTTACGACTGTCGTAGCGCTACGATCGCTTTGAGGAACAAACACAACAGCCACAGCATTTTCTGTTAAACGTTTGGATCCAATCACACCCTCTGTATCACCAGGAAGGAATCAAAATGTACACATGCGTTACATGACTGTAGAGAGTAAACAATCAAGTTAGACCAGACAAGCCAGTGATGGGCATCTCTAGTCTGAGCAATGATCCCTGTTGTCAGCAAGCCATCAAACAAATCCACCTGACCCAGTGAGTGAGTGAGTTTAGTTTTACACCTCCCTCAGCAATATCATAGCTATATGGCGGCAGTCTATAAATAATGAGTCTGGACCAGACAATCCACTGATCAACAGCATGAGCATCAATCTACGCACTTGGGTTATGATGACATGTGTCACGAAGCATGGATTACTGAGGATCAATTCTAACCCACATCTTCACGAGTCCTGACCCAGTTAGTACGACAACATAATCACAGGTTCCTGGATACCTGTTCTAATCCAAAATCCAAAACTACCAGTGAAACAGGTTCCTAGCCGATCCATCTATATATAGTAATGGCATATAATAAAACCTGATGTTGACATTTATAAAGCATTGAGTAACAGTATTCTCCTGACAATGACAACATCCTCAGAGACGACACTATTCAGCAATCAGTATCTAATGGCTCTGGACACATCACAACCAATATGCCTATTATCCAGACTGATTACCCTGACAATGACAGGCCCTCAGCAGGATGAATATCGTTTATACACCAGGCAGTAATAAACAACAATTCTCCAACAACAATCAAACCAAACAGAAAGAGGATACTTTACTGCAATAAATCAATTCTGCTTATCTTCGCTGATGAGGAACACCAACAATTCCCTCCAAAGGTTGAAGTTTTATGTGACACTTCTCATTACACTGATATTACAAAGTCCGTTCCAATTTGGCACATTTTCTAATCTAGTGGTTATTGTGTTGGTTCATCATGCTGAAAATCAGGATCATTATTGTTTGTGTGCCTAATCCACTCTCAGATGGCTGAATTATAAGCATAAACAGTAAAACAAGACACTCACTCAGAGTGAGTGAGTGAGTGAGTGAGAGAGTGTGTGAGTGAAGTTTTACCCGCACTGAGCAATATTCCAGCTATATGGCAGCGGTCCACAGACTCCACACGGTCGGAAACTGTATGGGGTAATGTCTGAAAGATTCATGTTATGTGGACTGCAAATAATCAAGTCTGGATCAGACGAGCCAGTGACTGACTATATGATCATCCATTCGATCTCCTTTGAACAGCACACATAAGATGCTGGGGACCAATTCTAATGCTGGATTCCCCAAGAGCGAGGGTATATGCCTTCACAATTATAACTCTGGGATTGAAATAGTACTTACTTTGCATGGCACGTTAAATATTGAAATGGCATGGATGAAATATTTTCAATTTGTCCTACCTGCACGACAAAAATTATAAAAATAATAAAGGTGTGACTATACAGAAATTTCACGATACGATACATATCGCGATATCTTGGAACAATACAATTCGATTCGATGCATATCACGATATGCTTTCTTTAGTTATTTTCTCTAAAAAATCATATTTTAATAGCAAGAAGTTTTGACATAACCGTCAATATCTAATGAAAATTAACAATTTTAAGGTCAACGATACATATCACTTATCACATATAAAAACGTATCCATATATTTATCGTCAGATAAAGTATCACAATTATCGATACTACGATATATCATCACAGCTCTAAAACATAATACACACCATGATTTGTTTAATGAAAAATGTGATAAGTTTGATAATATTCAAGGCCTATGTTTGGCCCCCATCAAACTGTGGATCGGTGGCACTCTCAATGTCACTGCTTAATGTGGGCGTGGCCAATTTGAATGCCAGTCCGCATTACAGGAAACCCTGTGGATTGGAAGATAACATAGTTTGTGGGTTAGCTTAAGGAACCAGGAGAAATAAAGCTGTACTATTCTTGCAGTCTTGCTAGTGTCTAGGATCTAGGAAATCCAGCTCTCAAGTTTACAGGTTTACATGATGTTTACCTATTTTATTTAACAATCATTGAATGAATTGAAATGACACAATTGTTGCAATGTTTTAAGTTTAATTGGATCGTCAATAGGTATGGGCAAGCTTATTTCCACGAAGGCACACATGAATTATCTGTCTGGTGCTCTATGGCACCTTTAAAACAAATTGCATTTCTATCACTTTAAATATATGAATTCAAGCTCAGTAAAATCTCACTCACTCACTCACTCTGATATAATCATATCAGCTTTCTGAAACAGTTCTTCTGTTATATTTACCATTTTATTTATCATTGTGTGCTATCAAATGCAGTATGTGTCACCGATGTGAATATTTTCCACTGAAAAAAATACAACCCCATACACATTTTGCTTTGACAAAGTACCTATGCAAATGCCACGGCACAGAAAAAAAAATTGCCATTAACTTTCATGTTAAACTACAAAAATCAGATGTGCTGATCTAGTGTTCAGCTTGTTCATAATAGTGACAACTTGTAAGCTTCGACAGTGATTAGTTGATTGCTAAGATCATCTAATGTGACCTTCTAAAGAAGGTCTGTCAGATCTTCACACAGATAGGTGCTGAATCACAGTATAAAAGACGTCATTTTAATTAGTGTTGGGAATTGGTTAAAATCTCACAATTGATGATTGGTTCAATACCAACGACCAATCATCGAAAAAAATTGGTTAGCGTCATTTTTTAGATTTTCCTATTCAGGTTGTAGTTGCAGATAAGTATAAAGAAAAAACATTTGGTTCTCTGTTGTTGTTTTTTGTCTTATTTAAAAGTGCACAAATTACATTTGCATATTTCACATCCAGTGTAAAATGATTCAGTTCTAGTGTAACATAAACTTCCCAGATTCTTAAAGAAATATTCAGTCATGACTTTTCAGAAAGTGAAGTGAGTTTTCTAAGAATTAAACACGTTTTCCGGCCCTGACAGCATCCTAGATATGTTCCATCATCAAGTATTTCAAATTGTATTACAGCGGTTCCAAAATTGTTTGTGTTCGATTATGAGAAAATGTGATCGATTGCTTGGTCGTTTGGCCACTGCGACCAATCTTTGACTATTTAAATTAAACGGAACACCACTAATTTCAATGTTCCTTGTCAGCAAGTTCACAGATTTAATGAAAGGCTCACATCAAGAAAAGAGGTACTAACTTTCCAGGATAGTTTGATTGGAAACAAAATACAGCTATTCCATCTTATAATGTTCCAAAAGAATTCTGGTAAATACAAAATAACCATGTAAGGGCATATGTTACAAAACTATTTTCAACACAGAGTAGAAGTTAAAGACTCATATTTCTGTCTTAACATTGGGAATTAAAGTTGAATACCACATGTGACAGCTGACTGATGCTATTTCTTTGTGGAATGGTTTTGGAATTCTAATCAAACGTATGACAAGAATTACCTTTACAAAAACTTTATGCCTGAGGACTATTTTTCCTTTTATAAGTTTGATTCTGGTCACATGTCACATTATTCACTTCCAAAATGTTCAATGTTCTCCCAAAAGAGGTAAACGAAAAAGAGACTTAAACCAACTTCTACAAGTCAGTTCACTCCAACACACTGAAGCTTGAACATGGAGGGTAATGTGAGTGGAGCAGGTGCCCCCTTCATCTTCCCAGCATGCACCATCCATGACTAGCATGCCTTAAGCTATAATCAATATGCTTCACACATACCACCTACTACATGGCCAGATTTCACAATGCTGGGATGAGACCTAGATCTGGAGAACCCATGTCAACGGATGTCATATATTCCCGAACGGAAAGGATGGAGCTCCTTATGGCTATCTTGGGAAACCAATATTGTCACACCGTTATCATGGCTATGCTGCAACCTTTAAATATCTACGTTGATAAATCCTTAAGTTCCCTAGTAACAATTCCCAATGAAATCAAATATTACGATTTTCTCATCACAGGCTATTTTTGAGATTAGCTAAAGTAAATATTTTGAATATCTTCTCTTAAAGGAAACCATCCTTTTTCTCAAACAGGGCGTCTGTCAACCTTTCAAGTTTTTTTAAGGGCACTTATTTTTTTTAAACTGTTATGTCAGTAGGTCATATTTTAAATACATTCTTTATCAGAATTTGCAACATGTATTTCTGTTTACCAACATTTCATACCTTCTTTCAGAAACAGGTATTTGTTTTCATGGTTAACTTTGACCTCATGCATATTATGATTCTAAAATATTTCACAAAGCATGTTCAAATCACACTATTTAAAGAAGTATTGATTCTTAAACAAAATCTTCCAGAAAGTGCTCCACAAATCTCATCCAGGTGCCACTTCATGTGAAGATCTTACACCTTTTAAAGGAGATCTCTCTTGGGGTTTTTCCAGCAAGCACTGTATAGAGGGTCTTATCCAGTAGACATTTCTTAAAGGAGATCTCTTTTGAAGATCTTCTTAAAGGGTCTCATGTAGTAGACACAGCTTACAGAAACATCTTTGAGATCTTCCAGGATTGACCGCTAAAGGTGACAACTCAAACAGTACTTGCAAATAGGTACTTCTTAAAGGTCTTTCAGCAACACTTGATAAACATTGTACAGTAAGGACTTCAAAAAGGATCTCCTTCCATTGACTCCATTTAACTTATTAAAAAACCTTTCTCATTAGGATTCATCCCTGACAGCCATTTTGTACAGTACATGTCTACGCTCCATTACAGAAGTGCTCCCTTAAGAAATAACTGAGATGGAATAACTTCATTGCACTGGTCCCAAATCAAGACAATCACGTAAGAGGTTCCACTGGCCAAGGCATGATTGTGCCTTTATCCAAGTCAGGGCCAGAGTATCACATGTTCTTCTGTCTTGGGTCTCAATTTCATCTCAGTCACTACTCAAATATCAAAAACACACAGCATGATACTCATCAGAAAATGTACCAAAATTACTCTGAACTTCAGCTAAACTCTGATAAGAATTGGATACACATGTATAGGGAACAAGCTTCATTTCTCACAGCCTTTGCCGAATGAAATATAGGCATACTAATGAAATAAAGTCTCCTTGCCCAAATTATACCTTTACCATTGCACAGATTGTTTTTCCGGTATAGATTATCCGTACAGAGATTTTACCCTTGAACATTCACAAGTAGTTCTAGGATTGTCAGCATCTTATTTTTCACCCTTCCCAAATCTTATATCATGCTTACACACACGCACGCATGCACGCACGCACACACACACACACACACATCCCTAACTTCCAAAACAAATCATACATTATTGATTTTTACATCTCTCTTTCCCTGCCAAGACTGACTAATCCTAAACAATGTTGAAATTTAAAACTCTGATTTAGGAAGAAATAGAACTTTATCTTGGCATTGAGCCCTCTTCTACCCCAATAAAGTTGTGAAACAGTTTTGCGATATCTCCTGTGCTTGGTCATTTTTTCATGACACCATCCGTAATCTCATTGGACCACCCCTCCTTAGAATAATTACCAGTCTCTTATCTAAACTGCATATACATGTCTTCAAACTTGCACGACACAAAACTGACATGATTGAAAGGACCCTGTCTTTCACTCTTTTGCAGTTGAATAAGAAAAGAAAAGACAAGGAAAAATATAGCTGACATGAATAACAAAAACAAGAAGCAGAGACGAGGAGTTCTAAAACACTAAAAGTGAATCACGTCACAAAAGAATGCATATCAAACCAAGATAACCTGACACTGTCAAAATGCAGCCATGTAAAAAATGACATGTGCCAGAACAGTGTTGATCTATACCAGTGGAAACTGTTCCGACTATCCTGCACTGGCTCTCACCATGAGAAATGGTTGGGTATTGTAATCCCCTGACAACTAGTGGTATCCTCCCTACTTGAGTCTTAGCTGGTCAATTAGCTAAATGGAGGTGGTCATGTTACAGGGACGCTGTGAAAACACAGCATGAGCTCATCTGGGCTGATGTGTAGCCTCCCTGCTGATGATCAATGCATTGAGAAACATGTCTGTGAATCCATGCTAATTACCTCCCTTGGGGATGTGGTTGGACCAGACCAGCTTCTGTTGGGCCAAATAAGGGGTCAAGCTACATTCGGGGTCCATGTCTTCAACTTTACTGTGGTAGATGATTCTGGATGAATTTTAGACCTGTCTTTTTTCACAAAGTGATCTTACTCGATGGCTAATTCCCATAATTGATGTCGTACAAACTAACAAGTTGTTTGTTCCAGTGCTGAATTACAAAAGAAAACCTTCCCAATTTCAGGATTTTGCTTTTTATTTTCATGTTTGACCCTACACTTAGCCATATTCCAGCTTTATGATCGCACCCAGTAAATAATTCAGACTAGACCTATCCAGTGACAGTAAAACTTTGAGTCATTATGTACAAAGTTGGGGTAGTACCCCAAGTCAACAAGCCAATGTAGGTGATACATTTGGTGACCTTTTTACAACAAACATAGGTTGCCCATATTATATGAAGTTCTACATCTCAGAATTCATAAAATTAGGTTTAGGCAGCTGGATTAGTGTCTTTTGTTGATGTTAACTGACTGACTGACTGAGTTTGGTTTTACGCTGCTTTTAGCAATATTCCAGCAACATCACGGCGGGGGACACCAGAAATGGGTTTCACACATTGTACCCATGTGGGGATTCGAACCCGGGTCTATGGCGTGACGCGCCAATGCTTTAACCACTAGGCTACCCCACCGCCCCTTTGATGTTAACATTAACATGGCCCAAAGCAAGTGGCCTAGGCTAGTTCTTTGTCTCTGAATATAGATCAGTTTGATAGAAACACATCAACTGAAAATGAGCCCCAGTGAGATGGGAATTCAAAACCTGAACCTGAGGGAATCTAGACTTAGCATTGCAGAGAGGGCTGAGCGGAACGGAAAATAATGTGGTTCACGGACTGTGAGACAACAAGTGGTCATGCATTCCTCTGTGTGACCTGCTGGGTGAAATTCTGATCATTTATTGTTTTCTTCCAATACTGACAGGACCCGTGAAGATCCGGGTTAGAACTGATCTTCAGTAACCCATGCTTGTTGTAAGAGGCGACTAACGTGATCGGGTGGTCAGACTCGCTGACTTGGTTGACACATGTCATCGGATCCCAATTGCGCAGATCGATGCTCATGCTGTTGATCAATGGATTGTCTGGTCCAGGCTCGATTATTTACAGACCGCTGCCAAATATCTGGAATATTGCTGAGTGCGGCATGAAACTAAACTCACTCATTCCAATACTGACAGATCAGGAATGTTTGGGAACAAACTTATGTAATACTGCATTTCCTCATAGTTGTAAAGATAAATCATGATTATGAACTCTGGATAAAAGTCTGAATTAATTATCTAACACGTAATGATAGTAATTTTAAAATTATAAGATTTTGAAAGTCACTAGATTAAATTGCCACAGCCATATACCTGATGGGCACAAGGCTAGCCGTATCTATAACAACAACAGTGACTTCAATGGAAAAGAAATAAACCTTTTCATCACACTCATTTGCTATTGGTGGCCTATTCTTTTCCACCACTGACTTGACAATGGTGTTACTGCTACGGTAACATCTTGGCCGACTTAAGTGTTTGGAAAACAGAAAGGAACAAAGAAAACAAAGCCTACATTGAGACCCAGTGAATCCTATATTTCTTATCTTGGATAAGACGCCAGAGATACAAGTATTGACCCACTTGTTAGCTCAGGTTCTCAGTAAAATGTTTTTCCTTCCTTAAGGCTGCTGGTGCCAAAATGTTGGTCTACATAGAGCTTTTATAATTAGACTTTTTGTTGTGGTTTACAGATCCACCTAACAAAAATTCCTAATCAGTTGGTAAAAATAACTATATTTTCTAAGAAACAAATATTTTCAGATAATGTCATATTTTTGTTTCCTCAAATATTTTATCTTCAAACAAATACAATCCCAATGTATGCAAATATATTTTGATATTAGATGTTCTAAAAATATTAGGAGGGGGAATAAAATAACATTAACACTTTACATATATCATTGTTAGATTTCAATTTAAAAAACCCAGAAAAGCACATAAGCTGTGACCTCTTTTCATACACATCAAACATATATTCAAGTCAATACATTTTTTCATGAATTATTGATGTCTCACTAATGCATTTTCCAACTCGGACAATTCAGAATGGACAAGAAAATCAGTAAAGACCAGCATAAAAAAATGTGTGTGGCCTATCAACAATGTTGGTATTAGTTGTGCTGGGTGAAGTAATAATTAAGGCTAGGCACTTACAATAAGCAGCTCAAATTTGATACATGATACAAGTACAAGTGTTCAAGTATCTCAACCAGATACTTCATGGAGAGAATCAGGAACAGCATGTACAGGATGTGTTAAACAGGAAGTGAAAATCTGTAAACATAATCTAAATACAAAATGTCAATCCTCATATTGTTTCCATGTCATTATACTGCATGTTTTCAAAATAATATAACAATAATGTACTTTATATATATATGTGGATGTATCTTTGCATTTCTAAATTTTGTACCTACTGTGTTTATATTTGTAGTTTATAGAATATTGCCACTGTTCTTTCACGGAATGCTATGCCATACATATCTTCATACTGATCATATCTCACACAATCAGATCTGGCCGTCAGCTCTAATAATGAACATGATGACACAGTTGTATGCTTTAGCTGGTATCGAAATAGCCTGGATTACAGTCACATTTGTCAACTGTCAAATCAAAGATGTCTGGGCCAAAACCACCCCCAGGCCTTTTCTTATCACCTACAAAATCAGATTAATATCAAAAATAGGGAAAAAAAATGTTGAGGTTTCCACTGATACCACTGCAATATTATACCTAACTTCTAATAACAGTTTAAAAAACAAACCACACTAAGCATACACCAATTCAGAGTGTGTTTCCATGTCAATGTCCAAACTGCGACCTGGTTGGACATGGACGGTAAGGCAATGCCCTTACGGCCAATCACAGTACAGTAATTAATCCCCTGAAGCTTGCAGTGGCTCCAGACTGTCTACACACGACACAAATGCAGACAAAATTGATGAAATATTGACTCAGAATCAACTGCATCAGTTTAGAGACTAAGCCGTTTTGCTGGTGAGGTAGTACCAGTCACATGCTGTTGGACAGCAGGCTAAGAAAGTACTTATCGACCAACTCATGTGAAAGCTCAATCGCTGATCAATAAATGAGTGCAGCACTGCATATCACATTAGTCTATCTAATTTCATAGCCTCCAGAAAAGCATCCCTGTACAGTCTATTGGCTATAATCATGGAAGTAATATTACCACCGATTCCTGGAATCACGCTTAAATTGCTGATACATCTCCCCAGGCTCTCTCTTGACCAAGACTCTATTCAGACATACTGCCAGCCGGCAGACATTTAAGTGAGATGAATGACATTTAATGCTAATCCGACAATACTACAGAATCTCAGTGCAGTACGCTGTCCTCATAGTCGCTTTCATTCTCCAAGCTGGGTATAGCTCAACACACCATCATGAAATGTAACTCAGCGTTTCAGGTGGTATCAAATGAATGGTGTTAGTTTCAGCAATGTTGCGCTTTGCTATGATGAAACACCACACACAGCAGCCATGTAACTGGGATCTGCATATTGACTGTCTGGACCAGGCAATCCAGTGATTGTATTATGAGCAATGATAGGAGTACAATGACATTATTTTATATACACCCCATGGTACCCACAGCTGTTTACTGATTGACTGAGTTTGGTTTTATGCCGCTTTTAGCAATATTCCAGCAACATGACGGCGGGGGACACCAGAAATGGGCTTCACACATTGCACAGCTGTTTAAAATGGGAACAGTATTGTAATTATCAATCCAATGAGGAACAAACAGGGATTGGGATACAGAACTTTGACAATGGGCGATTTTCAGGAGTATTAGCCATTTTCTGAATTTAGAATGGGCCACTGCCCTTGTATCTATAGTAAACTTCAAATGTTTAATGGGCCATTTTTTATTCTAATGTGCAAAATGGCCCCTGGCCCAAGGCCCCTAACTTTACCAATCCCTGAACAATATTCATTAAAATAGAAATATCTTCAAATCAAAGTTTCTGTACTAATATAATATTAATCCTTCCAGCTCACGCCCTGCATACAAAACAGCAGACAATATCCTCCATTATTTAGCCCTGAGTTGAAGTGTTCGTGAATAGGCTTCACAAAATACCTTGACACGCTTATTTTTCACTCTATAAATAGTGATGACTAACATCAGCTCCTTGTGAAACTTAAACAAGGCATATTGCAAAGACATTGCTATCATTTGTGCTTACGACATAAAAAAACTAGTATTTTTCTCTCCTCAATGACGAACGTAAGTTACAGCTCCAGACAGGTAAAGTCAAGGTGAGCGGGTGCTCAGACAGTGATAAAACATGCAAAACATTCCTGTCTCATCAGGAGCATATACATGCAGGCTCCTCACAGCTCCTCGCACCTATCTCTTACATGTGCTTGTCTATAAATAGATACAGCTATCCCCAAACCGTCTGTACTCCAAACACTGCCTCAAAACAGTGTCCTGGGAATTCTAGACTGATGTGAGTGAGTGAGTTTAGTTTTATGCCGCTTTTAGCAATATTCCAGCAATACCACGGCACGGGGACACCAGAAATGGGCTTCACACTACTGATGTGAATGGAGCAAGTAAACCATATTCTGTGTCTGTCAGAGTGAGTGAGTGTGGTTTGGGAACCATAAAACACATTATTGCATTTATATCACCTAATAAGGAACAGAGGCACAGGTGTACCACTTTGATAAATCTAATGAACACATGAGTGAGTGAGTGAGTCTAGTTTAATGCTGCTTTTAGCAATATTCCAGCAATATCACGGCGGGGGACACCAGAAATTGGCTTCACACATTGTACCCATGTGGGGAATCTAACTCGGGTTCAACCACTAGGCTACCCCACCATCCCAATGAACACAAGAATGGTGCTGACAGAGCTGATCGTCAATGAACAGGACAAATCTGGGATTCAAACCCAGTCAAAGGATGCAGCTTGAAGATGCAGGTAGTTGCTTGGAGTATCAAGAAACTGCACAGCCTTGGTCATGTTGCGTGTTTTTAACAGTGGTTTTACCTGACACAAATAGCCATGGTGCAAGTCCCTGTGTTCACAAGTGACAGTGCGTATTTTCTTAAATCTCCTGGTACAACAACAGAATACTGTTCAGGAGGTTTTGCGCGCCAAAACGTGACAGATGAGATTCCGGGTGTGATGTGGTAAAAACACACCCTGCTTTGCGGAAACCATGTGCTTCTGTGGCGAAATTGTTGACGAGGGGACACGTCACTGCCCGCGAGGGTCAGTTAGATAGCAGAGCTTGTCAACGTAAGACCTTATTTTGAGACAGGCAGAATAAAGTATGAAACTAACATGACATTTTGGCTTTTCCTTCTTATCAGTCCCATAGCATGGAAGGGAAGCTGGACAAGAAGTATAGGTATACACATGTTAGGCATGTTCGATGACCTAGACTTGTTCTGCAAGGAAACAGACAGACCAGAATAGCCAAACACAACTAAAATGCTGGAGGAAAAGAGGGTGTTACAAATCAATGCTGAAACCTGATCTGCTAATGAACAGCAGATTTAGCTTTGGCTAGTGAATTATTTATTGTCAAACTCCGGTCTTACCAGACAAACTTTATGTAGTATGACAACAATACTACAGTGTGATTGTTTCAACCGTTATCAGCAATACTCCTAGTCTGTCTCACAGTCCCTGAACCACATTATTTTCCCTACTGCCTAGCCCCCTCTGTAGTGCTAAAGCCCTAAATGAAGCAAGTCTAGATTTCCTCAGGTTCTGAATCTCTGCACTGCCTTGGGCTCCTTTTCAATTTAAATGGGTTTGTTTGTTACTATCAAAATTATACACAATCAGAGACTAAGCGGTAGTCTACAATATTCCATGTCCACCTACCTACTCACACACTCCAACACCCCACCCCCCTCCCGACACACAAACCCTCCCAACACATGCATGTAGCACGCACACACACCACCACCCAACACACCCCACACCCCTCCCGACACACACACTCCACCACCCACACACACCCTCCCACAACCTGCATGCACGCACACACACCACCCAACACACTCCACCACCCACACACACCCTCCCAACACATGCATGCACGCACGCACACAAACCACCCCACCCCCTCCCAACACACATACTCCACCACACACACACACCCTCCCAACACGACGCATGCACACACACCATCCAACACCCCCACCCCCTCCCAACACACACACTCCACCACCCACCGACGCCCTCCCAACACTTCAAGAACTTCACCATAATAATATTGTTCAAATAAATTATTTTTGGTTTATGGAAATGTAAACATATAAAACAGTTTACAATACCACAATAATATTTTTCAAACATATTTTTGGCTGTTTATGGAGATGTAAACATTAAAACAAGATTACAAAC
The DNA here is from genome assembly GCF_003918875.1 of Haliotis rubra. NCBI lineage: Eukaryota > Metazoa > Mollusca > Gastropoda > Lepetellida > Haliotidae > Haliotis > Haliotis rubra. Next base: position 545,763 of record NW_025765270.1, read on the forward strand.
TGATTATACCTCCATCAACCCACAAAAATATTAGAAGTCAATACTTATAAATAGATGATGACAACAGTGACTCCAATGATTGCTGATTTAATCATTAACATAAAAAAGGTGCAGAAAATAAAAAAACTATTAACATCAATAAGCACAACAGCACAACACCATGTCAGGAAATCAAATTTATTTATAACATATTATTCCCAGCAATATTCTTGGAAGAGAGTAAACCTGTTTGTTTCTGCATTGTTCAGCACATCAGCAATGTTTAAGGGCTGTAGCAGTGACCATACATGATCAACTCAACACAAACCAGTGGTCGAAGTTATGAGCAACAATCAGGTTATGTTCATATAAAATTAACATATTCATTACGCTTAACCAACCAAGCAAAGGTTGCTGGGGAGTTATAACCCAGAATTCCCATGTGAGTTATGAGTCGTATTAGCCCAGATAATTGTTTGGTCGGTATTAACCATGATAATCTCTATGGCATAACAATACATCACTGCTAATTTGTTTGCTTATTTCGTTTCCTTAACACCAAACTCCGATGTTCCAACTGTATGATGATGGCTTGCAGATGATCATGTGTTGCATGGATCTGTGTTCACAGTATCACTCACTGGATTGTCTGGTCCAGACCATCCAGTGAGTGATACTGTGAACACAGATCCATGCCATTGCAGTACGTTGATGAGCTATCTACATTGAGCGTTGATCTACTTGATCTGAACACCTGATTCATTGAACACCTCTGAGGGCCAGCATCTGTTGCTGGGGACTTCCTCTTGCCTGGGATTTCCACAAGCCACATCACTGCTGTTAAACACTGTGATACAGAAACAACTCTAATACTGTTCCATTGAAATGAATGCATTAACTCCAAGTAAGATTAAACCTATTGCCACACAGTCAACTGACAGTCATAACAGTCATTGGATGACTGTGTCATTGCAGGTGCCCCTAACAATCCATTGCAAGCTCAAGGAAGTTCCAGCCCTAACAATCTCTGATGTTTATTGAACTTACAAATGTAACAATCCATTGCAGGTGGGGTTTCCTACTGCAGGTTTAAACTCTGATCATACATGCTCCAGGCATATGCTATATGGGCTATATCAGCTGAGCTTACTTAACAAAATTGAAGATTTGGGTCTGTATAAGTGGCTGGAGTCTGGGTGCATAAAGTCATGTAACTTTTATCTACTCAGGAATTATCTGATAAGCAAAGAGGAAATCTCGTACATAGCAGTAGTAATTACGGGAGGGTTCCTGGGGTCCTCTTGGTTTCCTGAATTAGTATCTGAATCTTTGGGCTCAGTAAATCTTCATTTTCATCACTGTGAATTTCATGTCCAATATTCTGTGATTATTGATTAACTATTGGTTTGGCAATGTATTCATTTCATTAATTCAAGCACATACTTAAAAATAGTGACATACTTAAATCACTTGAACAGGAGTTGAAAGTTTTTTCAAAACTCCACTGAACAGTAAACACTGGTAAACTTTCAAAATCCACTTGAGCAAATATTGATTCTGTCATTGTTAACTCTTAATGACACTGTAACTTGTCAGAGAATTAGATCACATTTCCTGGTCATAAGGAAAAAGATTATCCAGGATTATATAACTGGGAAATAATAACCTTTCAGTGGTCATTTCAAATTTACAAGAGACAAACTATTTTGAAAGGACAACAATGTCTCTGCACCTCTATCAACCAGGGCCTAGATTTTCGAAGCTCTCTTAGCGCTAAGATAGTCGTAAGTTAATGTTAATGTATGGCACTTACGACTATCTTAGCTTAGCTAAGAGAGCTTCGAAAATCTAGGCCCAGAAGTTGATACTTAAAACAAGTGCTGCAGTGGTTTTCACTGTTTTCTTTTTACATGTAAAAAGAATTTAGGAACTTATTCCTGTTTTCTCATTGTTTATGACAACAAATACTTTCAAATATGTGTTGGTTGGTTTTAAAACAAATACCTACAGAATATTTTGTATAAAGAATTGTTTTTATTTTTGCCCACATTAAATCATGTCAAAGCCTCGAAGGTCAATATTGTGCCAGTGATTTATATCTCATCGTGTAATGTACGTTAAGGGATTAACACGGGGCACATTCGTGTAGGGTGGAGATCAAGAGTGATTGACTGACTATAATCCACAACCCTGTAACAATAGACAGACTTATCAAGTGGCAGGTCAAGGGTTCCTACGACATCACTCCATGGGTATTACACCTCCAGGGATTGCTGTCTCAAATCTCACAACAAGGAGACGGACACCAGCCATGGTTTCAGTGCTTTACCGCTCCTATTTCAACACAAGCCTTCCTAAGTGACACAAACGACTCTACACGACAACGGCTCAACAAATCATGATAAATGAAAATAAGATTACCAGCCAGAAGGACCGATACTTGTAAGATTATCATTTGCAGCATGTCTCTGTAAATCTCACATAAGATGAATTTTGATATTAATCAGAATCATGTTCTTCATCAGTACCCTTTTATGAAAGGTTTATGGTTTATCAGCTGAATAACTTACAGTAATTTATTGCATCACTGCACTAGGTCTATTACATTAATGAGTACCTCCACAGTTGATACTGCTTAGTAATGCTCACTTATTCAATTTGTGTTTCCATGGCGATTGAGTCAGTTTCAGATTTGATAAAAGTAATGTACAAGACATCAATTCTGGTAATGAATTTGATTTCCTAGCTAACCATGCAAAAGGTGAGATTCTGATATGTGTGTTGTCGTCATGCAGGATCTTACTAATCTAGGATTCCGACCAATGTGTTGTTGGCAGGTAAATTGGGAACATTATTACTTTGTTAATTTCAGGGGTACTTATATAAGTTTTAAAAATTGCATGAAACACTGCATTCATACATTTACATGAAATGGGATGTTACTGTTCCAAATTGGGAATTCTTACATTTGCGGTACACTTCAGTGTTCACGAATAGCGTCTGACCCTCTGACAAATCCGGCAGATTCGCTAACGGTCAGGCAGAAGTCTACAACCCACCGGCCCCAGTGTCTGACTGTATATTTCACAATGACTTTCACTGAAGTTGTTTAATGTGACACGTGACACTTGTTTGCTGTTTATAAATCTTATGTTTGTTAATAATTTCAATGTCAATTATAAGAAATATTTAATCTGAAATGTGTGTATAATTTTATTCCATAGGTCCTGTGCATTTTCAATGGGTCAGACAGACATCTGAAACTTACAGGACCTAATGTCCTGTGACTTTGAAACACCATTCGTGAACACTGCACTTAGGGCAAGACATCAGCTGGGAAGACAACAATATAATCGGATTAATGTCTGCACTCAGTAAACATGGTCCCGTTTCCAATACTTACTATAATTCTGTCATTTACTATTGCAATACACCACAATACAATGCAGTGTTGGAAAGTAAGCATGAAAGTCAATATGTCCTTGTGGGTAAAAGATTTAGGGTCCCTAGTTTCAGTTACTATTGGAGCAAATCTCAAAGACCTCTCTTCACAATTAATTCTCCGAGTGAGTGAGTAAGTGAGTTTAGTTTTACGATGCACTCAGCAATATTCCAGCTATATGGCGGGCCAGACAATCCAGTGATCAACAGCATGCGTCATCTATCTGCGTAACTGGGAACTGATGACATGTGTCAACCAAGCCAGCAAGCCTGACCACCCAATCCCGTTAGTCGCCTCTTACGACAAGCATGGGTTATTGAAGATTCATTCTAACCCGGACCTTCACGGGTCAATCAATTCTGAAGATTGCAATCTTCATACTTGACAATACTCATCCATACCAAGCACCCATCCCGACAAATCTACAGTTCAATGTGCCCTTCAGAATAAATGCAAATCCCCAGCACTTCACGTATTAAATATTCAGTTGCCATGGACTGATTACTGTTCATTTTCACCAAGTACAATTAGGTTGGAATCAAGTATTTTTGTGTACCTCGCAACCCATGATTGTCACAGCCTGTTGTTTTATATCCAGTGTTCAAAATTACAATGTGTAGTGTGGATATTGAGATTTCCTTCTGTAACATGCACAGAATTATAAACTAGGAATGCTCAGTTTTTTTCCTTTGGTTATTCTATCGCTCTTAGTGAATATGGATTGGTAGACAAGCCAATACTGGCTGTTGTTGCTCTGTATGTCAGGTTTTACATTAGGTTAGAAATTCATTCTAATTCTCAATTGTGCACAATAACGATGTGCAACAGAGGTGCAATCAACCTATAGGTGAACAGGGATTGGGATAGAGAACTTTGACAATCGGTCATTTTCAGGATTATTAGCCATTTTCTGAATTTAGAATGGGCCACTACCCATGTATCAATAGTAAACTTCAAAGTTTTAATGGGCCATTTTTTATTCTAATGTGCAAAATGGCCCATGGCCCCTGCCTTTCCCAATCCCTGGGTGAACGTGGTAGTCCACAAGGAAATGGCATTGGTCCTTCCTGAATCTTGCATGCCTCAGACAAGTTAACAAGTGATGTATTCAAACACTATAAATGAAACATATGTACAGTTTGACTGTTTGTTGTTTAACGCCGCACTCAGTAATATTCCAGCTATATGGTAGTGGTGGAAGATATCAAGTGTGGAACAGATGATCAACTGTAAAACAGTATGAGCATCGATTTATGCAATTTGGACATAATAACATGTCAACCAAGTCAGCAAGTCTGACCACCTGATCCCGTTAGTCGCCTCTTACAACAAGCATGGGTTGGTGAAGACCAGTTCTAACCCAGATCTTCACAGTGAGTGAGTGAGTGAGTGAGTGAGTGAGTGAGTGAGTGAGTGAGTGAGTGAGTGAGTGAGTGAGTGAGTGAGTGAGTGAGTGAGTGAGTGAGTGAGTGAGTGAGTGAGTGAGTGAGTGAGTGAGTGAGTGAGTGAGTTGGCTGGGTGCTTGCATGAGTTGTGATTTGGATAACACCGCATTCAGATGTATTTCAGTGGGATCAAAGGGGCAGATTAGACATCTACCATATACAGAAACAGTAATGACGGGTATGACAAGGCAAAGGTTATAACAATTATAACCATCGTAACTCCCATACTTGGCTGATACCATCGTAACTCCCATACTTGGCTGATACCATCGTAACTCCCATACTTTAACATATTTAACACAGGCTTACTATGAGTCAAGGAGCTAACAGTAAACTGTATTGTACATTGTTTAATGCCACAATCAGCAATATACCAGCTACACTACTAGTCAGTAAATAATCTAGTCCTGACTAGACAATCCAATGATTGATATAAAGAACATCAATCTATGCAATTGAGATACTATGACATGTAAACAACCAAGTCACAGAGAGTGAATGAGTTTGGTTTTATGCTGCTTTTAGCAATATTCCAGCAATATCACGGGTCACGACACTGAGTGTGACCATACAATTCATTAAGTTGCCTCTCGTGACTAGCATAGGTGCTGGGGACATACATTCCGACACAGGATCCCATCAGGTCGCCTTTGGTAATATAGGTCCTGATCTATGTAATTCATTGTGATACTGATCATGCAGTCATGGATGCTCTTAATCTATAGGTATTCATACTAATGGATTTCTTATTATTCCACCAACAGTACATCTGAAATTGATGTAAAAGCAGGTCATAGTTGGGAGAGTGAGTGAGTGAGTGAGTGAGTATGGTTTTACGCCGCTTTTAGCAATATTCCAACAATATCACGGCGGGGGACACCAGAAATGGGCTTCACACATTGTACCCATGTGGGGAATCGAACCCGGGTCTTCGGCGTGACGAGCGAACGCTTTAACCACTAGGCTACCCCACCGCCCCATAGTTGGAAGATAAGGCTAAATAAGTGTACCTGTAAACTAAGAAAATATAAGTTAGGTCTTGTGTAATATTACAGTTTGGTGCTACGACATTAGAAAATTGAGAGGCCAATTACATATTTCCAATGCACAGCTGTGACAAGAGCCCATTAACCATTCAGGTTTGATTTGGAAGACAACATCTAACTAGGACAGACCAATGGCAGTATGTTTTGTAACAGCTGACTAATTAGGTCAATTAACGATCTGTTGTGATTCAGTCTACAGAGATACAGGGGTGGAAATAACCCATTGCCCGATGCCCCAGTCCAGTGTTGTTGTTTTTGTCGGGCTAGCAAATTTGTATGTCACTCTGTACCGGTGTCCAGTTGACTCCAACTGATTTTACATGTGCCACTGTACCGGAGTACACTAGCAATTTTAAAGTTATTTCCACCCCTGAGACCACAAGCAGTCTGACATGAAAGCAGCAGCCTCCGCAACAGGGTTGTCTATCTTCACTGTGTGCTCATGGTGTCAGATCAATGACTGGTATAGCCCTAATCGATAAAACAATCATACACAGTAACACAGACATGTGCAAATCTTGCGGCATTGTGTCGTGGCACTCACAGCTGATGCTCCCATCTGCTGAGTGGGCATATCATCCATTCAGGGACTTTTACATTAACGAACATGCATCCAGCTAGGGCACAGAAAGTAAACAGGACACAGAGCTAAACTTACTCAACTTCTGAGCTTATAATCGGGTAACACAGAAACGTTAATTCCATCCATGTTTGAAATATCTGCGGTCATAAATCAAAATCCATTCAGAATACAAGAGAATCATAGAAGATATGCTTTAACTTGCACACACACATAAAACCAAAGTTTATTAATACTGCAAGTCTGACTCCTCAAATGTTTTTTCTATGAAGTGTTTTTCTATTCTTGATACCAATCATAGTTATGGCAAAGAACTTTCCATGTTTCCAAAATATTACCATATTTGCTATAATAATCACAATTAACATAATACTGGTAAGTTAAAGTAGTTGTCAGAGATAGAGTGGAAGAGCACCAATATAGTTCAAATCTCAGTGAAACTTCACCATTTTTTATGGCAGGGGTGGAAATAACTTTAAAATTGCTAGTGTACTCTGGTACACCGACACAAGTAAAATCACTTGCCCTGATAAGTTTTCCACTATACCGGCCGTTTTCTTGTTGATTTTTTAAATAAACAACATTGTTAACATTGGAAAGTCAATTGACACCGGTACAGTGTGATATACAAATCTGCTTGCCCAACAGAAAAAAACACTGGACTCGGACGTCGGGCAATGGGTTATTTCCACCCGTTATGGTTATTCCACAATCATATTATATTATTTGTAAAACCCTATGAAATATACACACATAATATCACATCACAGACATTTTTTACCTCAGTACAAGGCACACAAAACGTGTCATTCCTTACTTACAAGATGCTCAAAGGTCATTATTAAAGAGTGTGAAAAAGTGAGTTTAGTTTTATGCCATTTTTAGCAACATTCCAGCAGTATAATGGCAGGGGACCCCAGAAATGGGTGTCACACACTGTACACATGTATTCAATCAAACCCGGGTCTTCGGAATGATGAGCAAACGCTTTAACCACTAGGCTACCCTACTGCCCTTGAGATATTAAGAGGGGAGCATAATACAGGATATTTAGAAGAATATTGTCAAAAAAATAAGTAACATGCACATGAATTGGTACCAAATACTTCTGACACTACTATCCTTTAGTTGTCACCATCAACTTCTATAAAAGTTACAACTACATTTTACACGATTCATACTCTGGACTTGGTGGTAAAAGTCATTCATAAATGAACACAAGGAAATGTCCTTTTGTAATTGTTCCATGTCATAAATGGTTATCTGTACATTATACCTAAAGTAACTCTTTCTCCATCTGTTTAAGAATGGCTTATCAGGAATTAATTATTACACAAGTCCTAACTCAAAGACATTTTATCACTTGGTCAGCTAATGCCACCCATGGGGTAGGCTTAACACTGTAGACCATAGATTAATGTATGTGAACCTTGCCCAGGGCTTACAGTCCTGATTGCCAGCAAGAGTGTGTATTCAGGGTCAAACAGCTGCCAGATCCTCAATTCACTTGGGGGCCTTATTGAATATCTGATGAGATTACAAGACCATGTGGCTATTTGCAGAATCTTTTGATAAGTAGCAATTGTCAGTCTTTGTTTCCCAGTTGATCTTATTAATGACAAGTTGGGTTCAACAATGGATGTGGCCTTTGTAAGTGTGTCAATAGGGTCAGCTATAAAAAGAAAGCCTGGAAAGATCTCTGATAACCTAATCTGTAATCAGTGGATAATGGGTGAGGGTGGTGGTTTTGCTGATAACATCTTGTCAGGAGTGAAAAAGGAAAGAAAATTCAGAAAATATGATACATTTATCAAAAAATATTCATCACAATTCAAAATATTGTTAATGGGTAATTAATAAATAATGTTCATATATATACTACTCACACTTTGCAAAGGATCACAAAAATTCCCAACTTTACTTCAACATAGATTCATAATTTGAAATTGTATTCATTTAAATTTGGATAAATAATGATATGGTAACCCCTCTTTAGGCAAACAGCCACTTTAATCTAACCTTATGCACCTGATACAGAAACCATAAAAATAGTTTTCATGGCACCAATCAACCATTTTGCAAATCATGGAATGAGTCATTGACAAGTACACAACACCTGTCAATTGCAGGTATGGGATCCACAAAATGCAGTGATATACTAAAACCTAGGATCCATGCTTACAATATATTTACACCAAATTAGACCCCACATCAGAGTTTTCTGTTGAATCAATGATTTGATCCTTAGCAAAGTGTGAATAATATATAATAATAACAAGCAACTGATGGAAAACATTTTCTCTATAAATTACAATGTTATTTCTTAAATATCTCAAACAAGTTAGCCATTTCTATTTAGATTCATCTTAATTTGTCATAGTTTAACAAATCTTAAGCTTTCATTTAAAAAGGTTTATTATGAAATTTTAAAAAAATAAATTACAATGATATCATAGTTTAATAGCCAAACACCAGGTATTATCCTGAAGTTCTAATAAATACAAAACAGAGCACTTTGGTAACATGTGTAACTTGCCGACGCAAACAACCCTTCAGCTGGTTAATAATCAATATTTTACTTGATGCACCAACATTAAGTCCATCTGACCCATATTGCTCTGTAAATAAATACAGCCAAGCTACCGGCAATGTTGGAGTATATTTTTTAAATCCATTTCAATTAAATTGAAACGCTTAAGCATGTTTGTGTAAAGTGAAGTGTGGATACATCAACATCTAAACACAATAGGCCTATCGACTTCGTAAGTTGACACCTTTCAAACCGTAAACAAACAGTTTTATCCGCCATCCAAAAGTAATTCACAGAATAAATCTATAAAATTAACATATTCTTACCTCAGCAGGTCGCACAGCGGTATCGCTGCTTTTCTGGTCGCCCTGTAAGACATTTTTGGGTCTAAAACAGGCACCATCAGGCAAATCATCAAGTTTGAGTTCGGTAACTTTTTGCACCCTATCCGGTATACCAGACGTGGAATTGGACCTCTGGTATCCTCGCTCGACATGGCGATCCCGTCGTTCCTGCAACTCTTTTGCATCTTGTTGCTCGAGCTGCTTCTTTGCCTTCGCCAAATACATCTTGAGGAATTATCATGCTACCAGCAGTAACAAAGTTTGCCGACAACTAGTTGAACACCAATCTTTGTTTTGCCACACCGCCATCTTTCTTTGACAGATGCGCGTGCCCGGTCAGTGCTTCCGGGTCAATGGGTCACATCTTCACTTATTGACATAGGGTCAAAGGGGGCGGGGCACATTACACGCGTCAGGGATCAAAAGCGACTTGTCACTTGAAGGTGTCGGTTGAAACAGGAAACCCGTGAATACTCGACATACATTATGCAAAACGACATTCTGTATTGCTGTGTAATCGGTATCTCCTCAACAGTCGTTAGAACATGCATCGCTGGAACCTTTAATTGAACCGATTGCATTTTAATAAAATCCATTGGTCATACAAAATGAGCAACTCTGTACAAAAGCAGGTCGAGTGGTGAATATAATCCTGTGGTCATTGTAGGTACGGGAAATTTTCACACTACAATTACACACGTATCTTTTTCACAAACCGAGACGGACAGACCGTGCATGCTTAGAATTTTGATTTTGTATGTGCCAAGTTCTTCCCTGTCACCGTGTTCATGCATAATTGTGGACCCAATACAACATTTCAGATTGGCTCGCTAAGTATTCGATTTATGAAGGAGGTCATAGCGTGTTCAACGTTAATAATACTCGACTGCACTGTTTCAGTTACATTTCAATCAATGAAAACGTGTGGCAATATTTGATTGTGTCGATAGATGGCGAAGCGGTTTTGAAAAGAAGGCACGGTATTCTTCGTTACTAGTAAGTAAACCATTAAATAATAATTTCATGTTTATTTAATTGCATTTATTAAACTTTGAACTTTAATTTTTCAAAGCAATTATCCAATTCACCGAAACAGATTTGACGTATAAAGATTCAGATTTGGGTCTGAACGTGCTGCACACAGTCCCGTTCAAGACTTGGCATTTGTGTGACTGGTTGGAGTGGTGTCAAATGTGATGCATTCAAATAGGGGTCGTATCATAAACGATTTTTTCCGTTATTTATCACTTTTATAATAGGTTTTTACTTTACCATTAAGGGATGTTTTAAAAAGACAGTTTTAATGGATGTTTGTTTTATGTATCCTGTCACTGTTTTATACCTTCTCATGTATAACAGGACACATTTTAAACAAAGTTCACATTCAATTGACCTTTAATTTCGTAAAACGTAGGTTGTGTAGCACCCTATCCCTAATTTGTTCATTAATACTAAGAGGATTAAACTAAGCTACACATAATCTAGATTTACGAATGAAAATATAATCTAAACACTAAACTACACACAATACACATGTAACTGTAGGACTTTCCGACAATCGGAATGTGTTGTCGGGGTCAATAATACCTCGGATTACATTTTAAGCACGAACATTTTGCATTAGCTAATTCATAACTCAGGACATAATGCTATTGTTGGCACAAATATATGTCACAATCATCTCTAATGACGTCTTTACACGTACTTTATTAATCCAATGTGTCCCATATATGGAAACTCTTTGATTGTGGGTGTGAATAGCACGGTATCCCACGCTTGGAGAGGTGGGATTAGCAGTTGGCTGATCACGTGTCAGTGTACTCAGATGGTGGGGATCGTGCTGATGCTAAAAGTCACTGGTTTGTCTGATCCAGCCTCGATATTTTACACACCACCGTCAAATAGCCGCAATATCTACGGCGTCAAACAACATTTATTCTCAATAATGCCCGAAGCGGATTTCTCTACAAACACACACTGTATTAGTATACTGTTTCAAAATGTTTCTGAGCAGTATAAACGCACAGAAACACCCACAATTACAAAATGAATACAAAACCATTTTGTAAAGGAGACCAATTTGAATGTCTTTAACTAGAAAGAACCTTGGAAAGCAGCATAACGTTTTAGGCTATGCAATAACATGATTATATAAATAAATATATCACACGTGTACTGGGGCTTTAAACGTCATCCGACATGGTCACTAAACTGATAATGTAAAACAAATAATAAAAACATACGCTTTTCCTGGAAATTGATATTTGTTTATTGTTTTGAGTAAACACGGAAAGGTTTTACATTTTTACAAAGTTCTAAGCAAATTAAAACAGGACAGTGTCGGTCTCTGGTGTGGGAATCCAATACTCGTCCCAGATGAAGACTGTGATCAGCCTCGGATGTTTTCACAAAGAATTACATGCGTGAAACAATCAAATCACGGTTAACAAGTCAAATAATTCATGGCCACTTCCGACAGTGACTTATTAACATAAAATCCCCCTTTAGGCGCTGTCACGATACGGTGTCCGTGACTACGTGACAAATCCCGCGCCTGTTCTCTGCTAGTGCTAAGTAAACAGCACACCATAGGCCTTGTCTTCAAGCAAAGCATTCCTTCGACCTTGTAGATACACAATCGTCCTGCCTCTTGTCACGGAGGGGATTGTTTGTTTCTGATGCGGTGCTAGGTCAGCTTGACCTGTCAACACCTGGGATGAGGCTGTTTGCCAAATCAAATAACGTGTATTGAGACAGGTTATCCGTCGCGCGACATGGAGTAATGGAGATTATGCGAGCGCTTCAGGCGTTTGTGTCGATAAGCAGTTTGTTCAGTTTTTGTCATGCTAAATATTTTGTGCAGAGTCAAATCAAATTAGTGGTTCAGCTTTATGAAAATCACTATGTATTCTTAATACCATGCCTTTTTCTGGTCCTCTGAATCGGCCATCACTTGAACTTGGTAGGCAACACCATTCTGCACTAAAAAAGATGCAAGAAAGTCCTTATTTAAGTCATTAATAATGAACTGAAAAATTTAAACATCTTATAGAAATTATTTATGGATAACATCAGTTTGTTAACTTTACCAATAATATATTGCCCTATGTAATTTACATTGCTGGGATCTACCTTCTGGATCGGGGATTTCCGTCAAGTTGTATGTTTTGCATGTTATATAGCTCTATATCTAAATCAATATACACCTGAATAATGGCTGATTGCAGTGTTAAGCAACAACCAAGCCAAGAGTAAAGAGACATGTGACCAGGAATAGTGTATCACAGGGAGGAGGAGGATTTGTATGGAGAAGCAGACAGACAGACAGACAGACAGATTATTTATTAGAGTCTCGCCTCATGGACATAAAATAATACAGCATAATATACACAAATAATACATGAGCCCCTCCATTTGGAGTTATGAGAGACTATCTGTTAAAACCATGTACAATGATAAAATACACTATGATATGAGAAGCATAGATATGATAATAAGCATATACATACAGACATAGGGAACATATTAAAAGCATAAAATATATAACTAGGAATTGTACAATTTTTCCATTCGTTTGTCTAAAATAAGTTTACATGTTTTGGAACATAAATTGGCTATCACAGTGCAAGATAATATAAAACTAGTTTTAGTGATATCATCAGCAGTATTAAACTCGGGGCACACTTCAGCACATCCTTGCAGTAAAACCTGTCGGACATCATTGTAGAGAGGAAATCGCAGTAACACATGGGTTTCGTCTTCGGTACAGTCATTACAGTTAAAACAAACTCGTTCTGCAACAGAGAGGTTAACATATTGCCCAGTTTATATCCTGATAAGGGCGACTCCACATCTAAAAACGTCTAACGCTCTTCTGTGAGATTTGGCCATAGGGGTAATGACGTATGCCTCAGCGCCGAACTCCGACTTGAAACAACCGTAAACCGAAGCATGTACAATGTGAATGACAGCCCCTTAAATTTATATACAAAGTAAGTGGCCCCTATGCATGTCGTACAAAATCAATGACACTCCCCTTAGTACATGTGTCCAAAATTGATGACACCCCTACCTTCCCAGAACAAAATCGGTGACACCCCCAATAAAATCCTCATCTCTGTTGTAAAACACCTCATCCTCTGTTATAGATCTCATAAAGATGGTAAATAACCAATGGGAAAGGTACATGAATGTTAAGTAGACATGTGATATAACCTATTTATTCCCATCTCAGGGATGTATATAAGGTGTATACAGATTTCCTGCCTATTTTCTTCTCTGAAAATAGCTTAGAAGCCCACAAGCTGTATGGGTTTATTCACATCAGAGCCTCTCGAGATAACACCCATTGTAAACCAAAAGTCACTGTGTTCTTTAATCTGATTGGTTGATAAATGTGATCAAATGGTATTCGATTCCCGGAAATTCGCTGCGTATTAATACATACAAACATCGCTCACACCATTGTATTGTTACGTCGTCAGCTGAGATGACGTCATTCAAATCATATTGTGACGTAAAGTCCGAATGACGTCACAAATGAGCAGTTCCAGATGCTACCATGGGAAACAGTCGTAACGGACGGCTGATGACATTTCACTGCTGTACCCGTACTCGATGTCAATGAGTGCAGACACAAAAACGTGTGTGGACCTTTTGGTTTACATTTGTGTTTACAATGTCGATAAACATCATGTGTTGGCCAATTTCCGGGTGTTATTGAGTATTTGAAGCACGGGAATGTTTCATTTGAAACCTCCAGCTGACGGCGTCGGTTCCAATTGAATTCCCGTGTTTCAAATACTCAATAACACCCCGAAATTAGTCAACATATGATGTTTATCTCCTAAGTAGATAAAAACTAAAAAAAGATAGATAGCTAATGCTGACTTCTTGTTTGTGGTTTCACTCAAAGTTTGTGACAGTTTGTACTCAAGACACATGGACGTCTTTGGAGTGAGTGAGTTAAAATTTATAGTCACATGGACAATATCTGAGCCATATCGTGACTATCTCAGCAGTGACAATTAAGACTTCATATCACGGTGATTGCACTCAACACCAATAACACACATGTTATCACCACAAGCCCTTGACGTTATGACAGAGCCAGTCCACTTTGGTTGTCCACTGGCCTCCATAAGCCTTCTGGAGCTGTTCAATGAAATATTCAACAGCCTCCTTCTCAGTGTTCTCCACAGATAGAGCCTTCCTGATGTACTCAATGTCGTCCAGAGATTGCAGCTCGGGGGATGCCACAGGACAACATCAGCGCGAACAGTGTGATCAACAAACGTTTATTGTCTCGTAAGACAACAAAGGCAGATACACACATCTCCTGGAAGCTGAAATAACAATCACAAACTGTGAGAGGGACAGGCTGTTCATGTGTGCATGTGTAGGTGTATCCATATGTGCATGTGTCGTGTGCATGTGTGTGTGCATGCATGCGTGTGGGCGCGTTGTGTGTCCGCCCATTTGTGTCCATTCTATCATTGCCTGTGAATAATTGAACTTGACCCAGATGAACCAGTGATTGATATAATGAGCAACTATAGATGTCACTGAGGTTCGGTGACACCTAGGCAACCATAATACTACTCGGACCACTCAGGTCATTGCCACCTAAGACATGCATGTGTGGCTGGAGACATATTCTAACCAAGAACACAACCGAGAACACTAGGTCTTAACATCATTGCTATGAAGTATTGCTCATGTGATTCACAGAAACATTTCAGAACAGTATGTCCAAAGGCTGAAGAGCGCTAGGAAGTAACAGATTCCAAATTTAGATAATCTTAAAATTTTGCAGAGAATATCTTTTCATGCTTTCAGACAGGCAGATGAAAAAGATCACACATACTATGTATAGGTAAGCTAATACTTTTATTGTATTTACCGTTCATATTCCTTTTGTTTGGAAGGCTGGTCCGCACCCTTAGCTATCACTCGGAGGAAGTCCTCAGTCAGGACAAATGGAACTCGTTGTCTGTTGATCCCAAACTTTTTTCTTTCTGTGGTTTAAGAAATGTCCAAAGTCTATATGGAATACCTGAAAAATATTTTGATCGTTTCAGCACTATTTTTATAAAATGCTTCCTCCATGTCAAGGGCACCTGTCACCGGTTAAAGCTATGCAGAGTTGTCTTCCTTATTATTGCCATATTATTATTGTTATAACCATTGCCATGTCATACCCGTCATTTCAGTTTCTTTAAAACGGTAGATGCCTAATCTGTCCCCTTGATCCCCCTGAAATACTGCTGACTGTGGTGTTATCTAAATCACAACATACTCACTCATTCACAAACTCACTCACTCACTCATTCACACAACTATCCCACCCCTGAAGATCCGGGTTAGAATTGGTCTTCAATAACCCATGCTTGTCGTAAGGAGCAACTAACGGGATCGGGTGGTCAGACTCGCTGACTTGGTTGACGCATGTCATCATATCCCAGTTGCGTAGATTGATGCTCATGCTATTGGTCACTGGATTGTCTGGTCCAGACTTGATTATTTACAGACCGCCGCCATATAGCTGGAATATCGCTGAGTGCAGCCTTAAACAACCAACCAACACAACCATCCAGGCAGTTACTTCCAAATCCAACTGTACCGAACTTTAAAAACTGCCCAACTCAGACCCCTCTCCCATTCCCCCATCCCCCACTACTTTATTGAGAGGGGCAGGTTTCTGGAGGCAGTTGTCCAGGTTAATTACGTGTCTGTGTCTCTCACCTGTCCTTCTTCCGTCACCATGATGTTTCCTGGATGCCGGTCGGTGATGCCCAGCACAAACGTGGCGACACAGTATCCAGCACATGATCTGGTGAATGTGTCAATGGCTTGGTCATACCTGTGAGAGTGACCAAATTGTCGTGTAAGTCACATGGGAAATAATACAAATTCTGAATATGAAGATGGTTGAAGCTATTGCTTGTCATGTCAGGTTCACTTTCCCACATGGTTGGAATGCATGAATCTCATTTCTGTGTTCCCCACTGTGAAATTGCTGGAATATTGCTAAAAGTGAAGGAAAATCCTACTTACTGACAGACTGACTCACTCAGTTTTTCTTAAACTCACTCATTCTCACCAAATGACCATAACACTTCAACAACTTTGGGCAGTTCAGGGCGGTGGGGTAGCCTAGTGGTTAAAGCGTTGGCTCGTCACGCCGAAGACCCGGGTTCGAATCCCCACATGGGTACAATGTGTGAAGCCCATTTCTGGTGTCCCCCGCCGTGATGTTGCTGGAATATTGCTAAAAGCGGCGTAAAACCAACCTCAGTCAGTCAGTTGGGCAGTTCAAGTGACAAAGTTTTCTATAAAACGTGTTTAATGCTCAGTGTAGTCTTTTCAACATTCAAACGGTTTCTGTGATGAGTTCTCAGAACCTATTCTTTAGCCACAACCCTCTCTTCTTCAGGCTGCAAATAAGTGAGTCCCCATTGGTTGAAACCAAGAAGTACCTGTCTGCATTCTTCTCCTTGATCCACCGATGAAGCTGTGATGAGTCCATCTGTATGGTGGCCCTGGCGCCCCCTCCAGTTTGTATCGATGTGATCGTCTTAGAATTCCGAACAACCTGAATCAGACCTACATCCTTCCCTGTTGCCAAGCATCCATAGGGAATCATCCTGAAATCAAATACTCTTACTTTTCAGTTGTTTAGTTAAAGCTGCACTCACCAATATTCAGATATATGATAAGGATCTAGCAACAAGCCAGACTGGATCAGACAATCCAGTGATTTTGATCAAAAGTGTCATTGTTAATCGCCTCCTTGGCTGCTGAAGACAAATTCTAACTTGGATCTTCATGGATGCAATTATTTTGTTAATGTTTCACCCGTTCAACAGAACAGTACCATATAACATAACCGCAGTACAATGCAACATTCCGTGGTGGTGCTGGGAGACTGGTTTGTGTTTCATCGGTTGTAATGATTTAAAAACTTTAGGACAACAAATATATTTCAATTTTTTCTTCTTTAAATGAATACAGAACTAGAATGTTGATAAATGTATCCTTGTCCATCATTTCTTTATGCTTTTGAAGTTGGCAATTTACAAGCGCTAATTGGTCATAGCAGCTTCAGTTTAGGTGGTCATAGGCAGATATCTGTGGACCCACCTGAGGTCCAGGCCTTCAGCCTTCCAGATGGTGTCCATCAGCCGTATCACCTGGAGAGTCAGCATGTCCTGTCTCAGATCTGGGACAACAATCACGATTAAAGTACAAGCAGTTTCATCCTTGTCTGGCTAACAAGGACTGTAGCTCACTGGAATATTTGCTTCATGATTTCACAAGGGTTGTTATACAATGGTAAGCACGTCCTGTCTCAGATCTGGGACAACAATCACGATTAAAGTATAAGCAGTTTCATCCTTGTCTGGCTAACAAAGACCAGGGGGTACTGTAGCTCGCTGGAATATTTGCTTCATGATTTCACGAGGGTTGTTATACAATGGTAAGCTTGTCCTTTCTCAGATCTGGGACAACAACAATCACAGTGATTAACAAAGACCAGGGGGTACTGTAGCTCCCTGGAAAGTGACAAGGGTTGTTATACAATGATAAGCATGTCTTGTCTAAGATTGAGACAACAATCACGATTTGTACAAAGTAGTTTCATCCTGGCTAACAAGGACTGTAGCTCACTGGAATATTTGCTTCATGATTTCACAAGGGTTGTTATACAATGGTAAGCATGTCCTGTCTCAGATCTGGGACAACAATCACGATTAAAGTACAAGCAGTTTCATCCTTGTCTGGCTAACAAGGACTGTAGCTCACTGGAATATTTGCTTCATGATTTCACAAGGGTTGTTATACAATGGTAAGCTTGTCCTTTCTCAGATCGGGGACAACAATCACGATTAAAGTACAAGCAGTTCATCCTTGTCTGGCTAACAAGGACTGTAGCTCACTGGAATATTTGCTTCATGATTTCACAAGGGTTGTTATACAATGATAAGCATGTCTTGTCTCAGATCTGAGACAACCATCAGGATGAAAGGAGGAGTTACGATGGCTAACAAAGACCAGGAGGTGCTGTAGCTCACTGGAATGTTTCTTGAATATTTCCAACATTATTTCATCAAGCTCATAATAGTGATTCATGTGCAGAAAAGTAAGAGATATATCCAACGGACACTCTTCATGTACATGTACTATTACATTACATGCTGGTTGAGAAGGGGACCAAGTTACAATATTAATATGATTGTCAAGACAGTCAAACTTCCATTAGAAATTAGACTATCATCAAAAGCTTCAAACTACCACCGTAGGGGGTGCAGAAATAGCTTCACACAATGCAGCACTATGTGTGGAGCAGTGGAATATGGACTAAATTAACTAAATGTGAATTTTCCTTACTGTTGTATACAGTGAACTAAACATGAATCTCTTGATAAATTGATAAAGTAATTGAGGTAATAATTTTGAAAATCTTTGAAAATACGTAAATGTGAAGTCTGTTATCAAACCTAACAACAGTCTCACGCTATTGTAGCCAGCTCGGTGGTGGTTTATACGATGACAGGATGTCATGATTTGTTGCACTACGTGTATCCTACCTAGAAGAGCTCTCAAATGATTAAGTTCTACAACATGTCTGATTGTGATATCAACCCAAGCTCTCACCTAGCTCAAGTGAGTGGGTATGGCATGGTTGTTCAAGTGGTCAGACAGCGCGTGCCAAATCACACTTTTGTCTACTTGTAATCTCAGAGAGCCATAAGCCTTCGTTTCCATATTACAAGCTTTCAGCACATGAGTGTAGGCAGGTTGGCTATACAATGAAAATTAAAATATATTTTATTGCTGTAACTATTCTCGCCAACTGAAAAGGTTAAATTGTATATATATGGATTTAGAGTTTTTGTCAGAAAAAAATACACATGATATGTATGTGCGGCTGCTTGTACTAGCCCAGACTGATAATGCTAGTATGAATCTTTAGGATAGAAACCTGCATGTGCCATTAAAGCCTGACAGTACCATATATACCACTGACCTTGCTGATACCCAGGTCACACATGATTCCAGGATTCAGTATGAATCTTGAGGTTGTTATCCCCATTATATACCACTATGCGATTTGCGGAGGTATTAAAATGGACTCCGCCCGCGGGGGTATTAAAATGAACCGTCCGTCCGTCCGTGCACATTTGTCTTTTCCGGAGCAGAACTCTAAAACCGTTCACTATTTCTTCACCAACTTTGACACATAGATTGGTCTGGTGGTGTACTGGTTCCTTTTGGTAGTTTTGGAATTCTGAATTAGATATTTTTGGCATTTCCATGGCAACAAGTTTGACTTAGCCTGAAATTGGTGGTTGTGCTCTTTTCCGGAGCTGAACTCTAAAACCGTTCACTATTTCTTCACCAAACTTGGCACATAGATTGATCTTGTGGTGTACTGGTGCCTTTTAGTAGTTTTGGATTTCTGAATAAAATATTTTTGGCATTTCCATGGCAACAAGTTTGACATAGACTGAAATTGGTGATAGTGCTCCTTTCTGGAGCAGAACTTTAAAAACCTTTCAATACTCTCCTTCCACTTTTCTATATACACACCTAAATATTTGACATAATCATAACTCGTAGACATAATCATGAAGAGTATTTTGCCATTGCGGGGGATATTGATGACTTTGTCTTCTTGTTGAGAGTTTCTGTGAGAACTAAGGGAGACAACAGTGTACAGCAACATCTGGCTTGTTAAACAGCTGCCTGTGACACTTTATCATAAAGAGACTTACCATCACCATTCTTGAACATGACGTTGTGAGCGGATTCATGCATCTCTTTCATGGGGTTAGGGTTACTCCAGACCAACCACAGGGGGCGCTTCTTGGACATCATAACGCGGCAGTCAGCTTGTCTACAGGACATGACGGCAGGAATGAGCTGGTTGTAAAGACATTTTGTATGTGAGGGCTGCAGTTGTGGGGGTTCTTTGTGCTGGGGATGGGCGTTGAAGGTGTGGCTTGTTACAGTGGAGTGCAGAATGTGGTTGGCATGTGGGTCGGATGTGAGTTTGGGGTGCAGGGGTTGTTGGTGCTGGGGGTGGGGGTTGTTGGAGTGGGTGGGGGTTGGAGTGGGGTGCAGAATGTGGCATGTGGGTCTGATGTGAGGGTTTGGGGTGTGGTGGTTTTTGGATCTGGGGGTGGGGGTTGTAGGTGTGGGTTGTTGGAGTGGGGTGCAGAATGTGGCATGTGGATCGGATGTGAGTTTGGGGTGCAGGGGTTGTTGGTGGTGGGGGTGTAGATGGTGGGGGTGTAGGTGTTGGAGTGGAGTGCAGAATGTGGCTAGTATGTGGGTGGGATGTGAGTGGGGAGTGGTGGTTGTTGATGAGGGCTGCTCATGTGCTCATAGAGTGGAAAATGGTGGCCATGTGGTGTGGAGCGTGCTGTGTGGGGTGTGGAGCAGTTAATAAGGACTGCACAGCATGGAGTGTGGTGGGTGCAGTACAGGGTATGGGTTGTTGGTGGGTTTGTGGAATTCTGAGTGTGGGGTGCAGGGTGCAGTACAGGGTATGGGTTGTTGGTGGGTTTGTGGAATTCTGAGTGTGGGGTGCAGGGTGCAGTACAGGGTATGGGTTGTTGGTGGGTTTGTGGAATTCTGAGTGTGGGAGGGGTGCAGGGTGCAGTACAGGGTATGGGTTGTTGGTGGGTTTGTGGAATTCTGAGTGTGGGGTGCAGGGTGCAGTACAGGGTATGGGTTGTTGGTGGGTTTGTGGAATTCTGAGTGCAGGGTGTGGGGTGCAGGGTGCAGTACAGGGTAAGGATTGTTGGTGGGTTTGTGGAATTCTGAGTGTGGGGTGCAGGGTGCAGTACAGGGTTAGGGTTGTTGGTGGGTTTGTGGAATTCTGAGTGTGGGGTGCAGTACAGGGTTAGGGTTGTTGGTGTGTTTGTGGAATTCTGAGTGTGGGGTGCAGGGTGCAGTACAGGGTATGGGTTGTTGGTGGGTTTGTGGAATTCTGAGTGTGGGGAGCAGGGTGCAGTACAGGGTATGGGTTGTTGGTGGGTTTGTGGAATTCTGAGTGTCGGGTGCAGGGTGCAGTACAGGGTGTGGAGTGGTCTTACATGATAAACCACCCACCCCTCAGGATGTGGGCTGTGTTAAGGGGGAAGGGAGTGCAGCGTGGGAACTTACATGATCTCCCCCAGGACCTGGGACGTGTTGAGAGGGGAGATGACGTTTTGCAGCGCCTCCTGGTAGTCTGGCTGCTGCAGCTGTTCCTGAAGGAACTTCACTTGCTCATCCTGAAAGAAAACTTACAATGTAATGACAAAATTATGACGACAACATTCATTCATTGTGGCTCAAAGAACAAGTGCAGCTGTTTCCTTCCAGCATCAGTCATATGCGACTCACAGACTGGAAGTGAGTAAGTGAGTAATACGCTACTTTTAGCAATATTCCAGCAATATCACGGCGGGGACACAAGAAATGGGCTTCACACATTGTACCCATGTGGGGAATCAAACCCGGGTCTTCAGCGTGATGAGCGAACGCTTTAACCACTAGGCTACTCCACCGCCCCTTTCAATTACTGAAGCCACCAAAGAGCACATATAATATAACACTTCAGCTAACAATATTTCAGTTTCAATAATGAAGGTGGAACCAGAAGAAAGCAGTGAGCAATAACGCATGCTGACTATGAAATGGATTGAGACAATGATTTTATCTCATGAGAAGCAAAAGGTTGGATTGTTGGCTGGTTGGTTGTTGTTTAACGCTGCACTGTAAATAAAAATGTGAAAAAGGCTGGACCAGACAATCCAGTGACCAACAGCATGAACATCAATCTACGCAATTGGGATTCAATGACGTGTCAACCAAGTCAGCGAGCCTCACCACCCGATCCTGTTAGTCGCCTCTTACGACAAGCATGGGTGAAGCAGAAGGAACAGGGGAACAAATATATCCTGTCCTTAATGAGTGGCCATATTTACATCTCTTACATCTTTGATCTCCTCCTTGAGCATGTTTGTGAGTTTGGTGAGTTTCTCCAGTGCCTCCACCTGCTTGGTTAGCTTCTTCAGGAACGACCCACATCCTCGACAATACGCCTCCAGTATCAGCCCAAACCGCAGCCGAGATGACGTCTGGTGCATCTCGGATCTGTAGTGATAAATGAGTGAGTGAGTCAGATTAGAACAGTGTTTCAGTTATATCACAGTGTGAGGTGTAATGGGTTTAAATGTCATGTCCAAGATTATTGCACATTTTTTATCAAAATGTATAGTGCTAATATTTAGTCGGGACTGATGACGTTTTTTGAGATGGTGTGCTGCAGAAACTCAGCTCAGACACAGTGTACTTGATTCCAAGACTATCCATAATTGTTTTATCCACTTATTGTTGATCAATATGCAGGGTAAAAAGAACAAGTTTTAGTTGAGCGAGTAGGATACCACAGTGTGACAGCTTGATGTCGCAGGACATTCGACAGGGATTGTTGAAGATGTTTACTACCGGTACTTCAGTGAGAGCATGGAATAATACAGCGCTGACCGATCAAGGATCATAGTCTGGTCAAATCTTATATCACTGGCTGCCTCCATGGTGTAGTGGTAAGAGCATCTGCACAGACAGCAGAAGGTTGTGGGTTCAATCACCGGCCGCATCATACCAAAACACATTAAAGTATGGTGCTTGTTGGTCCGTGCCTGGCGCTTGGCATTAATGGGTACAACAAGGACTGGTCGGCTCGGAGTCAGTATAATGTGTCTGAGTGGGGTATTCATGCTTCACTGTGGCATGGTATCTCAGTGGGCTAGCACTATAAAACCAGCTTCAGTCTGGGCTAGTACAAGCAGCCGCACATACACACACATGCACGTCATCATATGAGTGAAATATTCTGAAGTACGACATTAAACCCCGTTTCACCACACCTCACCTCAAATCACTGATCAGTGGATCCTTGCACGATCAGTATGTAGATGCCTTGTAATTCCCAACACTTGATTCTAAACCACAGACCTTATGATCTGAGGTTGGATACCTTGTCCACATGACCAAAGAGGTCATCCCTGTCACCAAGCTGGATGTCCACAATACATTCCCACTTTGCCAACTATCAGACATTTAAATACCAAGGGGATGTACTTCAGAGGTGAGGTGAGGTGAAATTGGGTTTAATGTCGTGCTTGAGAATATTTCAATCATATGACGACGTGCATGCGTGTGTATGTGTATGTGCGGCTGCTTGTACTAGCTCAGACTGAAGCTGGTGTTATAGTGCTAGCCCACTGAGATACCACGCCGCAGTGAAGCATGAATACCCCACTCAGACACATTATACTGACTCCGAGCCGACCAGTCCTTGTTGTACCCATTATGCCGAGCGCCAGGCAGGGACCAACAAGTACCATATTTTTGCGTCTTTTGGTATGATGCAGTCGGGGATCGAACCCGCGACCTTCCGCTCTCCGGGTGGAACGTACTTGAGATGCCAGAAGAAGCAGTTTCCTATCCTCTGGGACAGAAGAGCTCTCTTCAGTAGGAAAGTTGTCAGATGATTGTCCAAGTATGGTTCATACTTGAGGGCCTGAAAACAGAACACAACTCAGTAACACGATCACGTCACAGACCACTCCAACACACATGTCCCTGGTTCTCAGCACAACCCACAGAGTTGTCACAGACCACTCCAACACACATCTGCCTGGTCCTCAACACAACTCACCGACTTTTCACAGATTGACAACACTGAATTCAGTATCACACATCTCCCTGGCCCTCAACACAACTCACCATCTTGTCACAGGCCAACAACAATGATCACAATAACATATATCTCCCTGGTTCTCAGCACAACTCACCGAACTGTAATTAACAAGCAAGACTGAACTGAATGGAGGGTTCACAAGTCTGTGCATTACAGAGATAATACCATGGTTGAAAATCACAATTGCATGGACAAACACATCCCACAGTGTCAGGCATACCAAACAATAAATGTTCTTTGAGATAAAATTGAGTTTGTTAGACTAGGCAATATTACAGCTACAAGACATCCAGTAAAAAACATCCAACCTGTGCCAAACAAACTAGAGCATGATATAATGTCAAACTTTCTATGTTGTCAAGGCAAAAAGAGGTGACAAGCCCATTTACTGACACCAGAGTCAACTGTTACCAACTGTAACCTAGAATCTCCCGAGGGACAAAACAGAATTTGTTCAGACTCACAACCTCAGAGGCCTGCTTTCTTGTACTGACTGACAACACACCTGAATAACTGAGATGATCATCAGCAAATCAAAGACCAACAGGACAGTCAAGGATAAACTTTAAAGGGTGTACTGCGAGTCCCTACCTGCACAAGCTGCAGAAGATACTGCGACAGTTTGTCGTCACGGAGACCGCGGTCCAGACATTCCACGGCAAACTGTCGGACCCTCAGATCGGAGTAGGAGCAGTCCAACAGTTCCAAGGCCACCTCCGGCACGACCGAGGGCCATCTTCTCAACAACACATACAGCTGAAATAAATGAGAACTACAGTCAAACACCATTGTGTTGTAGTTTAACATCCTCGATAATCTCCAAATGGATGCATCTACGACTCGGCCCGATAATTTTTTTACCTCCCTTTGCTAGCTCTGCATTCTCACAGTAACCAGTCAAATAAGCCGTTCCAACCGAACTTGCCAGTGTCAACAAAGATAGTGTCTGCAGCCACAAAGGTTTACTCATCGTGTGATTCAGATGTAGGGGAAAATCATACAGACAAATTGACAAGTCTGAAACCTTAAAAAAATATACTGAACATCATTGAAAACGCACCACTTATAAAACTTCAGATTATTAAAAGCACGTGTAAGGAATTGATATTTTTTGAATGGATAATAACAGATGGACGACTGACAAAAACAACAACACAGAAAAGACGCTCATTCATTTAAATGTTCCACAGTCAGAAAGGATCAAACACACGTGGGGTCAAATCGAAAAGTCAATATCGCGTGTGACCGCCATTTGCATTGACACATGCAGTTCAACGTCTCCTCATTGAGTCAATAAGCATCCGAATAGAGTTCTTGAGGATGGCATTCCACTTCTGCAGTAGTGTAGCCCCAAGTTCCCTGATGTTTCGCATCTGTTGTCGCCGCGAAAGACTTTGACCAATTGCGTCCCACAAGTGCTCCATGGGGATACATCTGGCGACTGTGCTGGCCAATGAATAACCTGGATGTGTTGCTGGGCCAGATACTGCATGGAAAGTCTTGTTGTGTGTGCCTGTGCATTGTCCTGTTGAAAAGTATGGATATCTTGGTGGTGATTGAAGACAGATACGATGTGATTCTGAAGAATCTGCTCACGGTAATAAAGGGCATTAACTCTCCCTTGACAGACATGAAGGCAGTCCTGTGATTGTAATTTATTCCACCCCAGACCATGACACTCCCACCACCCAAAGTCTGTCTGAACCACACACTCATCAGCATAACGTTCACCACGTCTCAGCCAAACACATAATCGTCCGTCAGCATTACGTAGATGAAGACGTGACCGTCAGTGACTACCACACCATGCCATTGTTGTAACCTTTACTGAAAATGCCTGCTAGCCCATTGTATATGCTCATTACGGTGTCTGTCAGTCAGAATTGGTCCAACGTAAGGACGTCGAGCATGGAGCCCTGTAGCGTGTAGACGGCCCCCACGTCAACCTTGAACTAGTGCAGCAGTCTTTGCAGTCGGCAGTGTTCAATCACTGATATGGACAAGGTCAACATGGCGATCCTGATGGAGCGTCGTAAGACGTTGTTGCCAAGGTCATTGAAGGTCACGGGTGCTGCCTGTCTACTGATGTCAACTATGAAGCCTAACGATGGTGGACAGGCCAAGTCCAAGTTGTCAACCAATATCCCTGCTGCTGGTGCCAACGTGAATCATGCCTAGTGCACGTTCTCTTTCGTGAGGTGTTAACCTCGGCATCTCTGTCCTCGTTTCACAATCGTTAGTGAAGCAATGAGAAACGGTTCTCATACACCTGCTTTTAATGTCACAGTCAGTATCATTTCAGAATGAAATTCACGCTTTTTTCATGGCGTGGCTGCATGTTGATGCATTTTGGAATTAAGAGTCATACTGTGGACAGGAATTTGTTTCTAAAGCATTTTTTCAACTGGACATGTCCTTCGACTTCATGTTAGTTATATTCATTGATCATTGTCATGCTGAAATCCATCTTGATGAAAATACGGACAATTTTAGACTGGTGCATTTTCAATGATGTTCAGTATATATGCAAGAACTCCTTCTACCTCTTTCAGAGTACCTATGCAACAATTGTGTTGCCAAGTTTAATCGGTTAGATATGGGGAGGAGGAGTGCAGTGAGTTATGATAGAAGCCTTGTGATTGGTACACTCAACTTCCCAGCGCAGACGCCTGATAGGATAAAAAGCCAGCCAAGGGAGGTAATAAAATGATCGGGCTGAGCTGTAGATGCATCCAGGTTATAGTGGAGGTTTATCGGAAGGTATACGGTGGAGACTATTCCGGATGTAGTTTAAGGGACGTAGATATTTCAAGTTATCCAAGGTTTGAACAAATGAGGAACATGACATTTTAAGTTGATCAGACTTGGCTTGTGAGGACTTGGCGCTATAACTGGACACATCTTAACACATACACTAACCTGTGCTACACTTTCTCTTTCATTCCACTTGACCGCATGCAACAACTTGGGAAGAGATTCAGGTATCTTTAAACAAAGTTCCCTGAAACAGTGAATATCAATGAAATCATGCCTTGACATGAGATGAAGGTCAAATGAGCTATGGCGTTGCAGTTTTGTATAATAGAATTAAATTCACTTATTTAGAGATTGGGGTGAAATACAGACTACTGTATTTGGAATATTTTTTTATATCCACGTTAGGAATCAAACCAGGGACTTTTCTGTGATGATCAAATGTTTCGACACATTAGCCACCGCCTGACTGTACTTGTGTTTCAATACCTCCTTTTCCACAAGAGTTCCTTGTCCTGTTCTAGCAGGTCTGACAGGGGGTCTTTGCTGATGATATCTTCCAGTATCATCCGGTCACGATCCAAAACTTTTTTCGTGTCTGACTGAAAAAAACCCATCTTTCTATTACCCAAATTGAATAAAATATGTATCCTGAACCATCACAAAGTTTCTCTGTTGTTTTGCCAGTACCTATCATGTCAAGGCAGCCATATGTAATTTGTAATGTCTGAGTTAAATTTACCACACTTACTTGCATAATGTTAAAAAAATGAACCTGTCAACATGGCTTTATTGTTGATAAATTTCCAGTGCTTATTGGAGGACATGGTTCTCCCATTTTGGGAGGTCATATTTCGTTATGTGTAATCCCTGATTGGTTGATTCCTACAAAACAATAGTCCAGCATTTTTAAAGCTCAGAAATAATTATCGTATATGTAGCCGTGTGGTATTTATCTCTCGTTAAAACCTTGTTCTGGAGTGTATGTGAATGTAGATGTTTGTGATGCATTGACTGTCAGTGAATCTACATCATCAGGCCTACCATACAAACAGTAAACAAATCATCAAAACTGATCTCATATACACCAAAACAGAACAAAAATCACCAAAATAGGAAAATAAACTTCCCAAACTGCAACAATATCCTCTAAACCCGAAACAATACATCTGTAATGGAAGACTAATCGTTTGAAATGGAAACAAAACTCGCATATCAGCTACAAGAGCGCGCGAAAACAGTCGTCGAGCGTATAAAACGGCAGTCAAAGCATCCCAACAAGGCAGTCACAGCATCCCGAAACAGCTTACAAATTGTCAAAGATGGCGGCGAGGGGAGACGATTAGGCTTTGGTACATAATGTTTTTCGTCACTATGAGTCTAATCTTGAAAATTTGATATCGGAATGTAGTGCATAAACCCCCTATTGTAGTAAGCTTCAAACCTATGTCCATACTTCTCAGTGTCAGGGTTACAATTCTGCACAATGTGGTCCCTCGTTCGACCGAATAGGATTTCTTGTCAACATGCCGTGCTACTGTTTCTCTTCAGTTTCGTAAATAAAGAGGGGCAGTGGGGTAGCCTAGTGGTTAAAGCATTGGCTCGTCACGCCGAGGACCCGGGTTTGAATCCCCACATGGGTACAATGTGTGAAGCCCATTTCTGGTGTCCCCCGCCATGATGTTGCTGGAATATTGCTAAAGCGGTATAAAACCAAACTCAGTCAGTCAGTCAGTCAGTCGTAAATAAAGTATTCATAGCGTCACATTCAACATTTCTATATTTTAGTTATTTAAACAGTTTACAAAAACTTTGTTCATTCTCCGTGAATTGCATATCTAAGTGATCATTTTTAAAGTGGACGAGTGCAAACTCAATCCACTGATTAGGGCAGGGATTTCTGTTTAAAGTCCACAGGTGGCGACTTCTTGAGATTTACAAGAGCAAAGACGGACGCATGTTTGTACCTCAATTTAAGCTATATTTTTTGTTAAATGATGTAAAATGTTTGGTATTGCATGGAATAGTTTGAAGTACATGGAAATGATAAAATTGCAGAATGATAAAATCTTCCTGAGACACAATTCACAGTTGAAATTATAAGCAAGTTCATGTTTGCTTCTCTGATGAGAACGCAATGTTACCCGATTTTTTAACTTCTTTTAACATGGCATACACTCAAACGTTGGAATTTTCGGAAGGTTCGGTATCTGAAAGAAATATGTTCACTTAATGACTTCATAAAAGTAAGATGAAACTAGAAGATCTTTGTCTGAGAACATCACTATACATACAGTGTGAAGCGGTGGCATACAAACATACAAAATGAGAAGAATATGTCTGAGGACACAGATGACGAGAGCACTGACACGTCCCTCTCAGGAATCTGTGAATACAAGTTTGAGAAATTTTAAGAAAAGGCAATTTGGGAAGTCAAAGTTAAAATGATCACTTAGATATGCAATTCACGGAGAATGAACAAAGTTTTTGTAAACTTTTTAAATCACTAAGATATAGTAATGTTGAATGTGATGCTATGAATACTTTATTTACAAAACTGAAGAGAAACAGTAGCACGGCATGTTGACAAGAAATCCTATTCGGACGAACGAGGGACCACATTGTGCAGAATTGTAACCCTGACACTGAGAAGTATGGACATAGGTTTGAAGCTTACTACAATAGGGGGTTTATGCACTACATCCCGATATCAAATTTTCAAGATTAGACTCATAGTGACGAAAAACATTATGTACCAAAGCCTATTCGTCTCCCCTCGACGCCATCTTTGACAATTTGTAAGCTGTTTCGGGATGCTATGACTGCCTTGTTGGGATGCTTTGACTGCCGGTTTGTACACTCGGCAACCGTTCTTGCGCACACTTGTAGCTGATACGCGAGTTTTGTTTCCATTTTAAACGATTAGTCTTCCATTACAGATGTATTGTTTCAGTTTTAGAGGATATTGTTGCAGTTTGGGAAGTTTATTTTCCTATTTTGGTGATTTTTGTTCTGTTTTGGTGTATATGAGTTCAGTTTTGATGATTTGTTTACTGTTTGTATGGTAGGCCTGATCATTGGGTCACTCTTCTCGAAGTATGAAAAAGCATCAGAATGATGACGATTCTATTCGTTCTATTTTGGAGCTTGTGTCTTTCTCAAGACATATACAATACTTCCATCCCACAATATTGCTAAGTGCAGTGTTCACGAACAAAGAAACAAAGTGTGGCATGATCCAGGCTACCTCTAGGTACTTGTCCGTGTCGGTTGTGTCGGCCAGCTGCTGGAAGTGAGTCTCGGGAGGATACTGTACGGGATGGCTCAATCTTATGAATTCGAATTCGAGACATGGACAGTCTTTGTCTGGGTTGGATCCTGGAACAGATGTGAACATTTAGTCTTGAAGTTTTGTCTTTATTAGGTTGTCATATTGCTTGTAACTGATTTGTTCCTGGGATTCAGGTCCTTGGAAACCCATGCTGGTGTACTGTGGGAATTCTGGGTTAGAATTAGTCCTTTGAAACAACCAATCAGTGCAGGATTGCTGTCCACACTATCAACAACGGGATTGATAACTCCAGTCTCACTGATGGTGAGGTTACTTCTGTAATGAATTTTAACAAATAGATCCGCATTATTTATAATTAGTTT
Organism: Haliotis rubra; assembly: GCF_003918875.1. Taxonomy (NCBI): domain Eukaryota; kingdom Metazoa; phylum Mollusca; class Gastropoda; order Lepetellida; family Haliotidae; genus Haliotis; species Haliotis rubra. Next base: position 576,298 of record NW_025765270.1, read on the forward strand.
TAGACTTTATCTTGTTACTTTAACTTAAATACACCATTTCTAAAATACATGGACTGTCTTGCTTGGCTCTATGACCTGGTGATCCAATGGGATTAACCAAGTCGTCCATTCCTTGGGGCATGGGCCAGAGGTGGAGGCTGATCTTCTCTGACAGGAGACGGTCGTTGAAGTCAAACATCTGAAGGTTGCCCCACGCCAGAGCCAATGAATCCTAGACGACAACAACAACATCATTGAATACATGAATACTACTGCCTTTTAGAATGTGATCAAATGAAATAAATGTTAGGGATAACACTTTCTCAGTAAAGACTCGGTGTGTCAATTAGATGTCAGCTTTCATGTCCCACAGCCTGTATATCCCACCCACCCAATCATTCAGAAAGCGTTTAGTTCCAGTAGACAGAAAACTATTATCCAGTAAGATGTCAGCAATTCTTTACTGCCTTGATTCAGAAATCTTAGCTGAAAAGATGATAGATATACTCTCTGCAGTACATCGTTTGAGTACAGATACCCTGGCACTCAGACACAACAGGATGTATCAACTATAAAGAGCAATAAAATAGCATAGCTTTTTTCATTACCATTACAAAGACCCCAGTTACATTCACTGTTTTAAGACTGTTCATTGGCTGTTTGGAAAGTTCGCCTGCCATGCTCACATCTTCAAACAGGAGGGTATTGAAGTAAAATATGAGATTTAAAGACTTCGTTCAACAACTGATTGACCTTTTTGTTCTTTCTCTTGGAGACGGAGCAAATTGAGAGACAGAGACGAGCACTGCGAGGGATATCTGGAATGGGCAGGAACTCCAGCCACTGATCCCAGCGTGGATTGGTCGAGTCCACCTGCTGGGTGTTACGTGCTTCACAAAGTGGCTCCGTCCCGTGGTACACGCATGCTTTCACGTAAATCTGTAGTAAGAACAGAACCAATGATAATGATCATGTATAGTTTTTAAAAAGAAATATTTGGCACAATTATTCCTATAGGGAGGACATTGTATTCAACTCACTCACTTACACATTCACTCAGTAGTTAAGTGTTCTTCCTATATCACTCGCCAATACTTCATCAATACTATTTCTGGTGTCCCCTACCATGATATTGCGGGAATATTGCTAAAAAGTGGAGTAAAACTAAGTCACTCACTCATCAATACAACCCCTGAAGATCTAGGTTAGAATTGGTCTTCAACAACCATGCTTGTCATAAGAGGCGACTAACGGGATCAGGTGGTCAGACTCGCTGACTTGGTTGACACATGTCATCGTATCCAAAAAGCGTAGATCAATTTCTTATTCGGTTGATCACTGGATTGTCTGGTCCTGACTCGATTATTTTATCATTATCATATAGCTGTAATATTGCTGAGGACGGTGTTAAAGAAAATTAAAAAAAATCATCAATACTTCTCAGGATTGTATCCACAAGTTAACGTGTTACAGAGTAAGCATTCATGGACGAAGGAGGTGTTAGAGGCCCCTACCTTACTGAGCTCCTTGACGTTGACATACGTGGCACAGTTCATCTTTATCCTCAGCATGGCCTGAACATTCCAGAGAGACACAGTCTGCTGGTTGTTGATCTCATTGAGAGCCTCGATTCCTGCAACAATAAGGGGAGATTACTCTCCATCATTCACAGCCTGAATACCTGCAATGTCACATAAGGCAAACATAACTGACTTCTGAATACAGGTCTCTCACGACTTGACGTTTTTCGTAGAAACAAATAATTTTATTTAAACTGAAAAGGAGCCTCAGTGAGATGGAAGCTTAGGATTGCTTCACTTAGAGGTGAGGTGAGGTGAGGTGAGGTGAGGTGAGGTGAGGTGAGGTGAGGTGAGGTGAGGTGAGGTGAGGTGAGGTGAGGTGAGGTGAGGTGAGGTGAGGTGAGGTGGAGGGTGAGGGAGAGGAGAGGAGAGGGAGGGAGGGAGGGGGAGGGAGGGAGGGGTTGGTTGGGTTGGGTTGGGAGTTGGGTTGGGAGCTGAGTTGGGTTGGGAGTTGGGCTGGGTTGGGCTGGGTGGGGTGGGGTGAGGTTGGGTTGGGTTGGGTTGGGTTGGGTTGGGTTGGGGTGGGTTGGGGTGAGGTGAGGTGAGGTGAGGTGAGGTGAGGTGAGGTGAGGTGAGGTGAGGTGAAATTGGGTTTAACGTCGTGCTTGAGAATATTTCGCTCATATGACGACGTGCATGCATGTATGTATGTGTATGTGCGGCTACTAGCCCAGACTTAAGCTGGTTTTATAGTGCTAGCCCACTGAGATACCATGCCGCAGTGAAGCATGAATACCCCACTCAGACACATTATGCTGACTCCGAGCCGACCAGTCCTTGTTGTACCCATTAATGCCGAGAGCCAGACAGGGACCAACAAGTACCATATTTTAACGTCTTTTGGTATGATGCGGTCGGGGATCAAACCCGCGACCTTCCTCTCTCCGGGCGGACACTCTAACCACTACACCATGGAGGCGGTCGCTTCACTTAGAGATTTTGCATTGCAGAAAGGGCTTGGTGGAAGGGAAAATAATGTGGTTCAGTGACTGTGAAACAGACTATGCTTGTCATAAGAAACGACATGATTTATCAGACACTCAGGCTCAGTGAGTTCGTTAACAGCATGTCATCATATCAGAAGGGATCATCTCTCAAAACATCAGGCTAGCTATTCTTGAAACATTTGTAGCCCTACAAACTTCTTAAGCCCATTGGGGCGGTTGGGTAGCCTAGTGGTTACAGCGTTGGCTCTTCACGCCGAGGACCCGGGTTCGAATCCCCACATGGGTACAATGAGTGAAGCCCATTTCTGGTGTCCCCCGCTGTGATGTTGCTGGAATATTGCTAAAAGCGGCGTAAAACCAAAACTCAGTCAGTCAGTCTTAAGCCCATTCTTAACACATTGCCTACGATCAAAGTTAAGAATTCTTAGGGCTACGAGCGATACGAGAATACGGGCCTATTTGGCTCAGCCAACTGTTATGTACCAGGGCCTAGAGTTTCGAAGCGCGCTTAGTCCTAAGATAGTCATAAGTGCCATACATTAACATCAACTTATGACTATCTTAACGCGATTAAGAGAGCTTCGAAAAATCCTAGCCCTGGAATATTGCTGAAACAAGGACAAAGAAACAGACACAGACACACAGACAGACATACACTAGGACACACATATTCACTGACAGAGACGTACCTCGTACAGAGTATGATGGCAGGACGAACTTATTCTCATGCAGGGAATCAAACACACTCTCCTTCAGCAACAGCATCAACTGGGGGGATCTTCTCATTGGCGATGCACTCACGGATCAGCTGCCAACAACATACATTATAACGTAATCAGGTCTCCCCATAAACTGTATGCTGAGTAAATAATAACCATATATTGACATTAAATAATTTTGAGTTGATTGATTATAATTAAACAGGAAAAATGTGAAATAAGCAATCATATGACACCTCTTTGCATTAGTACCTAAAGGTAAAAACTGGCCCAACAAGTTTCGTTTATAGCAAAATCAATGGGTGCTTAAATTCTTCTTTTTAGAGTATCATAGCTGGAACATGCTACCTCTCCCCACCCACCCAAACCCCATGAATTTGATGACGTCACAATGCTATGACTTCACGAACTTGATGACGTCACAATGCTATGACATCATGAACTTGATGATGTCACAGTGCTATGACTTCACGAACTTGATGATGTCACAGTGCTATTACATCGCTCCACTGCAACTCTAATGGCAGTACCTTGTTCAGAGATACACATTTTTCATTGAAAACTAATAAAGAGTGATTTTGGATGATAAATAGAATCTCACCCTCGTGTCTTCTGATATCAAATATATCAACACTTGTTGATAAAAGTTAAAATATCCTTGGCAAGCCTCAGATATTTGCAACTTTATCAACCCGTGTTGATATAATTGACATCAGGAGACACTTGGGTGAGATACTCTGTGTCTACAATGCTGCAGTTGGCAAGTTACTGACCTTATACTGGCTGATGGGACAGTCCTCCCCCCACACAACTGTATCGTCAACTGACCTTATACTGGCTGATGGGACAGTCCTCCCCACACACATCTGTATTGTCAACTGACCTTATACTGGCTGATGGGACAGTCCTCCCCACACACAACTGTATTGTCAACTGACCTTATACTGGCTGATGGGACAGTCCTCCCCCCACACAACTGTATCGTCAACTGACCTTATACTGGCTGATGGGACAGTCCTCCCCACACACAACTGTACTGTCAACTGACCTTATACTGGCTGATGGGACAGTCCTCCCCACACCACTGTATTGTCAACTGACCTTATACTGGTTGATGGGACAGTCCTCCCCACACACAACTGTATTGTCAACTGACCTTATACTGGCTGATGGGACAGTCCTCTCCACACACAACTGTATTGTCAACTGACCTTATACTGGCTGATGGGACAGTCCTCCCCACACCACTGTATTGTCAACTCACCCTATACTGGCTGATGGGACAGTCCTCCCCACACAACTGTATTGTCAACTGACCTTATACTGGCTGATGGGACAGTCCTCCTGTATTGTCCACACAACTGTATTGTCAACTGACCTTATACTGGCTGATGGGACGGTCCTCCCCACACCACTGTATTGTCAACTGACCTTATACTGGTTGATGGGACAGTCCTCCCCACACACAACTGTATTGTCAACTGACCTTATACTGGCTGATGGGACAGTCCTCCCCACACACAACTGTATTGTCAACTGACCTTATACTGGCTGATGGGACAGTCCTCCCCACACCACTGTATTGTCAACTCACCCTATACTGGCTGATGGGACAGTCCTCCCCACACAACTGTATTGTCAACTGACCTTATACTGGCTGATGGGACAGTCCTCCCCACACAACTGTATTGTCAACTGACCTTATACTGGCTCATGGGACAGTCCTCCCCACACACAACTGTATTGTCAACTGACCTTATAGTGGCTGATGGGACGGTCCTCCCCACACACAACTGTATTGTCAACTGACCTTATACTGGCTGATGGGACGGTCCTCCCCACACACAACTGTATTGTCAACTGACCTTATACTGGCTGATGGGACAGTCCTCCCCACACACAACTGTATTGTCAACTGACCTTATACTGGCTGATGGGACGGTCCTCCCCACACACAACTGTATTGTCAACTGACCTTATACTGGCTGATGGGACAGTCCTCCCCACACACAACTGTATTGTCAACTGACCTTATACTGGCTGATGGGACGGTCCTCCCCACACACAACTGTATTGTCAACTGACCTTATACTGGCTGATGGGACGGTCCTCCCCACACACAACTGTATTGTCAACTGACCTTATACTGGCTGATGGGACGGTCCTCCCACACACAACTGTATTGTCAACTGACCTTATACTGGCTGATGGGACGGTCCTCCCCACACACAACTGTATTGTCAACTGACCTTATACTGGCTGATGGGACAGTCCTCCCACACACAACTGTATTGTCAACTGACCTTATACTGGCTGATGGGACGGTCCTCCCCACACACAACTGTATTGTCAACTGACCTTATACTGGCTGATGGGACGGTCCTCCCCACACACAACTGTATTGTCAACCGACCTTATACTGGCTGATGGGACAGTCCTCCCCACACACAACTGTATTGTCAACCGACCTTATACTGGCTGATGGGACAGTCCTCCCCACACAACTGTATTGTCAACTGACCTTATACTGGCTGATGGGACAGTCCTCCCCACACACAAGGGGGTTAGTGCCAGAACACCTTAAGTAAATAATTCTGTCAAATTTAGGTAAGGGTATTAATGCACTCACACACTGATATGTTACTCATAAAAAAAAGCCCATAGCAATCAGGGGCTTAATTAGGTGGTTATGCATTAGAGTTCAAACAACTTATCAATTATCTCTCCTTTTGGTATAGACCAGGTTATGCTATGTTAATATACACCGTTCAGTCCTGCTCAACTGCTGTAGCCACGCTTGATATTCTCATGCCATAAACCCTTAACTGGCAGCAGTCGCCTCTGGCAGACTGTGTGGTGTCCATCAAGAATGTCCCTTACCGGTTAAAACAACTGATATGCTGAAGGAATGTTCTGGCTCTATAGACTTACAGCTGATAAGCCACTAGCCAAGGTTAGTTTATTTTGAACCTTGGGAGAGGAGCTATTTTCTAAAGTGTGCGTTTATATTAGGAACATTTACAGTACGAAAATCCCACTAAGACACGACAGCTAAGTCATATTTGTAAATAGAAAATAAGTACTTGTTAAATTTAACACACATGAGTGTGGTAATATACTTGTATTTCACTTACGAGATTTGCTGTCTGTATAAAAGTTATTTGCCAGCACTAATTAAAATTGAAACTAAATTGCTTTGATTATTGAATGTTATTGTTATCAAATTCAGTGTGTGATATTAGCCAGTCCCTTAGTTTAGTACTCTGGTTTTAGGTCTTTGCAAGATGTCTGAATTATGGTCCGACGCAGATGAAGATGAATTATTACAATCTGACTTTGCCACAGCCACAAGTTGGTCACTTGCCACTAATATGTCAGCCAATTCTGATTATATTCAACATGAACCAAACCCATGTGGGGAGTGGCTGGATACCCCAGCACAATCTGATAAACTATCGGATATGCCAATACAGTATGACGCAAATGATGAAGAGGATGAGTCAGTGGATATACCAGCACCAGTTCATACCACTGAGGATAATCAAACCCAGTTTGTATCAATACAGCGTTATGTGCCAAGAAAGATGGATACTACTCCCAGATGTTTACCACAACAGTGTGCAATACCAGTACAGAGTGATGCGCCTGCAGACATACCAGTACAGAGATGATGCGCCTGCAGACATACCAGTACAGAGTGATGCGCCTGCAGACATACTTGTACAGAGTAATGCGTCTGCAGACATACTTGTACAGAGTAATGATGAAGAGGATGAGTCAGTGGATATACCAGCACCAGTTCATACCACTGAGGATAATCAAACCCAGTTTGTATCAATACAGCGTTATGTGCCAAGAAAGATGGATACTACTCCCAGATGTTTACCACAACAGTGTGCAATACCAGTACAGAGTGATGCGCCTGCAGACATACCAGTACAGAGTGATGCGCCTGCAGACATACCAGTACAGAGTGATGCGCCTGCAGACATACTTGTACAGAGTAATGCGTCTGCAGACATACTTGTACAGAGTAATGATACTACAGACACAATAGTAAAGAGTGATGCACATATAGACATACAAGTGCAGTCTGATGCGTCTATAGACATACAAGTGCAGTCTGATGTGCCTATAGACATACCAGAACAGAATGATGCACCTATATACATACAAGTACAGGGTGATGCACCTATAGACATACCAGAACAGAGTGATGCCCCTATAGACATACAAGTACAGTCTGATTCGCCTATAGACGTACCAGAACAGACTGATGCGTCTATAGACATACAAGTACAGTCTGATGCGCCTATAGACGTACCAGAACAGAGTGATGCGCCTATAGACATACAAGTACAGGGTGATGCACCTATAGATATACCAGAACAGAGTGATGCGCCTATAGACATATCAGAACAGAGTGATGCGCCTATAGACATACCAGTACAGACTTATGCACCTATAGACATACCAGTACAGACTTATGCACCTATAGACAAACCAGAACAGACTGATGCGCCTATCGACATACCTGAACACACAGATGCACCTATAGACATACCAGTACAGTCTCATGCGCCTATAGACATACCAGCACAGAGTCATACGCCCGTACACATACCAGTACAGAGTGATGCGCCTATAGACATACCAGCACAGAGTGATGCGCCTACAGACTTATTAGTACAGTGTTATGGGCGCGGAGGAACATCATCTCTGAGGGATAGTGACAGTGACTTTGACAGTTCAGATAATGAACTATTGTCAACACTAAGGAGTAGGAAAGAACTGGTCCCTGACAACGACCCAGCATTATCGCCAGGTGAAGAATATGATCCAGATAAAACCGCACTCGATTCATCAGACTCAGAATTTTACTCCATGTATACACCATGCTCACTTGTCAGTGAACTTTTCTACATGAGGAAATTGAACTGTTACAATTTTACAGTGTACGATTTAGCCACAAAAGGAGGCACATGCTTTGTATGGTCGGAAGTGGATGCCAAGAGGGGATCATGTGAAGTTGCATCATGCTTGCAAATTCAGCTGAAGGCTTTGCCACCAACTGTCAAGCATGTAGTTCTGTATTTAGATACCTGTTCAGGACAGAACAGAAACCAGTATGTCGCAGCCTCCCTATTACATGCTGTGACCATTATTGAACACATCAGTACAATTGACCACAAATTTCGAGAGCTAGGCTACACACAGATGGAGTGCGATGCAATTCATTCCACCATTGAATTTGCCAAAAAGAAGACTAGCATCTATGTACCAAGCCAGTGGGACACTGTTATAAGAATGGCCAGAAGAAAGGACCCTTATATTGTCGTCCCAATACAGTTCACCGATGTGATGGACTTTAAGAAATATGCCCATGGTAGACTGAAAAACACCCAAATTGATACAGATGGTGGTCGTGTGAACTGGTTGTCAATGTGCTGGATGCGCTACATTAAAGGCAACCCAGAAAACATCTTCTTCAAGACTGAGCACAGCAATGAGCCATTCAGAGAACTGAAAGTGTCTACAGGCAGCCACCGGGGATGACCTCTGAGTATCTGTGGACCTCTGACCCGAAGGTACTCGGGAAAACAAGCAATTTCCTCAGCCAAGAAAAAGATCTCATGTCACTCTGTCGGTCGGGTATTATACCCAGAGAGTATCACAACTATTACAAAGAACTCCTGACAGATGCTGACAAAGTAGAATGCCTCCCCTTCCTGGCTTTGAGCAGGATACAGACACCGATACAGACTAAAGCAACGACACTGAAACAACAGTCGTTGCTTTGTGCTATTACATGGTGTATGTTATAATATGATTGTGGACATGGGTGAGGATAGTGTAATAATCATAGTGTCATAGTCTGGTTTTAAACATTTCTTAGTCACTTTCATTCAAATGGCATGCCATGTTTCCAAGAACATGTTATGTTGTATTATTTCCTGACTCCTCATTTACTGTAAAGTGTTCTGCTATATATTTCCTCATTTTGCAAATTTAACTTGCACACATATTTCACACCAATCACTTTTTTCCACCAGACCACATAGTTATATAAACCTTTTCCTATAAGTTATTTAACAAGTTTAAAGAGTATGAACAGTGTTAAGAGGTGGATATCAATATTAATTCTCAATTCAAAAAATGACATTTACATTTTGAGACGTCATCAAATCATTAACGAAAGGAAATACGACTGATTATTATATCTAACATGTCACATATCTAACATGACATATCTATGTCATCAAATACCTAATGTGATTATTCAGTGTTCTATCTAATCTGTGTGATGTAATCTTGATTCACTTATAACAGACTTAATTTTTAGTATCAAAAGTCTTTAGCCTTCATCTATGTCATAGTCTAGTGTCATAGTTCTATTAAGTTTTATCATCCAAAACTGTGTTCCACAGGAGACATTGCTTGTGTGAGATCAGACGATATCTCCTAGGACATATCGTTTTGAGAGTAAATTTTGCACAATGCCCTGACAATGACATGACGTCATGAACTTGATGACGTCACATTGCTATGACATCGCTGCACTGCGAGTTCAATGGCAGTACTGTGTTCAGAGATGAACATTTTTCATTGAAAGCTAATGAAGAGTGATTTTTGATGATAAATAGATTCTCACCCTCGTGTCTTCTGATATCAAATATATCAACACTCGTTGATCAAAGTAAAAATATCGGCAAGCCTCGGACATTTGTTACTTTATCAACTCGTGGTGATATATATTTGATATCAAAAGACACTCGGGTGAAATACTCTATATACCAAGCGGCTTAAATTATCCCTAAGTTGACTTAATATGCAATGGGCTTATCTGTGGTTGTGTATTATGTGTATGTTTGTGACTGTGCTTGATTTTCTTCTATTCAGTAATTTGAAACTAATACTGTTTATGAATTTCTGTTTACATGCAATATAATATTGAAATAGTTAAAAATACTGAAACACTTACAATGTCTTATAGTAATTGGTTTTATTCTTCAATAAAGAAGTACACGGTAATGATGCATTGTGGAACTATGTTGAAAGTATTGAGACGCTGTTGTCATCTAACAGAAAAGTCAAAAAGAAAGTCTTGAAGGTGGTTTAAGCAATTACTGATGTCTTCAGTGATAACAACACGTGAAGATAAAATCTCACAAGCACAATTTAAGGCGAGCTATAAGTAAAATGCATTCAATAACAGAAAGGCAGTTACTGCTGGTTAATGGTTCCAGCCACCAGCTGAGGGTGTGGGATACTGCCTAAAGCAGCTTTACCGCAGGATATGGTTACAGGGCTTAAAGGAAACAGTGGTTGGCGGCTGTGATGATATGGGTGATCTTGAGATCAGGTGTCATTGTTTTTAGTTGGCTTCCGCATTGATACATATGTTGGGGCAAAGATAATGCTCCCCGAGTTAGTGGAAACTGCGACACAGAGAAATCGTAGCCGCAAACTATGCCACAATCCCCTGTTTAAAGATAACCGGATTCTTGACTCGGGGACAGACATATTCTCAACATATTCTTAACTGCCATACACTGTGTTTCTAATTTAACTGGTTCTCGCTCTCATGTTTACAGAGCCCAGAGTGTTTTACATTTACGCCAGAACAAGCTAAAGTTTATTTTCGTCATACCTATTTAATTAGGCTGATTATATTTATGGTTGTATAGTAACATGAATGCATCAGCATACTCTGTCACCTAGTCACAAAACAGTAAACAAGAATTGATTATTTTATTTTTTTATAACTGTCCAAACATTTGAGTGCTGTTTCTCGAAATGTGCCTGTGTGGTTATAAGTGGTTCTGGCTCTAACCCCTCGAGTCAACTGACCTTATACTGGCTGATGGGACAGTCCTCCCCACACACAACTGTATTGTCAACTGACCTTATACTGGCTGATGGGACAGTCCTCCCCACACACAACTGTATTGTCAACTGACCTTATACTGGCTGATGGGACAGTCCTCCAAAAGCAACTGGTCACACCCACACACTTTGAGAACATACGTATGTCTGAATTCCAAGATACATCTCTCTGATTGTTCCTTGGACAAGTTCATGAGATGACTGCGATGCTGGATTGCCAGTGAGATCACATCTGTTGGTGATGCATTGTGGGCCACTTTCAAGCAGTATTTATTCCGATTCCCCGCACTGTACACAACCCAAATACAGATTATCAGAGTATTTCCTGAAAATGAAAAAACACCCAAAAGTGACCTTGGTCTCAGATGTTTATCATCTAAGCAATAAAATGCTACACTATATTATCTTTGATCCAACCCATTAGCATAAGCATGGTGCCTAAAACCTCAAGTAAACAGAGTGATCCAAACTGAAAGGTACAATGTCACACCACACTTCTCTAAAAAATACATAATGCATTTCTATCAATAATACTAAGTATCAGTCCTCTTGGAAGCTACCATATAATAAATTAAAAAAAGAATGACGTATTTAGATTACAATATTGAATTAAAAGGTTCGGATGAATTAATGCAATGTTGCATTGAATCGACTCTCGCGCCCCCTACCGGCCTAACATTACCCCATTGAGTTATGTCCCTTGGAGCGCTCTTTACGAAGATCCTACACACAACTTGTAATTGAAACCAGTTCAGCAAACATTGACAACACCGCGTGTGACAGTTTTCGATATATGGACCAATTGTTTACATTCCATATATGGCAAGTGTTCCCTGTTTGGAAGCTGTTCGCCTCGAAGTTTCAATTATCGATTTCAGGCAAGTCGTAAGGGATAATAAGTCTTTTATTGCATCAAAAGGAAGCTAAAGTGGGTGCATATGCCCCAATATGTAATTTTCTGAATAAAATTGATATATTATACTTATCCTGACTCATGCTATTTTGCTTGTCTTCTTCTTCTTGCGAACACAGTGGAACACTTGTATCTCCAAATTGAAGCTCCCTTCAATGTAAAATCACTAATTAGTACTCACCAAGAGTTGTCTCCTTCCCAACCATTTGCATGGGAACGAGGGCGCCACCTCCCGCCACATGCCTCACTCTCTCCTTATATAGCGAGCCCAACACTTGAATTTTCAGGGAAATCCAAAGTGTTATGTGGGGAGGATGGGAGGGCTTACCTCATGAGTCAGGATAAGTATAAAATATCAATTTTATTCAGAAAATTACATATTTTTCCTTATCCTGACTCATGCTATTTGCTTGTAGAATCCTACGGATACGGAGGTGGGAATACAGAATACTTTGGATTTAGATAATTAGTGATTTGATAACTGTAATAACTGTAATAACCCTTATGGGAACTTCATAAAGGCACTGAATTGATAATTCCTGCTGTTAAGCTTATCAGCTGCCATATATGGGTTACTACAATATATATATATATTATGATAAACATAAATAAACTACTCCTAATGGAGAAGTTAACTAAAGTATTTACAACATGAATACTAGGCTTAAGACTAAGATAGACTTAAGCTTGATAATATAATAGCATAAACTTCATATAGTTGTTAGCTAATGATACTGTTATGATATAACAGACATAGTACTGAGCATAAGATTATGATTGGACTTAAGCTAAAATATATAATAGCGTAAACTTCGTGGAGTTATTAGCTATATAGTACTGTTGTGAAATAAGCAGTAAAAATCTCGTAAGAACGACTTATCTTCTCCGAGGGACTGTCCACTGCTGTGCGAGGACCATGGGACCGAAATGGTGAATACCTGAGACGTCCTCGGTGGTGATATCTCTCAGATAGTGGTTGGCAAACACCATATCGGATCTGCAGAAGCAGCCCTCCATGATGGTATTCAAAGAGCAATTGCCGTGTAGAGCAAGTGTTGAAGCTAGCGCTCTAATTTCATGTGGATTAGATGCTCTTGGAGGGTCGAGTCCTGCAGCCTTGTAGGCGCGTAGTATGACAGTTCTGATCCATATCGAGATACTTGTACGTGAGACTTCAGTCTGTGTAGCTGTTGATAGAGGGATGAATAATCGTTTGAGTTTTTGTCGCCTCGGTTTGGATCGCTGTAGATATATTTTCAGTGCTCTGACTGGGCATAATGATAGTTCCAGTGTATCATGAGGTCCGAGAATTGATGAGGGAGCTGGGACGTGGAATAATCTGTCTGGTTGACCTGGCAACTGGTTCTTGGCGATGAAATCCCAGCGTAGTCCCATATGCACGATGTTATGATTGTCATCAAAGCGTGTTCTCTCGTAATCTAGTGCGTGAATCTCTGACATCCTGGCTGCTGTTGCTAGGGATAACAGGAACAAAGTTTTCTGTGTCAGAAATTCGAATGATGTTGATTCCAGTGGTTCATATGCCTCACTTGTGAGGTGTTGGAGCACTATATTTAGATCCCAAGCTGGAGCTTGAAACTTCCGCTTGTGATCTTCCAATCGGAATGCACGTAGTAAGGCCAGTAACTCTGGGGTCTTCGTCAACTTGACACCCGTTCTCATAGTTATGGACGGAGCTTAAAGCTGCGAGATATGTTGATAATGTTGAGCCTTTTAGACGTTTAGTCTGTCGTAGGTAACATAAGTAGTCAGCCACTTGTGGATGTGTAGCATATCTAGCTTTAAATCCTTTCTTTGCAGCATAATTTTCAAAACTGTGCCACTTGTCATCGTACAAGTTGCGAGTGGAGTTGCGTAATGCAAGCGTGACTGCTTTTGCCGCTCTGGCTGAATAACCTCTCTTGTTTAGACACGCCTTAATACAGTCCATACGTGAAGTTGGAATGCTTCTGGCTTTCCGTGCGCTTGTTTGGTGTGAGGATGTATTAGCAGATTCGAGCGCTTTGGAAGTTGTAGTATTGGTTGTCCGATTTCTTGAATAAGAGTTGGAAACCACGTTCTCGCTGGCCAGTAGGGCGCGACCAAAATCATTTGGAGGTTCCGAGTTAGCTTGATTTTCTGTAACACCTGTGGGATTAACGCTGGTGGCGGGAACGCGTACGCGTTGAGTCCTTCCCACGATATGCTTAGTGCGTCCGTTGCCCATGCTAGTGGGTTTGGGACTGGCGATAGGAATATTGTCAGCTGATTGTTGAAGCCAGTGGCAAATAGGTCTATTAGTGGAGCTCCTATTTTCTTGATAATTTGTGCGAATATCTCTGTATGGAGCATCCATTCTGTCGGCGATGGTAGGTGTGGCCGAGAGAGAGCGTCTGCTATTACATTCTTTGCTCCTGGAATGTGACATGCTCTGACATGTATGTTGAGATTGTCGATTAAATCGAACAATTGAAAACATAGAGTCAATAGGTTCGGGGACCTGGTTGAGCCTTGTTTGTTCACATAAAACGCCACTGTTGAATTGTCTGTGTGAATCATCAATTGGGCATTCTTTAGTAAGTTGCTCCAATGATGTATGGCGTTTACTACAGCTTGCATTTCTAGCAAGTTAAAGTGTAGTTTGCTCTCTTGTTGGCTCCATAACCCTGATGCCGTCCTGCTGGCGAGGTGTGCTCCCCAACCTTGGAGCGACGCGTCTACATAGAGATGTGTTTTCAATTCCGGCTCTATTAAAAAGATTCCATCGCAAACATTCGATCTCTTGGTCCACCATAGTAGGTGAGGTTTGACGTGATTCAGTAGACTGAATGGTTGAGGGTCGTCGAGATGAGAGTTGATGAGGACCTGTAACGGACGTAGCTGTAGTCTGCCTCTGACTGTCATGTCTTGAGCTGACGTGAGTAGACCCAACAGGCTCTGCCATTGTCGTAGTGGTAGCGGAGAGAGTAAGGCTTGAGGGATTGTCTGTTGGATCTTGATCCATCGGTCCTCCGGTACGACGATACGATTCTGCGCCGTGAGAAATCGAATGCCTAGAAATTGCAGATCTTGCGTAGGTTCTAGGTCCGACTTGAGTAGATTTACTAACCATCCTAGCTGTGTTAGTAGCTTGATGATGAAGTTTAACTGTAGTCTGAGACGTTGTACATCTGGATCCACTTGTATCCCGTCGTCGAGATAGAACGCACTGCGTAGTCCTTGACGATGTAGGTAAGAGACAATAGGTTTCGTCACTCTTGTGAATAACCAGGGGGCCGATGAGATTCCGAAAGGTAGTACTTTCCATTGGTAATGCAGCCCGTCTAGTGTAAACCGAAGGTATTTCCTGGAGTCGGGATGTATTGGGATGTGTAGATATGCATCTTGCAGATCTATGCTGGCCATGTAGTCTCTGGGATGAATTAAGTGCTGTAGTTGTGGTAGGTGTATCATGCGAAACGCTGTCGGTTTGCGTAGATAGTCTCTGTTGAACGTGCTCATATTGTAGATGAGACGAAACTTTTCCTTGGAATTTTTCTTGGGCACTAGGAAAACTGGGGAGTAGAAGCCTGGTTCGATGTTTACTTGGTCCAGTACTTCTATGGCCTGCTTGGTTAGGAGCGTTGATACCGCTTCTCTTAACTTTGGTAGTTGTAGAGCCTGGAAGTCGAACCTCGGAGGGATGACTGTCAGCGGGGGCGTGGCCTGTAGTTGTATTCGATATCCGTGCTGTAGGATGTTGGAGACATATGGGTCCTCTAAGAATCCCCAGTTTTCCCAGTGCAGTTGAAGGCGTCCACCAACTTGTGATGGTTGTACTGGAACGGCTGGGGGTGGAAGACTCCAGTCGTTCCGAACCTGTCCTTCATCGTTTATAGTTGCGGGAGCCTCTGGATGACCTGCCTCTTCCAGATCCTCCTGTAATTGCCGTATGGGTGAAAAGACTCTTTGCTCCTCTTACACTTGCCATCTTCCTATCCCGTGCTTTCTGTAGACCGGAGAACTCCGATTTGCCTGAGTACCTCTGTGAAGTTTGTCTGATGACGCTTGCTAGCGTATCCATAGACTTTATCATGAGTACCTCTCTTGAGTCTTAAGAGACTTCTTTAGAGACTTTGTCTATGTTTCCATCGAAGATTGACGGTGATGACCACGGGGCTGTGTGGAGTGGTGTGGTGAAGTGATCACCCCAATTACAGGAGGCGAGGAGACCTTGAAGACGAGCCATAGTTATAGCTGCGGATAGTGCTGTCAAGTGATCCGTTAGGAACTGCTGGTCCTTCTTCTGCATGAGGAGGGCTGAGTAAATCATCCTGTCGTCCTCAGATGTAGAGTCTCTGAACTTCGTGAGGAGAGTTTCGTTGACTGTTCTTGATCTGTTCAGACCAAAGAACATCCTCCTTGCCATGGTTTCCATCTGGACTAGCTTGCGGTCATCTATTCTGTAAGTCTTGGACTTGGCATAAGCTGATCATCTTATAGTTATCATCGATATCTTGTGCCTTGTAAAAGGGTCCATGTTGTGACCTGCAAACTTGTTAAGCGTTGAAATGCGGCACATGTGGTGTCTGTGATTTATTGGCTTTACTAAAGGCTGTATCCAGATTAGCTGGCACGCTGCTGCTATCGGGTCAATCGGAAGTAAGGTGATTGTGTCAGCATCATCTTCCTTCATAAGATATGTGTGGGCTGAGTTCTCGTTCTTAGGCGGGGAGGATAGTTCCAGACTATTCACCATCAATATCTTATTTCTGCGTCGGAAAATACGATACCATCTTCATCTTCAGACATCGGGTCACAGATAATGTGTTGATGCTCCTCCGATAGTGACTGAGGTGGAGTCCTTGATGATCTGTGCGTGGATCGGCGAGGTGATCGATGAGGCGATCGATATGGAGATCGGCGGCGAGCAGAATAACGTGGTGAAACGGACTGGCGAGTGGCGTCTATAAGGTGACCTTCCGCGGAGACTTCCTTGGCGAGCGCTGGTAGCTTTTCGCGAAGCTCTCGGTGAATCCCTTAATGATCTTCTAGATGAGGATGACTTGGAGCCACTTAACCTTGAAGGTCTTCGTGAAGGTTGAGAGTCTGAGTCGAGTCATGGGATGAGAGGATCTTGCCATGAACGTCCTCTCTCATCAAGGTCGAGGTAGGTGATATAGTCGTCCCCGTGAAGCCTTCCGTGAATGCTGAGGATCAGGGTCCTTCATGGAGGCGGGCTGGGTAAAGCCCGCCGGGAGGCTTGGAAGCGGGCTGGGTAAGCCCGCCGTGGAGGAGGCGTAAAGCGGGCTGGGTAAGCCCTGGCGAGGAGGCGTGCAAGCGGGCTGGGTAAGCCCTACGGAGGTATGGGGGTGGGCTGGGTAAGCCCTTGGCTCTAAAGGCCTCTGTAGACCGTGGCGATCTTCCATCAACTTCATAATGTGGTTCATCAGGTCGTCTGGGGCGGTCTCTGCTGAAGTAGTTGCTGCCTTTTCTCACGATGGTAGCGGCGGGACCCTCAGGAAGATTCTCTGACATCAGTGTAGGTGCCTCAGACTGCGTGCTGATCTGTGCTGATGTTATAGTTGCCGACACTGGCCGCTTCTTCCGCCGTAAGTCTGGTATGATGATCGGTTGATCAACTCTACAAACCCAACTCAAGCGGGAACAATCTCGGCTGAGAGAGTACTGCTGGACCGTTGATTTCCCCTTAGGCGTGGATGTAGCCCTGGGGGTCGCGGAGTCTGCGTTGTGGCGGCGTGGAAGCCCTCCTAGTCTTTGGCTGCGGCGGCCGGGATGTCGGGGATGCAGGTAAGCTTCTTGGAGATAGCGGACTGCATCCCGCCTCTCCTCGAGGGTAACTCTAGCGGAACACCAGGCGGGAGGGTAGATCCGACAGTAGTTGACAGGGTAAGGGCTCTGGTGTATTAGCCATGGCTAAAATCTGTTTCACGTGACCTATCTGCTGCGGCGTCTCAAGATGCAAAATAAATATTTATCAAAGGCAGAATTGGATAAATTAGTACAATAATTGCAACGTGAAACAGTAGAGCATGGCGTAGTACAACTAGGGCATATTAAATGCGGGTCAGCAGCAGAAAAACGTAATTTACAAATAGTGCAGATTTTCATCAACGCAATCTACTGAACAAACATGGAGTCCCGTGAATAAAACAGTAGAAACACGAATAAAGATCAATGCATTATGTTGAAGGATACTAGCTACACCTCTATAGAAGTCTGTGAGAGGTAAATAACTAAGAATAAACAAAGGATATAATGTGTAGGGAGACACAGGCGCTCTCACATCCTGCTCACTGGGCGAAGAAGGAGAGAGTGAGGCATGTGGCGGGAGGTGGCGCCCTCGTTCCCGCGCAAATGGTTGGGAAGGAGACAACTCTTGGTGAGTACTAATTAGTGATTTTACATTGAAGGGAGCTTCAATTAGGAGATACACGTGTTCCACTGTGTTCGCAGAAGAAGAAGAAGACAAGCAAAAGAGCATGAGTCAGGATAAGGAAAAATATGTATAATATAGGCCAAAATATTGTACAAAATGTGTGACGTGCCTTTGATAAAATATCATGTATGAACACACAATGCCATTCTAGAAAGTGGTCAAATGTAACACACGTTTTATTTGGAATTACACTTTCTCAGTGTAGTACAGATTCTTGTACTTTTGTTGGGTTGAGTTCCATCTGGCATTTGTGTGGATGAGTTATGACAATTACCAGTTTTCTTGAGTTTTTCAGTCAGGTGCGGAGGCAGGGCTGCGCTTGCTTCAGTGTCTGGAGGATATTCATATAGTGCTCGACTGACCCCACCATCCTTCTCTCGCTGGTCAATTGTCTCCTTGCACACTCCCAGAATGTTCCAGCGAAATGTCATCACCTCCAGATCCTTCATCTCATTGAATTCAGTCACAGGTTTACCAACCAACATGCCTAGAATTATAGAATAAGGCTTTGTAGCTCACCTTTTCTATACTGGAATAATGGCAAATAGGATAAGCTATTACATGTCTACAGAAACAAAACAGGTTTCTACATGTTCCTTACAGCCTAAACTATTTCATAATGACAGGTATGAGAACAAATGTTACATTAGGGACCGTTCATATGGCTAGGGTGGGGGTGGGGGGATGATGATGATTAGGGGTCACCCATTTTGTTCTGGGGAGGTAGGGGCTTCATCATAAAAATATTTCAAAATTATGCTTTCAAACTTTGAAAAGGGGGAGGGGGATAATTGACTTTGTACATGACATGCAGGGGGGGGGTCACTTCCTTTGTACATACATTTTAGGGGGGGTCGTTCACATTGTACATGCTCCTCCATAGAAATCATCATCACCCCCCTAGCCATAAATTATGAACCATCCCTTATTCTGTATGCTCTGCATGTTGAAAATAGCTGCCTGGTCTCATCTTGACCAACCAGATGGATGATACAAATGAGCGAGTTTAGTTTTATGCCGCTTTTAAAATATATCAGCAATATCACGGTCGGGGACACCAGAAATGGGCTTCACACATTGTACCCATGTGAGGAATCGAACCCGGGTCTTCAGCGTGACCAGCGGACGCTTTAACCACTAGGCTACCCCAACGCCCCCAGAGTGTACAAGAGTGTACCAGTTAATAAAAACTAATATGAACTTAATATTTATGAATTACAAAAGGCATGAATTAGATCCTAAAAAATGGACGCTTAGACTGATAAAAGATTGTGAAACAAAAGGAAAAACAGAGAGAAGACAGAAGGAAAATATAGAAAATAATAAATTACCATATGTACATGTGTGAATAAGTCACACCTTTGTCTTTAAAAATATTTTTGTGTAGAGGGGTGTGCGTATGATATACTTCTGAAAGAATTGGAAGAACACACATGGTTTGCTTGCTACTGCAATGATCTCCAGCCAGCACAAATTAATGGTAACCATGGACACCAGATGTATAATCAGGTCTTGTTTTACTTCAGTTGTGAAGTATGTTTGCAGATGATAATTTTGTATATTTTTTTTTCAAAAGTGAAGTATGGCAGTTTGTTGTTGCTTCTGGCCTCAAGTTCTGATTAACTTGGTCTAAAATTGTTTCATTGTCAAATGTTCACAGTAGGGCAAAATCTTTTCTATAAAACTGTTTCAAGTTCTTGGTCTCTATCGTAATCACCTTACGTACCTATTTCGTAATTCAACATTTTCTCTTCACCATTTCCAACCCGTTCCATCACTTTGAGAATGGTTTGAAACAATCGCAAGTCACACAGTCTCCGAGTTTCATCATAGAACTCCTCTCGCTCGGAATCTTGGGTAATTCCTATAAAGATGTACGACTCTGAACTCAGGAGAAGTCGATGGAGGGGATAGTTCTTGGATTCTATCCACAGATCCGATTTGATTTTGTCCAGAGTTGCGTCCCTGCTGCAAATCATCGGGACAGTGATGCCATTGGGCAGGAGACAGTCTACCGGCAGCATGGGGGGTTTCATCTTGCAGGACCATGCTTCAAAGGAGTTTCCGAAGCATATTGGATTGTTACATGTATGTAATGGGCAGCACCTGAATCACATGGAACACAAGTTCAGGATCAAATTACAGTGTCACCTTAAACAAACCTGGAAAAAGGCATGTCTTTACAATACATTTCCAGTCATGTTTTTACAATTATGACACAAATTTGTTTTGGTTAAAATATTGACACAATTATATTGAAATACCAGAGCTACAGATAACTTTTGGGGTCAATGAGTTATGTACTCGCTTGTGTTCATCTCAATTGGGTATCCTAATTTTTCTTTGAGTAACCAAATAAATTGTACCCACCTCACTCAAACTTTTAAAAATACTGTTAAAATATAATAAAGTTCAAATGTTGGTTTACACGTTTGTTATTTGTATTTGATCTCTAATATGAGAAACGATAAGAAAGGCTGCAAGTTGCCAAGTTCATGTGCTGAAATAGAACCTCTCAATATACCTGTTATTCTATCCATGTTTGTGTGTACACATTTAAGATCACATTTATTGAGTATTTACAAAATTTCAAGCGTACTTGTACGCAATGACTTAATAGAAATTGAGTTTTCAAAGAATTATTTGCGTCATTTACGCAGATACGCAGCTTATCTGTTCCTCTGAATACATAAACTGACAGAGTGTTTGTGTCCATTAGGAGATATTCACTGACGATACAGCCCAACATTAATAAAATAACCACTTTGGCGGTCTTGTACAGTTTCTCAAACTACCTGCAACCACACTGTGTGTAGAGATTATCAGTTCACATGTATGGTACACCATCCGAACAATCATTAACAAAACAATACCAGTAAAATGCACGCACGCACTAGGGTGCATTTAATCATGTTTACAGCCTCAGGGGAAAGATTGGATGCACTTAAGCATGTTTACAGATTTGGGGAACAGACTGGATGCACTCAAGCATGTTTACAGGTTTGGGGAACAGATTGGATGCACTCAAGCATGTTTACAGATTTGGGGAACAGACTGGATGCACTCAAGCATGTTTACAGGTTTGGGGAACAGACTGGATGCACTCAAGCTGGATGCACCCAAGCATGTTTACAGATTTGGGGAACAGGTTGGATGCACTCAAGCATGTTTACAGGTTTGAGGAACATGTTGGATGCACTCAAGCATGTTTACAGATTTGGGGAACAGACTGGATGCACTCAAGCATGTTTACAGGTTTGGGGAACAGATTGGGAGCACACAGTTGGATGCACTCAAGCAGCATATTAGATGCACTCAAGATTACAGATTTGGGGAACAGACTGGATGCACTCAAGCATGTTTACAGGTTTGGGGAACAGATTGGATGCACTCAAGCATGTTTACAGATTTGGGGAACAGACTGGATGCACTCAAGCATGTTTACAGGTTTGGGGAACATATTGGATGCAACATGTTTACAGAAGAACAGACTGGATGCACTCAAGCATGTTTACAGGTTTGGGGAACAGATGCACTCAAGCATGTTTACAGATTTGGGGAACAGACTGGATGCACTCAAGCATGTTTACAGGTTTGGGGAACATGTTGGATGCACTCAAGCATGTTTACAGATTTGTGGAACAGACTGGATGCACTCAAGCATGTTTACAGGTTTGGGGAACAGATTGGATGCACTCAAGCATGTTTACAGGTTTGGGGAACAGATTGGATGCACCCAAGCATGTTTACAGATTTGGGGAACAGACTGGATGCACTCAAGCATGTTTACAGGTTTGGGGAACATGTTGGATGCACTCAAGCATGTTTACAGATTTGGGGAACATGTTGGATGCACTCAAGCATGTTTACAGGTTTGGGGAACAGGTTGGGTGCACTATAGCATGTTTACAGGTTTGGGGAACAGGTTGGGTGCACTCAAGCATGTTTACAGGTTTGGGGAACAGGTTGGTGTACACTATAGCATGTTTACAGGTTTGGGGAACAGACTGGATGCACCCAAGCATGTTTACAGATTTGGGGAACAGACTGGATGCACTCAAGCATGTTTACAGGTTTGGGGAACATGTTGGATGCACTCAAGCATGTTTACAGATTTGGGGAACATATTGGATGCACTCAAGCATGTTTACAGATTTGGGGAACATGTTGGATGCACTCAAGCATGATTACAGGTTTGGGGAACAGGTTGGGTGCACTCAAGCATGTTTACAGATTTGGGGAACATGTTGGATGCACTCAAGCATGATTACAGGTTTGGGGAACAGGTTGGGTGCACTCAAGCATGTTTACAGATTTGGGGAACATGTTGGGTACATTATAGCATGTATGGAGGTTTGGGAACAGGTTGGGTGCAGGTAAGGAACACGTTAGGTGGACTGAAGGAAGTTTACAGGTTGGATGCAATATAAAAAGAATATATATTTGTGAAACAGGTATAAAACATATTTTCCAATCCTGTTGTAGGAAACTGTTTATTATCAACAATAACCCATAACAAACACAATATCTTCATAAGAGAGTTTGTTTCCTGAAGTTATGAAACTGTCAACTATTTCAAGTACTGTCACGACTGACTTTGTCCTCCATTAGAGTTTCCCCCCTGCTCAGGTACTGCTCCACTCAAACTACAGGCCACACATGGACAGTTTCAATAAACTCAAAATACATTACCTTTAGATATAACACTGTTGACAGAGAAATCCATGTGACCACTGGGTTTCCCACTGTCTGGACTTGTGTCCACATAGTTGATAGCAACACATCGCTAATATAAACGCATGTAATCCAGTTATTTTTAACAGTGTGAACTTCCTGTTAGATATGACTACTTTGATCGTCCTGTGAATGATAACAGAAATGTTGTGTCGGTCAGTAAACCCTCTTGTGCAATAGCCAACTGACGTCACTGTAATAAAGACAAATACATGTTTACCCACTGACAGTGAGTGAGTGAGTGAGTTAGTTGGGTTTTTATGCCAGTTTTATGCCAGCAATATCATCACAGGGGACACCAGAAATGGGCTTCACACATTGTACTCATGTGGGGAATTGAACCCGGGTCTTCAGTGTGACGAGTGAACGCTTTAACCGCTATTCTACCCCACAGTTGTAGTGACAAAACAGCACTTGATTTGAGAACGTCAGAAGCCATGGTTACATTGCAGTGACCAGTGGCTGTCCTGTAGTATAAGCACAGCAACACTGGAATGATGACTTCCCAGCAAAGTTGCAAGGTGGCCTCCCTACACACTACTTCAGGATCAGGCAGGGGCCAAGTCTGGGACAGATATGACTTGCATGATTTATACATAGACTCCTTCACTACCATGAAGTATTGCATGCTGGTCCTCCACATACATGGGTACAGGAGGAAGGGAGTATATATACTGGACAAAAATAGTTAGGGATATATGTAAATTTTGAAATTATGAATAATGCAGGCGTGGAAATAACCCATTGCCCGACGTCCGAGTCCAGTGTTTTTTTCGGTCGGGCAAGCAAATTTGTATATCACACTGTACCGGTGTCCAGTTGAGTTTCCAATGTTAATTATGTTGTTTATTTAAAAAATCAACAAGAAAATGGACGGTATAGTGGAAAAATTATCAGGGTAAGTGATTTTACATGTGCCACTGTACCGGAGTACACTAGCAATGTTAAAGTTATTTCCACCCCTGATAATGATCTATTTATTAATTGACACACTGATAAAATATCAATCATAAAAATACCAATATCCCTAACTTATTTTGTCCAGTATATATGAAACCGTAAGAATTGAGAAAGTATTCGTGGGCGATGGAAGCACATACTCACATGTGATGGAGAAACACAGAGTATACAAGCCTATAAACAGCTGGAAAGATATGTTTGTTAAATGCTGCACTAAGCAATATATTCCAGACATATGATCTACGCATATGGGATACGATGACATGCATCACTGAGTCAGTGAGTGAGTGAGTTTAGTTCTACACCGCTTTAAGCAATATTTCAGCAATATCACGGTGGGGGACGCCTGAAATGGGCTTCACATATTTTACCCATGTGGGCAATCGAACCTGGGTCTTCCGCGTGATGAGCTAACGCTTTAACCACTAGGCTACCCCACCGCCCCGAGATGCATCAATGAAGTCCGCGAGTCAGACCACCTGATCCTGTTAGTCACCTCTTACGATAACCATGGGTTGCTGAAGACCAATTCTAACCCAGATCTTAATGATCTGTTGAGTAAGACAAAAACAAGACACAAAGGGACAAAGATTTACCATTGGTTTATTAAATAAAATCATTTGTTGAAAATTGATGTATAAAACAGTGGACAGAGAATAAGGTCACAACTTTGACATGAGTACAACACAACACCTGGACATAAAGGCATGTTTCTACATTATTTACAATGAAAACAATCCCCCTACACTGGAACCTCACTAATCCAGACTGCTGAGATTTTAGGAATATAATTACATGATCACAGGAATGTCACTAATGCTAGTCACCAATATTCGAGCTGACTTACAGGTCAGGGGCCCGTTTCACAAAGAGATCACAGAGCTATGACTGTCATAAGTTCATGTTAAAGTATGGGAGTTACGGTCACCTTAGCACTATGATTGCTTTGTGAAATGGGGCCCAGGTTAGCAATTACTGAGTTAATAAACATCGTACGTGCACTATGTACGATGTGTCCTAAATGCAAACTGTATGACATAAACAATGATTTCCTGTGGCCCGCTCCACAAAACGATCATAGTCGTTACGACAGTGGTAAGTCTATGTTAATGTATGGGAGGTACGATCACCTTAGCGCTACAATTGCTGTGTGGAACAGGCCACAGGAATTCAGTGTTTACGTCATACAGTTTGCATTAAGTCTAATTAACATAACTAAAAAATAAATAAATAAAAAAATAAATAAAAAAAGGAACCTATGTCAAAGCTGGTGTCTACTGATACACTATGATAATTATGGTTTTCTGACATTCTGAAACAATATTCATTATCATATTTGTATATACTTCGTAGAAAGGTGAAGAAATAATTCATATATTATTCTCAACCAGGAAACACAAGTATTCTGACATTTGTTTTGTAAAAGCAGACTGATACTCTTGCTTGTACAATTTCCATATGTCAGGGGCATATGTATCTGACTGAAGTGTGGGTTGGACAACAGCAGATCTGTGGGAGAAGTCATACGACTGCTAACCGGGGTAATAATGTCTTTGTGCTTTGAGCATGCACAAGTGCGTGGATACAAGCGCTTCATAAATGTCCATTATTATTTTATTATTAACTGAAGGTTGTGATGTCAGAATCTGTCCATACATGTGTGATACACTGACTGAATAATCCAGCTTTATCACAAAGACCTGTAATTAATTCAGTCTAAACCAGGAAAGAAGAGAACAATATGAATTTATTCTACAGCTGAATGTGTTGGCAATATTCCAGCTATAACACAGTGGCCTGTAAATAATCCAGTCACAGCCAGACAAACCAGTGGTTGATAGCATGAGCAAGTCATTGTTAGCTGGGTATAATACAGTCACATATTGTCAACACAAGTTGTAGCATTGAAGATAAGCACTGGAGAAAGGACAGCTATTTTCCAGATGGATATTCAAGTTTGAACCTGGACCAGACAAACCAGTGGTCAAACAGAAAAGGGCCGTATCGGCGTATGTACAGATATAAAATAAGTACAATACAGTAGGAAATAATTTAGAAAGCGTAGCAGATATGTACCACAGTAATGGTGTACGGTCTTAGAATCATTTACAGACGTATTTATCTGAAAAAGAATTGTTTTATTGTTTATTGACCTGTTTACACAAGAGTAGCAATGTTGTGGTGCATATAAGAAACAAAACACAAGATTACTGATACTCCATTAAATTCCATTCAGTACTCTAAATGTACTCTTATTGTTTTCCAGTACTCCTATACTGAAAAAACCAAAACAAACAAACCTAGGGAGTACGTACTCCTGATCATGAAAAATTATCTGGAGCCCTGGGCCAAATATGCCAACCGTTGTTCAAGTTTTGTCATAAACAGTGGGATAAATAAAACCCATAATTACATGTGAGAAGGGGTAGCAGTATCAGTAACTTCCTGCTTGCGCTTCCAAGGATAGATAAATACACCTGAATGTGTTCCAACCTATCAGAGACCTCATATCACTCAGTAACGGACATTACACACAGAATGTCCCGTAAGTAAGGACAAATAAGGTTCCAGCGTATGGTGGGAAAAAGTGTGATAGTCTACCACTGATGTCAGGAACCATAAAACATAAAAACACTGAAAAGAGACGGTGACTGTTTAATGATGCACTCTGCAACATTCTGGCAATGTGTACTAATCTAATGTTGGGTAGGCAAACAAGTGGTTGATAGCACGAGGAAGAATCCTCTGACAGACACAAGATCAGCCAGACATAATTTGGGTTGTCTTCTATTCAAGAACTTGACAAAAAGCCATACTTGCGTTTCTTTTGCTGTTCAGTATATAACAACCCAATCATCATTCACCTCATGCATGGAATTCTACAGTTCCATTTTAGTAAACACATAATTTTTTGACTGATTGACTGACTGATCCTTTGCATTTAGCCATATACCAGCTTTATTGGGCAGGTTATCAAAACATTCAGTCTGGACAAGACAATCCTGTGACTAAAATCACGGGCACTGATTGATATGGCAATGTGATACAATGACAAGTATCAACCATCTGACTATCAGCAACCACCAATCAAGCCATAGTTATCATCCTGCATAATTCTATGAATACAAAGCAACTGCACTTAAGCAATACAGGAAAATGTTGCTTCTTCCTGGTGTGTCCAGATGTAAAAATTAATTTACTTTCGATACAATGACAAGTATCAACCACCTGTTGAAAAATCTAAAGGTCTTATACTCTGATTACAGCCCAAACAGGAACGTCTTATACTCTGATTACATCCATGACGTGCTAGAAGTAAGTATATAGAGGGCTCCACACACTGCTCCAAGGGGACTGAACAACAAGCACCTGCTTCAACCACTTGGCTACCCCACAGCCACTAATCTGAAGGCTCCACACACTGCTCCCAAGGGGACTGAACAACAAGCACCTGCTTCAACCACTTGGCTACCCCACAGCCACTAATCTGAGGGCTCCACACAGTGCTCCCAAGGGGACTGAACAAGCACCTGCTTCAACCACTTGGCTACCCCACAGCCACTAATCTGAGGGCTCCACACACTGCTCCCATGGGGACTGAACAAGCACCTGCTTCAACCACTTGGCTACCCCACAGCCACTAATCTGAGGGATTCACACACTGCTCCCAAGGGGACTGAACAACAAGCACCTGCTTCAACCACTTGGCTACCCCACAGCCACTAATCTGAGGGCTCCACACACTGCTCCCAAGGGGACTGAACAACAAGCACCTGCTTCAACCACTTGGCTACCCCACAGCCACTAATCTGAGGGCTCCACACGCTGCTCCCAAGGGGACTGAACAAGCACCTGCTTCAACCACTTGGCTTACCCACAGCATCTAATCTGAGGGCTCCACACACGGCTCCCAAGGGGACTGAACAAGCACCTGCCTCAACTACTTGTCTACCATACAGCATCTAATCTGAGGGCTCCACACACTGCTCCCAAGGGGACTGAACAACAAGCACCTGCTTCAACCACTTGGCTACCCCACAGCATCTAATCTGAGGGCTCCACACACGGCTCCCAAGGGGACTGAACAAGCACCTGCTTCAACCACTTGGCTACCCCACAGCCACTAATCTGAGGGCTCCACACGCTGCTCCCAAGGGGACTGAACAACAAGCACCTGCTTCAACCACTTGGCTACCCCACAGCCACTTATCTGAGGGCTCCACACACTGCTCCTAAGGGGACTGAACAAGCACCTGCTTCAACCACTTGGCTACCCCACAGACACTAATCTGAGGGCTCCACACACTGCTCCCAAGGGGACTGAACAACAAGCACCTGCTTCAACCACTTGGCTACCCCACAGCATCTAATCTGAGGGCTCCACACACTGCTCCCAAGGGGACTGAACAAGCACCTGCCTCAACTACTTGTCTACCACACAGCATCTAATCTGAGGGCTCCACACACTGCTCCCAAGGGGACTGAACAAGCACCTGCCTCAACTACTTGTCTACCCCACAGCCACTAATCTGAGGGCTCCACACGCTGCTCCCAAGGGGACTAAACAAGCACCTGCTTCAACCACTTGGCTACCCCACAGCCACTAATCTGAGGGCTCCACACACTGCTCCCATGGGGACTGAACAACAAGCACCTGCTTCAACCACTTGGCTACCCCACAGCCACTAATCTGAGGGCTCCACACACTGCTCCCAAGGGGACTGAACAACAAGCACCTGCTTCAACCACTTGGCTACCCCACAGCCACTAATCTGAGGGCTCCACACACTGCTCCCATGGGGACTGAACAACAAGCACCTGCTTCAACCACTTGGCTACCCCACAGCCACTAATCTGAGGGCTCCACACACTGCTCCCAAGGGGACTGAACAACAAGCACCTGCTTCAACCACTTGGCTACCCCACAGCCACTAATCTGAGGGCTCCACACAGTGCTCCCAAGGGGACTGAACAACAAGCACCTGCTTCAACCACTTGTCTACCCCACAGCCACTAATCTGAGGGCTCCACACACTGCTCCCATGGGGACTGAACAAGCACCTGCTTCAACTACTTGTCTACCCCACAGCATCTAATCTGCCAAAACTTCCTGAAGGTTGACATTGTGTGATTCTAAGAACATGACTGGCATATTGGGTCTTTTCATACAAGGCATATATAAACACATAACTGACATCACTGGAAGAAGACAGCACACAAAAAAAAAGAGTGAAAGAAAAGTAAGTCAACATGGGAGGACAGAACACAAAGATGAGATGACATGTCTTACAATATTTTCAGCAATTTTTCAGCCATTATTTGACAACAAAACTTGTAACAATGTGGTGTTGAATTACATATGAATGACTTGTGAAAACAAGGCCGTGAAACGAGTGTGGTTCGTACAAGGAAGGATACCTCAACATATGGGTGTGTTCAACAACACAAGCATCAGTATGTACAATCACAAACAAACTGTGTATCATATCCGGTTCCAAAACTGGAAACCAAGGTCTTCAAATGTGTGGTCAGTGTACAAATAATACTTAACATCACACATACAATTATGTGTAAGGTACGAGGGTCAGAGTGACAAAAATACTGTAAATCTGGAAAGTTTTGTTACCCCATTGATATGACTATCAACGATCTTTGCATGTGTTATTCTGTTATCAGTAGACGATATAATTAAGTGTCATTTTAAAGTAGCATGTGTTGTAGTTCAGGAAGGTTGGCTGGCATGTTTATCACGGTACGGACAGGTTCCTGCCCGGTTTAAGATATTCAGCGTGACGAGGTGTGGTAGGTCAGTACACATCCCTGATTGGAAATTGTGTAATCATGCATTTTTAAGGAAACAGGAAGTCAAGGAGAATTTTTTTATGGGTTGCCAATGTGTGGCAGTAAATAAAGGAATATAGTTCCTTATGTCATTTGTTTGTTTTTGGTCTGGAAATAGCTGTGCTAGGAACTACTGCCAGGATGTGTGTCACTTGCACATTCCACAATACTTTCCTGTTTGCAACGTCCTCCAGATTTACAGTACTTGATGTCAGGTTTGTATATTCTACACATAAAACAACCATTCATGAAGACTACATGATTATTCAGAAATCTGACAATATGTTCCCATAGCCTCATCTGATCCATAAAAAATGTAGCACATGTTTAACAATGTAACAAAGTTCACAGAACCAAGACAACAATGATTGTGAAGATGGTGGTATAAATGTGATACCAACCAAATGGTCAATACTGGTCAACTGAACCTTTGAGGTCAAACTCAGACTGATATTATGAACATTATTCTCATTATGAACTAAGAAAAAATAAATTCTTTCACCAAACAAAAGTTTCATGATGACATTTTGTGCACAAATATATTTCAGTAAATCCTAATTTGACACCCTCTTAAAAAGTTACAATGCAATATGTTTTGGCTTATGTTTTCAATCTAGAGTGAGTGCACAAAATGATTTCAGAAAGTCCAGGTTAAAGTGTGTGAGGTATGACCATCTGTAAGATCCTGGACAAACAGTCTATGAACTATATAAGAATGTATCCCTCTATGTGAAGTCATGTGACAGTCATGTGCACAGCAATAGTTCCACAAAGTATTGTATTCCCAGTGTTAACTCAGGTGATCTCAGACTGAGTTAATGAATCATTTGAATGAAGTTATGTCCTTTCAAATATGTGGCGAGTGGCTGTTTTTACCATCACTTTTTAGCTTAACGCTCATCACCTATCACGGTCAGCCACATACAATCTTGGAACCATGCCATACCAGTATGACCAGTGCAGTGTTTCCGTTCTCCGGTATATACCTGAAAATCGCCGGTAAAATTTGTTAGGAACCGGTAAATTGAAAGCCAGCCGGACACTGTGTGCGGTAAATAATCATGTATTAAAATAAAAACATCATGGGTAAGCGAAATGACAGTCTTGGCTGTGCTTTCATGGTCACAAAAACTGTTATGTTTTGGAAATACCCAGGCGAAAAATAACTTTAAAATGAGTACTTACAGTATGGTAATAGGATATGACCGGCAAATTTCATTCATGACCAGTAAAATTTTAGGTCACCAGACACAGTGTCCGATAAATAATGAAGTCATCGGAAACACTGCCAGAAATTAATCAGTCTGTTTCAGTAACGGTTTGTTCAGAAATGTTCTTATTTTGTACTTCTTATTGTGGTCAACTTAGTTTTAATTACCTCAGTTTTCCTGGACATTCTTTTTCATACTGCATCATTTGTTATTGTAACTATGCAACTCACTCACTCACTGACCACTGACAGAGGAGTAAGCGTAGCATGAAGACTTCTATGAGATATGGACCAATAATGCAGAAGATATATATGAGATGCCCTCTTTGTGTATTTCTGAAATTCTTACAACCGACAGAATCCAATGAGTAAATACAAAATACGATAAAACGATGTGAGGTGAGTATCCTCAGCTTCCCACAACCAGGAAGCTGCTCCAAGCCCAGCATGAAAACCATGGCAAGATGGGTTGGTCTCGTGTATCTCCATCTTCCCACAACCAGGAAGCTGCTCCAAGCCCAGCATGAATACCATGGCAAGATGGACTGGTCTTGTCAATCTCCATCTTCCCACAACCAGGAAGCTGCTCCAAGCCCAGCATGAATACCATGGCAAGATGGACTGGTCTTGTCAATCTCCATCTTCCCACAACCAGGAAGCAGTTCCAAGCCCAGCATGAATACCATGGCAAGATGGGTTGGTCTTGTGTATCTCCATCTTCCCACAACCACGAAGCTGCTCCAAGCCCAGCATGAATACCATGGCAAGATGGACTGGTCTTGTGTATCTCCATCTTCCCACAACCAGGAAGCTGCTCCAAGCCCAGCATGAATACCATGGCAAGATGGACTGGTCTTGTATCTCCATCTCCCACAACAACCGAAGCTGCTCCAAGCCCAGCATGAATACCATGGCAAGATGGACTGGTCTTGTCAATCTCCATCTTCCCACAACCACGAAGCTGCTCCAAGCCCAGCATGAATACCATGGCAAGATGGACTGGGTCTCCATCTTCCCACAACCATCTCCATCTTCCCACAACCATCTTCCCACAACCAGGAAGCTGCTCCAAGCCCAGCATGAATACCATGGCAAGATGGGTTGGTCTTGTGTATCTCCATCTTCCCACAACCACGAAGCTGCTCCAAGCCCAGCATGAATACCATGGCAAGATGGACTGGTCTTGTGTATCTCCATCTTCCCACAACCACGAAGCTGCTCCAAGCCCAGCATGAATATCATGGCAAGATGGGTTGGTCTTTTGTATCTCCATCTTCCCACAACCACGAAGCTGCTCCAAGCCCAGCATGAATACCATGGCAAGATGGACTGGTCTTGTGTATCTCCATCTTCCCACAACCACGAAGCTGCTCCAAGCCCAGCATGAATACCATGGCAAGATGGGTTGGTCTTGTGTATCTCCATCTTCCCACAACCACGAAGCTGCTCCAAGCCCAGCATGAATACCATGGCAAGATGGACTGGTCTTGTCAATCTCCATCTTTCCCACAACCAGCATGAATACCATGGAGATGGACTGGCTGTCAATCTCCATCTTCCAAGCCCAGCATGAATACCATGGCAAGATGGGTTGGTCTTGTGTATCTCCATCTTCCCACAACCACGAAGCTGCTCCAAGCCCAGCATGAATACCATGGCAAGATGGACTGGTCTTGTCAATCTCCATCTTCCCACAACCAGGAAGCAGTTCCAAGCCCAGCATGAATACCATGGCAAGATGGGTTGGTCTCGTGTATCTCCATCTTCCCACAACCACGAAGCTGCTCCAAGCCCAGCATGAATATCATGGCAAGATGGACTGGTCTTGTGCTACACAAGGACAACATGTCTATCACAACACACACACAAAATATACTTAACATACTACACTCAATAACAAAATCATAATACAAATGGTCGACTCCTCAACCCTATCCATCACAGAAAACTATTTAATACACCAACTCAAATTACAGTTGCTAAAATAACTAACTTTCTATTTGAACCTGGATATAAAGAAACAGGACAGTTATATGTCTTCACCTTTGGTCATATAAAGGTTTATAGAAACACCTCCAGCATATTCATCTCACAAACAATACGAGTATATAACGCCTGCTTCAAGTCTTGCCAAACAAAGAATTCCTCACAACAAAGCACTCCTAAATGCCAAAAGATCACAACTCTCTTAAAGTTAACGTATCTGAGTTAGTGAGTAGTTTAGTTTTACGCCGCACTCAGCAATATTCCAGCTATATGGCGGCGGTCTGTACATAATCGAGTCTGGACCAGACAATCCAGTAATCAACAGCATGAGCATCGATCTGCACAATTGGGAACCGATGACATGTGTCAACCAAGTCAGCGAGCCTGACCACCCAATCCCGTTATTCGCCTCTTACGACAAGCATGGGTTACTGAATATCAATATTCTAACCTGGACATTCACGGGTCTAACGTATCTGAACTGGGTGACACTTACATCATTTTGATTGTGTGGTCAAAGTTCAGTACAAGTCAACATGATGTAACCGTCTATAGAGATGTCCCTGTACCTTCATATATCTTAACTCACTCACTCATACAGAATGGTAGCACATCAGGACAAATCTGATTTCAACAGACATTCTGAAACAGTAGTGTTTTGGGGTTTTTTTTGTGTGAATCAATCACAAGTGTTAAACAAGAGGACCATTATCCAAAAGACTCACTGTTAATAAGCAGGCTAGCTATTTCGAAACGTTCTTGGCCATTACTTAACTTCTTAAGCCCATTCTTACACAGTGCATACATAAAGTTACGAATTCTTAGGGCTACTTAACGCTTTGGAGAATAAGGGCCCAGGTCTATACATAAATGTCAAGCACAAGTGTTAAACAAGGGCCATTTTTTGACAGAATCACCATAAACAACAGATCTGTACATAATGCCTACACAAAGTAAAGTAGAAAACCTTACCATGACCATTCAGCCATTTAAGCTTGAAATGTTATGATAACATAAGAGCTAAAAGAGAAACACTAAAGATATCATGCCACTTGTGTTGTTATTCCATATAAATCCATATACCCTCGGACAATATTATCATCAAAAACACTTTCTGAACCATTGTGATGTCATCATTACCATGACCTCACAATCAAATGACATGAGTAATCGCGCTGCACTGCAACTGTTTACACTCAACACACTGTTATTACTCTTTCTAAACAGAAAATACTTAGAAGAGTGACTTGTTTAAAACTCTGAAATAAGTCTTAAGACCACCATATTCTGAGGGAAATGTTTGCCAGGAATTTAAAAAAGAAATAAGAAAGAAAAAAAACATGAACAGAAAAAGAAATATTACTTTGGTCAGTTCATAAATATTGCCCAGCTACAATATGCTGGCCTACTACCTCTCAGGCTACATGTAAGGGCACGATGAGATCCTATTGTGTGTAGTCACACCAACATACATGTTCAGCTGGAGATTAGTTTAACAGCAGTTTACAGCATTCAGCTACATCTTGGGGTCTGCAAATTTGGCTGACTAAATTAAACTGCACTGACAAAACCAGTTTGCATCATGGTCATACATTTACTAAAGTTAAAGACATAGGCAGGTCTGCCGTCAGTTAATCAATGACATACATGCTGTAAAACATAATGGGAGTAACACCAGGTTGATGATGTGAAACCCACGAAGGTATGACAATTACACATAACACAGAGTAGTCAGGCCAATAAAGGTAATGTATCATTCACGGCAAATGGTTCAATAATTTGCACACGTGGATGTCTTATAAGCTACACTGAGCCTGTGGATAACAGGACCTCCTCTTTGGATCAACTAAGGTCTGTACTGAATACTTTGATTTGACTGTTCTGCCAACTATATGTGGTTGTTTTATTACCTGCATATCATTTAACAGTAGGTTCATGTATGAAGGTTAAACTCTGCTTCTGCTAAGTCTTAAGGTTGGAGAGTAAGTGAGTGAGTTTAGTTTTACGTCGCACTCAACAATATTTCAGCTATATGGCGGCAGTCTGTAAATATTCGAGTCTGGACCAGGCAATCCAGTGATCAACAGCATGAGCATCCATCTACACTACTGGGACAAGATGACATGTGTCAACCAAGTCAGCGAGCCTGACCACCCAATCCTGTTACTCGCCTCTTTTACGACAAGCATGGATTACTGAAGATCAATTCTAACCCGGATCTTCACGGGTCAAAGGTTGGAGACAAAGAAAATGATTAAAAAGTCCATGAGTGAAAGAACACAGTTGGTATATGTCCAATAAATAAAGCGTCACAGACAATTCTGGCAAAGTCCATGACGATAGGAGAGGAGGTTTGATTGATCAGATCGAGATATAACAGCCAATGGCTGAAATTTTGTTGACACCATTAGCAACACAACACGTGAGCACACAGGTATTTACAGGGTGGACAATCGGTTTGAGCTGACTACATGTCTTACAATATGATTACCAATGCGATCTTAGCGCCAAGATAACCATAACTCTCACAAATTCATATTAACTAATGAGTGAGTGAGTGAGTTTGGTTTTACGCTTTTTAGCAATATTCCAGCAATATCATGGCGTGGGACACCAGGAATGGGCTTCACACACTGTACCCATGTAGGGAATCGAACCCGGGTCTTCGGCGTGCTGAGGGACACTTTAACCACTAGACTACCCCACCGCCCTCCTACTCACATATGAGACTATTACCCTATTAACTAATGACATTCATAGCACTAAGATTGCTTTGTGAAACATACCATAGAACTAAGATCATTAACATTGGCTTATGACATTTATAGTGCTAAGATCGCCTTTTGAACAAGACTTAGAACTAAGATCTTTGTGCTGAGAAGATTGTGACACCCCTTTTTCAACACTGAATTACGACATCCATAGCGCTAAGATCGCATTGTAGAGCAACAGGATCCAGGACAATGATCCACAGGGTTAGAGCCATTGCTTGATATTGTGGAAAAACCAGTCAAACTTTGTGGTCCATGAATCTCCATATGCATTCCCGAATTGTTCCATGAAGTACTTCACAGCCTCCTTCTCAGTCTTCTCCACTGCCAGAGTCTTTCGAATGTAGCCTATGTCATCTAGAGACTGAAGCTCTGGGATTCCGCACGACAACATCAGCGTGAACAGAGTGATGAACAGGTGGGCATGTTTCCGCAGGAACACGTAGGCAGATATACACAGCTTCTGGAACCTGCAATCAGAACAATAATAAATAAACAAAATAAAACAAAACCCCAATAAACAGGAAGTGGGAGTGTGACCTTTAGTCAGGATACCATCAGGGTGCCGTTGTACAAAACAACCTTAGCGCTGAGACTGTCGTAAGTCTGTGTTACGATATGGGAGTTACGTTCAAGTCTGTGTTACGATATGGGAGTTACTAAGATGGTCACCTCCATTACATTAGGGTTGTTTTGTACAACTTCCAAATCCTGGACAACAAGTGTGAACATACCCTACTCCGACGGATGGATTACTGACTGAGACAAAGCCTTTCAAGTTTACTCTTAACAAATACTGACATATCTCTCTTAGTAAGAGGGCTCCTTTCCACAAAGTGATCTTAGTCCTATGTAAGTCGTAAATGTATGTAAAGAACAGGAGTCATGACTGTTTAAGCAGTAAGATCAGTCCATGGAATGGGACTCAGAGGTAATTCTACTCTGGCTACAGAGTCTTAGTTGAAACTGACTACTAAATCTTCATATATTACTCAGCAGGTACAAGCATAGAGTAATCGGGACATAGTTGGTTCCTGGTGAGTGAAAGCATGAATAACATATACATCATCTTGGCATGATGGCACAAAACATGATCCTGACCACCTGAAAATCAGCTGTTACAACATCCCTCAGATCGGTCAATTTTAATTACACTGCTTACATACTATATCACAAACCTAACAAGAAAACCCTTTATTTTTTTCAAAATGGCTGCTATGATGGCCATCTTGAAAATCAGAAATATAAAAATCAAAATCAGAAAACCTCTTTGGAGAAATCATGATGTCATCTATGGTTGGAACAAGAGTGTGAAGTTTCAGCTTCATTGGTCTGGTAGATTCCAAGGAGAATATGGATAAAAAAACCCCAAAACCAGGCTACAAAACAACCCTACTCAGGACAATATCTTTCTTACCGTTCATACTCTTCCTGTTTTGATGGCTGGTCTGCACCCTTAGCTATCACACTCGGATGAAATCCTCAGTCAGGACAAATGGAACACGTTCTCTGTTGATCCCAAACTTTTTCTTTTTGTGATCCAAAAAATGACCGAAGTCAATGTGGAATACCTGCAAAGTAACAGAAACAACAGCTATTTACAGTGTTATTGTTGGAGGACTATCAGAGTTGTTAAACCTTCAAAGTGAGTGAGTGAGTTGAGTTATTCCACTTTTATCAAGGCATGTCAGGGTGAGCATGTGAGTGAGCATAGTTTTAAGCCGCTTTTAGTAATCTTCCATCGATATCATGCCAAGGAACACCAGAAATAGACATTGTGGGGCATCAAACCCTGGTCTTTAGTGAGTGAGTGAGTGAGTATATTTTTACGGCGCTTTTAGCAATATTCCAGCAATATCACGGCAGGGGACACCAGATATGGACTTCACACATTGTACCCATGTGGGGAATCGAACCTGGGTCTTCTGCGTGACGGGCGAATGCTTTAACCCATAGGCTACCCGAGTGAACACTTTAACCACTAGGCTACCCCACTGCCATCCCCTGGTCTTTAAGCATGAGTGAACACTTTAACCACTAGGCTACCCCACTGCCACCCCCTGGTCTTTAAGCATGAGTGAACACTTTAACCACTAGGCTACCCCACTGCCACCCCATGAGTGTAGGCTACCCCACTGCCACCCCTGGTCTTTAAGCTGGTGAACACTTTAACCACTAGGCTACCCCACTGCCACCCCCTGGTCTTTAAGCATGAGTGAACACTTTAACCACTAGGCTACCCCACTGCCACCCCTGGTCTTTAAGCTGATGAGTGAACACTTTAACCACTAGGCTACCCCACTGCCACCCCTGGTCTTTAAGCATGACCCCTGGTCTTTAAGTGAACACTTTAACCACTAGGCTACCCCACTGCCACCCCCTGGTCTTTAAGCATGAGTGAACACTTTAACCACTAGGCTACCCCACTGCCACCCCCTGGTCTTTAAGCATGAGTGAACACTTTTAACCCATAGGCTGCCCCACTGCCACCCCTGGTCTTTAAGCATGAGTGAACACTTTAACCACTAGGGCTACCCCCTGGTCCATGGTGAACACTTTGCCACCCCCTGGTCTTTAAGCATGAGTGAACACTTTAACCCATAGGCTACCCATAGGCTGCCACTGCCCCCCTGGTCTTTAAGCATGAGTGAACACTTTAACCACTAGGCTACCCCACTGCCACCCCTGGTCTTTAAGCATGAGTGAACACTTTAACACATAGGCTACCCCACTGCCACCCCCTGGTCTTTAAGCATGAGTGAACACTTTAACCCATAGGCTACCCCACTGCCACCCCCTGGTCTTTAAGCATGAGTGAACACTTTAACCACTACCCTACCCCACTGCCACCCCTGCCACCCCCTGGTCTTTAAGCATGAGTGAACACTTTAACCGGCTAGGCTACCCCACTGCCAGCCCCTGGTCTTTAAGCATGAGTGAACACTTTCACCCATAGGCTGCCCCCACTGCCACCCCTGGTCTTTAAGCATGAGTGAACACTTTAACCACTAGGCTACCCCACTGCCACCCCCTGGTCTTTAAGCATGAGTGAACACTTTAACCCATAGGCTACCCCACTGCCACCCCCTGGTCTTTAAGCATGAGTGAACACTTTAACCACTAGGCTACCCCACTGCCACCCCCTGGTCTTTAAGCATGAGTGAACACTTTCACACATAGGCTACCCCACTGCCACCCCCTGGTCTTTAAGCATGAGTGAACACTTTAACCACTAGGCTACCCCACTGCCACCCCCCTGGTCTTTAAGCATGAGTGAACACTTTAACCACTGGGCTACCCCACTGCCACCCCCTGGTCTTTAAGCATGAGTGAACACTTTAACCACTAGGCTACCCCACTGCCACCCCCTGGTCTTTAAGCATGAGTGAACACCTTTACCACTAGGCTACCCCACTGCCACCCCCTGGTCTTTAAGCATGAGTGAACACTTTAACCCATAGGCTACCCCACTGCCACCCCCTGGTCTTTAAGCATGAGTGAACACTTTAACCCATAGGCTACCCCACTGCCACCCCCTTGTCTTTAAGCATGAGTGAACACTTTAACCCATAGGCTACCCCACTGCCACCCCCTGGTCTTTAAGCATGAGTGAACACTTTAACCCATAGGCTACCCCACTGCCACCCCCTGGTCTTTAAGCATGAGTGAACACTTTTACCACTAGGCTACCCCACTGCCACCCCCTGGTCTTTAAGCATGAGGGAACACTTTAACCCATAGGCTACCCCACTGCCACCCCCCTGGCCTTTAAGCATGAGTGAACACCTTTACCACTAGGCTACCCCACTGCCAGCCCCTGGTCTTTAAGCATGAGTGAACACCTTTACCACTAGGATTCCCCACTGCCACCCCCTGGTCTTTAAGCATGAGTGAACACTTTAACCCATAGGCTACCCCACTGCCACCCCCTGGTCTTTTAGCATGAGTGAACACCTTTACACACTAGGCTACCCCACTGCCACCCCCTGGTCTTTAAGCATGAGTGAACACTTTAACCCATAGGCTACCCCACTGCCACCCCTGGTCTTTAAGCATGAGTGAACACTTTCACCCATAGGCTACCCCACTGCCACCCCTGGTCTTTAAGCATGAGTGAACACTTTAACCCATAGGCTACCCCACTGCCACCCCTGGTCTTTAAGCATGAATGAACACTTTAACCCATAGGCTACCCCACTGCCACCCCTGGTCTTTAAGCATGAGTGAAC
The DNA here is from genome assembly GCF_003918875.1 of Haliotis rubra. Classification (NCBI taxonomy): domain Eukaryota; kingdom Metazoa; phylum Mollusca; class Gastropoda; order Lepetellida; family Haliotidae; genus Haliotis; species Haliotis rubra. The sequence goes on from NW_025765270.1 coordinate 616,493, forward strand.
ACTTTAACCCATAGGCTACCCCACTGCCACCCCCTGGCCTTTAAGCATGAGTGAACACTTTAACCACTGGGCTACCCCACTGCCACCCCCTGGTCTTTAAGCATGAGTGAACACTTTAACCACTAGGCTACCCCACTGTCACCCCCTGGTCTTTAAGCATGAGTGAACACTTTAACCACTAGGCTACCCCACTGCCCTCCCCTGGTCTTTAAGCATGAGTGAACACTTTTACCACTAGGCTACCCCACTGCCACCCCCTGGTCTTTAAGCATGAGGGAACACTTTAACCCATAGGCTACCCCACTGCCACCCCCCTGGCCTTTAAGCATGAGTGAACACCTTTACCACTAGGCTACCCCACTGCCAGCCCCTGGTCTTTAAGCATGAGTGAACACTTTTACCACTAGGCTACCCCACTGCCACCCCCTGGTCTTTAAGCATGAGTGAACACCTTTACCACTAGGCTACCCCACTGCCAGCCCCTGGTCTTTAAGCATGAGTGAACACTTTTACCACTAGGCTACCCCACTGCCACCCCTGGTCTTTAAGCATGAGTGAACACTTTAACCCATAGGCTACCCCACTGCCACCCCCTGGTCTTTAAGCATGAGTGAACACTTTTACCACTAGGCTACCCCACTGCCACCCCCTGGTCTTTAAGCATGAGTGAACACTTTAACCACTAGGCTACCCCACTGCCACCCCTGGTCTTTAAGCATGAGTGAACACTTTAACCACTAGGCTACCCCACTGCCACCCCCTGGTCTTTAAGCATGAGTGAACACTTTAACCCATAGGCTACCCCACTGCCATCCCCTGGTCTTTAAGCATGAGGAGTGAACACTTTAACCACTGGGCTACCCCACTGCCACCCCCTGGTCTTTAAGCATGAGTGAACACTTTAACCCATAGGCTACCCCACTGCCACCCCCTGGTCTTTAAGCATGAGTGAACACTTTAACCACTAGGCTACCCCACTGCCACCCCCTGGTCTTTAAGCATGAGTGAACACTTTAACCCATAGGCTACCCCACTGCCACCCCCCTGGCCTTTAAGCATGAGTGAACACTTTAACCACTGGGCTACCCCACTGCCACCCCCTGGTCTTTAAGCATGAGTGAACACTGTAACCACTAGGCTACCCCACTGCCAGCCCCTGGTCTTTAAGCATGAGTGAACACTTTAACCACTAGGCTACCCCACTGCCACCCCCTGGTCTTTAAGCATGAGTGAACACTTTAACCCATAGGCTACCCCACTGCCAACCCCTGGTCTTTAAGCATGAGTGAACACTTTAACCCATAGGCTACCCCACTGCCACCCCCTGGTCTTTAAGCATGAGTGAACACTTTAACCACTAGGCTACCCCACTGCCACCCCCTGGTCTTTAAGCATGAGTGAACACTTTAACCCATAGGCTACCCCCTGCCACCCCCCTGGCCTTTAAGCATGAGTGAACACTTTCACACATAGGCTACCCCACTGCCACCCCCTGGTCTTTAAGCATGAGTGAACACTTTAACCCATAGGCTACCCCACTGCCACCCCCTGGTCTTTAAGCATGAGTGAACACTTTAACCCATAGGCTACCCCACTGCCACCCCCTGGTCTTTAAGTATGAGGGGTGAACACTTTAACCACTGGGCTACCCCAGCCTATGTCAGTTTGATGTTGGATAAAAGCCTGGCAAACATTAAGAGAAAGAAAACATCATTAACAGTTTATATATAACAATGTAGTTGCTAAAAATGATGATGTAGTTGCCAAAAGTAATGGTGTAACAATATCATGATGCACACCTGTCCTTCTTCTGTCACCATGATGTTTTCAGGATGCCTGTCGCCGATGCCCAGAACGAACGTGGCGACACAGTAGCCTGCACATGACCTTGTAAATGCGTCGATTGCTTGGTCATATCTGTAAGGAAGGCAGTGATATAAACATGCTATGCAGACATAACACAAAGCTTCTCTTTGTCAAAATGATATCCAAGAAAGTGATTCTGTTTGTTGCCCTCTTCAGGAGGTGAGGTGAGGTGAAATTGGGTTTAACGTCGTGCTTGAGCATATTTCGCTCATATGACGACGTGCATGTGTGTGTATGTGTATGTGTATGTGCGGCTGCTTGTACTAGTCCAGACTTAAGCTGGTTTTATAGTGCTAGCCCACTGAGATACCATGCCGCAGTGAAGCATGAATACCCCACTCAGACACATTATACTGACTCCGAGACGACCAGTCCTTTTTGTACCCATCAATGCCGAGAGCCAGGCAGGGACCAACAAGAACCATATTTTAACGTCTTTTGGTATGACGCGGTCGGGGATCGAACCCGTGACCTTCCGCTCTCCGGGCGGACGCTCTAACCCCTACACCACAGAGGCGGTCCCCTCTTCAGGAACTTTCCATGATGATGTACATGACGATGAACCTAACCGTGGAAATGAAACCAAGAAGTACCTGTCTGCATTCTTCTCCTTGATCCAGCGGTGAAGCTGTGAAGAATCCATCTGAATGGCGGCCCGAGTTCCTCCCCGAGACTGTATCGATGTGATCGTCTTGGCATTCCGAACAACCTGAATCAGACCCACATCCTTCCCTGTTGCCAAACATCCATAGGGAATCATCCTGAAATTACATGAAAGTTTGTGGTACATATGGCATGTATTCAAACCTGGATCAAAGCACACAACAATTGGACTTGATTTCAGAGTGAGTGAGTTTATTTTACGCCACACTCAGCAATATTCCAGCTATATGGCAGTGATCTGTAAATGATCAAGTATGGACCAGACAATCCAGTGACCAACAGCATGAGCATCAATCTATGCAACTGGTATACCATGACATGTGTCAACCAAGTCAGCGACCCTGACCACCCAATCCCATAAGTCGTCTCTTACAAAAAGCATGGGTCACTGGCGACACATGAACATGACATAATTTTGAGCAGTTCCTACAAATTATCACAGAACACTGAAAATCTGTGTTGACCATATGCAGATATCTGTGGACCCACCTGAGGTCCAGGCCTTCAGCCTTCCAGATGGTGTCCATCAGCCGTATCACCTGGAGAGTCAGCATGTCCTGTCTCAGATCTGGGACAACAATCAGGATATTCTCAAAGAATTTGTTCATTTGCAACATAAGCTGTTTGTGAGATGCTTGTTAGATGTTGTATATTTTGTACTCAAGCTTTATTACATTAGCCTCTAAATGATCAAGTCTGGATCAGACAAACCAGTGACTGATGTTACGAGCAACGACCCACTCCATTAGGATATCAAACTTGCAACGATGTCACTGGACCCGACAACTCGATCCATTTCGTAGCCTTAAACAACAAGCATAGGTTGCTGTGGACCTACCATATTTCCTCTAATAACCTGGTGTAATTCAGCCAGATCCAGCCTAATAGTGTTTATTAATTCAAGTTTCAATGGAAATAAATATAGATTCTCCATTGGTTTATTTATTATTGATTTATTTCATTTGAAACTGCATTGGAAACATGTGGCACACCTATCACTGTGAGTTGTTTACTCACAGCGCTTATTAGAGATCCGGTGCTTATTAGAGTATTCTAAACAGGAATTGCAGTAAGCCTTAAACTGAAGTGGACCCAACAGGATGAAGCTCACACGTTCCTTATTCCAACTCTGCCATACACTAACACTGACTGACTGACTGAGTTTGGTTTTACGCCGCTTTTAGCAATATTCCAGCAACATCACGGCGGGGGACACCAGAAATGGGCTTCACACATTGTACCCATGTGGGGATTCGAACCCGGGTCTTCGGCTTGACGAGCCAATGCTTTAACCATTAGGCTACCCCACCGCCCCCATACACTAACACAGCTTATTAGGACTTGTTAGTTTTAATGAAAATATCTGGCCAGATCTGTCATCACAAATAAAGGCTTACCATCACCATTCTTGAACATAAGTCTGTAGTCCGCCTCATGCACGTCTCTCATAGGGTCAGGGTTACTCCACACCAACCACAGGGGGCGCTTCTTGGACGTCATGACGCGGCAGTCAGCTTGTCTAGAAATGGTGGTATCAACAATAAAACCTATATCATACATGTACATGGGGTGAGGTGTGGAGTGCAGTGTGGGGACTTACATTATTATCTCCACCAGGATGTGGGCCTGGTTAAGGGCGGAGGGGGAGTGCTGATGGAGAGAGAGAGAGAGAGAGATAGAATGAGAGCGAAAGAGAGGAGAGTGTGTGAGAGCGAGTGAGAGAAAAGAGAGAGAGAAGCGTGTGTGAGAGGGAGAGAGAGAGAGCAAAGAGAGAAGAGTGAGTGTGTGTGAGAGAAAGAGTGAGAGATTGTGAGCAAGAGAAAGAAAAAGGAGAGAAAGAGAGAGAGAGAGAGAGAGTGATTGTGTGAGAGAGAGAGCAAGAAAAAGAGAGAGAGAAAAAGAGAGAGAGAGAGAGAAGAGAGACTAAGACTTACATGACCTCCCCAAGGACATGTGCCGTGTTGAGAGGGGAGATGATGCTCTGGAGCGCCTCCTGGTAGTCGGGCTGCTGCAGCTGTTCCTGCAGGAACTTCATCTGCTCATCCTGAAACACGACAACTACGTAACAGAGACAAACAAGGAGCTTCTGAGCCAAGACACGGCTAACCTGGAGATGCTTCGACTGATCAAGCACAACTAGACTTTCTTTTTTTCCAAAGCCTATCCCTAAAATCAATCTTTCTGTCATCAATTTCAATGTATACTTATTTTACTATTTTATCCTCTGTATGCATTGTATGTATGCTTTTATGTAGCGCCTTGAGCATGTATCAGTGGGTGGAAAATGGCGCGCTAAAAAATGAAATTTTTAGAGTAAAATTAATATTTTTATACTTATCCTGACTCATTATTATTATTATTATTAACTACCAGACTACCGGGCTAAGGTCAGCCTACATATGTTGGTTTTCTTATTCCATGCCACACACTATTCACTCTAGTCCACTAGCTGGGTCTACCAACTTGTGCTGAGGAACAGTAAAACTACAAGGATGGTTATCCTCATACACAGGTGTCACTTGAAGTAATAATTTGGAACCAGTTCTCAATGCTTTCAGTTTTGATACAAATAGCAACTGATTATAACTCATACAACAGAAAATGTAAAACAATGTCCGCCTTTTTCTAACATTCCAGGTAGAATAGCTTTAAAGCATAGCCAGTGGTTCACTGAAATAATGACCAGTGTATAAATTACACCCAAGTAACTAAGTCTCAGTTATGTTTAAGTAGATGTTGAAGATCTACAGACAAGTCAAGGGTAAATATAATGGCTGCCCAAACCAACAAGTATCAGACCTTTAACATGGTTTGTATCTAATTGAACACCTTTGACCATCACCAGAAGAGACTATGGGCATACTTACATCTTTGACCTCTGACTTGAGCATGTCAGTGAGTTTAGTTAGCTTTTCTAATGCCTCCACCTGTCGACTCAGTGTCTTCAGGAACGACCCACATCCTCGACAGTACGCCTCTAACATCAGGCCAAACCTCAGCCGAGATGATGTCTGGTGCATCTCAGATCTGTAGTGAGAAGTTTGATTGTCTATGTGCCTACATTCAACTCCACAACAATGCAGGAAGGTTAGACACACACACTTCAAATATGATACATTAGTTTAAGAAAGTACCCACTATTTTCAATTTCGTTTAAGGGAATTTTATAACAATATTTTGGGGGATGTGTGGGATTGGTTATGGAAGGGGCACCACTGACGACATATTTAACATTGTACCCATAAATATGAGCGGGATTCAAATCTGGGTTCTCATGCAGAAGACATTAGGCCATAATTAAACTAATAATTGTTTCATTTTCAGTCTCTTCATGAGAGCCAGATTGTTCCTGAACTCTTCCCACTGCCAGGTCAATTACACCGTGGTGGACGTACTTGAGATGCCAGAAGAAGAAGTTTCCTATCCTCTGGGACAGAAGGGCTCTCTTCAGTAGGAACTTTGTCATTGGATTGTCCATATACGGTTCATACTTCATTGCCTGAAACAATATTAAAGTACCAAGATGAAAAATAACAAAACAAACCGTCAACATTCGTGGAGTGTCCGTTTCTGGATACACTCATCCATATTCCAGCTTATGACTGCAGCCTGTATAAAATCTAGTGATTGATATAATAAGCAACGTCCCACACTGTCCGGTTACACGTCACACAATCAACAAAGTCACAGAGTGTGACCTCCCCATCATTCAGTCAGTTCACACAACAAGCACTGTCTGTTGTGACCACACTCTGAACCAACATTTAACTTAACAACGGAAATTCTGCACATTAGTGAGTGAGTGAGTTTAGTTTTACGCCGCCGCCAGCAATATTCCAGCTATATGGCGGCGGTCTGTAAATAATCGAGTCTGGACCAGACAATCCAGTGATCAACAGCATGAGCATCGATCTGCGCAATTGGGAACCGATGACATGTGTCAACCAAGTCAGCGATCCTGACCACCCGATCCCGTTAGTCGCCTATTACGACAAGCATAGTCGCCATGAAGGTTACTTACTGCATCCAACAGCAGTGGGTGAGTGAGTTCTGATAACACCACCTTTGAACAGTTTTCCAGTTACATAAAGATGTGTCAACATGTTGGTGGAGAGCCTGAAGTAATCCTGGCCTTCGATGTTCACCAGTTACCATAGTTACAAATAGCTAATAGTCTGTGACTATTGAAAATCTACTGAGACTAGTTGTTCCCGTCAATAGTCACGTTATATAATGCAACCAGTAGAAATGAGCCGTGGATACAACCACTGGTGTATATGGTGGCATGACTAAGGGAGGCAACTCTGCACAACAGTCTCTCTGGGGATTGTGTGACCATATTCCCTTCCAACAGTCTAAGATAACATGAGAATGAGTCCCTACCTGCACAAGCTGCAGTAGATACTGCGACAGTTTGTCGTCACGGAGACCGCGGTCCAGACAGATAACATGAGAATGAGTCCCTACCTGCACAAGCTGCAGAAGATACTGTGACAGTTTGTCGTCACGGAGACCGCGGTCCAGGCATTCCACGGCAAACTGTCGGACCCTCAGGTCGGAGTAGGAGCAGTCCAACAGTTCCAAGGCCACCTCCGGCAGGACCGAGGGCCATCTTCTCAACAACACATACAGCTGAAATAAATGGGAACTACAGTCAAACACCATTGAGTCAAAGTTGAAGGGGGCTACATAGATATTTCAAGTTATCCAAGGTCGACCATCTCCTTATAACACATAAGCAGAAATAAAGAGGTACACCAGGAATCATACCAACAGTCTGGACTACACTGAATGCATGGTGCTGATCATGTTCTGAAACTTTTGGTAAGCTAACATTTTGTGTGCAAATAATCATCTGTCACAGTCTCCAATTTTGCATGAAAGAGCCCAGATGTATCCCAGGAAAAGGCTTATTTAACAAAACTGTCACCATGAAGACCAACCTGTGCTACATTTTCTCTGTCATTCCACTTCACAGAGGACAACAGCTTGGGCAGAGAGTGGGGCATTCCTAAACAAAGCTCCCTGAAACACAACCGCATATATTGAAGACACTGATACATACAAAAAACTTTAAGACACATGATGTCCAGCTGTACCTCAATGGACCTAAAATAATTTTGGACCACACAAACCAGTATAGGAGATGTTTAATGCTACTGGGCCATTATGACATACAAGTGCGTGAGTGAGTGAGTTTAGTTTTATGCCGCTTATGTGATGGAACAGCAGAAATGGGCTTCACACATTATATCTATATGGGATATCAAACCTGGGTCTTCATTCTGACGAGCGAACGCTTTAACCACTAGACTACCCCACCACTCCTTATAACATACAAGCACCACAAAACCTGACTTGGTCAACAACAAGCACGGGATGTTTGGGGCCTATTCTATCCCCACTGGGGCTCCTGGCACATGACAGTTTACAGATGACAATATCATCTTCCTTGGTCAGAAACCTGCCGAGTTGAAAGTAATCACTAACTTGGCAGTACTGTTTTAAAGGACATAGTTATGGAGATGCTCTTTCCTAATATCACATGGTCAGTGTGAATACAGTCGTATTACCTACCTCCTTTTCCACAAGAGTTCCTTGTCCTGCTCAGACAGATCTGACAGAGGGTCTTTACTGATGATGTCCTCCAGCATCTTCCTGTCACGTTCCAGCTCCTGTTTGGTGTCAATCTGAAACATAATTAACAGGTAATCTCCAGGTGAGGAATGGGCTGTGCATGAGTAAAGTGTTTTTGAAGCTGGAAACTTTGTTATAGAGGCATTTCAACATTGAATGGAGAAGGAATATATATGCAGTGTGAGATGGGATAAGTTTAAATATTCATTTTGTTGACATTTTTTAAACAAATTCATGTGATTACAGTCAAATAACATTACATGTAAAGTTTCTTTCTTTCAGAATTATTTGTAAACATAAACAAATGCTTTCATAAGTTTTACAGAACCACTTCAATTTTGTTAATGCTGCAAGAAATTGGCTCAATATTTCCAACTTCCTATGATGGTTTACAGAACCATGGATATGAAAACGTTCAATCTTAGAGTTATTTTCTGTTTTTATAACTTTATGGTTATACGCTGACACAGCCTGATTAGTATCATTGTAGGTGAAGGTCGTCTCGAGCACCTGGCTGTATGTATCCCGATGTGTGATGTGATTGGCCAGCTGTTCGAAGTGTGAGTCAGGGGGGTACCGTACAGGATGGCTGAATCTGTCAAACTCCAGCTCCAGACACGGACAGTCTTTGTCTGGGTTGGATCCTGGAATAGTGAGCCACAGTCAGCTACCTGATCACCTTACAGACGGGCCATTTGAAACAATTTCCACTGATTCCATACATACACAATCCTTTCCCTGAGGAGCTGAACTGGTACTTTTTGTTCTTTTTACAACCCTGATTTTTAATATATATTGTTCCAGTATGTTCTGGAAGACAAGGAGGAACATTAACGCACTGAAGAACAACAAATATCACTGTGAGAATCAAAGCTAGGTTTTCAGAATGACACGTAATCACCTTCAGTCACTTGCAGCCCCAGCCCCCAGTCAGCAGCTAGATAACTACCCCACATATATCCCCATTTTGTATGCCTGTCTTAGATGGTATATGAACATATATAACAAAACGTCTATGGTATTGATGGTAATGCTCAACATCTCTGAACTGAAAACAACTTAAAGATACTTTCTATATAAAGTTATTAAACCTAATTATGCTTCTTTTACCATCTTTACGAGTTACGAGTGTAAGAACACTCTAAGCCTAAAAGTTTCTACAGTATAAGTTATGGAGATCCTCTTTACAAGGGAGATACCAGTTCTCACAATGTTGCACCTGTCTTCATGTTATTCCCCAGTTGGTGCTAACCAGTTAACATGGTAGGATAACGTTCAAAACATGGAACCAAACCACTGATATACCTGGTGATCCGATGGGGTTAACCAAGTCGTCCATTCCTTGGGGCATGGGCCAGAGGTGGAGGCTGATCTTCTCTGACAGGAGACGGTCGTTGAAGTCAAACATCTGAAGGTTGCCCCACGCCAGAGCATAGTGGACCTGTTAGAATGTAGGGATATTAGTAACAGTTTTACAATATCACGGCAGGTGACACAAGAATGGGCTTGACACACTTGGATATCAAGCATGTTTAATCCACTAAGCAACCCAACATACATCTATTTACATATGACATTAAATATTAACTCACTCACTCACTCTATTTACATATTCCATCCCAGATCTTAAGTTTTACAGTCAGGAGTTGGATTTAAACTTTTTAAACAGTATTTCATCAAAATAATCTTGGAGGAAAACTCAAAGTGCTGCTGGTCTCAGATGTCTAGCAGCTTGGTTAAACCAATGAGGTGTGGGGGGTGTGGAGTTGATACTGTAGAATCATAATCAGAGCAAATGCAGCATTGGACCCTTAATCGTTCCAGCATCCCTGAGGGCTCAACTCTGCTCAAGACACAAATGGGAAGGGATTTCAAATTTGAAAGCTAAATGCTATCGAACTACGTGTTGACAAAAAAAAAAGGTGGCAAAGCTAAGAGTTTCCTCTGAACACACAACCCAGGTCTAACTACCATGCGTACAGCTTCACATGGTCTGAATACTTATTTTACTGATGTAGTTCAAAATGGCCGCTAATTTTCCCATTTTCGGGTAGTCATGATATAGATTGACTTCCGTAGACCTAACCGTTAAAGATAACGCCGACATGTATCGATGGAAAATTATTAGCTATGAATTTCCTACAATTTGATATATGACTTATGAGAATTGGAGAATTTTAAAAGAAGTTATGATGAAAAAAGTAGAAAAAATGATTTAATTTCTCACTCCTCCCCCCCCCCCATTATGAAAAATACAAGAAGACAAAGTCATCAATATCCCCCGCAATAACAAAATACTCTTCATGAATATGTCTACGAGTTATGTTTATGTCAAATGTTTTGGTGTGTATATAGCTAAGTGGAAGGAGAGTACTGAAAGGTTTCAAAGTTCTGCTCCAGAAAGGAGCACTACCACCAAATTCAGTTGAAGCCAAAGTTGTTGCCATGGAAACACAAAAAAACCCATTTTATTCAGAAATCCAAAACTACCAAAAGGCACCAGTTCACCACTAGACCTACCTATGCATGACTTTTTTTTTAAGATCTGCTCCGGAAAAGAGCACTACCACCAATTTCAGTCAAAGTGAAACTTGTTGCCATGGAAATGCCAAAAACACTTTATTCAGAAATCCAAAACTACCAAAAGGCACCAGTTCACCACCAGACCTATCTATTTACCACATTTGGTGAAGAAATAGTGAACGGTTTTAAAGTTCTGCTCCAGAAAAGAACACTACCACCAATTTCAGTCTGTGAAACTTGTTGCCATGGAAATGCAAAACATATTAGATTCAGAAATCCAAAACTACCAAAAGGCACCAGTAGACCACCAGATCTATCTATGTGCCAAGTTTGGTGAAGAAATAGTGAACGGTTTTAAAGTTCTGCTCTGTAAAAGAGCAGACCGCCTCCGTGGTGTAGTGGTTAGAGCGTCCGCCCAGAGAGCGGAAGGTCGCAGGTTCGAACCCCGGCCGCGCCATACCAAAAGACGTTAAAATATGGTACTTGTTGGTCCCTGCCTGGCGCTCGGCATTAATGGGTACAACAAGGACTGGTCGGCTCGGAGTCAGTATAATGTGTCTGAGTGGGGTATTCATGCTTCACTGCAGCATGGTATCTCAGTGGGCTAGCACTATAAAACCAGACACATACACACGCATGCACGTCGTCATATGAGCGAAATATTCTCAAGCACGACGTTAAACCCTATTTCACCTCACCTCACCTGTAAAAGAGCACTACCACCAATTTCAGTCTGTCAAACTTGTTGCCACGGAAATGCAAAATATATTATATTCAGAAATCCAAAACTACCAAAAGGCACCAGTAGACCACCAGATCTATCTATGTGCCAAGTTTGGTGAAGAAATATTGCATGGTTTTAGAGTTATGCTCTGGAAAAGACGCAGTCCATTTTAATACCCCCCGCAAAACGTGTTGTGGGGGATGATAAAAAATCTGCAGGTCTCTTGATCTTTATTTAATAAGAAGTGTATAAGCTACAATCATGCCAAATTTCATGCTTGTAACACAAAGTGCACAATTCAGTGAAAAAACTGCACTTATCCGCTAGGCTATTAGTTACACTAAAACATGCAGTATGTAGAAACTGTTTCTTGGCATCAGCATAACAAAGAAACAAAGGAAATTAGGCCAAATCTTACCAGGCAAGGCTGGTGCAACTGCTAAGTTACAGAGTGAAACATTCCCCTCGACAACTGTTTTCGTAAAACCCTTGGCTGATGTTAATGTTTGGACATTTTAAACTTTCCCTTTAGAATAAAATAATCCAACCTTCTTGTTCTTCCTCTTGGAGACAGAGCAAATTGAGAGACAGAGACGAGCACTGCGAGGGATGTCTGGAATGGGCAGGAACTCCAGCCACTGATCCCAGCGTGGATTGGTCGAGTCCACTTGCTGGGTGTTACGTGCTTCACACAGTGGCTCCGTCCCGTGGTACACGCATGCTTTCACGTAAATCTGACGAAAGAAGAAACAGGCAATAATAAGAATTGTCGAAAAAGAAAACCTGGAGCTTAGTTGCTGGGTTGGTGAGTGAGTGAGTATGATTTTACCGCGATTTTAGCAATATTCCAGCAATTTAACGGCAGGGGACACCACGAATGGGCTTCACACATTCTACCCATGTGGGCAATGGAACCCAGGCCTTCAGTGAGACGAGCCAATGCTTTAACCACTGGGCTACCCCACTGCCCCTGCTGGGTTGGTAAACTTGACAAAGCATGCATACCTTGCCCAGCTCCTTGACGTTGACGTATGTGGCACAGTTCATCTTTATCCTCAGCATGGCCTGAACATCCCACAGAGACACAGTCTGCTGGTTGTTGATCTCGTTTAGTGCCTGAATACCTAAAATTTAACCAAACCTGAAGAGGTTTTCAATTCTTCGAAGAGAGTCGTCCTTGGGGTACATATTATGCATTTTCCAAGCTGAAAATGTCCTGTGACAGTTGTATCAATGTTTTTTGAATAAAAAGATTGTACAATAAATAAACCCTTTTATTTACTATACGGCCCCTACCTCACGGAGTTACCTCCCGTTGCGCATGCGCACCAACTGGGTAAGCTCCTAGACCCGTATCATCATTCCTTCTGCTGAATATATCAGTGAACAGAATTGCGGGAGTATGGAGGCCCTACCCCAAGGATCGACTCTCTTCAAGAATTGAAAACCTCTTCAGGTTTGGTTAATTCTTCTTCATAGAGATCGCCCTTGGGGTACATATATTATGCATAAACACAGACTCCCAAAGACCGGAGGCCAGGGAGGAGGGAATTCTGTCCACGCACACACAAAATATAGCGATCGTATCATGGAAAAAAATTGAACAGACGCCATAACACTCACCTGTCACTTGTCCCAGTTGCGCTTCCGCAAGATGCATTATGGGAGAGGAACTGACAGGGAGGATTTGTGCTCAAAGACGACCTCCATACGTTTAGCATAGGCAATCGCGACATGTAATTAATGTCAACAAAACCCCACCCACCCACGTCGATTAGTGAGCACCGTGAGAGGGGAATGTCAATACCGCCACAATCGACTAATTACTCCAGAGAGAATCGAAAGGGGGTAGTTAGCTCACAGTAGCAGACATGTCAATAATACACAATTATTGTACAGCACCGTCAATAAACAAACCAATAAACCAAGACACACTCGGTCAGGGTGGCAGGACACTGTCCACTGGAGAGAACAGAACGCCAAAGCTCGCACGACACGGAATGTGTATCGAGCTGGTAGTGCCGTGATAAACGCGTTTTGGCCGGCTCCAAATAGCGGCAGAGCAGATCTCTTCAATGGGGAGTGCCGATGCAAAAGCTTTTGATGCGCTACTGCCCTGACCGAAAGTGAGCCTTCAACCCCTCAGGGGAGGCTTGCCCTTAGCCTGATAAGCGCACAAATAGTAGAAACTAGCCAGCGAGACAAAGTCTGCTTGCTCGCTGGCAGACCAGCCTTCCCGCCACCGTAACAACAGAACAGCTGGGTACCCGCACGGATTCCCCGCGCTCGCTTGATATAGACTTTGAGCGCCTCCACGGACATCCAACGGGTGAGTGCTCAGAGGAGTGGTCCCCGATGTGGAAGGCTGGGTAAGAGTGGGAAGTTCGATAGGAGCTGTCACATGGAAAGCGTGATCGACCTTCGGGCGTAAGTATCCGGGAGGCTTAATGCTGACACGATCAGTGTGAAACACAGTCAGCGCCGGTCGGACGACATAGCATGTAAATCGCCAATCTCTACGCCCAGATGTTACCGCCACCAGAAAACAGCCTTCCAAGTTAACAACTGAATGGAAATAGCCGATAGGTGTGAGAAAGTTGGATCGACAGCCAATCGAGCACGATTGACAAATCCTAAGGTGGACTGGTTCGGCCTGAGAGCAGGTCGAATCCGCTCCGCCAGCCAGCAAGAAAGCGCCAGACGAGAGGGTGCTGCCCCAGAAGAGCACCATCGACAGGGGTGTGAAAAGTGGAAATAGCGTGGAGTAGCCACTTAATGGTCGGGCCGCCAGGCCTTCTTCCAAACGAGCTTGCAAAACTCCAATACTCGACTAAATCCGCAGAAAAGGGATCTGCAATCCCCCTATCTGAACACCAGCGCCAAGATAGCGGGACCACCTATCCTCATACTGAACGCTTGTCTAATCCCGCCGAAGCCAGAATTGTGTCTGCAACTGCTGCAGGAATTCGCGGCCTCGAGGCTAGACCTGACAGAGGCCAAGCCACCCACTGAATCCGCGGATTTGGGTGGGGCCCGCTCTGAGTGAGAATGTCGGGTCGTAAAGGTAATAGAACAGGAGGCTGAGCCAGAAACCTGAGAATTACCGAAACCAGCTCTGTGACGCCAAAGCGTGCCAGTAGCACAAGCAGCCGAGCTGGCTGGGTGGACAGCTGTGAAAGGACACGGGAATGAGTGGTAACGGGCGGAACGCCCAGAGCACTTTGCCCGTCCAATCCAGCAGGAAGGCGCCGGCAGCCAACGCCTCTGGGTCCGTATTCGAGCAGAACACGGTGTCTGATGCGCCCGCCGACGCAAACAGATCCACCTGGAACGCAACCCGCATAACTGGGAGATTACTCTGAAAATCTGCCTGTCGAAAGCATCCACTGCATGGGGCCAGGATCCGCGAGAGCGATCTGCTCGCGACGCTCTCCAGCCCCGGAGATAAACAGGGAGTACCTGACAGTCGCACTGGTCGCATTCAGAGGAGAAAGTCCCACGCCCCGGAGGAGCTGGGGACACCGCGTCGCCTCTGCTTCAGGATGTACGACATGGCCGCCTGGTTGTCCAACTGAAGACGGACTACCTGGCCACGGACATGCTCTCTGAAGCCAAAACCAACCGCGACAGCTCTCAGTTCCAACACGCTGATGTGAAGGTGGGCTTCGCTTCGACCAGAGTCCGGACGCCGACAGACTGCCCAGAACACCCCCAGCCCGTGAGGGACGATCGGTCTGAACTGTGAGAGCTGGCGCCGGGATTTCCAAGGGGATCCCCTGGTGAGATTCCCCGACATTTGTCCACCACTGAAGGTGAGGTGTCAACCACTGGGACTGTGAGACTGCGCCCAGATCCTCCGCGGTGAGCCCACAGCCGAGCCAAAGCTTGCTGTATAGGGCGATCCTCAACCGCCCGCCACACGACAGAGATCGCCGCCGCCATATGGCTCCAGTAGACGGAGCCAAGTCCGTGCTGGTGCCTGGGGCTGGGAGAGGAACGAAGATACCATCTCCCAACTCTGGTGATCCGTCGGGCGACAAGGAAACGAGATCCTTGTTTGTTTGAATCGGCGCCCAAGAAAACCAAGTCCTGGGTGGGTACCAGGTCGGATTTCTTGAGGTTGATTATCCACCCCAGTCGAAGTTAGAATGTCTATCACTGTGTGAGTAGCATCTAGACTCGCTGGCTGTGTTAGTGCTCCGAGCAACCAGTCGCCGAGGTAAGGGTAACAACGCCTTCCTTGCTAACGAAAGCCAGGGTAGCTGGGACTAACATGAGCTTGGTGAACACCCTTGGGGCAGTCGATATGTCAAGGGGAGCACCCTGAATTGGTAACACATCCCGTCGTAAGAGAACCGGAAGGTACTGCTTGAACGATGGATGTATGGGCACATGCAGATACGCATCCTTTAGGTCGATTGACGTGAGCCAATCGCCGGGCTGAACAGATGAGATCACCGAGCGCAGTGTCTCCATCTTGAAGGATGGTACTTCTAGCATGCGGTTCAACCCCTTGAGGTTGAGAATGGGACGGAACCCGCCGTCTTTCTTCGGGACGAGGAAGTACGTGGAGTAAAATCCCGCCTGTTCCTCTCCCCGTGGAATGCGCCGATTGCGGACTTGTCCAGCAGAGCCTGAACTTCGTCGCGCAATATGTCCGCCCTTGCCTGACATGACGGCACCGGAGTGCGGCGTATGCCGGTGAAGTCGGGCGGACCTCGCTTCCACAGTGGTAAATGGCCGATGCTGACGGTGGCCAGCACCCAAGCATTGTTGGTAGCCTTCTCCCATTCCGGCAGGAATAGAGAGAGGCGGCCTCCCACTGGGATATGGGGTAGGAGCGCGTGCGTTGTCCCGAGCAGCGGAGCTGACTGGGCGTGACACACGGCTTGAGCGACAGCCTGATGGGTTAACGGGAGGTCGGGCAGACCTCCCGCCGCCCGCGAAAAGGCTGGGAGCTAGTCGAGGACTGCTCCTTGCCCCTACCCTTGGCGGACCTGTTCTCCTCCGCCTACCCCTACCAAGCGCCGGCCAGCCGGCAGACTCGGTGTAGGCTGCACCCCGGGCGGAGGAAGGTGGAACGGAGCTGGGCGAGACACCCGCTGGTGCTCCAACAAGGCCTTAGAGTCCTTGAAGGAGGTAGCTGCAGCGGCAGCCTCCCGAATGACCTGCTGTGCCCCTGGAAAGAGGGTCGCCCCAGACGGAAGGGGAGGGCCAGCAAGGTCTGCTGCGCCGCTGCCGAAAGTACCGAGACGCCGACAGCCACAGCTTGCGATCCCCATGACTCGCGCACATCACCGCCGACGCAGCAGACCGCAAAGAGTCGCGCGAGGTGGGCCTGTACTTCCGAGAGAGCTGACGGAGCAGCACGACATGCGTGGCTTAAACGCCACCAGCATGCCCTCCGCTTCCAGGGCCGACCTCTGAATCGAGGAGAGGTAGGCCTCATGGACCACCACCCTGACCTGCTGCATTATGCCCGTAGACCTCCTCGTAGGTCCGCACGCATGCCTCAGGGGCCGCCAGGGCAAACGGTGGAGTAACACGCCTCTTTGCCGAAAGCAGCCGGAGCTGCTCCGAGGAAGCCGAGCCAGCCCCCCAGGGCGACGGAAGTGAAAACACACACTCGCCCACGATGGGAACCACTTAACAGGATTCCTCCCAAAGCTGGTATCTCCGCATAAGCCCGCAAGTCGAACCGACACGGGAACCAGACAAGAGGGGATCAACCACGCCCTGGACCAACGAGGGCAGAATGCGGAGCTGCGCTCTGCGTAGGCTGCCTAGGGGCAAACGCCCGCCTGGCAAGCGGAACTCAGCCGAAGTCCGAGCTGCCAACAGGCACCGCTGCCTGGGGTAGGCCCTCGCAATCCTTTGCCGGACCTCCCGCAGAGCCGGGCAAAACGAAAGCACCGCCATGCTCCTCTACCTCCCCAAGCTCCATCGACTCGGCGCTCGAGCCCGAAGTCTGAGGCTGGGTCTCCTCTGAAAGAGGACCCTAACCCCGACCCGTGGGCTGCCTAGCACTAGGAACCACAGAGAGGGAAGAGCAGACAGAGTGCCCCGTGATCAGCCTGCAAGCTGCACGACCTCGTCCCGAGACGCTGGAGGCAGACCAGGCAGAACTGGTGCCTCCCGCCTCATGGGGCGGGAGGGCGAGGGATCGGAACCCCAGGAATACTCAACGGTCCCCGCGCCAAACTCAGAGGGGACTGGGAGCACCTCCCTCCGGGCAGCCGAGGCGTCCGACCCGGCCAGAGGCAACGGGTCTACAGACGCCTCAAGGCTGAGGGATCGAGCCGAGCCCGGCGATCCCACCCCCTGACTCTCCGCCCCCCGTCCGGAGTGAGCGAGGAACTCCTGCCGGAGCCCTCCAACAGACTCACGGACGAGGGACTTCACGGAGTCCATATGTTGCTGAAACAATTTATCCATTAAAGACATGTCAAACCCACCAGTAGAAGCAGGAGAGGGGGCTTGGCTTTGGGATTTTTTTCCCTTACGAGACCGCTTTTGGGCCTTAGACGGGGACCTGGGTCAGTTCCCCACCCGCCTCTCGCATCTCTTTGTAAAAGAGAGTGTCAGCCGCCCTCCTCTTTTGGGCACGGGGGGAAAACCCAAGACATATTGGACACACTTCGGCGTCATGGCCGGTCTTTTCCAGACAGGCTACACATTGGTCATGCCTGTCGGCCCGTGGAATGCTCTGTCCACAGACCGAACAGGACGAAAAGGCCTGAAAGCAAACACGCAAGCATGTAGCTAACGGCGGACCAGCAACATATATACACGTAGAAAACATTGAAAAATACGTGAAGGCTACCACGGGAAGTAAGAGTTGGTTCAATACGCAATATTACGACCACATGGCACGCTAAACTTCCCGCCATGGCAGAGCAACATGTGCGTAAACCACGGGAAAGTTAGCGTATTAAAATTAATACAAAGTCACAATTATGAAACAACCAACTGTAAAGCTTTACTGTTCCTTTCATAGGCAAATAAAGACCATACATACAGGTGGTGTAGTATCAGACATAGTTTTCTTATTCAGAAAGTTCAGCGCTGTACGGCTCATGGACGTCTGTTCACGGCAGTGACAGCAGAAGGAATGATGATACGGGTCTAGGAGCTTACCCAGTTGGTGCGCATGCGCAACGGGAGGTAACTCCGTGAGGTAGGGGCCGTATAGTAAATAAAAGAGTTTATTTATTGTACAATCTTTTTATTCAAAAAACATTGATACAACTGTCACAGGACATTTTCAGCTTGGAAAATGCATAATATGTACCCCAAGGACGATCTCTATGAAGAAGAATAACCACACAAGGGAAGTAACTCTCTATTTTCAGTGAAATGGAAAGGAGGGCCTCTAAAAAAAAATGTGAATGTTCTCTTATTATGAATGAATTAAACCTTATGCATCAATTTTACTGCAATAACATAGCAAGGGACACAAGAAATCAGCTTAAAATATTGTGCATGTGTTGGGCATAGAACAGGCAAGATGAATATATACTTTAACCAGTAAGCTGCCTCATTCACTATTATGAAAAACATCAAATTACCATGTGTTTATACCATATCACAATCATTACTAGTGATACCATTAGCCATGGTTTGCCTAGTCCATGTCCACACATGGATGTTCTAGGTATGGTAGAATTACACCCAGACTACTACTGAAAGTCTCGTCACACAGACTTCACCGACAGAGACGTACCTCGTACAGAGTATGATGGCAGGAAAAACTCATTCTCATGCAGGGAATCAAACACACTCTCCTTCAGCAACAGCATCAACTGGGGGATCCTCTCATTGGCAATGCACTCACGGATCGGCTGCAGGCATCACAGAATTAAATAAGTCGTCATTATTACATAATTAGCAGCCGCAAGACAGACCCAATTATTCCAACCTTGTATCGGTTGATCTACTGTAACAAAATACTACTGAAACATATCACTTGCATGAAGTGAGTGAGTATGGTTTTACGCCGCTTTTAGCAATATTCCAGCAATATCATGGAAATGGACTTCCCACATTGTACCCATGTGGGGAAACGAACCCAGGACTTCAGCGTGACAAGCCAACACTTGAACCACTAGGCACCCCACCACCTCGGCTTGCATGAAGGCGTCCTTTGCCCACTAATTCTGTATACTGATCTTAAACCAGTGAATACAAGCTGATGGGTCTTCCCTTATTTAACATGGGTAGAATTTAAACTGGTACTTAATCTGTTTTGCACACTGTTTTACATATAAGTGTAGCACATTTGTGATGAAACATAGGTTCATATTACGATGAGCTCGTCACGCCGAAGACCCGGGTTCGAATCCCCACATGGGTACAATAAGTGAAGCCCATTTCTGGTGTCCCCCGCCATCATATTGCTGGAATATTGCTAACAGCGACGTAAAAAAACCAAACTCAGTCAGTCAGTATTAGCATCATGTGTACAAAACACAAAAAAAACTGAAAAGATGTTTCATTAATGCATAGGTTTGCTGCACTGTCCTCCCCACACACAACTGTATTGTCAACTGACCTTATACTGGCTGATGGGACAGTCCTCCCCACACACAACTGTATTGTCAACTGACCTTATACTGGCTGATGGGACAGTCCTCCCCACACACAACTGTATTGTCAACTGACCTTATACTGGCTGATGGGACAGTCCGCTATTGTCAACTGACCTTATACTGGCTGATGGGACAGTCCTCCCCACACACAACTATTGTATTGTCAACTGACCTTATACTGGCTGATGGGACAGTCCGGTATCGTCAACTGACCTTATACTGGCTGATGGGACAGTCCTCCCCACACACAACTGTATTGTCAACTGACCTTATACTGGCTGATGGGACAGTCCGCTATTGTCAACTGACCTTATAATGGCTGATGGGACAGTCCTCCCCACACACAACTATTGTATTGTCAACTGACCTTATACTGGCTGATGGGACAGTCCGGTATCGTCAACTGACCTTATACTGGCTGATGGGACAGTCCGGTATTGTCAACTGACCTTATACTGGCTGATGGGACAGTCCTCCCCACACAACTGTATTGTCAACTGACCTTATACTGGCTGATGGGACAGTCCTCCCCACACAACTGTATCGTCAAATGACCTTATACTGGCTGATGGGACAGTCCTCCCCACACACAACTGTATTGTCAACTGACCTTATACTGGCTGATGGGACAGTCTGGTATTGTCAACTGACCTTATACTGGCTGATGGGACAGTCCTCCCCACACAACTGTATTGTCAACTGACCTTATACTGGCTGATGGGACAGTCCTCCCCACACAACTGTATTGTCAACTGACCTTATACTGGCTGATGGGACAGTCCTCCCCACACACAACTGTATTGTCAACTGACCTTATACTGGCTGATGGGACAGTCCCCTCCCAACACAACTGTATTGTCAACTGACCTTATACTGGCTGATGGGACAGTCCTCCCCACACACAACTGTATTGTCAACTGACCTTATACTGGCTGATGGGACAGTCCTCCCCACACACAACTGTATTGTCAACTGACCTTATACTGGCTGATGGGACAGTCCCCTCCCAACACAACTGTATTGTCAACTGACCTTATACTGGCTGATGGGACAGTCCTCCCCACACAACTGTATTGTAAACTGACCTTATACTGGCTGATGGGACAGTCCTCCCCACACACAACTGTATTGTCAACTGACCTTATACTGGCTGATGGGACAGTCCTCCCGACACACAACTGTACTGTCAACTGACCTTATACTGGCTGATGGGACAGTCCTCCCCACACACAACTGTATTGTCAACTGACCTTATACTGGCTGATTGGACAGTCCTCCAGGAAGAACTGGTCACACCCACACACTTTTAGAACGTATGCATGGCTGTACTCCTCTATGCACCGCTGGGTGTGCTCCTTTGACATCATCATCAGTCTACGTCGTCGACGGATGGTTTCCGCAATCACATCTGTTGGTGTTGCATTGTGGGCAACCTTCACGCTGTATTTAGATCTATTATTGTCCTCGGCCACAACCCACACACAGATTATCACAGAGTTATCTGAAAACAGTTTTAACTCATAATTCATAAATTGTCATCCTAACGTCATAAGTACACTTGTCCCCTTCCTTCTCCACTTGTGGAATCCACATCACATACAATTATTTTAAAAAAATATAATAAAATATACAACACAAAGAATACAAGTGTTTGCCACTGATATGGCAATGTCCCCTGCCGCTAAAGAATGGAATATCTATATTTCCTATTTTTTATTTTTTGGTCAGGTACGAGAAGCCTGAAATGACTGGTGTCTGCATAATCACCCAATGTAGGCTGTCAACATAATTGAATACATTGGGTGCAATGTTTTATGAGATATCGCGTTTAAGTAAGTTTGAAAAGTGGTCAAAGTGTCATGGTGACCTTGAAGATAAGGTCAAGGTAACCCAAATCAACTGTTATCTGGGTAATCCCCCAATGTAGGCTGTCACCAAATTTGAAGACATTGGGCACAACAGTTCATGAGATATCACGTTAACAAGAATCGGGACATATGTACGGACGCCACTGAAAACATAGTTCCCCCAATTTAATATCTGAGCATTTGGATGAAAATCACACAAGAAATTCATTTTGACTATCTGACTATCATCAATGGCACATTTCTGTAATTTAACTACAAGACAAGACAAGACAGGAAAAACAGCTGACCTATGACCTATCCTCTCAATTCACTCACATTTTTATATCCCAGCTACCATGGCAACCCATTCTTGTTACTTTGCTTGTTTATTAACATGCTTAATGCCGCACTCAGCAATATTCAGACTGTATGAAAACAACCTTAGATAACAGTCTTGACCAGACACTCCAGTGATTGACATCATGAATATCATTCTACGCCATCCTCAACCAAGTGACTGACGCAATCAACTAAACTAATCAGTCATCACTTGTATTTGTCTAAACACACAAAAAGGGGGAATTCATGGAAGTGATGGATTGTCAGGCTCACTGACTTGACAGGACATATTCCATCGTTCACCAACATGGGAGATGTTCAGTCTAGATTATTTACACTCCTGTATCCTATAATAGAAGTGAATGAGTTTAGTTTTATGCAACTTTTAGCAATATTCCAGCAATATCACAGTCGGGAACACCAGAAATGGGCTTCACACATTTTACCCATGTGGGGAATCGAAACTGGGTCTTCAGCTTGACTAGCCAACACTTTAACCACTAGGCTACCCCACCGCTCCCCTATAGCAGGACTATTGCAGCACAGCTTTAAACAACAAATAAAACATTGAATATTTTTTCAAAAGACTAAACATGCTAAAGATGTTGCAAGTGAAAGGCAGGAGCTACACTCACCATCACCAAATTTTTTCAGTTTTTCAGTGAGATGTGGTGGCAGCACTTGATTTGATTCAATATCGGGTGGATACGCATACATAGCCCGACTAAGTATGTTGTCCTTCTCCCGCTGGTCAATTGTCTCCTTGCACACTCCCAGAATGTTCCGTCGAAATGTCATCACTTCCAGATCCTTCATCTCATTGAATTCATTTACAGGTTTACCAATCAACATGCCTAAAAATTGCAAGAAAATAAATTATTTTTAAATTTGTTTCACCATGCATGTTTCCCACATAATTTTTTTAAATCTTGAAAGCATGTGGACTACATTCATATACCAGTAGTATTGAAAACTAGTGAAAAAAACGCACCAACAGTTGGAATATTTGTCGCCAGCCAGGACAGATTAAATGCAGTCAAATGAAATTTTTGTTATTGGGCATGTTCAGTTATATGAATGATGTATAAAAGAAAATTTAACATACCTATTTCATAATTTAACATTTTTTCCTCTCGGTTTCCAATTGGTTCCATCACTTTGAGAGTGGCTTGAAACAATCGCAAGTCACACAGTCTCCGAGTTTCATCGTAGAACTCCTCTCGCTCGGCATCCTGGGTAATTCCAACGAATATGTACGACTCGGCACCCAGGAGATGGCCATGAAGGGGATACTTCTTGGATTCTATCCACAGATCTGTTTTGATTTTCTCCAGAGTTGCGTCCCTGTTGCACAACATTGGGACAATGATGCCGGTCGGAAGGAGACAGTCGACTGGCACCTGTGAGGGCATCAAGTGATGCCCCCATAATTCCCCTGAGCTTGGTGGCATCACTAACACATGAACCTCAGCCAGGAAAACATTTGGGTGCTAGGTCCCTGTAATACAAACAAGCAAATATTAGAGGATGGTAACAGCAATGG
The DNA here is from genome assembly GCF_003918875.1 of Haliotis rubra. Classification (NCBI taxonomy): domain Eukaryota; kingdom Metazoa; phylum Mollusca; class Gastropoda; order Lepetellida; family Haliotidae; genus Haliotis; species Haliotis rubra. Next base: position 640,223 of record NW_025765270.1, read on the forward strand.
TAAATCAAAACAACTTTCTTCTAAGATAAAAGTTGTGCTACCTGTCTTGAAACAAAAACATTGAAATAATAAATTCAACTGCAAAATTTTCATCTCCACAACCCCAATTTTCTCAATACCATCACACTGTATGTCCAATAGTACATACATAAGAAGAAAATAACTATGAGTGGTCTGGTGGATGAAACATCTACCTGTAGACAGGAAGGTTGGTTGCTCATCATCATACCTGCAAACGAATCAAACATTTTTGGGGGATATCAACTTCTTTATCTTTATGTTTATTTGTTAAACATGACATTTCTGGGTTTATTCTTCCGCCATCTCCACAATCACTGACTAATGTTGATCACTAAGTAGAAAAACATACTGTGTTGGAAAATCAGAGATATATAACGAAATTATAATGGCTCTAAATTTGACTTAAAACCTAATGCGTATCAGGTTGGTTTGGAGAATGAATACAGTGTCCGAGTCTGTATCCATGTTAACATGTGGTATGGTATGTCGGTGGTCTAGCAGTTATATTAACAATTATATTTACCAGTTTAACTTTCTTCCCATAACCACATGATGACTTAAACTGATGCATAAGGAGGAATAATAGAATATTACAAATCATAATGAATTGTGAGATGACTACATTTTCATTACCCAATATATTATGGCTGTTCTGTTCTGACTCAAGAATGATGTGATGCAAGTGGACAATGGTTACCATTTGGGCGAAAACCATGAGTTTGAGCATGCTGATGATAACAAATGATGACAGGCATGGTAAATCTACAATCTAACCCAAAGATCACTGGATCCTTGCATGGCAAAGGGATACAACTCTGCTGTGCACTTCCAGCACATTACAGCTCTGACCCAGCTATGCACCCTGTATCATAAGAAATCACATTAATGTGTATACACTTTGAATGTAACACATGTTATATTTGGGATTACACTTTCTCAATAAAGTATAGATTCCAGTACTTTTGATAGGTTGAGTCCAATCTGGGGTTTGAAACCACACTCTCAGAGTCAGGCACACAAAATCAGCCATTCAACCCACTCAGCCATGGCACCTTCCACAGCAAAGGAAGATGGACAACAGGTACTCTAGATCAGAGCTCCAGATAAGATTTAGCTCATGTGGGTACTGTACCCACTGTATTTTTGGGGAGTGGGTATTATGAATGTTTAGTGGGTATTTCATTTTCCGTTACCCACTGCTTTCAAATATGTGCGTATTTCAGTCATTTTACTCACCTAAGTATTATGTCATTGAGTAAGTTTACTAAGCAGGTATGTTCTGCCTTATGTCATACCTAATCAAAACCAACTTAAATATAATGGAAATGATTTCATAAAAAATCCCTCATCCTATACTGACAGTACAACACTAGTCCTATACTAACAGTACAACTTGATAGCAATCCATGTCTTTTTCATTACGCAAGCGATTTTTATAAATATATTCCGTACGCATTTGTCTTAAACTTTTTGGGTATCTAACATTTTAAATGCGTAATTGGTACGCAACAAATATTTTTCAATGTGTAATTGGAAATTTTCTATACGTATTTTACCCGGATACGCAGCTTATCTGGGTCTCTGTCTAGATCACCGACTTTGTGTACACCTCTGACAAGTGAAAACAGGCTCGCTCCCACTGCCCAAAGCTATGAATATATAATGCCATTTAGAAAGTGGTCAAGTGTAACACGTTATATTTGGGAATACACTTTCTCATTAAAGTACTGATTCCAGTACTTTTGTTGGGTTGGGTCAATTCCATACCAATAAATGTACATCAGGGCAGTATTTCAGAAGCTTGTTGTCCCAGCAAACGTATTGCAATAAATGTCACAAAAGTACAATCCAGGTAAAATGTTAACAATACAGAAATCAAATTATCTCAAGATGTCAAAGGTTTCTTGTTATTGTATCCTTGTGTCATGTAAGTTCGATCACTTAAGAACTGTAGCTGAATTTTCAAAGTTATATTCATATAATCTTATTTTCAAATCTCTTACCTCTAAACTTGTTTATTTATGTCAAACATTTCCGAAATCCAGGTATTTTTACTGCTTTTCACAATCGCGGCATGGCCGCCCTCTCACTGTCAACACAAGCGACCCAGAAAGCTACGTCACATAAATTCGATCATATGATTGGCTGGCTTGTCACGTAAACAGGATGACTTGTAAGGACGATTTTCTTGTGTCAAATTCAGAGTTAGAGCAGTCCCAAGTAATTTTATGGTATTTAAGTCCATGTTCATTTTATGTTTCAATACTTCTAAAAACGATGAAACGTCACAAATATTCAGCTTATATAGAAGTATTATGCAGGGAATTATTCTTCAGGCGCATCGTGACAGGCATCAAACCTCAGAATGTAGACAAACACCACGAACTGGCTTGCAGAAACGTAAATGTGTTCTGTGCTGACATGTAGGGCGGGTACATTGTGCCAAGGTTGTATTTATCAATGAGGCAATAGCTCGAACTTCATCAGGTACAAATTCACGGAAATTCTCATAAAGCATTAAGTTTTCTATAAGAAATGGCCCTTACTTGTTTCCAAAGTTTTAAATTTTGACAAGGAGATCACGTGTCTGGTCATGTGACATTTAGACCAGCAACGTAAGCAAACAGAAGACAGGGGTGCTGTCAATTTACAACGTGTGAAATAAGTACTGTTTACATTTTATTGGAGCTGATAAAGTTACATTATTGATCTAGGGTTAAAAAGTATTTGTTTGGTGAATATGAGCTATAACTTACGTTTGGTAACTTGACACGAAACATTTTTCGATCCAAACGAATAAAAGTGGTGTCACCAGAAGATCAAAGCTGCAGATATCGTAAGTTATCGCTACGTTTTGCGACAATTACCATTCAAAATGGGCGATCGAAGTTATATGACGATCGAACTTATGTGACTTGACGATATTATATATTTGATTGTTTCATATAGCCTAACATTTATCTTGTGAATATAAACTAAGAAACGGGAAAACAAGCACCAAACAGTATCAGATAAATATGCTGACAAACATATAAACAAGAATATGACATCAACTTGACAATAAATACAGCAAAATGTACACAATCACCTCACCATTTCTTGGTTTCTGAAAAATCTGCTCATTTGTTGAGCAGTAACATATATTTCAGTAACACAGATACAACACACATGGCAATCACGTGACACTACTGAGACAGTTGTTTGTGTCTCTGAATGACTAACTTAGACACTCCCGCGTACTACACGCAAGAAACATCAAACAAAATAAGTCTGTTTTGGTAAACAAACGAGCGCGCTCCAGCCAGTGCGTGTGTAAAAACGATCCACATTGACCGATTTCATGGGTTTACAATCTACACAACTTACGATGTGAACCACCCGGTGCAATTAAAAGAATGTACAAGGATGACATCTTAATGGCAGTTGTCACGGGATATCACATGGCCAATTTTTGCTCCACTTTGTCAAATTCTGGTCTGTGAACCAAATATCATTCAGACTTCCGTTCTAACAGCTACTATACACGTTACGACTAACTTCGTTCAACAAGTCAATACGAAATACCACTTGGCATTCGTTTAGATTTATATTACTCTTGCACACGTACATGTAAACAGTAACACTTATTAATTAAAGAGATTAATTTCAAATGTTGGTACTCAATATACAATTAATTTTTGTATTTTTAAATATTGAAACAGAAACAGTTTTCATACATCATGGTTTTGGTGAATGTATTTGTGACAACCGGTGTAACATTTAATTACGTCTCCTATAAGATCATGGCTTTAGCGACAATGTTGCCGTATGAAATATTGAATGCGAATGAGCTAGAGAATGTTATTCAGCGCCGCCGCTAGTAATAGTCCAGCTATATCACGACAGTCTGCAAATATTCGAGTTTGGATCTTATAAACCATTCATTGACTGAACAACGACCCACACAGAAGCCGTCACCGTATGTTTTACTGTACAACCAATATTTACTGGGAGGTTAACTAAAATGAATGAGTGAGTATGGTTTTACGCCGCTTTTAGCAATATTACAGCAATATCACGGCGGGGGACACCAGGAATGGGCTTCACACTGTGTTCCAATGCATGGGAGTCGAACCAGGGTCTTCGGCGTGACGAGCGAACGCTTTAACCACTAGGCTACCCCACCGCCTCTTGACTTAAGAGACGGTTATTAATTTTGGTATCCTTACTTCATTGCAGCGACAAGTTAATATCAGAATAGTTTACAGGGTGCAGCACAAAGATATAGGAGTAACGGTACGGGGATACGGTAATAGCAGCCACATACGTGGATCGTAACTGCGGTAACGAATTAATGAAATATTTTAAGCACGCTCTTGCTCTTAGCACGCCTGGTCATTCAGTAATTGTGAACATCCCAACTAAAACTAATTTACCGTATTTCCTCTAATAGGCGCCGGGGGTAAAGCGGCTTACTAACAATTACGGTAATTAGACCCAGTAAGCGCAAAAGCGCAGGGCCTCTAATTAGCGGGCGCTTATTAGAGGAAATACGGTACTTGTACCAGTTGCACACTAATAGAAGGCATCTTAAAATGGATGCCAATACGTATAAGGTGATATGCCGGATGCATGGAGTAGGGTATCAAATCTGAACCTCACGACAAGCATGGGTCACACAAGACCAGTCCTAGTTCGGTTCTTCACTGGTGAGAGAGGTTAGTGGTTGATAATATGAGCAACGCTCAACTATTTCACGGTGCCCTCCATGCTAATGGAACTGATAAGGACAAACTAGGGATCAGTAATGAGAAGATAATACCACGGCGGCCCATAGGACGGTCGACAACCTTCCCTCCCCTTCTCTGAACTAACCGTTCAAAAGAATATCGCCATAACGCACTGCACCATAGTGGAACGATGGCATCATATGAATTCAGATCACCAGTCAGCATTAGGGTCACCTGGCTTTATTGGGACATTTCCACGATCTTTATTTGACATAATTTTAAAAAAACCCATCTGTATTGCAGCCACCATAATGGACTTCTTCGGGACGTATATTGGACTTACTGAACTGAAACGTTAAAACTGCAAAATTGGTTTCAGTATTTCATCATGGCGACCCATAATTGAACCGGAAACAACAATATGCAATAATACTGACTGACTGACTGAGTTTGGTTTTATGCCGCTTTTAGCAATATATCCCCCGGCGGGGGACACCAGAAATGGGCTTCACACATTGTATCCATGTGGGGATTCGAACCCAGGTCTTCGGCGTGACGAGCCAACGCTTTAACCACTAGGCTACCCCACCGCCCCATATGCAATAATATAACACGATTATACACATGCACTTAAAACATCGGGGACTCCTGAAATATGAATGCTAACACAAAGTATTAGAGCAAAGGTAAGTGTTGACAATAGAAGTCCTCTTACAATGTCTGCTAAACGTTAAACGGGATAATTTGCAGTGCCTCGCGTTTCCGATTTGGACACTTTTAAGGTAGGTAGATTAACCTCTGTGGACCATTATTCCTGTCAATCTTATTGATTCTGCAAATCATGATATTGTGATTACCTGCTGATTTCATTCATTGTTTACGTATGAACTAACGACGCGGTGTCTGCAGCGCTGCGGTGGCTTCTTGGAAATTGGCCAGTCAGCAAGATTATAACATTTCTGAAAATATATATATATATGATAATAAAACAAGTAAAGCATATAAAATTAAAATGAACCCCAGAAATCACGGAAATACAGAACCTGAAACTGAAGAAATCTTTGGTTCTTCATTTAGGGCTTCAGGTATTGCCGAAGGGCTGGGCGGAAGGGGTTGTGACGTAGACTTGGAATCAGTTTGCAGTGACGACCAGTGCGTCTAGTGTTTCACAGGCTGCGATTAGGAAACAATGGACCATCCAAAATTGGACGACTGACAAAATCTATAAATTGCTATGGCCCAGACAAACAACACACACGCACGCACGCACGCACACACACACACACACACACACACACACACACACACACACACACACACACACACACACACACACACACACACTGGAAAACGTGTTACAGGGAGACGTGTGCGTCAGCGTCATTTGCTTCCAACCATGTTGGGTAAGACCAGACGCTGCAAGAGGAGAGGGAAGGACACCCTTAAACACGCCAACGGGTGGCTATAAAATAATGTCTCATTGAGTGAATGGATACTTTACACATTACTGATCCAACGTCAACTTTGAATTGTTACTTCTTACACCTGTTGTCCTTCAAGATCGTTAATTATAGCGGTGGTATCATCTTCCGTCATACTTTACTACAGGTTAAAATGTGCTGTAATGTGCCCCTCTGGCATCACACAATAATTGCAAGAAACTAATACCTCTTATAATATTGGAAATTTGGAGCTATTTTCACTTATATCCCTTACTGTTTTATGTCACGTGCAGATGTGACACGTCATTGTCCACCAAAGTAACGTGAGCTGTAATAATTACGTGTGCAACCCCATAACATATAACACGTGCAGGTATTGTGGAAGTCAGGTTGCGCCTGTTTTATAATGTAGACAGGTGTGTGAGATAGGTTTCAGTTATGGGCTCTCAAGCAGGTGCTTCTGTTGCTGTGTTGTCCTTATGACAGCACGATATGTTCCAAGAAGAGTCACAACTTGGTGTAAACCCCATAGTCTCTTAATGGGGGTAATAATCAGTATATATATCACCGGGCTTATGTGTTAGTGACAGCAGTGACGTCACTGATAATGAGTGTTTATACTTGGATCATTGTCGTGCCACCCAGTCATAATCATTGTTTATTCTTCAGTTGTTTGTAGTTGCAATAGTGTCAAGGCTAATATATATTTTGGTGCTACTTTAGTGCCACGGGTAAATCAACAGTGTATATTCTTGTATCCAGGGAGACACGAGGTATTAAGGCTTATTTGTTTGTAGTTGATAAGATTGGTCAGTTGGTGACACACGTCACTACAAAGCGTCACTACAAAATACAATAAGACTTATAGTCGTGGTGGGCGAGCTGGCTTAGGCGCCAGGCTGGTGATCCAGCGAGCATGAGGTGCCGGGATCGAGCCCTCCTGTGATCGGGTGTAAAAACCTTGTAGTCAACTTTGCAGACTCTTTCAGTGTTGTCACAACCCCTAGTGTACAATACACAACCCTGTGCACTTAGAAGAATCCACGAATCCGATCGTATATGACCCCATGGTGGCCATATGAGTACGTGCAAACATCAAGTTGCGGTTACAGCAACGTGCAGTGAACTTGGACAAAGTACTGTGACTATGTGTCCCAGTCCACCCAGCTGTGAATGGGTACCTCGTAAGGATAAGAAAACCGCAATAACTCGGTGCGCCTTGTGGCAGCAAGGGTTGTATGATCTCAGGGAGTTGAGATTGATAATACGATGTGACGTTGAGATTGACATCCAATGATCGAGGGTACAAATACAAGCGCCTTGAGCATGCACTAGTTGCCTGGATATGTGCGCTATATAAATATCATATAATGATGATGATGATTATAGTCACGTTTCATGACGTCTTATATTGATAACGCTACGTATACATTGACATCATCGATGTTTCTTAGTGGGTTTGTATATTATACGCTTTTTCCCTTTACTTCTTTAAAGGACAAATATGTATCCTGATATAATATGTAAGATGTAACACACCTGGAACTATGGGTTATCTGTCATTCGTTAAAGAACTGACTGACTGAATGACTGAGTTTGGTTTTACGCCGCTTTTAGATATATTCCAGCAATATCACGGCGGGGGGACACCAGAAATGGGCTTCACTCATTGTACCCATGTGGGGATTCGAACCCGGGTCTTCGGCGTGACGAGCTAACGCTTTAACCACTAGACTACCCCACCGCCCCTCGTTAAAGAAACGTGTAAGTGACTCGATGAAGGGCCTGACTGGGACAAATAAGCCTTAATACCTCGTGTCTCCCTGGATACATCTAACTATCACACAAATAAGCGTTGTTGTATTTTTTGTGAAACGAGCGTCTGGCTGTTTGTTGTAAATAAACAGTTCAGAGACAAGTTTCTTAAAATCATTTGGATACACACAAGGAGAAATCCTACACAGAATTGAATTGGGAGTTTACTAATCTTTTACCAATATTCCAGCAATATCACGACGGGGTACACCAGAATTCGACTTCACATATTTAACCAGAGACCATATGGTCTCTGATTTAACCCATATGGTGAATCGCTCCCCAACCCGGCGTGGCGAGCAAACACTAGAAAAATAGACTATCCCAGCATTTAGTAAGGAAATGGCAGTAAGTAGAATTCTTCTTCTTTTCATTAAACGTACTATCAAATGAGTCTAAGTCTTCGTTTGGGGGGACATCGTCACGACACCTAACATATACAGAGGATGACCACTGACCAGTATCTTGAATCAGGGAGACTTTATAACGTTGTAGATTATCCCTGCTTGAATACTGACGGAATGTCTGCTGTTCCATAGAAGGCATCATTTTCCTTCAAAGTTTCGTCCTTAATTTTGTACCAGATGTGTAGCCCGTTTTAGCCACTCATGTATGTCAGTTTAAAATCTGAAAAGAAAAGAAGAAGCACACAAACAAAGTTACTGCATGGTCTAGAAAATATGTACAGAAAAGAATAGCGGAAAGGTGTTAACCTGAGCAGGACACTTTTTCATGGGGAGTTTTATCATTAAGCACCGGACAATCCAACATGGCTGCGTTTTGTGTTTGTTTCTGACATAGAATTCTCTACATCAAGGAAATTTAAGTTTAGACCTCCAACATCCGATTTTTAACCACATTGGTGGTCCCTAAGATGGACCCTAATTGGAATACAGGTAATGATATTGCACGCTTGTTTTTAAGTTCTAGTGACTCGATGTGATTTTGCTCCTAGCTTTGTCGACAGCTCCAGCGAACGACCCACCTTGATGTAAGTTAGGCTTGTTTACTTCAGAAGATGGGTGTAGCAAAACAGTGACCATGTACTACATTTATTATATGGTCACTGAGCAAACGGGGGGATAACTCGGCGATAATTGGCTCGTATTGGTCCCCACGTATTTGTCTCAAAGTTACTTGGAAATAATTTGTTTAAAGTGAGTGAGTGAGTGAGTTTAGTTTTACGCCGCACTCAGCAATATTCCAGCTATATGGCGGCGGTCTGTAAATAATCGAGTCTGGACCAGACAATCCAGTGATCAACAGCATGAGCATCGATCTGCGCAATTGGGAACCGATGACATTTGTCAACCAAGTCAGCGAAACTGACCACCCGATCCCGTTAGACGCCTCTTACGACAAGATAGTTGCCTTTTTATGGCAAGCACATGGGTTGCTGAAGACCTATTCTACCCCGGATCTTCACGGGTAAAGAGGTGAGGCCCCTTCGAATCCAGGACAAAATCCCCCCAGACAAGAAAAACAAACAAAAAAATACCCCGGACAGGCTAGAATGCACTTTACGGGGTGCAGTCCTCGCTGTTCGCTGTGGGGCTATTATAGTGCTATAGTGCTACCGCACTGTCGCACTGTCTCGCGGTAATTGCTCCGTCTCCCTTCACTTGCATCTTTAAGTCAAACAACCCTTTACGATCCTTAGGGTTAGGGTTTAAGGTTAGGGTATGGCACTCTTGCGATCCTTAGGGTTAGGGTTAGGCACCCTTTACTAGGGCTGCGCAATATAACCGATTTACCGGTATATACCGGTTCAGACATGAAAACGATACGTATTGCGATATGTTGATCGAAAACTGGTATTTTGACATACATTCGGAAATCTTCGGATATTTTTGTTTGTCACACCGGAAGTCATGCGTTTGGGTTGAAAAAGTTCACGGTAGATGGAACTGTTGATAAGAGTTACGCGGTATGTAAAATATGCAATCGTAAAGTAAAATAAAGGTTTTTAATAAAGCTTAATCAAGAATAGTGCTTTTGTTGTGTTTTTGCTTTATAAATCAAGCATTAACTTCTTGCAATGTATTGCAATACATATCGCAATATATGCTTTCGCATCGCAATATATCGCAATATGAAAATTCTCTGCAATACCCACCCCTACTCTTTGTTAGGCACCCTTTACGATACTTAGGGTTAGGGGTTTTCATTTCTCGCGCCTCCTCCTCACTTCTGTGCAAATGACCCGTTAAACGAGAACTCATTAACTGTGATGTGCTTGTGGTCCCGAGGTAGAGCGTCCGCCAATTACATCACTAATTAACGAAGTCAGTAATCTATCGAATCTGGTAGACTACTCCCGAGCGGTCATCTTTGTTGTTGTCGGTGGTTTGCCTGTGGCTTGGAGGAGGTACTGGATGGACTTGCCTTTCTGGAACAGAACGTCTATGCCTGCTTGCTGCTGATGTAGTCGTCTTATCTGGTGGCTGACTGCTGGGACATACGGGATACTTATTACAAAGGGTGCTGATTGCCGGCGGGGTGGTTTATGACTTGGGTTGAGGGTGGTTCTGATGACATTGTTGACTAACTTCGGGGGGTACTGGTTATAATGGATGAAGACATTGTATAAATATGTGCTATGTGATCTTTGACCTTGTTGAATGTTGAAATAACGACAAATAAATAAATGGATATCTTTAACTCTTGACTGTTTTTCCTTTGGTGTGTGTGTGTTTCGTCAGGGGGTGATTTTGTCCTACGATGCACTTTTGGGGGGGATTTTGTCTGGTTACCGACCCCTTCCCTGTTATCACTTTGAGACCGTTGATAATTTATGGCTAGAGGGGTGATGATGATTGTTATGGAGAAGCATGTACAATGTGCATGACCCCCCTAACATTTATGTAGAAAGTAAGTGCCCCCCCTGCATGTCATGTACAAACTCAATGACCCCCCTGCCCCTTTGAATATTTTTATGTACAAAATTGCTGACCTCCCCCGAGTACATGTGTACAAAATTGATGACCCACCCTACCCAGAACAACATGTGTGAACCCCCTTAAAATCATCATCACCCCCTTAGCCATAAATTATGAACGGTCCCTTCCCGTATAAACCGCAAATCGGCACCTCACCCAGATTTCCAGTAGTAAATAGGTTTGATTTAAGGGGCAGGGCATGAACCTAACGATAGTGAAAGGGTGTTCGATCGGAAAGGATTACCTAACCCTAATTATTTTACAAGAGTGCTTGATTACATGGGTCACATCGAAAGGTTTAGGTTGCGTGGAGGCTGAAGGTAACGTAACCAAACGAATTGATAGCTATGGGAAATTTGTAGCCGTTTCCAAACCTGACAAAACAAATAAGATGGGGAAATAGACTTGAATATGGATTGATTACATAGCAGATAGAATTATTCGATAGCAAACCTTTTCTGAACCTTAATTTTGTGCCACCACCTCTGTTTAAACTCTGTTTCTACATCAGTTTTCATGCACGCACGCACGAGCACCCCCTCCAAAATAGTAAAGTGAAGTGAGCGCCACAGCCATTTACCTGTTGAAGACAATTTTGTCAAAAGTTCTCAAGCATGTTGCTGTAATATATGAGTATTAACAGTGAATGTCATCTTAATGTCTTAGACAAATTCCATTTTCCATTGAAATAGTTTGGATAATACTTTAAAGTGTCATACTTTGTTTGGAAATGTGTTGCAATATTTTATAACATTTAATACCTCCGTAACCTTGGTAACACTGTTTTGTTGCAGCCAACTATGGATATGGCCAGGGGTTTGTGACCAACTACCAGTATGATCCCTCACAGATAGCCTTCATGCAGCAGCAGGGGTACGACATGACAGGGCAGTATGCTGCTGCACAATATACCACGGACCAGTATACCGCGGGTCAATACGTTGCAGGCCAATACGATGCCTATGGCAACGTACAACAGTTCGAAACCTTCCAAGGCTATGGCAACCCACAGGTTAATAATATGTACATGCCCTTCAACACTCAGAATTCAGGGGCAGTGCCAGTGAAGCCTAAACAGAAAACAGGAACAGTTGCCCCGTATTCCTCTGCCAAGACTAATGCCCCAGGCTGTTACCCAGGGCCGAATACAAGTAAGGCAACTGCAGAAACTGCCACTGTTGCAAAGTCTTCCAATAAACCTGAAGAATCGCTCCCCACCCCTCCAGCAGAGTCCCCACCCCCACCCCTCAGGAAGTATCACCTCCACCCCTCCCAAACCAAGACAGAAACCCAGCCTGAATAAGGTTTCCATCAACATATCGTCTTCATTCTCCAAGGCTTTAACATCCAAAATCCAGTCAGTGTCTTCAGGATCAGTGCAATCAACTTCAAAAACAAATGAGAAACCTCCACTACAAAAGTCCCCACCAGCTAAAGATCCTGGACCATCTGAAGTGGCTGGATCATCTAATGTGAATGGAGCGTCTAAGGTGGCTGGTCCATCTAATGTAGCTGGACCATGTAAAGTGTCTGGACAGTCTAATGTAGCTGGATCATCTAATGTAGCTGGATCATCTGATGTAGCATCTAAAGATCCAGGACCATCTAAAATGGCTGGATCATCTCAAGAGGCTGGACCACTTAAAGATCCTGAACCGTCTAAAATGGCTGAACCATTAAAAGGTGTTGAACCACCTCAAGTGACTGAACCTATAAAGGTGGGAGAATCACCTACAGTAGCTGGACTATCAACAGTTGCTGAACCACCTCAAGCTGTTGAAGCATGCACAGTGTCTGAACAATCTAAAGTGGTTGAACCACCTAAAGTGACTGAACCTACAAAAGTGGTTGAAACACCTACACTGACTTTGCCATCCAGAATGATGATACCGTCTAAGAAACCAATACCAGGTAAAACGTTTGTACCAGCTAAACAGCCTGTTCAAGAGGAGAAAGAGGAAAGCGAGGAAGATGATGAAGAAGAGGATACTTCAAGGAGAGGACAGAGCAGAAAACTGACATTCCAAGAAAAGCGTATGTGTTCGCTGTCAGCACTGCTGTGTCACTTTGAAGGTGCAGGCAACCAGCCTCCGCAGGAACCAGAGGAGGATGAAGAAGAAGAAGAGGAAGAGGAAGACGTAGCAAAGCCCAGAAATAATAATGTTGTGACATTTGAAGAAAAACGAGCAAGTTCTTTGGCTGCCTTTTTGGATATGGTTCAAGAAAAAGAAGGTGTTGAGCCTACAGCCTTGACAACTGGTCCCCCTGTAAAGAAATACCCCAAGCCCTCCAAGGGCCCAGAGGTAGTTCCAGATATGACCCCACCACCCTTCATGTGTCCTGTAAGTTCTGGCGAAGGACAGGGGAGTTCCTCTAACCCCATTGCTCTATCAACACAGGCCATGCAATCGTTTCAGCAGAAGAAAGTCAAACAAGTTAAAGAAAACAAAGTTGAAAAAGAAAAACAGACTAGCACTCCCTGGAATTGGTTAGGAATCCGTAATGCCCATGGAAAGAAGATGGAAGCTGCCCACATGACAGGACAAGGGGGAGGTAATCCACATAGCTATGGCTCACAAGTCCCAGGCCTCACTGCCAGTGGTAAAGACAAGAGTGAGTTTAATTTCTTTTATAAAGTTCCCAAAGAAGCTTATTCATGCCCAGAAGAACTACGTGGTGTTTCCAAAAAGAAAGCTGTTCGTTTGGAAACACTAGTAAGACTGCGTTACTGCAAGTTGTGCAGTATTGTGTTTCCCAATACTTTTTCTGCGAAACAACACTATGAGGGAAAGAAGCATTACATCAAGCTACGTACGTACATTCTGAGCAGTGAACGCAAGGACGATGACGGGAATCCCATGTGTTGTAAAGTATGTAATGTCATATACTCGGATGAACACCACAAGGAAGTGCATGTCAATGGGAAGCCTCATGCCAAGAGAGTTTTGACTCTCAAGCAGAAAGGCATCATTCCTTTTGATGCCCCATTAAATGACCCTATGGTGAAGGGCCCTGCATTCAAGGACGAGAGTGACGATGAAGATGAGATTACCTTGGGGGATGCCCAGGTAAGATGTTGTGCTTGAGTGTGCATGAAGCTGCTATAGTATCATAGACCTAACATTAGACTAACGCTTAGTTCCTGAACATATATAATATTAATACCGTATATGACCGTCTATAAGCTGAATTTTGAGGACCGAAAAAAAGCAGTCTGTAGAAGGGGGTCGTCTTATCCATGGGTTATGCTTTCATGATTGTGATCAGTTCATGATTGTTGAATGGGGTAAAATAAGCAAGCCAGTTTGTTGCTACAATAAATATGATATTTAGAGAAGCAAAATATATTATGCATTTTCTGTCAACTACACTTCCGTGAGTAGACACAATATATATGACTGTGAATTCTTTGAATAATGTGGACCAAAGTTATAATTATTGGTAACTGCCAGTTGTCTGTGGTCTGTGTTTGCCGCGATTAGGACCCCATCGCAGGGGATCGACTTATGCACGAAACATACCATTTTGACACTGATTTTAAGGGTCAAGTTTGGGGGTCGTCTTATCCATGGGGTCGTCTTATAGACGGTCATATACGGTAGTAACAAATAAACCCATTTACATTGAAAAGAAGCCCCAGTGAGATGAGAGATTCTGAACCTGGGGAAATCTAGACTTGCTTCATTAACATGGCTTTAGCACTGCAGAGAGGGCTTGGCAGTAGGGAAAATAATGTGGTTCAGGGACTTGAGACAGACTAATCTAACATTTGATAGGGTGGAAGACGAGGTTGGAAATTTTAGGGGAAAAGTCTTGAAGAATATGTATTATGGATCAGAAGCCTTGAAAATGAACAAAATGTTGTGAATATTCACATTTTCTCTCAGTTCCAGTTTGTAGCAAAACAGAAATATTGAGAATTGGTTACTCCAGTAACTCCAGTAACGCTCCGCGAAAAGACAAAAGTCTACATGATGTTGGGCTTCAAGCAGTACCTGAAGAAATGTTCCATTTCTAAAACTCACTCACTTGTATTTGTTGAGTTACAACATTTAGTTTATATACTAGGCACAAGAAATAAGGGAACCCCCAAATGGAATTTGTAGTTGAAACAATGCTACATAAAAGTTGCAAGCTGATTGCATTCGAACCCAGATCGGAAATCACTTATGGCTGACACCACAGTCAGCACCATGTTACCATTACCACACTTGCATTCTAGCCTATAAAACTGACAGTAAGCGTGTCCCACTATCTCTTGTGAAAATACCACCTCGACAGTACCTGACAAAGGCACAGAAATGGCAGGCCATTGGCATGATAGAGGGTGGACAATCTCAGCATAGTGTTGCCGGGTTCTTCAGGAAGTCCAAAAGCGTCATTTCCGTCTCATCAACCTCTACCGTCAGACATGGGGTGTTAAAATGAGGACCGGTCGAGGAAGACGCCCTAAAAACACCCCCCAGACAAGACAACTTCCTGATAACTATAGCTCTGAAGAATCGATTTGTCACAGCCCCGGATTTGAAGATGGAATAGGAGCCATAGGAACACGGATTTTGAACTCTACTGTACGAAACAGGCTCCGTAGCAGAGGTCTTATGTCAAGACGTCCATTCAAAGGTGTGACGAGGACAGCTAACCACAGACGTCTTCGTTATCAGTGGGCTCAGCAACGTCAGATGTGGGGGAACCGGCAATGGCGACATGTGATGTTTAGTGATGAATCCCGCTTTTGTTTGCGATTCAGGGATGGCGACGCCGAGGAGAGCATTATGGGAGACCCACGGTACAGGAACACGATTCTTATAGGGGCTGCTCTATCATGGTCTGGGGAGGAATTTCCTTCAATAGGAGGACTGATTTGATTCTTGTACTGGGTAATGCGACTGGCCAGCGGTATATGGATGAGATCTTACAGCCACGCGTGGTTCCAATGGCTCACAGGGCAGGTCGAAGTTTTGTGTTTCAGGACGATAATGCACGTCTTCACAGAGCTCGTGTTGCCGTGAACTTCTTGCAACAACAAGGTGTTACAACTTTAGCCTGGCCAGCTAAAACACCAGATCTATCCCCTATCAAACATCTGTGGGATGTGTTAGGGTGTCGAGTGCCTCTCAGGGAGCCTGCACCAGCAAATCTTGATGTGTTAGGTAGAGCACTGCAGCAAGAGTGGCACTTGATTCCAAGGGCGACAATTCAGCGGTTGGTGTCCAGCATGCCTGCAAGGTGTCGTGCATGTATTGCTGCTCATGGTGGACACGCTCGTTATTAAGTATATCTGACATACTTACCGTACGGTTGTGCTGATTAAATTATACATGCTTCACAAAGTTGAGGGGTTCCTTTATTTTTTGTGCCTAGTATATGTCAACATGGTTTTTGCTATTCCATTTCTTTGAATCATTGACTCAAAATTCATTTGAGCTCTACTGGGTGAATCACCAGTAAATCTGGGAGAAACTCTAAGCAGCTGATTGCTGTTTCAGACGAATCCACTCAGTGTTCTTTATCTCACCACAGTAGGGTATATAGTGGTAAATGATCATGTCCAGTGAGGTTTTACTACAAACTTCACATTTTCATGTTGTCGCCTGTTTCGTTCATCTAAAAAAGGTCTGGCCCCGATTTCTAGAAACAAACTTAAGTCTGAGTTTTGACTTAAGTTAGAGTTTTTACTCAAATTTTTAGAAAAATGCAGGATAATGCATTTCCCAGAATAAACTGTAATCGATATTAAACTCAAACATAGTAAACAATTTGAGTTTGGTGGATAGATTACTAAAGTTCTTTGGGCTTTTTTTTATTATAAAAATGCAGTTGAGTTAAAAATTCAGCTGTTTCAAATTGTCAAACTCAGTTCGAAATTTGAGTAAAAACTTAAGTTTGTTTCGAGAAATCGGAGCCTGATGTAGTATTCGAGTGCACACATTACACAATTTTCCCGAAACCATCACCCAAGATGTGGTTCCTGCGTTGTACTCAAATGTGTACTGTATGCACTATTCATATTTCTCCTTGCAGGCCTGGGACATGACAACCATCAACTCCACAGAACGGATGTGTCCAATCTGCAAGGTGGGCTTTTCATCAGTGTACTCTGCCCTCCAGCATTACCACGGCAAGCTGCATGACAAACGGCTTAATGGTGCTGCCGCTCAACGCAAACTGACTGTTGATGACATCATCATAATGGGGTAGGTACAGAAAACATTTGACACGTGTAACCTGTCAGAATATGATACATAGAGATTATTAACCGGGTGTGTTTCAGTATCATTAATATCATATATTAGGAATAAAAAATTGTATTATGCGAGCCTTTGGAGACACACAAAGTTAATAATCTCTTTATCATATAATGTCATTCTTAAAATTACTCTAAAAAAAGAAGCAAATTGTACGTGAATTTATATATGAAGAGAATCGAGCATTCGCGTAAGAATACTTAGCGGCACACCAAGGGGAAGGTTATTCATGACGGCTGCATATGGTTGTGACTAGTCGCTAATACAGTGCAAACAACTCATGCTTAAAATATGATCTTTCTGTCAAAAAAGAACAACAAAATCAGGCAGGGTTTTCTTGGTAGTGTTTCTATTTTCATTGCAGGTAATCACCTCATCAATATCAGTTTCTGATACCTGAAGGAATCGATTCGTCGTTGTGATCGATAGATCGAAATCTTTGGTTGTTACCTTTCTTAAACGATAGCCTGTCACTCATGTCTCATAATCTGTACCTTCAAGTTGAACGAAGTTCTCCGTTTCATGTTTTCCAAAGTCAATTACTGCAGTAACGACTCCAGAACCTCTGTCATCAATTCTACAGAATCACCAATTTTGATAACGGGGGCAGCCATGTTTGTTTACAAACTCGTTGACGCAACATAAACTCGCGACTATGTCATCAATGAAATGTTAAACGTTTTAGGATTCACATGGCATGTATGGAGTTTGAGAAAGTAGTTTGTGCATTGACGTAATTTGCATAGTTGTCAGATTATGATACCAAGTTTATTGCTTTATTGCACTGATAACGCCCTCCATTAGATGATAAAGTCTTTGACATTATAAAGTTCCTTGTATATGTTTGTAGGGTAGCCTAGTCGTTAAATCGTTCTCTTGTCACACCGAAGACCCAGGTTTGATTCCCGACATGTATGAAGCTAATTTCTGGTGTCCCCAGCTGTAGTATTGCTGGAGTATTGTTAAAAGCAGTGTAAAACTAACTCACTCACTCAATGTAGATGTAAAATAATGTTACTGTTGAAGTTTTCTGTATGGTTTTGGAATCTAAAAACATTTTTTAATTCCAGAGCTGATGAGGTGAAGTATGAATGTATAGTGTGCAGTGTAAGCCTTAACTCCAGGGAGAGCCTCAACGAACACATCTGTGGCTACAAGCATCAGAGCAAACTCAAGTCTCGACAAGTCTTTACGAAAGGGGCAGGAAAACCTGGCACGAGGGGAGGGATGAGAGGTGGAGGGAGGGGTGGGGCTGTGAGTGGCCGAGGTGGCGGACCGAAAACTTCAAGTTACCTTTCACGAGGTAAAGCAGGAATCATCCAACCACGCCCTGCAGATAGGGGGCAAGGGGGCGGGGCAGGGGCAGAGGTAACTATGGACATCAACCAGTCTACCAAACAGGTCATCAGGCTGGGTACCAGGTGGGAAATCAAGGTGGCTTCCAGGGTGGGTACCAGGCAGGCAATCAGGGTGGGTTCCAGATGGGAAATCAGGGTGGGTACAATGGTGGGTACCCGGCAGCAAGACAACAGGCAGGAGGTGTCTACAATGGAGGCCTCCAGATGACTCAAGCACACGGCTCTGGAAATGCTATTAATAAAGGTATGGTCAATGAAACTGTTCAAATCAGAATTGATTTCATTACGTTTTTGTTAATGGAGTCTGCACAATGTTGTTTTATGTTTATAAATTTTTAAAAACACATTCAAGTCAGTTTTGTGTAAACATATTAACAATAACAGCATTGCAGACTGCTATTTTAACATAAACTTGAGACTACTGTAGACAACATTAGTTTGATTAATGTCACTAGTTACATGTCACTGTGCAATGTAGGGCCGGTGGGGTAGCCAAGTGGTTAAAGCGTTCGTTTGTCACGCTGAAGACCCGGGTTCAATTCCCCTAATGGGTGAAATATGTGAAGCCCATTTCTGGTATCCCTAGCCGTGATATTGGTGGAATATTGCTAAAAGCGGCGTAAGACTAAACTCACTCACTCACTGTGCAACTGGGCTTGTGAGAGGTAACTTGCTGTTATACACCATAGCATCAGTACTTACATTCAAACAAAAATGTCAGTACTCACTTTTTCCCTCTGTCTCTCACTGTCCCTTTCTTTTTTGTAAATTTCTACATACATACATCGACATGATTCATGGTGTCCTAAGCAATTGGTGGCACTCTCAGATATTCATTTGAGCATTGGGTCAAATGTCTGCTGATTGGTTGTAGGTGTAAAGTCTGCTGATTGGTTGTAGGTGTAAAGTCTGCTGATTGGTTGTAGGTGTAAAGTCTGCTGATTGGTTGTAGGTGTAAAGCGCCCCTGGGGCCAGAGCCAGCCACAGAATCCAGCAAGCACCTGCAACCCATACCCTCAGTTTGTCCAGTTCCAGCCAGCCAGCAAGAAGTTCCAGACTCAGGAAGGGCTCATCGTGACAGGGCCTCAGGGGCAGGCCTTCATGGACCTGGGGTACTGACCTTAGAATCTCCTGGGAGGACTCTCCTGGTACATGAGGGAAATTAAACACTTAGGGAAGGATGCCTCTCCTCCTTGTGTGTGTGTGTTTAGGGGGGAAAGAGATTTGAACAATTATGGATGGATACTTTTCCTTGTGCGTGAGGGAATTTGACTTTCGGATGTATTTGAACATAAGGGAATTTGAACATATGGATGGATGCTTTTCCTTGTGCGTGATTTAATTTGAACATGTATGGATGTAGGCGTCTCCTTGTGCATGAGGGAGTTTGAACACATGAATGTCAAGCCAATTTCTGGTATACCTTGCTGTGATATTGCTGGAATACTGCTAAATATGCTGAAGGTGATGTAAGACCTCACTTACCACACTCAGAGACAGAATTGTTGTGTACTGGTACACATTTGTACTTTGTTCACACGCTATATTTATTGTTTACTTATGTTATCATTTTTCTGTTTCTTCACATTTTTCTGAAAAATTATTTGATGTCATGCCTGTTTTGTGTGAACAAAATTTCTATTCCTTATCCATAAGAAATGTGTGCTTTTGTTTGAAGTCATATATATCAGTATGTTTGAAAGGCAAATATTGATCATGGCAATATGACTTGTGAGTATAGGTTCAGACCAGTGAACATCCGGGTTAGAATTGGTCTTCAGTAACTCACGCTTGTCGTAAGAGGCGACTAATGGGATTGGGTGGTCAGGCTCGCTGACTTGGCTGACACATGTCATCGTATCCCAATTGTGTATATCGATGCTCATGTTGTTGATCACTGGATTGTCTGGTCCAGATAATTTTTTATAGACCGCTGCCATATAGCTGGAATATTGCTGAGTGTGGCGTAAAACCAAACTCACTCAATTCAGATTCGAGGTACTAAAATAACCTTCCTTGTTAAGTTTACCTTACAAATTAACCAGGTGTGGTAATATTACTTTTTCAAGCAGTGTTTCTATTGCATCTGTTATGTTTTCATTTCAACTTTTTAAAATAGTAAAGAGGTAACAGCAGTGTTTGCCACCTGATCATGGCTGATGGTATTACAGAAAGACCTTCATCTGTGTTCAATGGCTTCCCGATTCACACTGTATGCTGTTATATATTTTTTTTGAATTTTGTATATATTTGGAAAAGGTAATAGTCAAATACTGTGGAAATCATTCTGCTTCAGTGCTTTTTTCAGGATGAATACTTCTTAGACATTGTGTTCTTGTCAGGCATGCATTTGTGAATCAGTAAAAACAGATATATACAACATACCTTGTTTGTATTTTTACTTTTGGTTATTGGGATAACAGGCCTCACCATCGATATTACTCCACAATACCATCACTTGTTAATACCTGACTGGTAGATAACAGGGACATAGAGGGAATATATCTTGTAACAGTCACTGGTTAACAGGCCTGACCAGTGATACTACACTACAATACCATCACCTGTCAATAGATGACTGGTAGATAACAGGGACATAGAGGGAATATATCTTGTAACAGCCACTGGTTAACAGGCCTGACCAGTGATACTACACTACAATACCATCACCTGTCAATAGATGTCTGGTAGATAACAGTGACATAGAGGGAATATATCTCGTAACAGTCACTGGTTAACAGGCCTGACCAGTGATACTACACTACAATACCATCACCTGTCAATAGATGACTGGTAAATAACAGTGACATAGAGGGAATATATATCATAACAGTCACTGGTTAACAGGCCTGACCAGTGATACTACACTACAATACCATCACTTGTTAATACCTGACTGGTAGATAACAGGGACATAGAGGGAATATATCTCGTAACAGTCACTGGTTAACAGGCCTGACCAGTGATACTACACTACAATACCATCACCTGTCAATAGATGACTGGTAAATAACAGTGACATAGAGGGAATATATCTCATAACAGCCAATGGTGGTTGGGGCGAGCATTGAAACTGGACATCTTCAGTCAGCTTATTCCTTTGCCGTAGGAAAAAACACAAGCTACCAGCAGCAAAAGAAACAATGCTTAGTGGAACTGATGAAATTGTTAAGATTCACCTGTTTGAATCTTATACATTATCTGACATTATATACTTGTACAATTCATATACATGTAAAGTTGACAGTATATACTTTATGTATGTGTTCTACACGTTGTGTACATGTTATCAGATATTACTGTTATGTAGATTTTTGTAGACAATTATGGAGACGTTAATTTTCATGTACATGTTTTACACGTCCCGTCATGTCACACATGGTTGTATGAAGATGGTCTGGGGCGTGAGTCTGGTGTCGACAACTTTGGGGAAACCCACAAGCTGACAAACCAGTAAACAATGGAATCAAGAGGTTTGACCCTTCCATCAAAGGTTTCACCTCGGGGACGCGACTTGATCTGCATCTCCTGCAGGTTATGGAATCCCAGGTTTTAGAATATTCAGCAACTCTCATGAAAAATACTCCATTGCAACAAAAAACATCAGGCTACGCCTGCATATAAAAAAAGAAGTTAAGACGAGACAAGTTAGCCTTGCTATGTTTATTTATTCAAGTAACATTTCCAAGTGTATATAATACTGTTGATACACACTGCAATATGCAGATTACTAATGCTCACAGTCCTGTATTGATAGCACTGATGCTCCTCACATGGAAGTAGTACCTCCGTCCTTATGGTTCACCTCAAGATATTGGAAATGGCTTACAGGCTTACAAATACAGCCACACTTACAAAAGGAAGCTGAATTTATATTTTGGTGATTTTTGGAATCTGGCGTGGCTGTTTTCAATGCAGGAATAGTATTGTATGATAGTACACAACGATCCCCAAAAACATGTCCAGCCACATTTCATTTTGGCCTCTTTTTACAATAATTTGGAATAAATTTGCAATCATTATCAACAGTGTACTATTTTGTCAGTTGTCTGCATTGATGTAATACACATCTGTTTGGGTTAAAAAGGGATAGTAAGATTATACTTGTAAAGTTGAAATTGATTTGAAAAGTTCTCACTAACTCTTTTGAATATAAGGCAGGGCCGCCTGCATCCTCCATGTATGTGCAGCAGTGCACACACTGCCGTATGGGAAAGACATCATGGACCCCAAAAACTGTGCCATATCGATGATTGTCGAATAACGCACAAATTGTACAAAATTCACTGATTTTTTTCTCTTATGAAATTTCAGCTCCTTCTACAGCATAATATTTTCCGACTCCAAATAGAAAACAAGACGCATGATCAAAAATAGAACACCATATTCTTCTCCTGGCCGTTATTAATGTTACACCTCGAAAGTACATGACCTAAGGCTAAATGTATGAAAATAACTTTACAAAGTGATTGATCTGTGACAGGATTAACATGAAGGTACGTGAACTAAAGCATGGTCATTCAAAACAGACTTCAGTGCATATACAGAGTAATCTTACACAAAATGTAGCACCACATACTTTAAAAAAACACACCTTAATGTCAAAAAGCAAAGAAATGTAGCACTAAACAGTTTGAAATTCATTGTTTATTTATTCAACAGTAAGTGTTGAAAAAATTCCAAATTTAATACAAAATATGAAAAACATTCAGTACAAAATACTCTATGCCTTGAGTCCATGACAGTAGAAAATAGTTGACCATCAGATGATTCCACAGTATTTTCAGTTATGACAGGTAATTGTAATTCCGTTTTCCCCAACAGTGTGAGAGTTCACAACACTGATAACGGCATTACATATACAGAAGTGCATGCTGGGTAGTGGCTATAGCATAAACAGCAATGCTGAGTACTCGTGTAATTCCTTCAATGATACGCACTCAGGTTAATGACATAATCAGTTGCAACCAAAACCGTCCATACCAACAGAAGCAGCGAGCCAAGACCACAATAATTTACAGCTAGATGTCGATGTAACTGACCAACAGTTTATACCTTATCCTCCTACACACTTTTGAAAATACTAAATCTTGCGGTGATTGTCAAGGATGCCCAAATAAACGTCAATCGTAATGAACAATACACAAGTTTTAACCAAATCAATATCGTACAGATAAACACACTATTATCATACAAAAAGGTTTAGTCTGGTCCAATATTACTCTTGTTATGTTAAAAACAAAGAAAGGTTTAAATTTTTTAATATTTAAAAATGAATTTAATTCCTTTCAAAGTTATCATGAGAAGATCGTATGTAAACTGTTGGCTGTTTTGGGAATAATTTAAGCACTTAATCATTAAGACATCTGATGTATTTCATTGATTGTAGTCTCAGCTCATGAAAATAAATATCAGGTATTACTAACAGTAAATGATTTCACAAGTGAAAATATGAAACTTCAAACAAAAACATGGGTGCAAATAACCCAACAGCAACAAATCACAACAGAATTATTAGAAAATGTTTGACATCAAATATGTTTCATTTCACTCTATTTCACACCAAGTGAAGTATTTCATTATGTGAGATATACAATACCAAATGGAGGACATGAAATACAAAATGGATGACGCGATTTGGCATATAATGTTAATCATTGATGCAATGTAGATCTATAATTTAATAGCATTGTAACTATGTACACTTCTGTCAAAAACCATATCTCATTTTGCATTTCAAAAAACTGCATACAATGCGGACTATGTTTAGGGAAAATATGAGCCTGCTGAATTCAAACATTTGATTATTAGGCACTGACTGTGAAAGACAGGTACTTGCAGGCAGCAAGTCATAAACATATTTCATGAAGGTGCTTAAAAGGGGTCCTATTGTTCATATTTCGGTCTTAAAGGATGAGTGAGATGGGTTTGGCAGTACTTTTGTCCAATTCTTCAACCACCTCTTTTCCTAATGATCAACTGACTTGTTGATAGATATCTTACACTCATATTAAATAGTTGAAAAATACCAGCTCAAGGAACAGCACATATAAACACAACATGCTACGAGTTACATATATTGTTTGTATCCAACGACTTCAGTATGTATAACATACTGTATTAGTTCTATTTATCACCTTTAATGTCAATAAGCATCATTATTGTAAATAGGTACTGTTGTTGCTTGAAACAAAGAATGAGATATGAGTTTTAACAACCAAACATCGACAATGGAGTGTTAGTTACTATGGTAACAGAGCTAGGGCAGTGTGTCTGCTTGAACCGCTGACTGCCTAACTGTCAAGACATGGAATGAAATTCTGGCAATTGTATATACAGCAGTATCTGAAGCTGCAACCTGGGATCACGTGATCCTCCACACCGAAACCTGTGCCTGCAATCGTAGTATTCACAAGTAATCGTGGCCACAAGTAATATGATCTCATAATGTGAAATGAAACTTAGGTGACCATGCAGTTGGATCACATGATCCACCAACGTGAAAAGGTATCAACATTTGCAATATCAAACTGGATCACATGATCCACAAGCTTGAAATGGTATTAACATCTGCAATATCACATTGGATCACAAATTGGATAGCTCAAAGTGATGGATCATGCGATACCTCACAGAGATGGATCATGTGATACCTCACAGTGATGGCTCATGTGATACCTCACAGTTATAGATCATGTGATGCCTTCAGAGCACTAACTTACTTCAACAGGTAATACTTATACAGACAGGATCACGTGATATCCAACAGACAACCGCAGCATCTGATCACATGATACCCTACAGTACATGAGTAACACACGGACAGGGATCATATGATCCCCAGTCTACACCAAGCATATAGTTGAAACAGCACTGATCACATGGTTGCCTACAGTAAAACCTGTAGCTTTATAACATGTGCAGCTGACAGCCAACAGCTGCATCGACCACAGACATGAATTATGTGATCCATCTTCGATATGATATGAACAATATTTACGCAATTGTTACATTAGAAAAAACAACACACACATGAAAATGTAAAGATTCTAAAATTAGATACTCTGGTTAGTTGTGAGTGCTTGTCCACCTCTGAGGCCCTATTCGGACCTAAACACCACAAGTGAGAGAATTATCACAAAACAAGCCAGGCTTTTGATTACTTCCCAAACAAACTGAACAGCCAAACTAACTGTCGGCAGAGAAATACATCCAAGTACTGTTACAGGTTATCACTGGAATGTAAAAATAAGAGAATAACTGACACATATCGATGTATCCTCAAACACTAGGTCACAAGAATCAAATTCTTCTACTAAATAAACAAATTCTTCTCATTATTATTCATGACTTCTTTGATGGGCATTTTAGAAGTTGAGTTGATGAAGAATAATGACAATTATTATGGATATACAACTTCTTTTATTCTGTGGAGGCGACGTTTGACATAGATTCTTCAATTGTCAGCAATGGATTCCATTGCTTGACAACGATATTAGAATCTATGTCTAAAACGTCCTCCACAGAATAAAAGAAGTTGTATATCCATAATAATTGTCATTTTTCTTCATTATTATTCATGGTCTAAGCATAAACATTGTGGGTTCACTTTCCGGCTGAAAAACTTAATTCTAATTTGGCGAGACCAATTTCATTCCCTGTTCTATAGACTGTCAAGAAAATTTGCCATAACAATATGGAATAGGGTTAAATATTTTCAAATGTGAAATTCTGATGAATTAATACTTATTTTCAATAAATAATGCTTGTTTAATAGGATGTTCGGATGCTGTCAGGGATTTATCTCGACTGCTAAGAGGACCAAGCCAATGGTACAGATTGTCACTATAACCAATGTTATAGGTTCATAAAAGTGTATTTCACTTATAACGATGGCTTCAAGATTACATTTTTCAGATAATTACATTTATTTTAAAATCATAAAAACCTCTGAATTTGGGAAAATAAGAATGTTATTTCAAAGCTTGCATGCCTAGGATACACAATTTGGAATCGGAGATAAATCCCTTTTTGGAATTAACTATTAAATTAAATAGCATATGTTCATATTAAATAACACACTGTTGTAGTTTAATTAGAATGTTATAGTACTTTGTTAAATAGCTTGAGAATCTTATATTGAAGGAATATGTCAAGTACAGTATACGGATTCCAGGTTTTCAAAACATGGCCTAGTTGAACATAGCACGAGACATGAACTGTCCTCCAAAGAAGTACTACACTGTGTTGACAGGTATTTGAACCCAACACATGTTCACAGGAACTTACATTGACTGGGCCTTGCTCCACTAAGCTTTATGCAACTACTGTCTTTAATTTTGAGGGACAGTTCATTGAGTGAGTTTGCAAGCGAGTTTAATTTTATGCCACGCTCAGCAATATTCCAGCTATATGGTGGCAGTCTGTAAATAATTTAGTCTGGACCAGACAATCCAGTGATCAACAGCCTAAGCATCAGTCTACGCAACTGGCATATATCAACCCAGTCAGCGAGCCTGATCACCCGATCCCAACAGTTGCCTCTTATGACAAGCATGGGTTACTGAAGATCAATTCTAACCTGGATCTTCACGGGTTGACAGTCGATTGCCTATTCTCAGTTAGATAATGGTGGCCCGGCTACAACCACATGGTCTGTTATCAACAGATGTGCCACAGCATGGACCGTAAAACAGACAGAAATGCCTCTACAGGAGAGTTATAATATAGTCAGCAATAAACATGAAATTTGACCACTAAGTCTTACAAAAAACGTGTGTTTGTTAAAACCCCTCTGTAGGGTAGTGGATGACTCCGCTGCATTAGTGCTCAGTGGAACAAGACCTGTCAGAGTTACACTTACAAAAAGTTACGCTAACAAAACACAAAGTTGAAGATATGTTTGTCAGCAACAACTATTGCCACAAAGAGATTGTACCTGACTAGATGGAACTAAGTGGTTTAAACACATGGGGGTGACCAAAATAGGCACCTCAGAGACTGATCACAGTATGACATCACCCCATGTAACCGTGGTTACCTGGAATCACCATGGTTACAAAATCCCTTTGAGCATACACATTCTACTGTGCTCGTGAGACATAGGAAGTACACTTGTGAAAAAGGATTCACCTTCGTCAGAGACATGTAATACTCACACCTGATAATGTGGACTAGTTCACTTCATTGAAGCTTGTCAAAAGATACTTTGGCCATTGATAAGAATTTACCATTTCTAATTGATGTTTGCTAAAACTATAGACTGATCTACAATTTGGCATCTACTGTGGCTAGCATGGATGGCATAGGTTGTATACTGACAGCGTTATTTTCTTTCACCAATGATCTGTCATTTACAAGGTAAAATGTTCGCAGTTTACACTGATCAAGTAAAAGTGAATGTGAGTGAGTTTAGTTTTATGCCGCTTTTAGCAATATTCAAGCAATATCACAGCGGGGGACACCAGAAATGGCCTTCTCACAAAGTACCAAGGTGTGACACCTGGTCTTTGGCTTGACAAGCTACCCCAGCACCCCAATTTTGAGTGAGTGAGTGAGTGAGTGAGTGAGTGAGTGAGTGAGTGAGTTTAGTTTTACACTGCACTCAGCAATATTCCAGCTATATGGCGGTGCCCCAATTCTGAATGACAATATATACTGTTACTGAAACAGTCTGAACGATGGCAGGGTACTATATAAAACAACATTCTGAAAAACACACAAATCATTTCCTGCTAGAAAGTGCCCATCAGGAATCTGTTGTATAGTTTAGCTGTATTTTGACAAGCTTGGTTAGGAAGGGAGACAACTCAATGCTTAAAGTGCCATAGAGGCATTGACTCAATGATGAAATGTCTGACAGTCTGTTACAGTGAGTGAGTTAGTTTAGTTTTATGCTGCACTCAGCAATATTCCAGCTATATGGCGGCGGTCTGTAAATAATCAAGCCTGGACCAGACAATCCAGTGATCAACAGCATCGATCTGCGCAACCAAGTGTGTGTCAACCAAGTCAGTGGGCCTGACGACCCGATCCCGTTAGTCACCTCTTATGACAAGCATGGGTTACCGAAGATCAATATTCTAACCCGGATCTTCACGGGTCCTGTTCTTACAGACAAAGCTCTACCATATGTATACATTTTTCGTACATGTTGCAATATGTTAACATTATGTGTGTCTTACCGCTTAGGTTATGAGTGATTATGAGATTATTCAGTTTAAGATGAATGCCAATATCATAAATTTGTCAAATAATCTCATTGTTGGTGTTATATAGGCTGGAAATCCAAAAATCAAAGCCATCTAATAGACAGATCAGGTACCAGATACAATATCATCTTAAATAATACCAGATAAAGCTTACAAAAAGTGACTATAGGTCTTTGGTTGTATCTTTTGATTACGGAAGATATAAAATACGACAATTAATAAAACAATGTCTGTTGTAGTATCAACTTGAACATGAGCAAGATTCACCTGGGACTAACGTTTTCGCTGTAAATGTTTGTAATGTATGTGTGTAGACCTCAAAACAAAACACTGACAGAAATCACACGATGAAACGAACCATCAATGTTACTTACCTAAACAAATATGAACATATTCATACATACCACTCAGAAGGGGTTGAAGCAGATCCTAGTTGTTGATATTTCTGAAGTTAATCTGTCACGGCCTGACAATGATGAACTACAGTAACACAAACAATTAGGCGTCCTCGAACATCTTTTGAGTACATGCTGAGACTTAAAGCTGGAGTGAGTGAGTGAGAAATGGGCTCCACACATTGCACCCATGTAAGGAATCGAACCCAGGCCTTCAGTGTGAGGAGCGGACGCATTAACTATTAGGCTACCCCTCTGTCCTTAAAGCTAGAGGTCATGGCACTGGTAACTCCTATAGTGGAGCGACATGAAAAGGTTCAAAGACAAAGTCTTTCACTGTGCTGGGCAGGTTGATAGTATAAGCCTTAATACAGAACATTAGAGGAAAATGACAATTCTTCAGGGTAACGGTTGAGATACCATCAGTGATGTTCATTCAAGTTTTATCCAACACCAATGGCCATAGTCTTCTCCAGTTCCTTTATCCACCGTAACAAAAGTGTGATTATAATAAATAACTTCCATACTTTCACATGGACTTGCGATAGCTGAAGGATTAAGATCCCTTTGTGCGTGTGGGCACTGCTCTGATTTAAAGGTGTTGGAGCAGAACCTTTGTACATTTCATCACAAGTGCTTTCAGCGAACAAAGTCACGAGTTTTAACCACTGCATCCGCAACATTCTGGAATGAGCCTACAGGAACATGATTAAATACTAATGGAAGCTATACAGAAACCACCTTCAGGGAGACACTGTCTAAGCAAGAGCTGCCCTCCTATCTACTATCACAGCCAAACAAATATACAAGTAAAGACAAAGCTCTATAAAAGATGCATGTCTACCACGACAGTGGAGTCAGACAGCAGACAGCAACTTATTTCAGTAAAACTAACATGAGTGAGTCAGCTTGGTCTACCACCTCTTGGACCAGTACTATCATGATCTGTCATCCCTAAGTGGGAGGATTTCCCCAGTCTGATGCATCACACATGGATATACCAATGGGGGATGGTGCTGATAAATCTGGGATTCTTGCACTCAGCATTAACATAAAATCAAACGGATTTAATTAGTATGACTAAAACCTTTAAACATCCCTCTAAACTATTAGTGAGTGAGTGAGTGAGTTTAGTTTTACACCGCTTTTAGAAATATTCCAGCAATATCACGGCAGGGGACACCAGAAATGGGCTTCACACATTGTACCCAAATGGGGAATCAAACCTGCGTCTTCGGCGTGACGAGCCAACGCTTTAACCACTATACTACCCCATCTAAACTATTAAAATAAGGATTAATGTCATAAGTTGATGAAGTTTCAAATGTAACTTTACCCACACATGGACAAGGTACTTCATGGATAGCTCCTAACCTAGTTTGTGTTCATACCCTGCCATGAAACCATGTAACTGGGACATGGTCTTTATGTAATTAGGGTTATCAGACAACCACAGTGGATTTCAAATGACTCAGATCAAACCTGAAATAGAAAATCAAAATGGCAAAGAAATGGATTCTTGTTTTAAAGGAATAGTAAAATGGAAGAGAGGCAAACCAAGTGGAGTGCCTGAGAGTGCTAACCAGTCTTAAAGAGAGTGAGTTTAGTTTTACTTCGCTTTTAGTAATATTTCAGCAACATCACAGATGAGACATTTGTGTGGAATCCTATCTAACTTGATTAACAAGTTTTCCAAACCAGTTTGGGTTTGCCCTTCTAGTGCCTTCGTAAAAGAACAATTCAACAGCATTCTACACACCAAACGTTTAGTCAGAAAGAGGTAAAAACGACTGAATTTCAAATAACTTTCCTGTCATATAAAGCTCCACTCAAACAATGTAAAATTTATTGCAGATCATTAAGTTTTTTACATGTGTCTGTACAATGTTGTATGATCAATACCACCTAGCATATGTCAGCTTGTCATGAGCTGTTTCCTGCAAACTGAATGAGCAAGTGTACATTATTACATGATAAATTTGATCTTTTGTCCCAAAACTTCAGTCTGCAGTCTGTAGTGAAGCAGTCCCCATTAGCCAAATATTGCTTGATGATCAATTAACGTAAAATTGGCAGCGAAAGTTTGATCTGGTATAGACAGAAATCCTGAATAATGACTGGGTTTGACAGAATCTGCTGTAGGATACGTATAATATTGCCTGGTATCACAAATATCATATTGACCTGCAAGATTCCTATATCACCAAGTATGTCGTTACATACAACATTGTATGACATATACCAAATAGCATCATATGACACATATCATACTGCCCTGTTTGATAAACATCATATTGCCTTCTATCTAATTGTGTAGCATCAGCACAGTTCCACCTATGTTTCCAGTCTGACTCATACAGGAATTTATTGCATTGTTATGCACATACTGTACATCCTTATAAATAGGGAATATGAACTACTTTCTACACACCTGCTATTGGTTCAGGACGTGTGGATGAGAAGATGCAATAACAGAACATTACTACAATGACATCAAACTACAAGACTTACAAATCTAGATATTCTATCAATGATTTGGTTCATTTTGGCATTGTATAAAAATGAGTGAGTTTAGATCCAACATAAAACACACAAATATTACAACTTGTCTACCATGTACACTCTGATAACCTCATTCTTCAAACACTGAGACTGAGTTTGGAAGTCCGGATAAATCCAGCCATTGTGGGTGAAATGGCGAAAAACATGTGAAGGTAATCTTTTTGGAACCAACCAAAGGAAATAATTCAATGACATATGTGATAGTATTGCAAAGCCTATAAAAAAAGGTAATCTTTTGGTACCAATAAAGAAATTTTCAGAACTGCCTCCATGGTCACTATACCAAAGTATCAAATGTTTATGAGGGTTGGTACATGAGTGAGTGGGTTTGTGGGTGTGTGAGTGAGTGAGTCATAATGCTGCTTTGACAAAATAGTCCAGTTACATTACAAAATTTTGGCATACTGAGTGAGGAAACCCTAAATGACATAAGTCCAGGCATTTACCCACAATAGGAACCCCACAAGCATGGTAATGGAGGTGACAAACCTAAAAAGGTAATACATGGAATAGCAAACTGGGATTCAAACCCAGGATAAGAGTTTCTGGTGTGGTGATGGGACACTACAACACTGCACAACAAGTTGTTAGTGTTAGATGACCTGGCCCACACTGCTGTATAGTGAACAGCAAGTCACTAACAGTATGGTATGTCAG
This sequence comes from Haliotis rubra, assembly GCF_003918875.1. NCBI lineage: Eukaryota > Metazoa > Mollusca > Gastropoda > Lepetellida > Haliotidae > Haliotis > Haliotis rubra. The sequence goes on from NW_025765270.1 coordinate 672,580, forward strand.
TGTAATGTGAATCATGTTTTATACTACTTTTACCAATATTCCATCATGGCGGTGGACATAAGAGACAGGCTTCATACTTTATACCAGTGAGGTTAACTGAACCCAGCCTTCGGCATGACAAGTAAACGCCTAAAACACCCACTGCCCCTGGATGCATCTCAACTTGAAGATGTCCTTCAGCGAGTGAGTGGTGCGGTGGGGTGATCTAATGGTTAAAGCGTCGTCAGCGTGAGGAGCCAACGCTTTAACCATTAGGTCACCCCACCGCACCACTTGATGTTGGAGGACATCTTAAGTGATGCATGTATGAGACTTTTAAATACCACTTTGCAAAACCAACCACAAGCAAAACCCAGACAAATTCAGAAACAGAATCAAGGCGAATCTGGGACTACCTACAAATGTAGTTTACATCTGCTAAGGCAACACCATACGGCACTTTCATCAATTCACAAACAAAGATACCATGTTCCTGTGAAAGATGGGAAATGGCTTCAGGATCCTGACACTTCCAGACAGTTTTGGTGCTAACCTATGGAGTTATTGTCATTATCGCACACTTAACACTAAAGAGATTACATAGGGTGAAATTAGCAATGAAGTTAACAATGGTGTTCCCAGCGGTGGAGACCAAAAATGGTTCTGATGTGGGATTCAAACCCAGTTGTGGGTGACCAGAGAAACAAACTAACTGCTGGGCTACACAACCACATGGTCGACCTGACACAAACACTGTCCTCTTCAACGACAAGAAAATGATAAATAATGAGAGGACTTGCCATTTTTGGAAACATTTTTAACAAGATTTAACTGCAAAAAAAGTGCAAGTCTTTGGTCATATTTTGGTAGTGTGATATTTCTGATGTCTTGTCACATCTTGTAAACATCAGTTAGGAACACCACCACGGAGAGAACATACAAAATACCCATTTAAAAGTGTAGAATAATCTACTTCTAATAGAAAATGTTATTGAAACATACAAAAAAAAAGTTACTATTAAAATATATCTTGCCAGATATGAGTTTTATCAAAATTATGTGTTACTGGTAATAATACAATGTTGAAAATTCCATGTAATTCATCAGGGGTGGAACGATATGATGATATGGTATAACACTACGATACACACTGACTGCATGATATAGTGAGTGAGTGAGTGAGTATGGTTTTACGCCGCTTTTAGCAATATTCCAGCAATATCACGGTGGGGGACACCAGAAATGGGTTTCAGCATGACATAGCTATTGATAAACACTGCTTCTGACAAGAGAGGAAAAGGACTTTCTCTTCTTATTTGCTGGTTTACGGCTATTTAATAAAAAAAAAAAAAAATTGAAATAAAAATATCATTAGACTTTGGAATTATTGTTCTGATTTTGTAAGCACTAAGAGTTGGTTAGATGATAAATAATAATACATATAATTTCAATTTCTCTTATAACCTGCCATTTTCTGAAATGGGAGAGCGGGTAATAACAATTTTATAGCATTTATAAGGGAACAAAGTCTGCGATACTGGTGAAATTACAAGCACAGTGAGAATGTATAACTTGATTCAGTCAAGCAGGGAAATGATCAGTAATATATAATCATATTCATGATAATCAGAAGTAAATACTCTTGAACTGGAAAGTCTTTCCTCGCTAGTGGTGAATCCATATACCAAGGAATAAAAAGTAAAACATTCAAAGACAATGTACTATAATTGTCAGATGGTCAGAAATGGTCGGTGTAGGACATGATGCTTTTCAAAATAATGTTCCTTCTTTTCGTGAGTGATTGAGTGAGAGAGCGAGCGAGCAAGCAACATTTAACTCCAGATCTACCAATATTCAATGACCAGCAATTGGCTTCGGACTTTGTGGGCAATCATCCATGGCATCATCCCACAATCTGTAAAAGAGTGAGTGAGTGAGTGAGTGAGTTCAGTATAATGCTGCTTTCAGTAGTATTTGACTCAGATTGTGGAGTATCAGGTCGAAGTGAGAGGAAAGATTACAGCCAATCAACCTGAATGTTGCTAAGTAGTGAGTCTTTTTCTTCTCAGATCTGTCACAATTTTTAGCTTTATCTGCAAAGTTTCTTTAAAATAAAATAATACCGAGGGCTGCATTTACAAATCAATGGATCCTACCAGCATCCTTGAATCAGCTCTCTCTCCTCCCTCTACCAGTTGACAACATCACCAACACTAGGATAGACACTTACTGAATTATTTTTCATAATCTGACAGATTTTCTCAAAGTTTCCTTTCAAGTATATGTTTCAACATTTGCTAAGGGACAAAATAGTCATTAGTCAAACGAGTAATCCCCAACAAAAGTTGAGTAGTATATCACAATACATATTGTTACACCCCTAAGAACATGTTGAAAATGACAAGCTCTCCAATGATTGGCTGCTAAGATAACGGTAAACGTCAGCCACGTGATGAAAAGGTTGGGATACTGAATGAATGAAATACTGGGCAAACTCAAGGCAACATCATAAGCTACGGAATAACATCAACAATTCAGAAACGAGAGCAAAACACAAGTAAAAAATCGAACCCAATATAACCATATTCTCATCGAACAAAGATGACAGAAATATTTTTACAAAGGCGTCCAATATTTGAATATTTCACAGGTAACAACAGTATGCGAAAAGCTTAAATATTATGAGTTTTCAAATGAGTAATTATCTAAGCCGCTATACAAATTTAGAAGAAATACCAACTGCTCTATTGTCCAGCATCAAGAACAAAAGCCAAATGGATACAATGGACTCCTGAAAACAGTGTTGCACATATTAGTGCTATCAGACAATTGTTGTAGTAATGTAATGGGGTACTTAGGTTGGTTAGCTGTTGTTTAAGCCCAGCTATATGGCGGCGGTCTGTAAATAATCAAGTCTGGACCAGACAATCCAGTGATCAGCAGCATCAGCATCAATCTACGCAGTTGGGATACGATGACATGTGTCAACCAAGTCAGCGAGCCTGACCACCTGATACCGTTAGTCGCCTCTTATGACAAGCATGGGTTACTGAAGACCAATTCTAAGCTGAAAGAAAACTGAAAGCTGGTAGTGTGAGGAGTTTACGAGACTCTCTCTTGAAATAGTGAGTGACTGTGTGAATGAGTGAGTTAGATTTAATGCTGCTTCCAACTACATTCAGTTATATCATGACAAGTCAGTTGATACGAGAGGAAACGCCAAATTGATCATGTTATAGATGTGAGTGAGTGAGTGAGTATGGTTTTACGCCGCTTTTAGCAATATTCCAGCAATATCGGTGGGGACACCAGAAATGGGCTTCACACATTGTACCCATGTGGGGATCGAACCCGGGTCTTTGGAGTGACAAGCAGACGCTTTAACCACTAGGCTACCCCACCGGCCCTGTTTTAGATGTATTCCACCTTGGTGAAACCCACAAGCAAGGGAGTAGTGATGACAAAACCATAAACATAATCGGGTTAGACTAATGCAACTCTGCACAGTGGCTACTGGGCCACCTGTGTCCCCTTTAGGGTAAGACAGCACACTAGAGCACTAGCACCACAAGGGACAAGAGAGGAAGTAGCTATTATAGACTTGGGCCTGACTCTTCACACATGGAGTGAAGCTGGAGCCTGGGACATGGCTGAAAGGGGTCACATGGTACACATGGAATCCCACTCAAACAAATCACATGGTACAACCAAGAAATTTGAGTGAGTGAGTGAGTTGGGTTTTATGCCGCTTTTAGCAATATTCTAGTAATATCACGGCAGGGGACACCATTAATGGACTTCACACATTGTTTCCATGTGGGGAATCGAACATCGGTCTTCAGTGTGACGAGCGAACGCTTTAACCAGTAGGCTACCCCACCGCTCCTCAAGGAATTTAATTGTTCTGTGGTAACCAAAAGAAATGTGTGGAATGGGGTAAATGTCTGATCTTCTATATCTCTAAAGAACTCATGCATGTATCGTGACATGGTGGGAAATACTATGGTACAGGAGTCCATTGTACAGCAACTCAAGGGGATAACCAGATGAAGTCTTCAAAATCTGTAAAATGGGTACAAAGTTAATGAGCAAATTAAAGACACTGTACACTAAGATTACCCCTAATGATGAAATAATACTGACATCACATGACAGTCATGTGACAATCTTTGGTAAAGTACTGATAGAGAACTAGTCTATCTGAATCTGTATTGAAAAACAGTACATCAAATGTTCTGGCACTAAAGATTATATATACATTTTCAAAGATAAATATAATTTGAAGGAGGCTTCTATTTTCAGTCTGAATGTGAAAATACTGATGAAATTGACTAAATCATTCAAATAGATCCAAATGATGATTTTTATAAAATGGAAAGTATAATATCGGCTGCTCCTAAAATTCATCATCATGAAATATCTATGCAGCCAAATCCAAACATGACTGAGCCTCATGTTAAGCTAAGAAAATACTGTTTGTGTAATGACAGCTACAGTGACTTGTCAAGCACACAAATTGAATTTCTGATATAACTTGAATTAAAGATGCTGGGACTATGATTCTGAGCCTTGTCCAGCTTTACTTAAGAATACTTTAGTTTCAGAGTGAGTGAGTTTAGTTTTACATTGCTTTTAGCCATACTCCAGAAATATCATGGCAGGGGACACTAGAAATGGGCTTCACACATTGTACCCATGTGAGGAATCCAACCCGGGTCTTCAGTGAGACGGGTGAACGCTTTAACCACTAGGCTACCTCACCGTCATTTTTAGTTTCAGAGATGTAATTTAATTGCGTAGATACTCATTAACAAACTACATTATCCTGTTGTTAAACCATATCTAACTGTAGTGGACATTTTGTTAAAAATGATCAAAATGACATGCCCAGAAATTATACATAGTATTCTGACAAAATTGACAATACAGACAGGAGCTGAAAAGTTCACATGATATATTAATATCTATCAAAAAGATATTTTATTATTATTAGAAAAGACAGGAAAATATTCTCCCATGCCTTTGCTGACAACACTTGTTACTGTTACTAAGAGTCACTTCGTGTAATGTATGGAGCTGGCTTTTATGCCAGTTGAAGCAATACTCTGGCAATATCACAGATGTGTGCACCAGCAAATGGTGTCACAAACTGCACCCAAGTGGAGAATCAAACCTGGGTCTTCGGCGGGACAGGTAAATGCTTTACCCACTAACAACATGAAAAGAAGAGTATTTCACACAACATACAAAGGCAACACAAGAATGCTGATCTCCCCTCGGTACATTAGTGTAGTTGCAATACAAGCACTGACACCTTGTCAATCCATCGCTAATCAACAATTCAGGTTTGGAGAATGTTAAAGCAATTAGTGCAAATTTTCCTTGAAATGTTAGTTTGCTAAATAAATGATATGTCCTTTGACAACTGATAATTTCCAAACCTAAAAATAGCATGTTCAGGTGTAGTTTGTCCAAATTCTTTTAAATCTTACTGAACATTTTTGAAGCATTCATACAGTACAAGAAACAAGGGCAGCGAAGTCCACATTCAGATTCAGTAAAAATAAAACAGTAAATATGTCAACATGTACACATATTTCTATATGCAAAACAGTGCACAAGCTATCTGAACATGTACACATATTTCCACAGCTATCTGATCAACATGCACATGTCCACAGCTATCTGATCACATGTACATCTGATGTCCACAGCTATCTGATCACAACATGTGCACATGTCCACAGGCTTCTGATCACAACATGCACACAGCTATCTGATCACAACATGTGCACATGTCCACAGGCATCTGATCACAACATGTGCACATGTCCACAGGCATCTGATCACAACATGTGCACATGTCCACAGGCATCTGATCACAACATGTGCACATGTCCACACCTATCTGATCACATGTGCACATGTCCACAGGCATCTGTCCAACAGGCTGTCTGATCACAACATGTGCACCATCACGGGCTTCTGATCACAACATGTGCACATGTCTGATCACAACAGCACATGTCCACATCTGATCACAACATGTGCACGTCCACAGGCATCTGATCACAACATGTGCATCACACAGACATCTGATCACAACATGTTCACAGGCATCTGATCACAACATGTACACATATCTGATCACAAAATGTGCATGATAAGCAATAAATGAGACTTTTACAACATCGTTAGCACTGAGAAACAAACTGGAAGAATTTAGAGCCTCATCCCTCAAGTTTTGTCAGTGACAGTGGTAATTCTAATACTTTAGCTTATGACAGCCGTAACTCTCATACTTAAGCCTAGATTTATGCCACTAGTGATTCTCATACTGCAGCACAGACTAATGACTGTCCCTTGAGAATGCTTCGTTTCTTATACAAGATATGCTGCTACAATATTTAAAACAATAAGCATTTGGAGTATTAACTGATAAAATGTGCTAGAAGCCTATCAGAGCTCACACATATGAATGGTAGGATCATAAATAGTGAATATTCCTATTGCTTTCTGCTTGGAGTGAAAACGATGTTCATGAATAAGGTTTTACTACACTGTGTCAACAATGTACATGGGCGGATCCAGGAATTTTGAAGGGGGGGTCGGGGGGGTCAGGGGTTTCAAACCCACTGAACCCCCCATTGGCTCTGCCAACGCAAAAAAAAAATCTTCAATGTGGTCTTAAGTCATTTTCAAAAAGGGGTGTGTGTGTGTGTTTCGAACCCCCCTCTGGATCCGCCAATGATGTAAATGCAGGAGAAAAAAATACTGTTATAGATACAACTACTTTTTATGAAACACAGGTAGATCATCTGTTTGATTGGCATTATAGAAGTTGGGGATTAATAAAAATGTAAAGATACTTTATGGATAACAACTTCTTTGTTATATATGATTGTTTGACAACAGTATAAGAATCAATACCGAAACGTCGCATCACATATAATAAAGAAGTTGTTATCCATAAAGTATCTAACTTTCGTACAGGTAGATCACCTAAGAGGAAACTGTTCTGTCTGCTGTGTTTATCATGAAGTAAGGACAAGTTTGTGTGGAGACAGAAGTTTTAACAGAGAAACAGATTCATTCTTATCTAGATTGTAAAAAAAACAGTGATAAGAAAGAACAGGTAACTCACAAATAACCATACATAATATTTTCCTACTCACTACTTATCACAAACATACAAGTAAAACTGTAAAAAAATTAAACATTCATGTAAACCACATCAACAGAAAATTGTACATCAATACATCATACAAAAAACTGAATTTAGACAATTATTTTGCACAAAGTCAGTTATTATTCTTGGTTGGTTGCAATTTCTAACATTTCCTTCTTCACTTTCAACCAACAGTTACACTGATGGGCAAATGATCATTTCTGAAGAACCTTCACTTCTCAGTGGAAATGGAATGACATTCTCTAATGGCAATGTTCTCACTGTTTGTTCTCAGCTAATGTACTATTACCACGAGAAGATCACAGAAACAAACAATATTGTTTGAAATGAAGAAACAGTACTGACACAACTGAAATACATTACGGAGATGTTTATGGCGCCAATTTAAAACACATGGATTTAGAATTATAGCTGACTGTACATATTTTGATTTCATCAAAACTCGGCCAGATTCTGATCTGTTAATATAGTTAGGGGAACATCTCCAGGTGATCTATGAACTCTTCAGTATTGAAGTCTGAATCGTCGGCAAGCCTTGACCTTCACCCTGGTTCAGAGTATGGATTAGTTAGTTTCAACCACAAATGAAAGCACTACTGACCAGGCGTATCTATCACACAGACGTACAACTCAAATATCCACCCAGCATGCTAGTAGGTGTCTGCATTGTCCGAGGAGTTGCGTTGCATTGCATGGTTTGTTTTGTGCCGTTTGCTGGCCACGTGCTGTGCAAACTGACTCTCCACATTCAAGGTGACATTACAACACGAACAGTAGAATTTTCCACTTGGTGTGCGGTAATTTGAGAAGTCTTGACGGGGACGCTTTGGTCCCGATGGCTGAAAACTCCTTGCACTGTCTTCACATCCTTGCCAGTTGCCTCCCCTGCCAAATGGCCTCTTGAACGCTGAAAAAGTAAGTTTCAATTGCACTGCCCAATGCTCTGATATTCAGCCATATATTTTATTTTGGTTGCTTTTTGATTACCTTTCCCTTTTATTGAACAAAACACTGTAAAGCTTCATAAACATATAAACATTAATAAACCCTGGATAACCCAAGCTGCCTGTGAGGTGCTAGAAGGTTAATAGTCAAAAGGCATCCCACCGGGTTCCCATTTTCTGCTTGGTGAACAGAGGCAATTTTGAACAAACTCACTTGCCTAAGGTGAGACCACATGTATCACATGTGCTTTGTTGTGGGGGCAGGACTGAAGTCCTAGAAACTCTCAGGAGTCAAGCGGACACACACGGTCACCCATTCAAGCACTTTACATGCTTAACGTTGCTTAACTTCAACTGATTCGTGACCTGAGCTCTATGCACAGGACCACACACCACCAATTAAACAAGATAGATGATGACATACCCCCACCTCCTCGTTCCCCCGTGTTGGAGAATTCCATCCCCCTGCCCCTCCCACCACCACCACTCCAGTCTCCAGCCGTCCACCGCCCCCTCGGTGCACCCCCTGTCCGTTGCTGTAGGCGAAGCTTGTGTTTGTGTTTGGCCCCATTTAGGTGCATGTTGAGCTGATCCTGTGACGTGACATGGACAGAGCACATCACACACTCAAATTGTGTACCCTCACTGAAACAAACAACATCAGGGTTGTAAAACATGTAAACATAAACCAACGCAACCAATATAGTGAGTGAGTGAGTATGGTTTTACGCTGCCTTTAGCAAAATTCTAGCAGCATACTCAAACAGAGAGGGATTCGAGAAATGGGCTTCACACATTGTTCCTATTGGAGAATCAAACCCAGGCCTTCTGTGTGACAAGTGGATGCTTTAACCATTAGGCTACCCCACTGGCCCAATTTAACCAATTTAAGGGCTGAAATTGTTAAAGATAATAACTTTGAATTTTTGGTAACATTTCACGCCAACTTTTCTAGAAATTTGATTCTTGTTTAATGCCACACTGAGCAATATTCCAGCTATATGATGGCAGTTGACTCCACCACAGAGTGAGTGAGTGAGTGAGTGAGTGAGTGTGAGTGAGTGAGTGAGTATATGATGGAGTGAGTGAGTGAGTGAGTGAGTGAGTGAGTGAGTGATGCCACACTGAGCAATATTCCAGTTATATGATGGCAGTTGACTCCACCACACAGTGAGTGTGTGATTGAGTGAGTGTGTGGTTGAATGAGTGTGTGTGATTGAGTGAGTGAGTGTGTGATTGAGTGAGTGTGTGGTTGATTGAGTGTGTGTGATTGAGTGAGTGAGTGTGTGATTGAGTGAGTGAGTGTGTGATTGAGTGAGTGTGATTGAGTGTGTGATTGATTGAGTGAGTGAGTGTGATTGAGTGAGTGAGTGAGTGAGTGTGATTGAGTGAGTGAGTGTGATTAAGAGTGAGTGAGTGAGTGAGTGAGTGTGTGATTGAGTGCGTGAGTGTGTGATTGAGTGCGTGAGTGAGTGTGTGATTGAGTGCGTGAGTGAGTGTGTGATTAAGAGAGTGAGTGAGTTAGTGAGTTTAGTGTTACGCCACTTTTAGCAATATTCCAGCAATAACACGGCGTGGGACACCAGAAATGAGCTTCACACATTGTACCCCTGTTGGGAATTGAACCAAGGTCTTCAGCATGATGAGAGAACGCTTTAATCACGAGGCTATCCCACCGCCCCAACACTACCACAGAAACCAGTGCTTGACATGGGCATGATGAGCATCAATCTACACAAGTGGGATACCATGACATGTTTCAACAAAGTCAGCAAGTCTGACCACCACAATCCTCTTAGTTCCCTGTTTCATCAAGCATGCCATGATGGTAACTGGAAACCCGAAAATAAGAGCAGTTATGGTGCCTACCCCTTGACAACTGTGTCGCTAGGCATGGAGATAGTGGTTGCTGAGGCAAGTCTCACTTTCTTGGCATGATTCTTGCCTTGATAATGCTGGGTTGACTGCTTCACGGAGGTGAAGGACACGTCACAGATCTTGCAATACACTTCCTCATCCAGGGGCGTACTTTCACTCTTCTGTAGACAGGGACAGGAATTACACACACATTTAACATAAAAGGAAACAATCACCTTGAACGCTGCTTCTAACAGTATTCTTGTTATATCACTATGTGTATGTAGTAGAGGACATGTATCAGATCCTGGGACAGCAAAGGGAAGTAACTCTCAAAAGCAGATGGCAGTACCCCTTGCATTCCTCATTTCACTCAACAAAAAGTAACATATGAGTAAGGATATATACACAAGATATTATAAAAAAAAGTATCAAAACTATTCAGGTGTTCATTTAAAGCCTACAGTCAATTTTATTAATATTTCATTGATATTTTTAATGTACTACAGGCAACATACCACCTGAAAACACACAAGCAACATAATCTCTTTATTGTATAAACAGCAATCCCAAATTTGGTCATTGGAAAAATATTATTCGAATGTGTCCCAAATGGTATCTAAACCTTTCAAGTTTTCCTGGAATGTGTGCATTAATATATCATGTCACAACAGGCTGTGTCAAAAGCTTGTTTGTTATATGCTTGGTATCACAAACTATTGTTAACATACTGATAACAATTATCTTAGTAACTTCTCCAGATCCATCATCCATGTAGTTTATTTCTCACTGGATTACAGATAGACAAGGGGGATGTTGTCTTGAAAACACTGAAAATACTACATGACCTGTAATATTTGCATATTTATCCATACCTGACCCTGACTGATACTGTTCGTATCTATCTGCATGGCCTTTCTGAGAAATACCTTATACTGAAATAGGTTTTCTTTCCATTTATTTTGGAAGTTCACAGCAGATAATAAAGCAATAAAAGTTTCATTCTCAGGTCTGACATTTGTATCATAATATGATAATATGGAGTATCATGTTGTATCGATAACAGAAAATGTTGTTTGATAACTTCCTTGATTTCTCTTCATTGCTTCCGTACCGTCATCTATTATTTCAAACAATTCAAACCAGACACCAGCAACACAGGTAGGTCAAGTGATGCACACATTATTCATGCAATCATTCAACACCATTCAATGCCATTCAACACCATTCAATGCCATTCAACGCCATTCAAGCTTGCAATCCCAATGTTAAGGTACAGTGAATGTTTCAAGGTGACAACAAAAATCTGCTGTATACAACATACTACTAGTATTTACATCAGGCCTACTCTGTCCTGTAATATGAAACGCTGAGTTAACCATAGCTACTAAATTACTGATGCAGTGATAATCAATATCCACTGACTCATAGTCATAAACAACAACTTATACATAACTTAGCCGGCCAGAATATATAAAGGTGTGTATTATAACTTCTTGGTCTATTGTAAACCTGATAATATGGTCGATAAACACCAAGTAGTGAATAACAGACACAAGCAGGAAGTATTCCCATAGACTGGATTTTGGCGATATGGCAACAACAGCATATGAAACATTCACAGCAATGTATTTCACATATTGGTTTAATTGTTGCTTAAAACTGCATTCAACAACATTTCAGGTATGTGAAAGCAGTTTGTCAACAGTCGAGTCTGGAATAGACAATTCAGTGATCGACATCATGAGCATAGACCTGCACAAGTGGGATATGATGACATGTCAACGAGCCTGACCAATCGATCCTGTCAGTCACCTCTAACAAAAAATCATGAGTTGCTGATGATCAGTTCTAACAGAGATTTTCACAGGTTTCCCATATTGGTACTCGGTAAATAAGAGTCTCCTGCCAACCTAACTGACATGAAGGATATGGCTGTTTTTGTGGCCATGCCATTTTGGTCATTTTCCTAATCCACACACAGTTTAATACCAGTTTGTTGTTTAACGCTGCACACAGCAATATTCCAGCTATATCGCGATGGTCTGTAAATAACCGAGTCTGGACCAGACAATCCGCTGATCAACAGCATGAGCATCGATCTATAAAAAATGGGAACCGATGACATGTGTCAACCAAGTCAGCGAGCCTGACCACCTGATCACATTAGTCACCTCTTACGACAAGCATGGGTTGCTGAAGGCCAATTCTAACCCGGGTATTTCCTTATCAGAGCCAGCAATCCAGGCAATGCTAAGACAATGCACTCTAGATAGTACTGTCCAAAGTTCTAGTTTCCAAACCGTCTTGTGTTTTCAGATGATGGAGAGAATTATGAGCATGTTTAGAAGAGTTGGGGCACAATACATAACGGGCATCACATGACGTATGGAATTTGATAATGTAATATGTGAACTCCACTTAACTATTTCCCCCTACGATATCTTTCAGTGTCATCAAAACCTTTCTGCCTAACGCTCAGACATCCCCCAATTTTATTAAAATATCAACCTCTTTCTCCTTATCCTTGCCACCAGCAGGACTGTCTGACGTTCCAGTCGCTGTGCCCCCTGCTGACGTATCGGACGTTGTTGCTGACGTTGAGGAGGATGCGAGAAACATTCGCAGCTTCTTGGCATGGTTCTTTCCCTCGTAATGCTGCTGGGCCTGAGACGTGGCATTCAGGTTGACGCTGCACAGTCTGAAACAAACATGGAGTGATGACCTTGGCATTGACCACAGGGTCATCAGAACAACCAGGGAATTATCTACATTTGCTCACAGCTTCTTTCAGTGGCATTTTAGAAGCTGGGAAGTACAATATATGATTACACAATGCCATAGATGACAATACAGACAAACTTTAATGCTTTCCTGCTTGACAACAGTACAAGAATCTGTATCGAAATGTCTCACTCATGAAATAAAGAAGTTGTTATCCATAAAGTTTGTCTACATTGTACTTGCTCACAGGCCGATATTCGGCTCCAAATCTGCAGCAAATGTCAGGAAATATTCCCAGTTTAGACATGAATAATTCCCAGTTGCTAAACAGTCATAATAACTTATGTTCATGTGATGGTTTGGTCAAGGTGATTTGTATTTCATTGGTAAGAGGACCAGTAAAGTAAAGGCATGTAAAGCAACAATGTCCCCCACCGCTAAAGAAGAATGAAATATAACATATTTACTAGTTTTTATCTTTTGGTCACAAAGAAGATTACCTTTTGTGTGATGTTGCTTTTAGTCATGGTCACTTCTCAGAATGTTCTCCTAACTAATATTTCAGGAATATAGTAGATTTGAATGTATATGTCAGGGTAGAGATTGCGATCTGGTAGAATCTGAGATTGTGATCGGAGTCTCTACCAGTAGAGATTGCAATCGGAGTCTCTACTGGTAGAATCTCCGATCCTACTAGTAGAGATTGCAATTGGAGTCTCTACTGGTACGATCGGAGATTCTACCATTACCATTTCCAATTCAAATGGTAGAAACTCTGATTGATCTGTGGCAAACAACAAAGATGACAACAATTGTACAAATTTATGGAGAGATGGAGAAGTGTAATAATACTTTGGGAGCAGGGCCTGACGAAGATTATTATAAAAATTACATTCTAAGCAGAAGTGACATATAGATGGAGATGCACATATTCACTGTCAGTATCAGTGTGTATTAGGAATGGGATGGGTCCACATTTTACCCTACCCTACCCTGACTTCAAATTTGTAAGAAATGGCAAAATATTTTTCAGCTCAGAGGCTAAAATTTCTGAATATCTTTACCATGTATTATATTCAAAACAGGTGACTTTAAATTATGTCTAAATCTTCAAAGCCCATACAACCTTTTACTCATGAAAGATCATAATGGGTCCGGGTATTGCGATGTGAGATTTTGAAAAGTGTCACGTGACCTTGAAAATAAGGTCAAGGTCACCCTGAAAAAAAAACCCTATTGTCTGCATAATCCCCAATGAAGGCTGTCAACATAATTAAAGACATTGGGTGCAAGGTTTTAAGACATATCGCATTTACGCAAGTTTGAAAAGTGGTCAAAATGTCCACCAGTCGATTTTGGTGACCTTGACTTTGTTTTCAAGGTCACCCAAATCGACCCATGTCTGCACAATCCCACAATGTAGGCTGTCACCAAATTTGAAGACATTGGGCGCTTGAGATATCGCATTAACAAGATTTAGAAAAGTGGTCAAACTGTCGTGGTGACCTGAAAAATTATGTCAAGGTCACCCGAATCGACTGGTGTCTCTGTAATTCCCAATGTAGGCTGTCACCAAATTTGAAGACATTAAGTAAAATAGTTCATGAGATATCGTGTTAACAAGAGTTAGAAAAGTGGTAAAAGTGTCGTGGTGACCTTGAAAATAAGGTCAAGGTCACCTGAATCGACTGGTGTCTGTGTAATCCCCCAATCTAGGCTGTCACCAAATTTGAAGACATTGGGTGCGATACTTCAGGAGATATCATGTTAACAAGAAACGGGACGTACAGACGTACGGACGGACGCTACTGAAGACATAGTCCCCGTTCCATGTTGCGGGGGACAAAAAAAAGTCAATCTGGTACAACATAACATGTTTTCTATTTTGGTTCCTTGGTAGTGAGTTATCACTGAAATTAACTGGTTAAAACCATTTGCCGTTTTTCAATGTTCAGTGAAAGTAAATCATATCACACTATGAATCCTTACTTCAGCATGATAGTTTTTTATTTTAAAAAACCAAACAGAAAAAAGACCCACTGGTACCACTTTCTTGTTTTCTCTGACTGACTGACTGACTGACTGAGTTTGGTTTTACGCCGCTTTTAGCAATATTCCAGCAACATAATGGCGGGGGACACCAGAAATGGGCTTCACACATTGTACCCATGTGGGGATTCGAACCCAGGTCCTCGGCGTGACAAGCCAACGCTTTAACCACTAGGCTACCCCACCGCCCCTTTTTCTCTGATATTACCATACGTAGTAACTAGTGATGAGTAAACCTTCGCAGAAGAGTAACATCTCAGGGTTGAGAGAGGGGCTACATCATTTGTAATGTGTTTTTTATATATATTTTTTGGAGGAGGAAGAGGGGGGGCAGCTTGGTCGGTAGGATCCTCTGATCAATCATCAAACACCACCAATATTAATACACACTATCAGGTCTCTGGGGTAATAAACTGGTGGGAGCCAAGTGCTCTTGTTGAAACTTTATGTTATTTAATACAGCGGCTCACCATGACAACATGATAAACATTACTAAGAGTAAACAACATTGTAAATTTAACCAATCCTAAGAAAACATACAGGTTTGCAGATAACAGCTTCTGGTTTATTGCATTTGAGACGTTTCAAAGTAGATCCTTACACCATTACAGAGATGGAATGGGTGTAACAAAATGAGGATTAACATTTACGGCAGTTAACATTTATATGCAACTGATACCACCAGCACACAGAGAGTGGACAACAAATAGCAAACAGATAACTGGATAAGGTCATGTACAGAGAGGATTACGGTGTAGTTACAATCTTGACTGGATACCAATCAAACATGTATGTAAAGGAGTATTTTGCTCAATATGATCGAGGCATAAGCCTATATAACCATGGCAACGACATGTAAATATATCACTGTATATTATTGGTGATTCAATTGGCATGTTATCTGAAAATGTTACAATGGTAAATGAATGAAACGGAGCTGCAAGATCAAGTGAGTGAGTGAGTTGGGTTTTACGTTGCTTTTAGCAATATTCTAGCAATATCATGGCGGGAGACACCAGAAATGAGCTTCACACAATGTTCCCATGTGGGGCATTGAACCCGGGTCTTCAGCAGGACGAGTGAACACTTTAACCACTGGGCTACCCCACTGCCTCTGCAGGATCAAGAGAATTAATGTGATGTTTTAACATGTTTAACTCTTGGTCAACACTATGAGTGAGATGGTCAGTGTTGACTTCAACAATATGTCAGGTTCCATGACAGTGTCAACTTGACATGTGTTTAAAGAGTTAACTGGGAAGATGAATGAGACACAGGCCGCAGAACTATCATGACCACTTTGATGGAAGCAGCCAAGATTGCAGTAACACAATGAAGTATGGTGATGAAAACCAAGCTTCTTCACCAGACTGGAAGATGGGACTCGGTTATTTCGAAAAGCTGTCTATAACAGGAAATCACTAGGCAAAGTACTTAAAGGTTTGATTTACTTGCAAAGCCTGAAAACATTACCTTGACTATTGCACCCTACAATATATAACACTTACATCTCTGTCAGTATACCATTTGGATCAATAGCTATCCATGTTAACTAAATTCTTGCATATACCAACAGGCCCATTCATGAATTATTTTGTAATTTGTGAAGAGGCTCCACACTATTAACTCACTAACTGTAAAATGCTACAAAGCTGCACACTGTCAATACAAAGCGATAGCTTACCGGTAATCTGCGCTACAAAGTGTCCACTCACTAAATTGTAATGTGCCACACACTGTGAACTCTGTAAACTTTGATATGCTACAAAGCTACACACTGTGAACTCTGTAAACTTTGATATGCTACAAAGCTACACACTGTAAACCCTGTAAACTTTGATATGCTACAAAGCTACACATTGTGAACTCTGTAAACTTTGATATGCTACAAAGCTACACACTGTAAACTCTGTAAACTTTGATATGCTACAAAGCTACACATTGTTAACTCTGTCAACTTTGATATGCTACAAAACTACACATTGTAAACTCTGTAAACTTTGATATGCTACAAAGCTACACATTGTGAACTCTGTAAACTTTGATATGCTACAAAGCTACACATTGTGAACTCTGTAAACTTTGATATGCTACAAAGCTACACACTGTGAACTCTGTAAACTTTGATATGCTACAAAGCTACACATTGTGAACTCTGTAAACTTTGATATGCTACAAAGCTACACACTGTGAACTCTGTAAACTTTGATATGCTACAAAGCTACACACTGTGAACTCTGTAAACTTTGATATGTTACAAAGCTACACACTGTGAACTCTGTAAACTTTGATATGCTACAAAGCTACACATTGTGAACTCTGTAAACTTTGATATGCTACAAAGCTACACATTGTGAACTCTGTAAACTTTGATATGCTACAAAGCTACACATTGTGAACTCTGTAAACTTTGATATGCTACAAAGCTACACATTGTGAACTCTGTAAACTTTGATATGCTACAAAGCTACACATTGTGAACTCTGTAAACTTTGATATGCTACAAAGCTACACACTGTGAACTCTGTAAACTTTGATATGCTACAAAGCTACACACTGTGAACTCTGTAAACTTTGATATGCTACAAAGCTACACATTGTGAACTCTGTAAACTTTGATATGTTACAAAGCTACACACTGTAAACTCTGATATGCTACAAAGCTACACACTGTGAACTCTGTAAACTTTGATATGCTACAAAGCTACACATTGTGAACTCTGTAAACTTTGATATGCTACAAAGCTACACACTGTGAACTCTCTAAACTGTAATTTGCTACAAAGCTACACACTGTAAACTCTCTAAACAGTATTTTGCTAAAAAACTACATACTGTCACCCTCATTGAAATGCAACTGCCATGTGCTATAAACCTATGCACTATCAACTAAATACAAAGAAATCTGCTACAAAGCTACACACTGACCTATAATGTGCCATAAATTAAATTTGTTTGACACATAACACTGTCTCAAAGGTTTCGAATCTGAATCTCTGATTTTCGCTTGTGTTTTCTATATTTTGTCCAAAAGGTAAACAAGGAAAGGACTCCTGCCCCATGACAGTTTCAGCTGTGTTGAGAATACAAATACCAACCGACATCCTCAGAATGTAAAATGCTACAAATGTTTATACTGTAAACTAATCATGTGACACTAAACTACACACTCACATTCTAAAGTGTCAAGTCGCTTACCTGCAATAAAGAGGCTGCATGAGATCCCGTAATTTGGCCTCCACCTCTGGATTCAGAATCTGATCTCCGACACCTGTCACTGCCGATGTTGGAATCACATACGTTGATGCAGTAGTACCCAGTAGGTCTGACACTGTCTTTCCAGCAACCTCAACCTCAGCCGGCCCCATATCATCACCTGACACAACAGGTTGCTGTTCTTCTTTCACAAACTTAGGAACATTTTCCTTTCCCACTGGCAGGATTGATTTGGGCTTCAAATCAGAATACTTTGCCATAACTTCCTCAGAGTTCTGTTGAATATTCTTCTCCCGGGTCTGAGAATGGGAATATCCTCCATGGCTGCTCACACACACCTGGTTCACCAATCTCCCTCCTCTATTCCCACGACCACCGAATACTCTGGGCGGTTCAGACTGACCTTGACCTTGCGAAAACGAGGCACTGAATCCTGATCCCCCTCTTCCTCCTCGTGTTGGACCCTGACCACGTGTTGAATACTGGTCCATACTGGATCTCCCTCGCACAGTTCTGTCATATGACTGACCCCTACCTGTAGTGTCAGGGAAACGGGAAGGTGTGTTATTGCTCCCGTAATTCCCTGTTCTTTGTGTATGTTGCACATGGGATGGAGGCGGAGGAGGAGGGGGCTGTGTGTCAAACTTGTAACTGGAGTAATCTCCCCGTGCTACTCGGTGGGCCATTTTGTTTCCTCTGGTTGAACTGGTTCTGTCCAAACTGGTTCCCATATTGACCCCCGTTCTGTCCATAATTATTACTTATGCCAGAATTCTGACTATAGGCAGAGCCAGAAACAGAATTAGAAGCAACAGATGTCTGATAACTGCCTGAATTTTGATAGCTACTTGTCTGTCCATATGCAGCGTTGCCATTATATCCAGCAGACTTCTGTCCCTGACTGAACCCAGGGTTTGTAGTACTACTCTGTCCATAGCTGCTAACACTATTCTGGTTAAAGTCCTTGGTGGCTGGTGAATATGAGCTGTAACTCCCAGCAGTCTGTGAGTACCTTGCTGAGTTATCTGCAGGGAAGCTGTTCTGTGTGAAACTGGGACTATATGCAGAACCTGAAGACTCAGTCCCATTACTCACATACTGCCCATAGCTACTGCCTGTAGTTGAGCTCTGTCCATATTGGTTATCATTAGCATTTTGAGCACTATATTGACCAGTGAACTGGTTGTTATTTTGATTATATCCCGGTGTGTACTGAGTACTTGAGTTGAAATCACTGTTCTGTCCATAACTTTGGTACTGACTGTTTTGGTCATATGATTGTCCATACTGGTTGTTGTTACACTGTTCTTGGTACTGAGTCCCCTGTGTGTAGCCCTGCTGGTTGTAGTCATAGTTCTGGTTGTACTGGAAGCTGTCATAGTAACCTACAATGCAAGCAGTAAACATCTGATATACAGCAGCCTCCATGATGTAACATATGTTATATTTGGGATTACACTTTCTTATAAAGTATAGATTCTAGTACTTTTGTTGGGTTGAGTCCCATCTGGGATTCGAACCCACACCCTCAGAGTCAGACACCTATCCCGCTTAGCTACAGCAGCTTCCACAATGACAGCCAGGACTAGCCAGCAAATGTTGACATGGTCAAATGACATGATGTCTTAAGAGAAAAATGTAATTTTTCAAGTAAAATTGATATTTTTATACTTATCCTGACTCATGATCTTTTGCTTATCTCCCTTTTCTTTATGAATGGTAGTGGAACATTTGAATCCCTTGAAGTTCCCGAAGCGGATGTAAAAATACACTCACCCACGAGTTACCTCCCTTTGCCCGCGTAAACAGTCATGTGACCAGCCTTACTTGTCACTCTCTCCTGATTTTTCTGCCCAGGCACTTGAATCTGCTGTGCAACCCAAAGTGTTTCCAGAGGGGAGGTTGGGAGGGCTTGACCTCATGAGTCAGGATAAGTATAAAAATATCAATTTTATTTTAAAAATTACGTATATTTTCTTATCCTGACTCATGATCTTTTGCTTATAGAATCCTGCGGATTGGTGGTTGGTCAGGCCACTTCCTTGATTCATCAGCTGTCCTTAGATACGTCCTGTATCCCCCCCATGGGAACTGCGAAATGGCATTTCCTTGATCCTATTCTTCCAACTTCTGTTATAACTTGGGGGGACCACTTTCTTGTCTTACTTCAGTCCCAGACAAGTTGAATCATGTTGATTCATGTGGCTTCAGATAAACTAGTATCTTCTTATTACTAGACATCTTATAACAACCCATAGATTATGATAAGATCTTTATCATAAATGAGTTGCGACCCCTTCACGTACAGGTAAGATCTTTACCCGTACAGGATCTTTAATCACTCATGCTAGCCTGTCCTAGACTGTGCGCATGGACTTTCAAACTAATGCTTTTCCTTAGTAAAAGTTATCAACAAGTCAACGTGATAAAGGGTGAGATTTTCCAACTCAGCGCCTTTGAGGAACCGTCAGTTGCTGTGCTACAACGAGAGGCCCAAATTGGTGAATGCCTGAGACGTCTTCAGTGGCTATGTCTCGGAGGTAGTGGTTGGCAAACACTGTGTCCGACTTCCAAAAGCAGCCCTCCATAATTGCTGGTATAGAGCAATTTCCGTGCAGAGCCTGTGTTGACGCCAGTGCTCTGACTTCGTGTGGGTTGGAAGCTCTAGGAGGTTCTAGTCCTGCTGCTTTATAGGCTCTCAATATGACGGCTCTCATCCAGAACGATATCATCGTTCTTGAGACTTCTGCTGATGTCTCTGTTGATAATGGGATGAACAGGCGCTTGGATTTTCGTCTACTTGTCTCAGTCTTTTGAAGATATATCTTCAGGGCTCTGACCGGACACAAGGATAGGTCTTCTTTTTCCTCTGGTCCAAGGATTGTAGATAGCGCTGGTACGTGGAACTGTCTATCTGGCTGACAAGGTAGTTGGTTCTTGGCAATGAAGTCCCATCTAAGTCCAAGATGAACTGCAGCATGTTGCCCCGTGTCGAATCTGGTTCGACCAAAGTCCAGCGCATGTATCTCTGATATTCGAGCTGCCGTGGCTAGCGCAAGCAGGAACAGAGTCTTCTGTGTCAGCAACTCGAAGGTAGTCTGGTCTAGAGGTTCGTAGGCATCACTCGTAAGATGATGTAGAATTACATTCAGATCCCAGGCCGGAGCTCTGAACTTCTTTTTTTTTTTGCTGGTCGTCCAGTTTAAAAGATCTCAGCAGAGCAAGTAATTCTGGTACTTTCGTCAACTTGATGCCTGTTTTCATAGTAATCACTGTACTGATGGCAGCGAGGTATGTAGATAATGTCTAACCTTTCAGATATCTAGTCTGTCTAAGATGACACAGGTATTCTGCCACTTGAGGATGAGTAGCTTTCATCGCAATGAAGCCTTTCCACCTTGCATAAATCTCAATATTCAACCACTAGTCATCATACAGGTTACGAGTAGATCTGCGTTACGTTAGCGTTACATGTTTTGATACGGTCCACACGTGTAGCTGGAACAGTGTCGGTTTCCGTGGACTTGCTTGATGTGCGGATGTATGAGTAGGTTCGGCCAATCTGGTAACTTGATTGTTGGACTTCCGAGATCTTCTATTAGGTCTAGGAACCATACCTGCTGGCCAGTATGGCGCGACCAAAGTCAGTTGTAGCGCCTGTGTCTGTTTGATCTTCAACAGTACCTTCGGTAGTAATATCGGGGGTGGAAACGCGTAAGCCTTTAGTCCTTCCCAAGATGTGCTCAGTGCATCTGTTGCCAAGACTTGAGGATCTGGAACTGGTGAGACAAACGTCTGTAGTTGCTTGTTGAACCTTCTTGATTTCGGATGTATGGGGATGTGTAGATACGCATCCTGCAGGTCTATGCTGGCCATGTAATCTGCTGGACGGACGAGTAGTCTGAGTTGAGGTAGGTGGATCATTCTGAACCTGTCTGGTTTCAGTAGATAGTCTTTGTTGAATTTGAGCATGTTGTAAATCAGTCTGAACTTCTCCTTGCAGTTCTTCTTGGGTATTAGAAAAATTGGGGAGTAGAAGCCTGGAGTGAGATGATGCTGATCTATTATCTCTACCGCCTCCTTCATAAGTAGTGAGTTGATGGCTTCTTGTAGTTTGTCTGCCTGCTCCTCTGCATAGTCGAAGACCATCGGGTTGAGGGTTAGCGGAGGTGTGGGCTTGAGTTGTACTCTGTATCCTTCTCGCAGTACTTGGGAGACGTAGTCATCCTCTAGTATTCCCCTATTTTTCCAGTACCTTTGTAGATGTCCACCCACTGTCGATGGTTTTACAGGAACGGCTGGGGGTGGAAGACTCCAATCGTTCCGAACCCCGATATCAAGGTCTAGTTCAGTGTTCACGAATAGCGCCTGACCCTCTGACAAATCTGGCAGATTCGCCAACGGTCAGACAGAAGTCTACAACCCGCCGGCCCCAGTGTCTGTCTGTATATTTCACAATGACTTTGACTGAAGTTGTTTTATGTGACATGTGACACTTGTTTGCTGTTTATAAATCTTATGTTTGTTAATAATTTCAATGTCAATTATAAGAAATATTAAATCTGAAATGTGTGTTTAATTTTATTCCATGGGTCCTGTGCATTTTCAATGGGTCAGACAGACATCTGAAACTTACAAGACCCAATGTCCTGTGACTTTGAAACACCATTCGTGAACACTGCTAGTTCCTCCAGATCCTTGGGAGAGTTACCTCTGTAATTTCCGGATGGGCGACGAAAAGACCCTTTGCCACCTCTGCCTTCTGTATGCCGGAATATTTGGACTTGCCGTTATACTTTGGCGAAGTATGACGGATGACGTTGGCCAGAGTATCTATGGATTTTATCATCATGACTTATCTAGAGTCGTGTGTAGCTTCCTTAGCTGCATCGTCTATTTGTCCTCCAAAGATAGTAGGCGACTCCCATGGAGCTCTAAGTAGTGGTTGGGTGAATTTGTCACTCCCAAGAACAGGATGCAAGTAGCCCTTGTCTGCGTAGCAAAGTGAGACCTGCAGATATAGATGCCAGATGGTCCGATAAAAAGTATTGGTCCTTCTGAGTTATGACCGCTGAATATATCATATATTCTATACTCTTCCGAACTTGGGTTCTGGAATTTATTGATCAATGCTTCATTGATAGCTCTGGACCTGGCCAACCCGAAGAAGGATCTCCTTGTAGCAGTATCAAGTTGAGATAACTTTTTATCTTCCACTTTATACATCTTGTTCCTGGAGTCGTTGACTAACTTCATGTTATCATCCCATTCAGGCGCCTTTATAAATGGATCCATATGATGTAAGGGGAATCTCTTCACATTAAATGATGGCAGATGCTGACTCTGGTACTTGGATGCTTTCGCGAAAGCTGTGCGTAGGTTAGAGGGTACCTTGGATATAGCTTCAATTGGAGGGATAGTGACGGAGTCAAAGTCGTCGTTACGCATCACATAAGTGTAGACTTCATCTTTATCCTTAGGAGACTCCATGTTCAACCCGTTGGCAATCCAAGCTGAAGCCTCTGCGTCTGGGAAGACGAAGTCTGCTTGCTCATCCAGTATCTCCTGATTATTAGAGCTAGGCCTCCGCATATCATCCATCTGCGAACCTGTATCCCTTCTTGAACCTTCATCATCCTTTCGCGATCCTCTGTCTGCAGATTCCTCCCTACGTGAACGTCTATCTTGAGAGTCCTCTCTTCGCGAACCTCTATCTGTAGATTCATCTCTTCGCGAACCTCTGTGATGTGAGCTTTCTCTTCGCAAACGTCTGTCGCTAGATGTATCCCTTCGCGAACTTCTGTGATGCGAGCCTTCTCTTCGCGAACCTCTGTCTTGTGATGAGTGACTTCGCGAACGTCTGTGAGAGATATGAGATCTCGATCTAGAGCGGCTAGGTGTAGGAGATGGATCCTTCGATGTTCTCGAACGTTGAGGGTTTGCAGATGTAGAACGGTGAGTAGGCATCTCATCTCTTCTATCCTCTTCCAAGATGACAGAGTCGTCCGACTGGAGACCTTCGCAAAGGTGTACGTTCGCCAACGTAGTCTTGAGACGTAGTTCTATGAGGAGTAGGTTCGCGCAGATCTGTAGGTTTGCGCACGATGCCGGTAGATGAGAGGCTTTGCCGAGCCTTTGCTTCTTCCTCAAACCTACGTTCCATCATGGCCATCATCTGGTTGGTGAATTGTCTCATAAATTCACCCGGATCAAAGTTGTGTGTTGGTTGAAGCTGCTGCGGTGTAGAAGAAGCGTTCGCGAACGCTTATGAGTTCTGTGCCTCGAGGTGCGTTGAGGTGAGGTGAAATTTGGTTTAACGTTGCGCTGGAGAATATTTCGCTCATATGACGACGTGCATGCGTGTGTATGTGTATGTGCGGATGCTTGTACTAGCCCAGACTTAAGCTGGTTTTATAGTGCTAGCCCACTGAGATACCATGCCGCAGTGAAGCATGAATACCCCACTCAGACACATTATACTGACTCCGAGCCGACCAGTCCTTGTTGTACCCATTAATGCTGAGCGCCAGGCAGGGACCAACAAGTACCATACTTTAACGTCTTTTGGTATGGACGCTCTAACAACTACACCACGGAGGCGGTCTTCACTGCGTTGAGAAGTAGGTGGTAGTTCGTTAAACAGCTGGCCTGCTGTGACCGTTGCAGGAGACGATCTAGTAGTCGTAGAAGTCGATTGAGTCGCTGATCTCGTAGGTACTTCGGGTAGAAGTAATGGGGGATCATCAAAAACATCTACTTCATGTGGAGGTAATATCTCTTTGTTGGAGGGTCTGATGTGTTGACTTACTAGCCCGCGTAGATTTACCCTCCGATCTGGTAACAGATGCTTTCTTCTGCGACGTAGCAGAAGATGACGTCTTTTTCTTAGCTTGAGTCAGAGTCAACTGCGTTGTAGCCGATCTCTTCTTGGCCCCCGTACCAGCAGACTGCCCTGCAACGTACTGAACATAGCACCAGTATTATGAACTTCTGCAGTAGCAAGCAACATACAATTTGCAGGCTGATCTCCTTATTTATCAGCCATGACTTGAGATGACTTCCTCACCCGATCCATGGCACGTCTATAGATATAAGACAAATATTGTTTAAATTGTAGGTTGGATAAATCAACACAATAAGTACAGCACAAGCTGGAAGAACATGGTTTGATGCACGAAGGGCATTGGGGGTGAGGATCAGCCTAGGATAACCTGTGCCTGCAAACACAGCAAGATTTCATAAATGTAAACAAGTTACATCACGATGAAATTATGACACAAATACAATAATTTTTACAAATTGTTTTACATATAATACAATATAGTTATATCCAAATCCATACACAGCGTAATTTTGAAGAATAGGACCTAAATAAAAAGGATATAATGCCGTATACGGGACTCCAATGCTCGCCCAACCATCCACTTGGGCGAAAAGGGAGAGAGTGACAAGTAAGGCTGGTCACATGACTGTTTGTGCGAGAAAGTGCAAAAGGGAGGTAACTCGTGGATGAGTGAATTTTTACGTCCGCGTCGGGAACTTCAAGGGATTCAAGTGTTCCACTACCATTCGCAAGAGAAAGGGAGGTAAGCAAAAGATCATGAGTCAGGATAAGAAAAAATTATGAGATACGTATATAATGTCTGTACTGACTGTAACCAACAAGCAACCAACTGTAACCAACTAGTATTTGTATTAGGTGGCGGTGATTATCCAATCAAGCTGGATAATATTCTTATTGAGTAATGAGTAAACCTATTGGTGCAGTGTCTTGCAACAAAATATTTTTGGAGTGAGTGAGTGAGTGAGTTTGGTTATACGCCGCTTTTAGCAATATTCCAGCAATATCACGGCAGGGGACACCAGAAATGGGCTTAACACATTGTACCCATGTGGGGAATCGAACCCGGGTCTTCGGCGTGACTGACGAGCGAACGCCTTAACCACTAGGCTACCCCACCGCCCCTAAATACTTTTGGAACTTAAAGAGAATAATCATACTGACATAAAAATAGGACGATGCTAGGCTACAACAGAAAAATACAGGTTTCGGATTACATTTCAACATGTTCAAAATAGGATTTTTCTATCTTTTTCTTAAAAATCTGGCAGATATACTGCATAATATAGAGCAGTGTTTTTGTATTTTCACGCATGCTCCATGTTTTGCAATAAACAATGAGTATCTTGAGTACCCTTAAGGGTTGGCTCACTCAACATGCTATTTAGTGTTTTTCAGGGAATCGGAACATCATTTGTTTGGAGCTTTCAAGCTTTCTTGTTACCACTAGCATGATAATTTCATAATATCTCTATAATGTCCATAGCATGATTCTTCCACATTTGTCAGAAAATGTGAGCCTGCAGGGTTATTATTACAACATACTGTATTAAACACCCCACTAAACTTAGTACCCTCTAATCAACTTCTAAATGACCATTCTGTAATTAGTCCACTTAATAACTTCATATGAGAGTGTTTATTACATAATATTTCAATCTCCTCAAAAGAACAGTTCAAGGCAAATGTGACTCACATAAAGCATAAACAGTTGGTATAGATATAGTGTATTCTAGCAAGTAGGTACACAATGAATATATATTGGTCTCCACTGTTTAAAGAAGTAAGTCAAGGTAATCATGGCAACAGTAATGATGGATGGGAACAAACAGCTGTTGTGTACAGTTGAAGGTACTTAAGGAGATGAAGTGTTAGGTACTGAAGCCAGTGGGATACAAATCTAATAATTAATTTATCAGGTGTTCTGATTAATCTATATCATTGTGGGGACTAAACAGATCAATTAATTGATAAGGATTTCAAAATGAATCTTATATGACCATATAACTAACACAAGAAAGTTTTGTTCATTGTTTATCGTAATATTTAAAAAAACAGCTTGTGATAAAATGTCAAATGAAGTATTATGATCAATCATCAGTTGACATCCACCTGCTGGTCCAGAGTTAATATCAATCCTGATTCATGGAGTGTCTCCAACATGCGCAAGAGAGTGAGTGAGTGAGTGAGTTGGGTTTTATGCCGCTTTTAGCAATATTCCAGCAATATCACGGCAGGAGACATCAGAAATGGGCATCACACATTGTACCCATGTGGGAAATTGAACCCGGGCTATCGTCGTGATGAGTGAACACTTTGACCACCAGGTTCACCTACTGCCCCTCCTACATGCATTACCCCAAGGCTCCACACGATCACGCCTCTCACTGTGCACAAATCCTCACACATGTTGTAAAACACTGACTCAAAAGGCTCTGTAGCTCACCTGAATGTTTCTGGAAAATTTACAAATTACCTTGATTCAGTATAAAGACTGGAATTAACATGACTGCAGAAACATGAATATCTTAATAGAAACAGGTATGTTTTAATGCAAAAAACAGTTTCAATATGATCAGCTGTTGCCTTGACAGCAGTGTAAAAATTGACACATATAACAAATTTGGTAGTACTGGAAGGCAATATCTTGCAAATGGGTGGTACCTTTGATACCGGGAAAAGAGGCATCAGTACAAAAGACCATTCTGGTTTCCACTTCAACTTCGCAAATTTTCACTATTGCCCTTTAGTGGTGGTCCCATTAATTGAAATAATCAAAGATTGGTCGCATTGACCAAACAATCGATCACATTTTCTCATAATCGAACACAAACGATTTTGGACCTACTTGAAGGTGGATCATATCTTAAAAGTTGTCAGGGTCTTAAAGCAGGTTTAATTCTTACAAACGTCACTTCATTTACTGAAAAGTCATAACTGATTATTTCTCTGGGAGGTTTATATGTTAACGTAATATTAGTCATCACTTTAAAGTAGCAAGTTGCATCATTTTACTTTGGATGTGAAAGTCGCAAATGCAATTTGCGCAATATCTAAGTAAGACAAAAAGCAACAGAGAAACATCTTATACTTATCTGCAATAACAACCTGAACAGGAAAATCTTAAAAATGATGCTAACCAATTTTTTTCGATGATTGCTCGTTGGTAATAAACCAATCATCAATTGTGACTGACTGACTGACTGAGTTTGGTTTTTACTCCGCTTTTAGCAATATTCCAGCAACATCACGGCGGGGGACACCAGAAATGGGCTTCACACATTGTGCCCATGTGGGGATTCGAACCCGGGTCTTCGCGTGACGAGCCAACACTTTAACCATTAGGATACCCCACCGCCCCAATCATCAATTGTGAGATTTCAACCGATTCCCAACACTATTGCCCTTTCTGTATCATTGTTGAAATGATTAAAGATATAGTCACAGAACTGTACCTCACCCAGATATGTAGTCAACAGTCAAAATGTCAAAACAGACTACTGAGTAACACAGAATTCATGTCAGCATTGGTATTTACAGTTTTTTTACACTGATACTTAGGAAAACAATATTGACAAATATCAAACAAGTAACTAATTTCCTTACTTTGCAACGAGTGAGTTCAGTTTTGCGCCACTTTCAGTAATATTCCAGGAATATCACGGTGGGGGACAGCAGAAATGGGCTTCACACACTGTACCCATGTTCGAATCTAACCAGTGTCTTCGGCGTGATGAGTGTTCTTTTCAAGAACTATTGTACTACTTTTAACAAGTTGAAAAACAGCAGTTGATTTTACTTTATACAAAGCTATGAACCTTATATAACTTCTAAGGTTACTAATAGTTAAACATTTTCAAATTCTCGGCAATTTGTTTGCAACTGCTTCACTAAATTAAGGTATTTAAAACATGGCATCATGTTGACAAACATGCATCTTAAAATTCAGCTTCCTTACACAGCTTGTTTACAGAGAGGAAAACACATTTTAAGAAAATGTAAACGCATCACATTGTCTTTTGAGCAGTGACCATAAACAGCTTAATCAATTTTTTGTTGAAAAGCATGGCAGTATGAACTCAGAATAGGCTGTGATGCTGATGCTAGAAGAAACTGAGCTGAAAATGATACGGATTCTCTCCTTTTGGTGGGGATAAAATATAGGAAGTCACTTGCTGGGATCAACACCACAAACATCACAAAAACTCTAAAACCTGGCCCATTTGCGAACACTTTATAAGCGCTTGCTTGACTATTTGCAAGCAGAGCTATATGGTCATATTTCTGTTCTAGTCTTTTGCTCAGTGTGTAATTGATTTAATTTACAACTCAGTATTATCATACTAGATTATGGCAAAAGACTTTTCTCAAAACAAGATTAACACACCTAATTTATAAAACAAAAGGCTGTCTCATTGTTGATAAGAATTACGACAACCTAATCTTGATTTAGGAATATTGGAACTAATATTACTAAATATATAAAACTTTACATATAACCATACCTTTGACAAGTGTGACAAATTAGGGAACTGGGAAATGTGAGAGAGGCATTTTGAGTTAGCCCTTGTTAACACTACTTCAACTCTGTGACTACATGTGCAAAGGATATGTTTATTGATGACCACACAAAACCTCTCTCAATACACTACACAATATTAGAATCAACCGTTATTGGAAGTCCTATATATTGCGGAGACTGTCTGAAAGCGAAAGGAGACTGAAATCAAGTCTATTGTTTCTAAACAAGCTCGTCTATTTTCAGAACAAATTGACATATATTGGAATTTGCATAAATTAACACATTTTACACCTAAATGCAAACATCAATCAGAGCGAAACATTTATATCGATTACTGAAACTGACAACGTTTAACAAAGCCAATGTTTGAGCCTAGTAGCAGACGGAAAATTCCACTTTTTTGTGAATAAACACGGGACATGTGCCGGCGTCACGTTCATGTTTCTGGTCAAAACAAACAATTTCCAAACATAAGCCACGTATATTTGGCGAGCATACAGACCTTGATATCCTGAACTCATTGTCAGTAATAAAACTAATTGCAAAAGGAAACCACAGGCTGCACAAATTGTAGAATCTTCTGCTGTTTATCGCAAGCGTGAATGTCAAAGTGATCCGCCATACCAACTACTAAGGAGTGAATGCAGGCACAGCTCATGATTTGAAAAAAAAGGCTCAATCATTTGTTTTAACTCATAAGTGCAACTACCTTCTAAATGTTAAATTTGATTATATAACGACGCTAAAATTAGATGTGTTCTGAATTTGTAGTAATTTTTCTGTCTGGGTGTTCAACCCGTGACCTACTTTATGTACCGGTGTTATACTTTTATGTTACTCATGAAATATAGTATAGTCGATTGATGTACCACTTGCTTGACAACGAAATTAGAATCATAGGCCCCTACTGCGGGTCAGAAAATCGATAAACTAGACCCCTACTATATAATATGTATATAGTAGGGGGTGTGAATACCAAACCGGGGCCTAGTGTATCGATTTTCTGACCCGCAGTAAGGGCCTATGATTAGAATCTACGAAACGTCGCCTATACAGAATAAAGAAGTTGTATATCCATAAAATTGTCCTTGTTCTGGATATAAGTTTGTTCAAAATAAGCCATGGATGTTTGTAAGCTGCCTAATTCTTTAGTAACTTTGATAAGGCCAATATACAAATAAAAAAACAGTAAAATTTCAGCATTTGGTGATATGTCGATCCTCGTACTCCCTACACATCTCGGATTCGTTGGACTACTGTTGAGGAGACTAGCCTACTGTACATATATGTGTTACTCGGGCTGCCACGAACACCCTGGGATACGAATAAGATATTTTTACGAATATAAAGTAGCGAACACACATTCATGAATACTTTATGTTTAAAATATCTGCGCATTAGAATAACAAACATGCCATGCTATTGCTTAAGTTGAAACATTTAAACAATATTTTCAATAAAACAAAAAGAGGAATACATCAGGAATATTTCAAAATAACACAAATTAAAACGATACGCCCCTCTTGGCTTGGATATATTCAATTTTGCATTTAATTAACTTTACTAGTTTATAAAGTACAACAGTAAAACTAGTGAGTATAAACACCCTTAAACCTAGTGACCACGAATATGAATTAAATTCAGAAAGCGATAATATTCGGCTCACCGAATATGTGAGTGAACAGTAACAGATCTAGTTGTTTGTTGAATCAGTCAGTAAACACATCGTTGTGAAACCAACAATATTCAAGGCAATGTCATATAATTAACACGAGTACATAAAAAAATGACTCTTCAAGAGTCTCCAACTCCCTAGGCCAGAATATAGTGCAAAGGTCCATATTTTTAGCTTGATAACATTGTAAACATTAACATCGAAACGCCGCTCTATCCAATAAACAAGACGTTGTTATCCGTATGCTTCATAGTGACTCAATAACACCTGAAATGCCAATCAAACAATCGATAAAACCCATAGGGTTGTAGTAACCTATTGTACCTTCCAGAACTCTGTCCCATGCTTGTCGTAAGAGGCGTCTAACGGGATCGGGTGGTCAGGCTCGCTGACTCGGTTGACACATGTCATCGGTTCCAAATTGCGCAGATCTATGCTCATGCTGTTGATCACTGGATTGTCTGGTCGAGACTCGATTATTTACAGACCGCCGCCATATAGCTGGAATATTGCTGAGTGCGGCGTAAAACTAAACTCACTCACTCCAGAACTCTGTCCCCTCACCGATAGTCTGTCGTACAGACCCTGAAGCAAATATATCCAAGAAAGCCCACACAAGTCTAGAAAATGTGGCAAGTCTAGATTTCCTCAGCTTCAGAAAATGAAGAAAGTCTCAGGGCTCCTTTTCATTATATTTTTTTTACTATGAACTTTTTTCAGTAAATTATGTTCATTTCAGAGACTAGTTGTTAGTCTACCTCACCGACTACACGATGTATTACCAGTGTATGAAATAAGGTCCGTCCGACCGACCGAGACGGTCTAGATTTCTGACGGACGGTCTAAATTTACAGCTAGCCAGCCCGATGGTCTGGTAAATGTTTTAAATGTTCCATACATCTGAGTAAATTCACCATATTTGGTCTGGTTAAATCCATTTTGGGCTGGTAACATTTTTGCAGTTACCGGCCCTGATGTCTGGCTGGACTTTTGGCTTATTACATACACTGGCATTACACTTGAAACGCTACCGCTGTTACACAATGAGTAAAACTGCAATATAAGGGACCGGTGTGTGTGTGTACACAAAACTATGCTTAAAATTATGCTTAGAAATTATGGGTAGGGGAGGGGGGTCATTGATTTTGTACATAACATGCAGGGGGGTCACTTATTTTGTACATACATTTTAGGGGGGTCATTCACATTGTACAAGCTTCTCCATAAAAATCATCATCACCCCCCAACCCCTTAGCCATAAATAATGAACGGTCACAAACTGGATTAATTCGTCACTTACTTACCCGCTTATGATTATCTTGATTTGATCTCAGACATCTTGCCACTTCATATTTCAGTACATTCACAACAATTTCTGTAATATCGATGTCGGGCGCTATGTCAGGGGCGAATGCAGCTTTTTTAGAAGGGGGTGGGTGGGGTGCACACTCAGTTTCACGAGAGTTTCAATGGCCATTTAATATACTTTCAGGACAAAAGGGGGTAGTGCGCACCCCCCTCTCGATCCACCTATGCTATATGGTGGTCACTTTAGAGTGTGTATCACATTGTCGCTGAATCGCTGTACATGAATAATAATGAAGCCGTACTTTATCTTCCAACCCAAGTGAATGATGCGATATATCCGTTCATTACCATCTACTATATGTCATCTGGTAGAGAGGGGCTGCTAGGAAAGGGTTGGGGAGAGGGTTTGGTTTAGCGGAGTTAGTTGAGAGGGGTTGGTAGAAAGGGGCTGCTAGAAAAGAGTTGGTGGAGAGGGTTTGGTTGAGAAGGGTTGGTAGAGAGGGGTTGGTAGATAGGGGCTGGTAGAGAAGGGTAGGTAGAGAGGGGCTGGTAGAGAGGGGTTGGTAGAGAGGGGCTGGTAGAGAGGGGTTGGTAGAGAGGGGTTGGTAGAGAGGGGTTGGTAGATAGGGGCTGGTAGAGAAGGGTTGGTAGAGAGGGGCTGGTAGAGAGGGGTTGGTAGAGAGGGGTTGGTTGGTAGAGAAGGGCTGGTAGAGAGGGGCTGGTAGAGAGGGGCTGGTAGAGAGTGGCTGGTAGAGAGGGTTGGTAGAGAGGGTTGAGAGAAGGGTTGGTAGAGAGGGCTGGTAGAGAGGGGGTAGAGAGAGAGAGGGCTGGTAGAGGGGTTGGTAGAGAGGGGCTGGTAGAGAGGGGCTGGTAGAGAGAGGGTTGGTAGAGAGGGGCTGGTAGAGAGGGGTTGGTAGAGAGCAGAGAGGGTGGAAAGAGTTGGTTCGTAGAGAGGGTTGGCAGTGAATTCGTAGACGTTGGTAGAGAATGATGAAGAGTGGCTGGTAGAGAGAGAGGGGTCACAGAGGGGGCAATATTTTCGTATCACTGAAAGATAAAAATACAACACAAACCCTATATATACAAATACATGTAAAACAAGTCTAGCATGCAGGGCATGGTAGAGAGGGGTTGGTAGAGAGCAGGTCTGGTAGAGAGGGGTTTGGTGAAAAAAGATAGCTCTAAGTAATATTCCCATAGAGAAGGGCTGGTAGAGATTGGGGCTGGTAGAGATCGCGTGAATTTTGAAATGTTACATGTTTCAACCCACTGGCGTTTAGAGAGTGGCTGGTAGAGAGGGTTGGTAGAGAGTAACTTTGGTAGAGAAAGGGACTGGTGGCAGAGAACAGAGAGGTTGGTAGAGGGGGGTTTCAGTAGATTCTCTAAGAAGGGTCTGATCTTCATGAATTCGCCTGATACCAACACCACTCAAATAATATTTGATAAAATGCGCGATTATTCACAAGGAAATAAGCCAAACTATCTTGTGTATTTCGTGACATCTACTTATTTTACTCCGTTAATTATATCACTGTAACTCATTGTTATGTACTTTGACTTGCTTTTTTAACTCAATTATTGGAAGCGAATTGCACGGGGTATATTTTACGTTTGCGCCGCCAGTACGCCCTCTTTCGGTAAAGAAACGAAGGAAGGTAACCCCCATATCACTATCGGAACATCGCTCGACAACCTTGTTCTCCTTCGGAAAGACCGCCAAAGTTGATTTCTACGTAACTGCCCGAGATTATCCGATCTCTTAAACTTTGGACAGAGTTATCTATCTTGATCCAAAATGTCTACCGATGAAAATTCAGCTACGAGTTCTCAGTCTCAACCGGGATCTGGGGCCCCTCCGCCGGAGGTTAAAACGGCAGGAATTCCGCTAAGTGATTTTGTACTTCAACTGGAAGATTATGCGCCAACTGTAAGATATAATTGTATCTTATAATAATTGCGGTAGACTGTTTTCGCCTGATCAAATAGCCGGTCCCCGTGATATGTTTAACTAACATTTCAAAATAAACCTCTGGTTTATGCAACTTCGATAAAGTGCAATGTCTCATCACCATGACCCTCGGAACATTGCCAAGAGTTTGAAATATACAACATTCATTCCTCATATTTGGCTATTTGATATTTCATGTCGACTTTTTTTCAACGCGCAACTGTCATAATGGACGTTGACTGAATGAGATTTAAAGATTCACTGTGGTATGTGAGAACACATGCAGATTATGACAAGTTGAACTGATTGATTGCAGTCTACACATGAACTGTTTTCTATGTAATTGAATCACCTTTTAATCAGTAAATGGTTTTGTGTAGCATTCACAGCATTGAGTTTCATGCCTTAGCATGCAAAGTTAAAGTATACAGTACAGATAACATCTTGTATGTAGATTGTTGTCACTAGTAAAGTTGTGGCTTGTACAGGAGTATTTTTTCATCCTGAGACTTAGATAATGGTGTGACATATTATTTGTGTATAGTTATTATAATAAACTGAGTAGAGGACAGGTTGTACATAGTACTCACATACAAAAACCCTGTTTATCTTGGGCACTCCACGTGAAATACCATGTCTTAAGATCTATGTATTATTTTAATCATGCCTTTAGAATGTCTGGTTTTGACTGTTATATGTCAGTATTATGTATTGGTGATAAAAATTTCAGAACATATAAATTATATTTAAACCAATATCCAGCAACAAGAATTAAATAGGTATGTAAATATTCTCTGAGTGCTTAGGTATTATCCTGGATGTTATCATTATTGTAAATAGATACAGTGATTTTGGTCAGAGTTGCAGCTAGAAGAACCTGATATTGTACAATAACCATATCAGATTGTTTCTTCTGATCATTATATCATATTCTATTTATGTGTTATTGTGAAGTTTTTAAGGGAATCACACATAGATATGAGATAGAAATATGTGTACAGTGGACTTCCTGTTTACAAGAAAATACGCTGGTGATC
The DNA here is from genome assembly GCF_003918875.1 of Haliotis rubra. Taxonomy (NCBI): domain Eukaryota; kingdom Metazoa; phylum Mollusca; class Gastropoda; order Lepetellida; family Haliotidae; genus Haliotis; species Haliotis rubra. The sequence continues at coordinate 707,869 of NW_025765270.1, forward strand.
ATTCAGTGTGCGTGATAAAACCTAATGTCCAGCATAACCGAAAATACAATTGACATATTAAATCATGTTTAGTGATGTTTGATCACAATTTCTCATTTTGATTAAGAAAGGTTGTTATGATCTGTTTGTTCACTTGTTGGGATTAAATGTATGCTTGCTGCTAATAATACGTATTCGCCCACATTCTACATCCCCAAAACATGCTGACAAAATATCTTGTGCATGTATTCAGTTTCATGCTTGAACACGCTTCCACTGTAATGCAAACTTTCCACTATTAATGCAAACTTGATCTGAGTTATAATTGGTATAGTTTTATTCTTTGTTCTCTTTCAGTAGTTCTACAAGTGCATTTCATTTCTGTCATATTAAGAGAATCTCACCCTCATAAATTTCGGGATTGAACATGTCAACAGGAGTCATACAACTCTGAGACTTTTCAAAAACTTTTGTCGATACACAAAGACTCAAACTGTAGTCAAAGGTTAGAGTCTCTATTTTCATCCCAAGTTTTTAAAATTAAATTTGTTCAGTTTGTAAACCTATATAATTGTGTTGAGGGTTGAAGGACAGCTAACCATCCTCTGTGGTTAAGAGGTATATGATGATGTTTGATTGTGACATCACTGCAAGCAATGACTTTATATCGATCTGGAAGTGGAATGGTTTGCGCTGCAAACAGATCTCACTCAAGAGTCATCTCGTGTAGAAGCATTACTGAATGATAGAACATGCTTAATGAAGGCATGATTAATGAAACACACTTTGTAGACATTTTGGTACTGATAGACACATTGACGAAACCCATGAGGACAGAATGGTAATAGCTCTAACAGGCTATGAGGATTTGTATCATATAATTTAGGATGATTCAGGAATTCAATACTAACTTGATCAAAAATAAGCATGATAAGGGAGGCAACTTTGCACAGTGATTTGTGGCACCTCAGACTACCCTGCATACTGGGCTCCAACTCCAACCGACTGGTTGTGAAGTTGGTTGTTAATAAACATGCTAGACTGATGCATATTTGTGATTTAGATATTCAGAAAAATATCTGTCATGTTATTAAATATGTTTATGGAGATAATCATTTGGTACCAGTTAAAACTCATATCAATATTTATCATCACTATGGATAGCTGTAAGTTTTGGTTTAGTATATTAACAAAAGCTAGTAGATGTTGTCCAAACAAAAAGTCAAATCGACTTTGGGTTGATCATGTTTCAGAACAGACTGACCAGTCAGCTGTAGACACTGCAGCATGCTGTACACAGTTGTCTCGGGTGGTGGGGTAGCCTAGTGGTTAGAGCATTCACTCATCATTCTGAAGACCGGGTTCGATTCCCCACATGGGTATAATGTGTGAAGCCCACTTCTGGTTTCCCCCGCTGTGATATTGCTGGAATATTGCTAAAAGCGGCATAAAGCTAAACTCACTTGTACTCACTGATAGTTGTCTCCCTTATATATATTTATGAGTTCAATCGTTGGTTCATTTGTGTTTCATGTCATTACTTCGTTGTTGGTCATTTGCTTTCAGATACCAGACTCTGTTACCGGGTTCTATCTAGGCAGAGCAGGTTTTGAGGCATCAGATCCACGGATGTGAGTACTCAGTGGACATCAAAAATTGTTTACATGTCAAGGGGATTCTGGTTGGTTGTACCCAGCAACCTAGACTATTTGTCAGAGGTGACTAGGTGAACTGGGTTGTCCCTGACGACATGGGTCATTGGTGACTGTATGAATCACTAGATTGTCTGGTCCAGACTCCATGATTTACAGGCCAATGTCACAGAGAATGAATCTTCTGCAACAAATGCTTGTCTCTCTGCTAGGTTGGTTAACCATGTTTATAGACTGTTATCATATAGCTGGAACATTGCTGACTCCATAAGTCCATCAAAGTGAAATCAAACAGACACTGGCAGTTGTGTCAGGATGTTTTCAGTTTTTCATTTGACAAATTTGAATGACTTCACTTTGATGGATTAGAAAAACGCAAAAGATACAAATACACGCTAACAATAAGAAACTGTTCCTAATCAGGGATTGGGAAAGGCAGGAGCCATGGGCCATTTTGCACATTAGAATAAAAAAATGGCCAAATAAAATTTTGAGGTTTACTATTGATACATGGGCAGTGGCATATTCTAAATTCAGAAAATGGCTGATAATCCTGAAAATGACCCATTGTCGAAGTTCTCTATCCCAATCCCTGCTGATTTAGATAAATGTTGTCTCTGTCCGTGTCAGCATGTACACTGCAAGCATCTCTGAACATATAAGAGAAAAGTAATATTTTGAACAATTATGGGTTACTGTAAAGTTGTAATAACATCTATGCTAACTGTTGAAATAACTTGTACATGCCCCATGGAAACCTTGTCTTGTAAATCCGGGTTAGAATTGGTCTTCATCAACCCATGCTTGTCGCTAAAGAGGCGACTAACTTGATCAGGTGGGCAGTTGACTTTGTTGACAAATGTCATTGTATCCCAATTGTATAGATCAATGGGGCAGTGGGGTAGCCTAGTGGTTAAAGCATTGGCTCGTCACGCCAAGACCCAGGTTCGAATCCCCACATGGGTACAATGTGTGAAGCCCATTTTGGTGTCCCCTGCCGTGATGTTGCTGGAATATTGCTAAAAGCAGCGTAAAACCAAACTCAGTCAGTCAGTATAGATCAATGCTTATGATGTTGATCACTGGATTGTCTTGTCCAGATGCAGTTATTTACAGACTGCAGGCTTATGGATGGAACGTTACTGCTTGTGGTGATATACAACAAACAAACAATCAAACTAAAAGAAATCCACTTGTCCTGATGTATAAACATAGAGATTCCTTCCCTTTTGTTCCAGAATTCGCCTCATCTCATTGGCTGCACAGAAGTTCATCTCTGACATCGCGAATGATGCTCTACAACACTGCAAGATGCGGGCTTCAGGCCAGAGTTCGAAGAAACAAGGGAAGGTGCGTCACTTGTCTCCTCTCTCTTTGATTATGCTGTGATCCCATATATAATGCTGGACTAAACTCCTGTACATTAGGATGAAGGTGGCTCAGATGTCTGAAATATAGGCTTGCTTCCTTTATAAGGGTGCAAGGATCATATGATCATGGGGGAAAATATCAGATTCATCCAAATGTTGATTTATCAGCCTCAAACCAATATTGATAGGTTTCATCAAGTTTGTAAATGCTAAATATTTGAGTCACTTTGGGCTATCCAGTGTGTAAATCTGACACTGCAATATCACTGAAATACTATTCTGAGCAGCATTATGATTTATCTGTATACTGATTACAGAATGTTGCCTTTTATGGTGATTGCCCTTGTGACAACAATTTTCATTTTCTTCACAGGACAAGAAGCATATTTTGACAATGGAAGACCTGACACCTGCACTTTCAGAGTATGGTATTAATGTAAAGAAGCCATGTTACTTCTACTGAAGACCAACAGCCACACTCATGCTTGGTGTCGTTCTGTCATTGCTCGGGGAACTTTCTGAAATGTTTCGGGTTCTTCCAGGTGCTGATCAATTTACTAACAGGGATCTTTAAGAAACTAACTTGGTGAATCTAAGTTACTCTTTTAGAGTAATTTGAAAGAAGATTTTTATTTCAAACTAATTTATAATACTGATGATACCTTACTTTGAAGATAATTTTTAGAGGTAATATGAGTACCAGCATTGTGTACTTGTTTGAATCCAGATGGTAAGGAGTTATGATTCATGAAGTGGATAACTGACAGTTTAAACAGTGAATTAGGTCTCTGTATTAACCTGGACAGATTGTATATATTAAGGGTTTGGTGCCATCATATGTTAAGTGACATACGAGTATCCACTAGTCTATGTTCAGGGAAATACCATTGCATCATCCACGGTACATATTCAGCTGGGGCTATACCATCCTCGAAAATCTCCAGGGTATACGTTCCGATAAATCTCCACTAGTACCCTGGATGCATCTACGGCTCGGCCTGATAATTGTATTACCTCCCTTTGCTGTGTTTTTATCCAATAAGGTGTTTACGCTGGGAAATTGAGCGTACCAATCACAAGGCTATCATCATAACTCACTTCCCTATATCTCTGTCACATAGCTAGCAAACCTTCGCGGCTACGGCCGCCATCTTTGTTGACACTGGCAAGCTCAGTTGTAACGGTTTATCTGATTGGCTACAGTGAGAAGGCAGAGCCAGCAAAGGGAGGTAATACAATTATCGAGCCGAGCCGTACATGCATTCAGGTAGTGGAGATTTATTGGAATGTATACCCTGGAGATTATCGAGGATGGGACTATACACAGGAACTGGGAATCTAAGCCATAGTATTTATTGGGCCATATTTCTGTTACTATCATGTCATCTTGCATGTTAAACTTCTCAAAAATAGTTTAGAAGCACTGGATTCTTTCATATGACTACCATGACATATCAACTTTAGTAATATGAAACAATTGGGCACTTGTAAACTTTATTTGGAGTAGTTTAGTCCATGCTGGTTCTTAACTAGTTGCTCTTGTAAAATGTAACATCATGATGGTTGTATCTTTGTTTCCATGGTAACTGTTACTGTGGCAACTGGATACACATTAGTCGTAAGTTCATCTGTCATGTGGAATTTAATGTTCATCGAGATTCATCAGTCATGTGGAATTTAGGCATCTGTTAACACATGCAGAGATGTAAACAGCAGTTTTATGATGGTCGGTTGTATAAACCCAGGTTTAAGGCATCTGTTAACACAGTGCAGCTGCAGATAACTCGAGGTACAGCTGTTGGACTAGACGTGGCCGGTTGGCTTAGTGGCACTGCTTAGTCTCCAGTTGCTGTTCAGAGGCAGGCGCGAAACCTATCATCATGGGTTTGCCTTGATTTTGTTTCTGGATGTGTCAGAACCATACCCTTGCCTGTGGCTTCACCAATATGGAGAATGTTTTAGACCTGCAGCACTTCAGGTTGTCCTCCCACATGAAGCTGACACAGTGCGATGTTACTGGAGTACTGCTAAAGGCAGCATTAAACCACTCACTCACTCACTGGACATAGCTATACCTGAGATTTCTGGGGATATCTACCTATGTTGTCAAAACAGCTCCCAGCAACACTGCCCCAACAAGGCAAATGCCTTGCACGCTATCAAAGTGCACAGAGGTGCTGAATGTAATATTGTTCCTTGAAGGAACACGCAGTCTCCTTGTTCATGTCCTTTAAGTCATGCGAGTTGACCAGGAGTTGACCAGTACCACCAAGCCAGGCCTGCGGCTGCTTGACAAAATAAGTATGTCTCGTCGTCCTGAAACAAAATCAGAGTGAACTGTGTTACATAGAGTGTTATTGCTATATCCATATCATAAATTAACAGGAGGAATGATAGTCAGTCTCGGAGTTGAGCCAGCCGGTCATTTCTATGAATTTTGCCAGTTGTTCAGCTCAGCTGTTTTACAAATATGAACCTTTTTTTTTTCTTGAAACGCTGGGCATGAGGGCAAGTAGAGGGAGGTAACTCTTCAGGTACTAATGTCCTTGTGAGGATGTTGATGGCGGATCAAGACCAGAGTAACCTGCCGACTTATGTTTTCATGGTGTATCAGTGTCGCATGTTTGCTTTCGCTTTGTTTTCCATGGAAATGCCTCAGTTGTCATGTTTGTGTAGATTTCCAGTTTATGTAGATGCAGTACAAGAACAGCTGGCTGGGCTAGCCAGGTGGTAAAGCCTATCACAAGGATTCAGAGTGTGAAGCTGGTTCTGTGTTTCAGAGAATGTGAACTCATTGGCAAGTTGGGTCAAGTTGGACTTTGATGTCTTGTTTGATAACTTTATTTATCATCCAAAACTGTGTTCCACAGGAGATATCACATGTGTGAGATCATATGATATCTCCTAGGAGATATCGTTGTGACAGTAGATTTTGTACAATGCCCTGACAATGCTATGACATCATGAACTTGATGATGTCACAATGCTATGACATCGCTGCACTGCAATTCAAATTGCAGTACTGTGTTCAGAGATGCACATTTTTCATTGAAAACTAATGAAGAGTGATTTTTTTATGATAAATAGAATCTCACCCTCGTGTCTACTGATATCAATTATATCAACCCTCGTTGATAAAAGTGAAAATATCCTGGGCAAGCCTCAGATATTTGTAACTTTTTCAACTCGTGTTGATATAATTGATATCAGTAGACACTTGGGTGAGATTCCCTATTTATCATCCTAGGCTGGCTCTCACAAATATATCACATCATTTGAGATGAATCCTTTGTAGACCATTGTGATGTCATGGGTTATGATTACCTCACAATCAAATGACATCACTGATCTGTGAGATGGTGTTATTCCATATCTCACCATCTAACATGGATCTGGTAATGACTGTGTCTATCTGTCACTGATTCTGATTACATGGTGGCTACCTCTGTGCATTTCCTGATTACAGGTTATTGTTTTTTGGCTGTTTTCTGCCATTTGTAACTATTGCAACCCCAAATAAGACACATTTAGAAGATTTTAGTCAATTAATTAAACACTGACACATTACCTCTTCACATGAAAGCAGAAGATAGTATTTTACAATTTTTGTTTGCATTTTATATCTCCTGTATATTTTGTCTGAATACTTGACTGACTGATGTTATACACATGTTGCAGCACATTGCAATACACTGAAAGTTCAGTGACCTTAGTGATGGTAGTGATCATGCTTTATACAATCAGGATTCTCCTTACTCAGAATTGAAGCCAGTCTCATTTGAAATCGCATATTTTACTCTGATATTTCTGCATGAAGACCTGATATTTCCATTGGAATTGCAGATGAACCTTAGGGGAACATGGGTCACCCAATCAAAGTGAAGGTAGTGGATGGCCTTTAACCAGTTCCATCCTGGTTTTAAAATTAGCCGGTTGAAAATCCTAACCTGAACACGAACGTACCCTTGTCGTTACATCCTATTTGTGTTGATAAGTGTATTACTCATCCACAATATGATATCTTAGGTTAAGTCAGTTTTGAGTTAAAATCACTTGCTTGACAAGGCCAAAAAAAATTAAATGTTGTGGTTCCGATTTCCTACATTTCAGAACTAGGGTAGGTAGGTAGGTTTTTGGTTTTTGCAAAATATTTTACACTACACATGTGTCAGAAAATAAATTTAATTTGATATGTGGTGAGTAAAAGTAAGGCTCGGCGGGAATATTTAGGGTCGGTCGGGAAATCGGAACCACAAGCTTTTTTTTTTTTAGGCCCAATGACATTAGAATCTATGTTGAAACGTCGCCTTTATAGAATAAGGAAGTTGTATATCCTTAAAATAGTCCTCATTCTTCATTCTTGAGTTAAAGAAATCGGATGTGTCCCTCTGATAGCATGAAGGCTGATAAATGGTTCACCAGACATGACCTGATATGGATTTGGTTGAGATCTTCATGCAGATGGGTATCATGTAGACGTATAAGATCAGATTTAATAAGACTGTGAAATATAGTGACTGTTGACTGACCTCAAGAAATGGACAAGATCAGTCTTTACCATAAATAAGTAAATGGGTGAAACATCCTGGTACTGAAACCTGCCCAATCATATAGCCATCTTCTCGGATTTGAAGTTGGTGAGATGATGGCTGTGTGTCAACTTGTTGTTGACACAGTCTGGGTTTGAATCCTTCAATGGATATAAAGTTAAATCTATTTTTGACATTTGTTTAGAAACATTCAGCAGGTAGTCTGGTAGCTCCAGGAACTAGTGTTTCAAGGAACTCAGTGTGTTGTCTAAACAGGTGATGAGCATATTATACGGTTATCCATCCTCCCAGTTCCGACTTTGTCCATAGGTTTTCTGTCGTTAATGAAACAGCTGGCAATTGTAGAGTATCATTTGCTTATTTTCATATGATTTCTTCATCTATCACTTCATCCTTTGTACATAGCCATACTGCATGTTATGTATAATTGTTATTTGCTACTTATGTAATACTGAGAAATAAAACATGATAAACCATTGATAAGGATTGTGTGTGTTTGGTCTGGGCATTATGACAGCTTGTTATACCACACCAACCCATGGATCTTTGGTCACAACATCAACCTGTGGATTACATGTATCTGTCCTGGGTACCGTTGTACAAAGTGATCTTAGCGCTAAGGTGACGCAACTCCCATACCTAACATAGGCTTAAGGTAGCCTTAGCGCTAAGGTTGTTTTGTACAACAGAACCCAGGCTGCAGGGTCAAGACTTACACTCACTCATGTCCAGGTTTGACTTTGTTGAAAAGATCTGGGCTGCAGGGTAGAGCAGTGTGATGTGTGGATTATGTGAATCAGTCTGACAGACTTCACGGTACAGTGGATAAAGAGTCTGCCTGGAGAGCAGAAGGTGGTTTGATGCCCAGGCAGGTCATACTAGAGTGAGTGAGTTTAGTTTAACGCCGCACTCAGCAATATTCCAGCTATATGGCGATGGTCTGAAAATAATCGAATTTGGACCAGACAATCCAGTGATCAACAGCATGAGCATCGATCTGCGCAATTGGGAACCGATGACATGTGTCAACCAAGTCAGTGAGCCTGACCACCCGATCCGTTAGTCGCCTCTTACCACAAGCATAGTCGCCATTTGTGGCAAGCATGGGTTGCTGAAGACATACTTGAAGTTGACACTCACATGCACGCACGGGCGCATACAAGCACGCATGAGCAAATAACCTGTTAACTTTGTGAATATGTATTTAGAGAGTTGCAGGATGTTGATGTCTTATAGCATGTGTTCCAGAACGGAAATTAAACCAATAATGATTCATTACAATGCGCTTGATTATATGTAAGTTACAAGGTGAATCATTGTAAGCACGCACACCACTTCAATTACAGACACGACATGGAACAATCGCAAGTACGTTTAGGGACCGTTCATAATTTATGGCTAGGGCTGGGGTGGGGGTGATAATGATTTTTATGGAGAAGCTTGTACAATGTGAATGACACCCCCTAAAGTTTATGTGCATAATAAGTGACCCCCCTGCATGTCATGTACAAAATCAATGACCCCCCTCCTCTACCCATAATTTCTAAGCCCAATTTTAAGCATATTTTTATGTACAAAATTGATGACCCCCCCCCTAGCTCGCCAGAACAAAATGGGTGAACCGCCCTTAAAATCATCATCACACCCCCTAACCATAAATTATGAACGGTCCCTTACATCGGTGTCACTATCATGTCTTTTTTGACTGGAAGCGAATTGGGATTTAAAGAGGAAGTCTTGTCAGCCTGGTTCCCTGGGTCTGTTGCGCCTGCGCTAGTGTCGGAGCGTTAGCGCAGGCGCAACAGACCCAGGGAACCAGGCTGGAGTCTTGTTCTCTTGCCCAAAAGTTGTTGGATCAAGGTTCCCCCTCATTCCTACCATTTTGTGGTAGCGGTGAGGAGGACATGTCAAGATCTGATTCACCAGAACATAAAATGATGTCCGAAACAATTTCATATTTTAACTTGTACACGTGTTTTGTTTTGGCGAACAACTCACTTCCCTCTGTATGTGTTTGACGGTTAACACCGGTGAGGCAGGACACGCCCACTTTTGAGGCGGACACGTGGTATCATCCCTCAGTTCATAAACACATGCTTAACGTAATGTCGGAATCGTAGACACTGCTTTTATAGGATATTTATATAGTGCACATATCCACACAACTAGTACATGCTCAAGGCGCTGGACTGTTCCCTTGATCAACAGATGTCTTGCTTTTAAACCGTTCTTTTTTAACCAACTCAACTCCCTGGGGAGTATTCAACTCATGCAGCCTGTTAGGCGCAGCGAGTTATCACACAGCCTCATCCTCACAAGGTACCCATTTGCAGCTGGGTGAAATTGGACACATAGTCACAGTATTTTGTCCAAGTTTACTGCACGTTACTATACCCGCAACTAGGTGTCTGCACGTGTTCGTGTGTCCACCATCTGGTCACCTACCATTGGATGAGTGGGTTCTTGTAAGTGCACAGGGTTGTGTACTGCACACTAGGGGTTGTGACAACACTGAAAGAGCCTGCAAGTAATGTTAGCAGATATTTGTTATTTATGGAAATGATTTGTCTGTTATTTTCAGGAACTTGGATGTCATCATTGTGTTGAATAAACTGTTTCCTGTAATCATATCGGATGTTTGTTTGTGCTGATCAGTATTTATGTGACAGTAATTATTCTCAAAATGGTTGTCCTTGAAAGCAGTTATTGGCATTTACAAAAGATCAGGTTGTTTTGCAAGGCACCCTGTTGGGATTTCGGGTTCAAGTAGGTTCCTAGCACTGTGATTGGGTACTATCAGTCACCGGGTGGTATGATCAATACCCGATTATTTACATACGGCCCTCATACAGTTGGAACATTGCCAAGTACTGCATATATGTATTATCAAAGAAACAAATCGAAGGGTGAAGTAGCTGAGTCATGTGCAGCTCGGCAGTTACCCCCCTCAGAGTAGTGTCCCTTATGGGTGCCCGGATCCTCAACTGGTAGGGTTTGGATCCAAAGTCTCCCCTAATGCTTATCAGTGTTTTGTCAGTTGGCACACTATCATACCCCATTAAGGGACGTTCATGATTTATGGCTAGTGGAGGTGATGATGGCGATTTTAAGCGGTGTGTGTGTGTGTGTGTGTGTGTGTGTGTGTGTGTGTCGCCCATTTTGTTCTGGGGTGGCATATGGGTCATCAGTTTTGTACACAACTACTAATGTAATGTACTAAGGGGGGTCAGCAATTTTGTACATAGTAATATTAATTTATTGTGCTTAAAAATTTTGGGAAGGAAGGATGGGTCACTTATTTTGTACATACATGTTAGGGAGGTCATTCACATTGTACATGCCTCTCCATGAAAATCATCATCATCACAAAATCCCCCCCTTCCCCCTTCCTCGCCTTACTCTGACATGTGGTAATATTCTTGAAGTCACTCTCTCACCTTGAAGAAAACACTACAAATGTTATTCCCTGAAAATATTGTAGTTCCAAGATACGCATATGTAGAGCATGTTCACCGTGTTCCATGTGATAGGGCTGCTAGTAGGAAGCTTTAATCTGCGGATCACTGGATTGTCTGGTCCAGACTCGATTATTTACAGACCATATACCTGGAATATTGCTGAGTGCAGCGTAAAACTAAACTCACTCACTCACTTTAATCGGCGCGTGAACGTAGTCACTCACTCACTCACTCTCCTGCATGGGCAGAGCTACTTGATGCAGACCGTTTCAGTTAAGAGTGAGTGAGTTACTTTAACGCAGCTTTGAACACTATTACAGTTACATGTATACTGCTGCGTGTCAGCCTCATGTTGTGGGGCGGTGGGGTAGCCTAGTGGTTAAAGCGTTGGCTCGTCACGCCGAAGACCCGGGTTCGATTCCCCAGATGTGTACAATGTGTGAAGCCCATTTCTGGTGTCACTCGCCGTGATATTGCTAGAATATTACAAAAGCGGCGTAAAACTAAACTCACTCACTCACACTCATTATGTTGGAGGAACGCCCAAAGTCATGCAGGCGTCAGACCTTTTGCAGTTGGTGAAACCTAAGAGTTGCGTAGCTGAAAATCCTCGAAATAACAGGGATCCGAACCCGCGGTCGTAGGTTTCGGGCGTTACCATGGACCCACCTATGCACAGCTATAATTGCCGCCTTTAAACTATACTAGGCCAACCGGGACGCCGTCTCCGTCAAGAGAGTGTATGAAATTAGAGTAAAGATCCGAATATAATTAGATTGCAAAACTGTACATTCGGAAAAATATGGATGCATCAAATCCACATCAAATTATTGTGCTGAACATAACATATCTACAGAAACCTGTCGCTGATGTTTACAGTGACAGTGTATCAAGGTACGTGACTGGTGGAGTAAATAATGTTTAAAGTGAAAAACGAATCCTTGAGCGAGTGAGTGAGTTTATGGTTTACGCCGCTTTTAGCAATATTCCAGCAATACATGGAACACGGCGGGGACATCAGGAATGGTCTTCACACATTGTATCCATAGTGGGCAAATCGAACTTAGGGTCTTCGGCGTGATGAGCGAACGCTTTCACCACTAGGGATACTCTACCCAGTCCAGGAATTGAGCGAGCGAGTAGTACGTCATAATGTTGTAATGAAGGTCAGCTGAAACACCCTGGACTTGTGGTCCTAGAAACATGCAGTGATTGTACCAACAGTGAAATAATCTTTGGGAAAACAACGGGGAGTGAGTGAGTGTGTGAGTGAGTGTGTGAAAGAGTGAGAGAGAGTGAGTCTACAAGTACAGTTATAAACTCAACACGTTCAGTGGTATATGGTAATACAGCTGAAACTGGACATCACTCTCTTGTCTAGTTATTATAATATTGATCTGGCAACTTGCGTTAACGAATCAAAGAGTTCTCTTTCCATTGCAGTCAAGTCTAACTAAACAATGTACTGCACTCCGTCAGCGTCCCCGTCTGTGTAAATGACGTTACGTACGCCCCTGCTGTTGCAGATTGACGTGTATGTCGCCTCAGGACACCATTCCATTCCTGTTGTTTGTAAAACTCCCCAACCGACGGTCTTTTACAGCCGTCCGACACACCATTAATTTATTGAGAATAAATATTGGAATAGATCCAATGTCTGAGGTAATACTCGTACACAACCAGTGTAAACAGGTGCCCTTTTCTACTTCGTGGAGACCGCCTCCGTGGTGTAGTGGGTAGAGCATCTGTCCGGAGACACCCTTCTGTGGTAAGGTAACACCAGTAACTTCAAAATTAACACCTGAGCAGTGTGTTTTTTGTAATCCTTCAGAGTATAACGTCGCGTTCAAGACAAAAAATCCTTTTGTTTCATGGGGAGTATAACAAAATCTCAAGGCCAATTCTTACCGGGTGTGGGGGAGGGAGGGAGGTGAGGTGAGATAGAGTTTAACGTCGCGTTCAAGACAATTGCTGCTTTGTGGCGTCGTTGTAGTGCACGTGTGTTCGCGAATGTTACTGCTCATGCCTGTTCTGACAAATTCCATTTTTATGGGGAGACTCCAGCTGAGCTAACAGTCCTTGTATTATCTCAAGACAGGAGGGAAACAATAAATACTTGTTTGTAGTTTGGACCTTCTGTTCTTTTTGGCAGATGCTCTATCCACTACATCAAGGGAGCATGCACTGAATATATATTTAAAGAAACACACTCTTAATAAACCCAGCCCATTTAAACTATGAAAGAACGAGAACAGAAACACCACAGAGATACACTGACTGCATGGTTAGCTAGAAATAACCAAACCCGTCAGTATATAGCACGATCTACCGCTACCAAACAATTCTTCCCCGGATCTTCACGGGTGAAAACAGACTAATGTTTGAAAACGAAAACAAAGGTGACTTCATTTGAAAACGATTTCAGTTTTCATAAATAAGTGAAAGTACTAATCTTTACTTACATATTTTAATAATTTCAAGGACAAAACACGAATATATTGACATCACAAGAGATCGTCAACTGACGCCAGTGACGATATCATATTTCGCTGTCGGCGACCTGTGAAGCCCTCCCCAGGTCTCTTCTTACCATTGGTTAACACATTGTCGCCAGTACCTATTGCTAAAGCCGCCTGCAGTCTAATCGTCTTCTTGAGAGCATCCTGCAAACTGCTGCCTGAAAGACCACTAACAAATGATTGAGATCTCACTAAAAACTTTCGTTGGTCATTTGGGTGAGAAGCCTTCGGAATGTTATTATTTTGTCTTTTCAATGTTGGAACTAGTTTCCCATTGACATTTTTGTAAACAGTTTTTGACATATCACCATTGCTATGGCAACGTCTGAAAGACATTTTTCTGAACTTGGGTGGTCGAAGTATCACTTCGTTAGTGTTGTGTGTGCCTAATCGAGTGGCGGTCGATTTGGGTTGTATTTGTGAGGTTTCGTTTAAAGCACAATTTGTTATTAGTTCATCGTCTGTTTCGGAGACTTCGTGAATCGTAAGCATGTCTCCGTGTCTGGCACATGCAACTTTGATGCTGTTAGAGCGCCCTCTGGCGACGGGTACAAACGTCCCGGATGTATGTCGACTTGATGAGAAGTTTGTGGTGAGTGTCGTCGAGTAAAATTCCTCGCTTTCCAGCACAGTTGCTTCTCGACCCGCGAACCTCTGTCCTGAACGTAAGTATTTCCAAATCTCATAACGAGTAAGTCTGTTCATGAAGGCATAAATAACAGGATTAATTGCGCATGACAGGAACACGAGACAAATTCCGGTCATATCCATATAGGCAGACGTTTCCGCGCCAAATGCTTTCATGAGGCCGGCTATGATGAAAAACGTCCATGAAATAACATAAGATCCGTAAATGATCAGAATTGTTTTCACCGCCTTACACTCTGTCCTCCGAGATCTCGGCACACGAGATGTGACATCGTCAATTTCAATGGTGGCCACGATGGAGATATCCTGGGTGGTGCTAGTGCTTCCAACAGATGGATATATCCTGTTAGCTGCTTTTGTGTGTTTGATTGCTGCTTTGAAAATGCTCAAATAGCAGCACGTCTGAACAATAAACGGTAACAGGAAAGCAGCAAGAATAAAGAATATACTGTATTTGCTCTCAGCCTCCCAAGTATTTCCACACACGAACTGGGTACGCTGATAGGAGAGTTCCCCGTATGTAAACAATGGCGGCATGCCAAATGCAAAGCCTAGTAGCCAGGTGAGGGCGATGAGGAGATTGCCGAGACGGGGGGGGAGAAGACGTAGGGGTAGCGGAGGGAGTTGACGATGGCGTAGTTGCGGTCCACGGAGATGATGAGGAGGGAGTACTGCAGGGCGATGACGAGCACCGTCAGAAGATACGCCTGAATTCGACACCAGAGGTCGCCCATGACCCACTCTTGGGACACAAGGGACAGCATCAGGAACGGCATGATTAAAATGGACAGACCTGAAGAAAAAAGCAAAATAACATAATAGTATAGTTGAATATATATTTAAATAGATACATTCAATCCTTACAATACAAAAGGGGGACAGGTGACCCACAGGTCTAGGGTTGGTTGGTTGGTTGTATATCGCCGCACTCAGCAATATTCCAGCTATATGACAGCGGTCTAAGGCGTTGTAATTCCATGTGCTCAGTCGCCTTCATGAGGTAATAAGATATCACCATATCGTGAGTTCAAATCCAAGTTCGTCCTGATTATTATTTTAGTTTTGGGAGCACCTGTTTCATCACATTAGTGTACGTCTAAGACTTGATATTCTGTTACCTTATTAATTTGGCACACCCTGGGTTGGGTTGAGGCAATCTAAGTAAACTTAGGCTCAGTATTATTCGTTACACTGCTATATTCGGTATTAGTAAACTTAGTATTATCCGTTATAGTAGTATAGCAGTGTTACGAATAATACTGAGCCTAAGTTTACTTAGACCGTGGTTGAGGCTCCTTTCAGTAATATTTTTTATAACTGAAATATTACTGAAAGAAGCCTTAACCAAACCCACTCACTCACTCACACTTACAGTTTAAGCCACAACACACCTAAGGCTTATTGTTTACGCAAACAACAAGTAGCATGATCACTTGGATCTGTTGCGTTTTTTATGAGTATAAGTATAACAGAAGTTTCAGTACAACGATAACATCAAAAACATTCGATAAAATTTCATAGAAGGTTGTACTTTTGATGCAGTAAATTTTGGCCATTTTTGACTGGGATAATAATGAGGTGACAATTTGATTGATCGATTAGTAAAGGATGAACGGATATCGATAACGTCCAATGCATAATCGACATGAGTTAAATATTCACTTAGGAAAGTGTAAACACTGGTGTTAGCAACATGTCGCCAGTTGATAAACACGGTGGACTCTCGTCAACACTGTGTACACCGAAACAAGCGCCATAACTAATGCACTCTCCAGCTGAACTATAAATATGTTCTTCTTCAGACAAACAATACCGGATGCCACAGAGACGCTGAACACATAATCCTGACGGAAATACCACTACCAATTACCGCATCTGAATCAAGTTAAAATAACGCAGATTCAATTCCCTGCACAGTGAACCCAATCAGTGCAGTCTCTGCATGTTCTAGACGATTATTTATAGGAAGCGATTGTTTCTTGTGGCCCGTTTCCCTGTGCTGAGTTATGTCCCTTGGATGTGCTAGAAAACCATTATTGTTGGTTCGAATCCCGATTCGATTATGTTATGATTTGTCAGCACCATGGCCGCCCCCTCAGGTTTGAAATGCTGGTTGTTTTTTTGTTTTTTTGTTTAACGCCGTACTCGGCAATATTACAGCTATATGGCGGCGAGTCTGAACCAGACAATCCAGTGATAAACAACATGAGCATCGATCTACACAATTGGGGACCGCCTCCGTGGTGTAGTGGTTAGAGCGTCCGCCCGGAGAGCGGAAGGTCGCGGGTTTGATCCCCGGTCGCGTCATACCAAAAGACGTTAAAATATGGCACTTGTTCCCTGCCTGGCGCTCGGCATTAATGGGTACAACAAGGACTGGTCGGCTTGGAGTCAGTATAATGTGTCTGAGTGGGGTATTCATGCTTCACTGCGGCATGGTATCTCAGTGGGCTAGCACTATAAAACCAGCTTAAGTCTGGGCTAGTACAAGCGGCCGCACATACACATACACACGCATGCACGTCGTCATATGAGCGAAATATTCTCAAGCACGACGTAAAACCCAATTTCACCTCACCTCACCTCACCTCACCTCACACAATTGGGATACGATGACATGTGCCAACCAAGTCAGCGAGCCTGACCACCCGATCCCGTTAGTCGCCTTTTACAACAATACAAGCATGGGTTGCTGAAGATGGATCTTCACGGGTAAGTTTGAAATGTCTTAGACCTAGTTAAAATAGATTTATACCTAGAAATGCGGTATGAAGTGTGGTTGGACCCAGCCCACCCAGTAGACCTAGTATAAATGAAATACAGTATGAAGCGTGGTTCGACCATCCCTTCATGTGGATGGACATGACGGCTTCTACTGGTTCAGACAGAGCTCCTTGATTGATTTCCACGAAGAACTGTCCACTTCGGACGCAATGTTATTTGTCTAGGAGACAGTATTAACTCCACCAAAGTGACTGCACGGATGTTACGGTGGGACCCTCGTTGACAGCCGTAATTAAATCTGTCTGCGGGTTGTTATCTCTTTTATCTCATGTCGGTAGTAATGAAATAATTATGTTTTAATAATAGACCCATTTCTTGTGCTACGATACAGTACAGGCAGCGTGGATTGTAGGAAAGTAGGACCACATATTCGTGCGCGCCGCATCCGCCTCATCACACAGCTCATTTCTTATTGATGTGTGTTCCAGCAATCCCAGTCATGTCATGTTTCCGGAAACCCACAAAATGCCTTGATACTCGTCAACTAGTACTTGTACAGCGACAGCTTGCTTGTCGGAGTTTGGTGTACAGGAGCACGACCAGTTAGTGAGGACGTTTAGTATATAGCAGTTATTGCCCGGTCGTTTAGTATATAGCAGTTATTGCCTGGTCGTTTAGTATATAGCAGTTATCGCCCGGTTGTTTAGTATATAGCAGTTATTGCCCGGTCGTTTAGTATATAGCAGTTATCGCCCGGTCGTTTAGTATATAGCAGTTATCGCCCGGTCGTTGAATATATAGCAGTTATCGCCCGGTCGTTTAGTATATAGCAGTCATCGCCCGGCCGTTTAGTATATAGCAGTCATCGCCCGGTCGTTTAGTATATAGCAGTAATCGCCCGGTCGTTTGATTATATAGCAGTTATCGCCCGGTCGTTTAGTATATACTACTAGCAGTTATCGCCCGGTCGTTTAGTATATAGCAGTTATCGCATCGCCCGGTCGTTTAGTATATAGCACTACTATCAGTTATCCCGGTCGTTTAGTATATAGCAGTTATCGCCCGGTCGTTTAGTATATAGCAGTTATCGCCGGTCGTTTAGTATATAGCAGTTATCGCCCGTTTTAGTATATAGCAGTTATCGCCCGGTCGTTTAGTATATAGCAGTTATCGCCCGGTCGTTTAGTATATAGCAGTTATCGCCCGGTCGTTTAGTATCGCCCAGTTGTTTAGTATTGCAGTTATCGCAGTTACGGTCGTTTAGTATATAGCAGTTATCGCCCGGTCGTTTAGTATATAGCAGTTATTGCCCGGTCGTTTAGTATATAGCAGTTATCGCACGGTCGTTTAGTATATAGCAGTTATTGCCCGGTCGTTTAGTATATAGCAGTTATCGCACGGTCGTTAAGTATATAGCAGTTATCGCCCGGTCGTTTAGTATATTGCAGTTATCGCCCGGTCGTTTAGTATATAGCAGTTATCGCCCGGTCGTTTAGTATATAGCAGTTATCGCCCGGTCGTTTAGTATATAGCAGTAATCGCCCGGTCGTTTAGTATATAGCAGTTATTGCCCGGTCGTTTAGTATATAGCAGTTATTGCCCGGTCGTTTAGTATATAGCAGTTATCGCACGGTCGTTTAGTATATAGCAGTTATCGCACGTTAATAGGCATCAGTGGTATGGGAGCAGTGACGACTGGTTCCCGATTTTGATCATCTGTTAGCGTAAAGTACACACAAGTTAATTATGAAATGGTTTGAATTTAAAAATTCATGTAATATCAGCTTTGATGAAAAATGGAACCTTTGAAATGCTTCACGTGCTCAACTTTTCGAAAAGGCTGTGATCACGGATGCGTTCATGGTTGACATTTTGAATGACTTCTAGTGACACTTAATTTAATACCATTTAAAAACATATTTCATTTACGTCACAGAGAGTCAGATCCATGCCTTGGCGTTTATTTGCCACGGGTGAGTGAGTGAGTTTATCGCCACTTTGTTATAGTACAGGGGAAGCCTGGCAGTGATGTGAGTCCGACGTATTTGAACCGTCTGACCAACATAAATCAGACTGCCCTACTCACCGCCCTATTACAAAACAACCGTAGCTACGACTGCCGTACGTTTGTGTTAATCAATAGGAATTACGATCACCTAACCTGCGATACGTTTCTGGCACTTCTGAAAACGTGGGCTAAGCGATCCGCAATTTTGAAGAATTCCACAAGCATGTGGACTGTGCTGACAGACGATGGCTGAAAACAGTCGGCTAGCGGGCGTAGCGTTTGCTAACGTCCGATTCACAAGGTTCGAACCTCAGGGGGCTTACTCTCCTGAAACACGCTCATATGCATAATGAGTGAGTGAGTTTAGTTTCGATATGCCTTTTTGGTGAAGATACTAAGGAACTCAGGAACACCAAAACATATTATGGAATGTCCTTATATTACTTTCATTTGAAACTGCCCTCTGACGTTCATTTTCTTTAGTCAGAAATCAAACGTGCTGTTCTGAATTCTGTCTTATTGAAATGATGAAATAAGCGACCATACAACGAATATTTTTCTGATAGATCTTACCAAGTTCACAGCAGGTGAGGTTCAGGACAAAGCTGTTGGACACTGTCAGGAGCTGTGGCCTCTTGTAGAACACCACGCAGATTGTACCGTTACAGAGGAGGGACATTAGAAACACCAACGTGAAGTAGGTCACCGCTGCACCGAGCCCCGCTGTGCTGATGACGTCGTCGACATGGAGCTCCCCGTCACATGTGTTACTGACGTTACATGGCGACTCCGTCATGTTGTCACCACTGTAACCCTGAAAGCGAATAGAATCGTGTTGAATTTGTACCTAGACTGGCTAAGTAGGCGGATACTGTCCCTACGCTTGGTGTCAAGAAAGTCTAGTGATAAACCGTTTTCGTTTCACGCGTAAGACCATTGTTTGATTCGTCACACGGGAAACAGCATGCGTGACGCCCCTTTGCTAATATCACTCCACTCACCCACTCAACTACTCACTCACTGACTCACTCACCCACCAACCCACCCATTCACTCACTCACTAACGGCACCCAGGTTGACCCACGCCTTCGTATCTTTATTGCGCAGATCGATGCCCATAATGTCAACTACCGGATTGTCTGGTCAGACCCGACTTGAACAAACAAACAAGTAAAACAAACATTGTCAAGAAACAGCCATGCTTTATAATTTATATTTGCACAGCAAATACTAAGATGTATCTCTTCAACATCCATACTCTGTGACAATACAACTGTGCTTATTTAAAGTGCTGAGAATATTAAATCTGATGTCACTATGGAAACGATCAGCGATGTACCACAGGCTTCTAGAGTAAGCCAAGGACAGTACTTGCCACACGCTGCTGTTTGAGTCAGAGTATTAACATTGTTTTAGATGTGTAGGCGGCCCAACTGACCTTATATTCCTGGATGTGCAATTAATAACGGTTGCTCAAAATACAAAGGTGTTTTAAGCTTACGAACTTAATTTACAGGTATTTATCACTTCAAAGATCATTAGATAAAAAACATAATCCCTGGCTCTCGCACGTTAAAAATATATTAGACAATACTGGACTCTCGTATGTTTTTGATAATCCCTCAATTTGTACTACCCAGTGGCTGGTCTCAAAAGTTGAACATATTCTTAAAGATCAATTTATCCAAAACTGGCACAATGACATTATTTCTAGTCCTAAGGGTATACACTATCAGCACCTAAAGCCATTTCCCAATTTTGATGTATATCTCCTCCTTCCAAAACGCATTTCTTTGCCATTATTGAGATTTAGAACATGTAACCATAGTTTACCTATTGAGACAGGCCGCTGGAAAAATATTCCAAGGGACGAGAGAACGTGTCAACTATGTACTTCTAAAGCATCGCAGATGAATACCACTATATTTTTCATTGCAAAGCATTAGATACTTTGAGGAAAGAATATTTACCCTCCCACTTGACCTCTTTTCCCAATGAAACAAAGTTCACGAAAATATTATCTGTAAAAACATCTCGAGACATAGTAAATCTATCAAAATATATCCTACATCTATCATCTCTTGTCAGAAAAAAATGTTGTTAACTGCCATCTTGAATTTGATTTGTATTTGTATATATGTTTACAATATATGCTCTTGTACCACCAAGGTGGTTTATGAGAATAAAGAAATTGAAAAAAAATTGAAATTGGTATGGGAGCAGTGACGACTGGTTCCCGTTTTTGATCATCTGTTTGCGTAAAGTACACACAAGTTAATTATGAAATGGTTTGAATTTAAAAATTCATGTAATATCAGCTTTGATGAAAAATGGAACCTTTGAAATGCTTCACGTGCTCAACTTTTCGAAAAGGCTGTGTTCACGGATGCGTTCATGGTTGACATTTTGAGTGACTTCTAGTGACACTTAATTTAATACCATTTAAAAACATATTTCATTTACGTCACAGAGAGTCAGATCCATGCCTTGGCGTTTATTTGCCACGGGTGAGTGAGTGAGTTTATCGCCACTTTGTTATAGTACAGGGAGGAAGCCTGGCAGTGATGTGAGTCCGACGTATTTGAACCGTCTGACCAACATAAATCAGACTGCCCTACTCACCGCCCTATTACAAAACAACCGTAGCTACGACTGCCGTACGTTTGTGTTAATCAATAGGAATTACGATCACCTAACCTGCGATACGTTTCTGGCACTTCTGAAAACGTGGGCTAAGCGATCCGCAATTTTGAAGAATTCCACAAGCATGTGGACTGTGCTGACAGACGATGGCTGAAAACAGTCGGCTAGCGGGCGTAGCGTTTGCTAACGTCCGATTCACAAGGTTCGAACCTCAGGGGGCTTACTCTCCTGAAACACGCTCATATGCATAATGAGTGAGTGAGTTTAGTTTCGATATGTCTTTTGGGTGAAGATACTAAGGAACTCAGGAACACCAAAACATATTATGTTCTGAATTCTGTCTTATTGAAATGATGAAATAAGCGACCATACAACGAATATTTTTCTGATAGATCTTACCAAGTTCACAGCAGGTGAGGTTCAGGACAAAGCTGTTGGACACTGTCAGGAGCTGTGGCCTCTTGTAGAACACCACGCAGATTGTACCGTTACAGAGGAGGGACATTAGAAACACCAACGTGAAGTAGGTCACCGCTGCACCGAGCCCCGCTGTGCTGATGACGTCGTCGACATGGAGCTCCCCGTCACATGTGTTACTCACGTTACATGGCGACTCCGTCATGCTGTCACCACTGTAACCCTGAAAGCGAATAGAATCGTGTTGAATTTGTACTTAGACTGGCTAAGTAGGCGGATACTGTCCCTACGCTTGGTGTCAAGAAAGTCTAGTGATAAACCGTTTTCGTTTCACGCGTAAGACCATTGTTTGATTCGTCACACGGGAACAGCATGCGTGACGCCCCCTTGCTAATATCACTCACTCACCCACTCAACTACTCACTCACTGACTCACTCACCCACCAACCCACCCACTCACTCACTCACTAACGGCACCCTGGTTGACCCACGCCTTCGTATCTTTATTGCGCAGATCGATGCCCATAATGTCAACCACCGGATTGTCTGGTCCAGACCCGACTTGAACAAACAAACAAGCAAACAAACATTGTCAAGAAACAGCCATGCTTTATAATTTATATTTGCACAGCAAATACTAAGATGTATCTCTTCAACATCCATACTCTGTGACAATACAACTGTGCTTATTTAAAGTGCTGAGAATATTAAATCTGATGTCACTATGGAAACGATCAGCGATGTACCACAGGCTTCTAGAGTAAGCCAAGGACAGTACTTGCCACACGCTGCTGTTGGAGTATTAACATTGTTTTAGATGTGTAGGCGGCCCAACTGACCCTATATTCCTGGATGTGCAATTAATAACGGTTGCTCAAAATACAGAATATAGAAAACAGTGGAACATAATCTCTTACCGCTGGTGTTTCCTACCGGAATTAACAACAGGCGTGTTATGAAACGTTGTCTATTATGGCACACTGACACATTGCCTGTTATAGCACATTGTCGGTTTTGACATATTGCCTGTTATGACACATTGTCTATTTTGATACATTGTATGTTATGACACATTGTCTATTTTCACACGCTTTCCGTTATGATACATTGTTATGAAACGTGTTATGGCACGCTGTCTGTTATGGCACGTTGTCTATTATGACTCATTAACATATTGTCTGTCATTACACGTTGTCTATTATGACTCATTAACATATTGTCTGTCATGACACGTTGTCTATTATGACTCATTAACATATTGTCTGTCATGACACGTTGTCTATTATGACTCATTAACATATTGTTTGTCATGACACATTGTCTATTATGGCACGCTGACACACTGCCTGTTATGACACATTGTCTGTTATGACACATTGTCTGTTATGACACATTGTATGTTTTGATACATTGTCTGTTATGACACATTGTCTGTTTTGATACATTGTCTATTAAGACACATTGTCTGTTTTGATACGTTGTCTGTTATGATACATTGTCTGTTTTGATATACTGTCTGTTGTGGTACATTGTCTGTTTTGATACACTGTCTGCTGTGGTACATTGTCTGTTATGGCACATTGTTTTGATACATTGTCTGTTATGGCACATTGTCTGTTTTGACACATAGTCTGTTTTGACACATAGTCTGTTGTGATACATTGTCTGTTATGGCACATTGTTTTGATACATTGTCTGTTTTGACACATAGTCTGTTTTGACACATAGTCTGTTGTGATACATTGTCTGTTATGGCACGTTTTCTGTTATGGCACATCGTCTGTTATGGCACATTGTCTGTTTTGACACATTGTCTGTTTTGATACATTGTCTGTTTTGATACATTGTCTGTTATGGCACGTTTTCTGTTATGGTACATTGTCTGTTATGGCACATTGTCTGTTATGGCACATTGTTTGTTTTGATACATTGTCTGTTATGACACATTGTCTGTTTTGATAGTCGCGAATGCCCATGACAGGCGCTGTCTGAACAGCTGTGAACGAAATGTTTATTCCGATAGCTTGCTTATAAAGCATGTAGCGCAAACAAGGTTTATCATGTTATTGAAAAGGGTTTTAAAGCCGTATAAGGTAATTGCAATAAGCACACAAATATAAAGCATATCAGTCTGGAAAAAATGGTTCCACTCACTAAACAGTTTGGGCACACGTGTGAAGCAATATTGTCCTCAATAATGTTTACACTCACTAAACATGAGAAGAAATATTTTCCCTAAAATGTTTAAACTCACTAAACATGTTATACCCACATATGAAGTATTGCATTACTTAATAACGTTTTACAAACACAATATGACGTCAGAGCAAGAGAACAACTATTGTTTAGCAGATTCTATTCACCCTGGCACTGCGTTCATACGCAAAGTGAGTGAGTGAGTCTAGCTTTACGCCGCTAAAGAACCTGGCATACTTCGATGATACTTTTGCACATATCTAATGAAACCATGGGCCAAGAGGAACATGACCAAGGAGGCATTGATATACACCTACCGTATATACAATAGAGGAAGACGTGTGGTCGAGAATGCTTTCGGTATCCTGGCTTACAGATGGAGGTGTCTGAAGACTGTTACATCAAGCCCCCGAAATAGTCCAGATGACTGGACCATAAGTGCTGTATATATAGTAGTTCAAAACCACCTGAGGTCCAGGTACCAAGACATCATGACTGACTGACTGAGTTTGGTTTTACGCCGCTTTTAGCAATATTCCAGCAACATCACGGCGGGAGAGACCAGAAATGGGCGTCACACATTGTACCCAAGTGGGGATTCGAACCCGGGTCTTCGGCGTGATGAGCCAACGCTTTAACCACTAGGCTACCCCACCGCCCCAGACATCATGAACACAGAGGGTGACCATGAGTGCTGTATAGTAGATCACGACCTCCTGAGGTGCAGGAACTCAGACATCATGAACACAGAGGGTGACCATGAGTGCTGTATAGCAGATCACGACCTCCTGAGGTCCAGGTACCCAGACATCATGAACACAGAGGGTGACCATGAGTGCTGTATAGTAGATCACGACCTCCTGAGGTGCAGGTACCCAGACATCATGAACACAGAGGGTGACCATGAGTGCTGTATAGTAGATCACGACCACAGAGGGGTGACATCCATGAGTGCTGCATAGTGAGATCACGACCACCTGAGGTGCAGGTACCCAGACATCATGAACACAGAGGGTGACCATGAGTGCTGTATAGTAGATCACGACCACCTGAGGTGCAGGTACCCAGACATCATGAACACAGAGGGTGACCATGAGTGCTGTATAGTAGATCACGACCTCCTGAGGTCAGGTACCCAGACATCATGAACACAGAGGGTGACCATGAGTGCTGTATAGTAGATCACGACAGCCTGAGGTGAAGGTACCCAGACATCATGAACACAGAGAGGGTGACCATGAGTGCTGTATAGTAGATCACGACCACCTGAGGTGCAGGTACCCAGACATCATGAACACAGAGGGTGACCATGAGTGCTGTATAGTAGATCACGACCACCTGAGGTGCAGGTACCCAGACATCATGAACACAGAGGGTGACCATGAGTGCTGTATAGTAGATCACGACCACCTGAGGTCAACAGGTACCCAGACATCATGAACACAGAGGGTGACCATGAGTGCTGTATAGTAGATCACGACCTCCTGAGGTGCAGGTACCCAGACATCATGAACACAGAGGGTGACCATGAGTGCTGTATAGTAGATCACGACCACCTGAGGTGCAGGTACCCAGACATCATGAACACAGAGGGTGACCATGAGTGCTGTATAGTAGATCACGACCTCCTGAGGTGCAGGTACCCAGACATCATGAACACAGAGGGTGACCATGAGTGCTGTATAGATAGATCCGACCTCCTGAGGTGCACGTACCCAGACATCATGAACACAGAGGGTGACCATGAGTGCTGTATAGTAGATCACGACCACCTGAGGTGCAGGTACCCAGACATCATGAACACAGAGGGTGACCATGAGTGCTGTATAGTAGATCACGACCTCCTGAGGTGCAGGTACCCAGACATCATGAACACAGAGGGTGACCATGAGTGCTGTATAGTAGATCACGACCTCCTGAGGTGCAGGTACCCAGACATCATGAACACAGAGGGTGACCATGAGTGCTGTATAGTAGATCACGACCACCTGAGGTGCAGGTACCCAGACATCATGAACACAGAGGGTGACCATGAGTGCTGTATAGTAGATCACGACCTCCTGAGGTCAGGTACCCAGACATCATGAACACAGAGGGTGACCATGAGTGCTGTATAGTAGATCACGACCTCCTGAGGTGCAGGTACCCAGACATCATGAACACAGAGGGTGACCATGAGTGCTGTATAGTAGATCACGACCACCTGAGGTCAACGTACCCAGACATCATGAACACAGAGGGTGACCATGAGTGCTGTATAGTAGATCACGACCTCCTGAGGTGCAGGTACCCAGACATCATGAACACAGAGGGTGACCATGAGTGCTGTATAGTAGATCACGACCAGCCTGAGGTGCAGGGACCCAGACATCATGAACACAGAGGGTGACCATGAGTGCTGTATAGTAGATCACGACCACCTGAGGGTCAACGTACCCAGACATCATGAACACAGAGGGTGACCATGAGTGCTGTATAGTAGATCACGACCTCCTGAGGTGCAGGTACCCAGACATCATGAACACAGAGGGTGACCATGAGTGCTGTATAGTAGATCACGACCACCTGAGGTGCAGGTACCCAGACATCATGAACACAGAGGGTGACCATGAGTGCTGTATAGTAGATCACGACCACCTGAGGTCAACGTACCCAGACATCATGAACACAGAGGGTGACCATGAGTGCTGTATAGTAGATCACGACAGCCTGAGGCGCAGGTACCCAGACATCATGAACACAGAGGGTGACCATGAGTGCTGTATAGTAGATCACGACCTCCTGAGGTGCAGGTACCCAGACATCATGAACACAGAGGGTGACCATGAGTGTGCTGTATAGTAGATCACGACCTCCTGAGGTCAACGTACCCAGACATCATGAACACAGAGGGTGACCATGAGTGCTGTATAGTAGATCACGACCTCCTGAGGTCCAGGTACCCAGACATCATGAACACAGAGGGTGACCATGAGTGCTGTATAGTAGATCACGACCTCCTGAGGTGCAGGTACCCAGACATCATGAACACAGAGGGTGACCATGAGTGCTGTATAGTAGATCACGACCACCTGAGGTGCAGGTACCCAGACATCATGAACACAGAGGGTGACCATGAGTGCTGTATAGTAGATCACGACCACCTGAGGTGCAGGTACCCAGACATCATGAACACAGAGGGTGACCATGAGTGCTGTATAGTAGATCACGACCTCCTGAGGTCAACGTACCCAGACATCATGAACACAGAGGGTGACCATGAGTGCTGTATAGTAGATCACGACCTCCTGAGGTGCAGGTACCCCAGACATCATGAACACAGAGGGTGACCATGAGTGCTGTATAGTAGATCACGACCACCTGAGGAGGTGCAGGTACCCAGACATCATGAACACAGAGGGTGACCATGAGTGCTGTATAGTAGATCACGACCTCCTGAGGTCAACGTACCCAGACATCATGAACACAGAGGGTGACCATGAGTGCTGTATAGTAGATCACGACCTCCTGAGGTGCAGGTACCCAGACATCATGAACACAGAGGGTGACCATGAGTGCTGTATAGTAGATCACGACAGCCTGAGGTGCAGGTACCCAGACATCATGAACACAGAGGGTGACCATGAGTGCTGTATAGTAGATCACGACCTCCTGAGGTCCAGGTACCCAGACATCATGAACACAGAGGGTGACCATGAGTGCTGTATAGTAGATCACGACCACCTGAGGTCAACGTACCCAGACATCATGAACACAGAGGGTGACCATGAGTGCTGTATAGTAGATCACGACCTCCTGAGGTGCAGGTACCCAGACATCATGAACACAGAGGGTGACCATGAGTGCTGTATAGTAGATCACGACCTCCTGAGGTGCAGGTACCCAGACATCATGAACACAGAGGGTGACCATGAGTGCTGTATAGTAGATCACGACCACCTGAGGTGCAGGTACCCAGACATCATGAACACAGAGGGTGACCATGAGTGCTGTATAGTAGATCACGACCTCCTGAGGTCAACGTACCCAGACATCATGAACACAGAGGGTGACCATGAGTGCTGTATAGTAGATCACGACCTCCTGAGGTCAACGTACCCAGACATCATGAACACAGAGGGTGACCATGAGTGCTGTATAGTAGATCACGACCTCCTGAGGTGCAGGTACCCAGACATCATGAACACAGAGGGTGACCATGAGTGCTGTATAGTAGATCACGACCACCTGAGGTGCAGGTACCCAGACATCATGAACACAGAGGGTGACCATGAGTGCTGTATAGTAGATCACGACCACCTGAGGTGCAGGTACCCAGACATCATGAACACAGAGGGTGACCATGAGTGCTGTATAGTAGATCACGACCACCTGAGGTCAACGTACCCAGACATCATGAACACAGAGGGTGACCATGAGTGCTGTATAGTAGATCACGACAGCCTGAGGTGCAGGTACCCAGACATCATGAACACAGAGGGTGACCATGAGTGCTGTATAGTAGATCACGACCTCCTGAGGTGCAGGTACCCAGACATCATGAACACAGAGGGTGACCATGAGTGCTGTATAGTAGATCACGACCACCTGAGGTGCAGGTACCCAGACATCATGAACACAGAGGGTGACCATGAGTGCTGTATAGTAGATCACGACAGCCTGAGGTGCAGGTACCCAGACATCATGAACACAGAGGGTGACCATGAGTGCTGTATAGTAGATCACGACCACCTGAGGTCAACGTACCCAGACATCATGAACACAGAGGGTGACCATGAGTGCTGTATAGTAGATCACGACCTCCTGAGGTAAAGGTACCCAGACATCATGAACACAGAGGGTGAGCATGAGTGCTGTATAGTAGATCACGACCTCCTGAGGTGCAGGTACCCAGACATCATGAACACAGAGGGTGACCATGAGTGCTGTATAGTAGATCACGATCACCTGAGGTCAAGGTACCCAGACATCATGAACACAGAGGGTGACCATGAGTGCTGTATAGTAGATCACAACCTCCTGAGGTCAACGTACCCAGACATCATGAACACAGAGGGTGACCATGAGTGCTGTATAGGAGATGACGACCTCCTGAGGTCAACGTACCCAGACATCATGAACACAGAGGGTGACCATGAGTGCTGTATAGTAGATCACAACCTCCCTGAGGTGCATCAGGAACACAGAGGGTGACCATGAGTGCTGTATAGGGTAGATCCGACAGCCTGAGGTGCAGGTACCCAGAGATCACACAGAGGGTGACCATGAGGACAGACAGACAGACAGACAGACAGACAGGTTTTATTCAGTAATGTAGGCACAGTGGCCCATAGTACAGTTGAATTTTCATTTTAACAAATATTGGTCACGTGACACGAAATTATGGTTTTACATGTGATTTAAGGATGGACATCAAATGTTTTATGAAAATGGCAGCTGATTTAATAGTGTCATCGTTATTAGAATTAAGTATTTTATATATCGTTTGTGGGGCATCATTAAAGCATTTTAAGATGACTTTTCGGCCAGCAGAGAATGCCTCACAGTCTAATAATGAGTGACGTTCGTCTTCAGTTTTACCAGAAGAACAATGAGAACATGATAAATCTTCCAATGTATTTTTATCTTTTCTATAACGCTGTATTTTTAAGGCATGTAGAGAGATTCTAAATTTACAAAAATTTCTTAAAAGGGACTTATCATTAAGGACCTAATATATTTTTCAGGTCCGAACATCGATTTACATTGTGAATAATGACTTAGAAAACTCGATGAATTTACTGATGCGTGCCAATTCTGAATATATATATCTTTTATTCGTTGCTTAAAAGTTAACAAAACATTTTTATATCACCAACATCTTGCTTAAAACCAAACATAAGAAAACCCGCTTGAAAATAACACATTTCGGACACCAGAAGCCCCAAGAATACTTTCCACGTTTGTCTAGGGATAATAATAATTGATAGCTTTGATAGGGGTAGCGATAATCAGGCATTCTTATAAGTTTAATCCAGTATCTGATAGCTCTCATTTGACTCTCAATATGCATGCTATAGCGGCCTGTATCGCCAAGTACGGCTTTGTTGGAAGCAAATTTACCTACAGTAAGAAATCTTTTAAAATATGATGCATGCACATTTTCTATAGCTTCGAAATAGTTTACTCCCCAAATTTCAGATCCATATAACAATATTGGTGCTATTTTAGTGTCAAAAAGTAAGCAAGCTGAGTCAAATGAAATAAACTTATTAGCCTTAAACAGTTTAAAAATAGGAAATAGTGCCTTCTTAGCTTGTGCTGCAAGGGTTTTAGATGCCATGGACCAATTTAATCGGCTGGAAAATAGAAGACCCAAATATTTATAATATGAAACAACATTAATACTTTTGCCACGGAATAACCATTTTTCAGAATGTGCCACTATACCCCCATTTCTAAAGACAACTATGTTAGATTTTTCCATATTCAACTCTAGTCCCCATGTGTCACAAAATGCTTGAAGAATATTTATCTGTCTCTGCAGTCCGTTTACCATGAATGAAAACGTAACAATATCATCTGCAAAGAGAAGCAAAAAGTAAATCTTTGATTTGGGGAGTAACAAATATTCCATTATTACACGATTTATACATATCATCTACAAGTTCATTAATAAAGAAGATGAAGAGTACGGGGCTTATTACACAACCTTGTCGCACACCAACGAAAGTGTTAAACGATTCAGTGTTGCCAGAATTAGTTCTAACACAGGCTGCAACAGAGTCATACATGCTTCTTAAAATATTATACATTTTGCCATGGCATCCTTTGGTATGTAACATAAATAGCAATTTCTTACGGTCAACAAAATCAAAGGCTTTCTTAAAGTCGATGAAAGCGCAATAGAATCTCCCTTTTGGTCTGCAGAGGTACTTTGTACATAATGACTGTAATATAAATAAATTATCAGTTGTACTATAATCGGATCTAAAACCAGCTTGAGCCTCGTCAAGTAGCTCGTTTAGATCAACCCAGGCGCGTAAACGCTTTTCTAATATATTAGCAAATAATTTTCCAGAAATGTTTAGAAGAGATATTCCACGATAGTTGCATGGTTCTGATACACTCCCAGACTTGAATAAAGGGACAATCATACCTATATTCCATACCGATGGGAATTTACCACTATCAAGAACTACATTAAATAAATCTTTCAAATATGACACTAAAGAAGTAAAAGTAGATTTGTAAAATGAGGGAGGGATACCGTCATGCCCCGCTGCCTTATTCCATTTCAATTCATTTATAGATTTTATTACCTCATCTTCGGTAATTGGAGTTGACAAAACATCATGCGAGAATGAAAGCTCTTCACACTCATCACAGTTATGCGTTGAGACAAAATCATACACTGATTTATCAAAATCTGAAAGCAGTTTCGTATCTCTACAGGAAAGGAGACCTTTGAAGTAATGATACCATTGGTACGGAGAAATATTATCTGTGAGAACCGTTTTCTGAAGATGGCGTTTTAACGTGCTCCAAAATATCTTACAGTCAGGATTTCTTGCTGCTATTTTAATATCATCTGCAGCTTGGCTAAATAATTATCTTTTTAATTGGCAACATTTTTAAAATTGTGTTTTGCATTCAAATAAGAATCGAGGTTAGAATCGCACTTATGCTTTCTGAAATAGTTTAAAAGTCTGTATTTTTCGGACTTAAGTTTGCCGCATTCTTGATCAAACCAAGGAGGTTGGCGCGATTGACGGTGATAGGGTGAAATGAGTCTGATGGCTCCAGCTCTAACGCCTGATAATTGAAGTAGGGATGTAATTTCAGAAATGGCAGAGTTAACATCAGTATACAGTAGGTGACCATGAGTGCTGTATAGTAGATCACGACCTCCTAAAGTGCAGGTACCCAGACATCATGAACACAGAGGGTGACCATGAGTGCTGTATAGTAGATCACGACCACCTGAGGTGCAGGTACCCAGACATCATGAACACAGAGGGTGACCATGAGGATGAAAATCACAGACTCATCTTAGGTGGATGGAGGCAAGGGGTACAACTGGATGAAAACAATGCTTCTCCTGAGCCTCCAAGCCGTGACCATAAAGCTGCGAGTGAGTGAGTTAGTTTAGTCAAATATTCCAGTTATATGGCGGCGGTCTGTAAATAATCGAGTCAGGACCAGACAATTCAGTGATCAAACAGCATGAGCATCGATCTACGCAATAGGGATACGTTGACATGTGTCAACCAAGTCAGCGAGCCTGACCACCCGATCCCGTCAGTCTTACGACAAGCATGGAAAACTGAAGACCAATCACGCAAAGACCAAAATAGATGTGAAAATTAGTTGAATGAACCACGGACCATGAGCAATGACGACAGGCTGGACTGGGTGTCCCCGCCACAATTGCACAATTTGCTTAAAAGATAAATATTTAATGCCTGACTGCGCAGTACTCCCGCCATGCCACTGACGGAGCTAACCAAACCAGACAATCAGGTGACTGATGCACCATATGTACAGTGACACAGTAGAGCTTTTACTGATTTGTTGAATATAACGACAGGTTGAGTCTCACTGCATCTGCTGGGGACAAGTGCAGGAATTCTGAGGCAAAACATTCAATTGTTGAAATGATCAAAACCTAGTTATATTTTTTAACACTGTGAGTGGGGACCTACCTTCATGATAAATTGGCAAAGTTTTGTAATTTCTGAAAGTATGCATTTCACTTGTGCCAAGGAGGGCTCTTGTAATAAAATATCACATGCTGTGATGTATCTTCTTTAATACTCAGGGCGGTGGGGTAGCCTGGTGGTTAAAGCGTTCGCTCGTCACGCCGAAGACCCGGGTTCGATTCCCAACATGGGTACAATGTGTAAAGCCCATTTCTGGTGTCCCCCGCCGTGATGTTGCTGGAATATTGTTAACAGCGGCGTAAAACCAAACTCACTCATTCATTAATACTCAGCGTTTAGTACGAGTGTTCCTGGTATTCTACACATCAGATACGTGTCTTGGTACACGACTCGGTATCCTTATCAGCAGTTGAGCAGTATAGATGAGGTAAATGAAGATAATGCCTCACAGACACTAGCGAACTAGCGATTTCTGTTACATTAATTAATGATAAATAAATCCATTGTTCTGGCCAAGGTGTAATTGGAAAGTAGAGTTAACTGGTATTAATTGTCACGTTATGTTCCATCATCACTTGGACGCGGATGGCGATATTACGTTTGGAAAACATCATTATTTTTTTTTACATATCACTGTTACAAGAGTCTATTATTACAAGACAAATCTTATGGATAACAACTTCTTGGTTTATTTTTTATTTTGTTGATACCCTATCATTGTATTCTGCTCTTTGATCTCACTGCATTGTTTGTACGTACTTAATTATACTTCCCTTTTCCCTTGTATAACCCGCCGTGATGTTGCTGGAATATTGCTCAAAGCGGCGTAAAACCAAACTCAGTCAGTTAGTCAGCCTTGTATATACTCAATTTACATATCTGGCTTCCTGTACATCTATATATATACTGTACTGTTCACTATCACCATTATTCACCTGAAGAAGGGGCAAGAACTAGCCCAGAAACGTTGTGGAAAAATAAACCAAGAAGTTGTTCTCCATAAGATTTGTCTTGTATTACTACACCAACTTCTAAATGCCTTTGAAGAATTTTTACAAGAGTCTAGTTTTGTAACATTGTTGTGTCTGTCAGCCAGGAGACACTGAGGACGGGACATTGGGCATTTGAATCACGATCATGTCTTGTAAACATGATATATATACAATACATACCGATGTGCATTTAGCGTAAGGAGATAATGACATTCACTGTGTAGGTAATATTGACATTCAGGGTATAGGATATATTGACATTCATCGGAGGACATATTGACATTCATCGTACAGGATACATTGATATTCATCGGAGGACATATTGGCATTCATCGTACAGGATACATTGACATTCATCGGAGGACATATTGGCATTCATCGTATAGGATATATGGACATTCATCGGAGGACATATTGACATTCGGCGAGTGGGAAACGTTGACAATCAGCGTAAATGATATATTGACATTTATCGTATAGGACATATTGACATTCATCGTATAGGACATATTGACATTCATCGTATAGGACATATTGACATTCATCGTATAGGACATATTGACATTCATCGTATAGGACATATTGACATTTATCGTATAGGACATATTGACATTCATCGTATAGGACATATTGACATTCATCGTATAGGAAATATTGACATTCCTCGTAAAGGACATATTGACATTTATCGTACAGGAGATATTGACATTCCTCGTATAGGCGATATAGACATTTATCGTATAGGACATATTGACATTCCTTGTATAGGAGATATGGACATTTATCGTATAAGACATATTGTCATTCCTGGTATAAGAGATATGGACATTCATCGTATAGGACATATTGACATTCCTCGTAAAGGACATATTGACATTCCTTGTAAAGGACATATTGTCATTCCTTGTGTAGGACATATTGACATTTCTTGTATAGGAGATATTGACATTCCTCTTAAAGGACATATTGACATTCCTTGTATAGGACATATTGACATTCCTTGTATAGGACATATTGATATTCCTTGTATAGGAGATATGGACATTTATCGTATAGGACATATTGACGTTCCTCGTATAGGAGATATGGACATTTATTGTACAGGAGATATTGACATTCGTCGGACATATTGACATTCAGCGTATTTAATACATTGACATTCATCGGAGGACATATTGACATTCCTCGTATAGGCGATATAGACATTTATCGTATAGGACATATTGACATTCCTCGTATAGGATATATGGACATTCGTCATAGGACATATTGACATTCGGCGAGTGGGAAACATTGACAATCAGCGTAAATGATATATTGACATTCATCGTATAGGACATATTGACATTCATCATATAGGACATATTGACATTCATCGTGTAGGAGATATGGACATTTATCGTATAGGACATATTGACATTCCTCGTGTAGGACATATTGACATTCATCGTATAGGAAATATTGACATTCCTCGTGTAGGAGATATGGACATTTATCGTATAGGACATATTGACATTCCTCCTATAGGAGATATGGACATTTATCGTATAATACATATTGACATTCCTCGTATAGGAGATAGATATCGTATAGGACATTTGACATCGATATAATACATACATATTGACATTCCTCGTATAGGAGATATGGACATTTATCGTATAATACATATTGACATTCCTCGTATAGGAGATATGGACATTTATCGTATAATACATATTGACATTCCTCGTATAGGAGATATGGACATTTATCGTATAGGAGATATATCGTATAATACATATTGACATTCCTCGTATAGGAGATATGGACATTTATCGTATAATACATATTGACATTCCTCGTATAGGAGATATGGACATTTATCGTATAATACATATTGACATTCCTCGTATAGGAGATATGGACATTTATCGTATAATACATATTGACATTCCTCGTATAGGAGATATGGACATTTATCGTATAGGACATATTGACATTCCTCGTATAGGAGATATGGACATTTATCGTATAATACATATTGACATTCCTCGTATAGGAGATATGGACATTTATCGTATAATACATATTGACATTCCTCGTATAGGAGATATGGACATTTATCGTATAATACATATTGACATTCATCCTATGAATGGAAATGTTAAAACTATGAATTTCAACTAGTTTAAGTAATTTTGATAAGTTTACTATACGTACCCACATGTAAGTAACCACACATTAATCAACTGTACATAGACCTCTCCAACACAGTGTACATAGAGAAGACATTCTACTATATATGGCAACTTAGGAACCTGTTAGTTACAACTTACCTCATTGAAGTCAGCTCTGAACTCTACATTCTACTAACTGCGCTGCGGTGAGTCTTTTGACGAAGCGTGTTCAGGAACTTCCGGTAGCCTAGCAACACAGTAGAATTTTAGGTGATTGGAAGTCGGCTCTTCTTACATCGACATTATCGATCCATATGGAAGTTGTGTTGGTCACAACATCCAGTCTATACATTCAGGTCTTTTTATTAATCTCTTATATAATTGTCTGTCAGAAAGCTGACGTTTTACCACCTTTTGGAGGGGAACTGATCTATGGCTTCAGCCAGCTGTCTAGCACAGTCACCATGGCTTCGATAGGTGTCGCGAGAGGATTTACCGGCGGACGTCACTGACAGTGACACACATCTCTCTGTCTGTCTCTCTGTCTGTCTGTCTGTCTGTCTGTCCGCGACTGGCCCACAGTCTTCCTCTTAGACAATGTTTACACGTATATATACGTATACCTGTTAATTGATTTCTTCAACCTAAACAAGCAGATAATAAGACCGGGCGATGCCCATCAGATGCCGTTATTTGGAAATACCTGTGATAGTTTTAGTGTGATTTTATACAGTATCCCAACGGGGGCAGCTTTTCGGATTTCGTGGATGTATGATGTGATTTGTACCTTAATATTTAATCACAGGTCAGGTTAATCATTGACCTATGATATTAAAACACACATTTGATATGTTTGAATCCGAAAACCTATTTTACATTGCCATAATAAACAAATCCACTCTGGTAGATGTTAATACAATTATTAACTTTAGTACACCGCAAGTAGACGTACATCTTGCTACAGCAACGAACCTTCGGTTGTTTTAAACAAGTACTAATGATTGTATACAATACAACGATTAGTACTCCCTTGTAATCCATATTTGGTTGTATAAACCAACACCTGTTTATTTGTCATTATTTAGGTCACGCTCAGTTAATGAATTTATACCAGATATCATTACAGGTAATATCCGTTAGATTACCTGACAAAGGTTCACATTTGGCATTTCTCGCGTCTGGGCTTATGCATTACATGTTTTATAATCTGCACGTGGAGGCAAGCGTAATTATCAGTTTTAGTTTTAAATAAACACCAAACATAAACAAAAGGTTGAGCGATAATACGTTGATTAATTAGGCTGAATCTAACAAAAGTACTTGAATCTGTACTCCACTGAACAAGTGTAATCACAAATATACGTCATGTTACATATTACCACTTTCTAACAGGCATTGTGTATTGATCACGCTGATAGTTGTAAATGGCTGATCAATGTGACGTCATGTGAAAAACCTGAAAGTTACGTTGCAAGTTGAGAAACCATCACGAGTTATGATATACCGAAACGTTGTATATATTTTCAAATATTAGATTGTTAATGGAACACGTTTCTTTGTCAGCAGCAGATGTACGGAATATTGTTATTTTATGTGAATAGTGATGGAAATATTGTTAAAACAAGATAACTACCTCATAAAACGTTTGGCGGATGTAATTTTGACATTCGCATTTTGTTTTCATTCATTGTTTTCATTTATTTGTTGTACAGAATCATTCCGCTTTATTTAAGTTCTTGGATGCGAGCATCCACTTAGTCTCTGCTTTTCACAAGTCTTTTCGTTGTAGGCGTGTGTGAGTAAAATATAATTCGCCTAGGCAATTTATATATATCTAAATATTACAGATATTTTATAAATTTTATGAAATTCCAAAGTGCATAAAACCGTAATAATAGATTAACTTTGCGGGATAATTAATATAAAGAGGTGCATTGACTTTGTTTTCCTTCATTCCGAGCATTTTTTAGACACTTTGAGATGAAATTACACTACAAAATATTTTGACTTGTTATCATAATATACTTGATGGAAATATTTTGCATCCAGTTTGTCGTGAATGAGTTTAGTTTTACGCCGCTTTTAGCAATACTCCAGCAATATCACGGCTGGGACACCACTAATGGGCTTCACACATTGTACCCATGTAGGGAATTGAACCCGGGCCTTCGGCGTGACGAGCGAACGCTTTAACCACTAGGCTACCCCACTGCCCTTCCCGTTTGTAACATAACATAACTATTAGGCTGTCGCAAAGATAACTACATATCTTGATTACTTCCAAGACGAGACTGTGTTTCATTTTTGTTCATCAACATGAGGACACGTCCAATTGCGCAAATGACGCAGCAGAAGTCGCCAACCAGTCAATTTTGGAATATCATCCGGGTACCCACGAGAAAAAATAATAATAAATCAGCATCCATCCCCGGAGAATTTCCCCAGATCAGTGCCCCTTTAAGTAACATAGTGCCCCTTTAAGTAACATAGTGCCCCTTTAAGTAACATAGTGAGGAAGTGGTCAGTCAACGATCTTAACTTGAACATCATTCAGGATCTTTACATGCTCCTGCAGTAACATAAATTTTGTTCTGATTAAAAGAGCTGTTTGTTTTATGAAACTTTCATGCCACTCTTATAAACTGGCCACACCTAGATGCGATCGATAGTCATATATGCGGATCACTGCCACAGAGGTAAAATTGCGAGCTACAGAAATAGCCGTAAGTGAATATTGGATGAGCCTGTATTAACTGGTACTTAGGCTTTGCGTAAGAAATCAGGAATATTACTTCTTTGTGCCACGCCCTTGGCTTGGG
Organism: Haliotis rubra; assembly: GCF_003918875.1. Taxonomy (NCBI): domain Eukaryota; kingdom Metazoa; phylum Mollusca; class Gastropoda; order Lepetellida; family Haliotidae; genus Haliotis; species Haliotis rubra. The sequence goes on from NW_025765270.1 coordinate 746,645, forward strand.
CTAGATGACTTCTGGTTTGTGGATAATGTGGCCTGGACTGACTAAATGACGAACCAATCACCACCTCTACCACCACCCATCACCAGTTGTACCCCACCTATCATATTCCCCACCCTACCCCACGGAATTCACTCCCAGGCCACCCTTCCACAACTCCTATCCATCACTACCCACCCCCCCCCTATCAACAACCCCACTTCTACCCTCACGAACCACCCTTCCACAACCCATATGGGTAGCGTTGTTGCCACATTAATGCGGGTGACATTAGTGTATATGATGAGGTGATATACGCTAATGTTGATCGACTTCGGATCTCCAGGGTGATATATAATTCATATCGGTATAGGCCCTTATTTACCATCACTATGAGTGTCCGGGTATATTGAACTGATACGATGTCAAAGAGTACGTACCAAGTTGCATTCTATGTTCATGCATAAAATATATTATTTCAGATTAACACGTGTAAATAACATACTTGCAAAGTCCCTTTTGTTACATTTGTTGGACTAAATATATACATGTAATGTATGTAACAGCTATTACATTGTTTTCTTTCCGATATGCACCTGTATCTCAAGGGATACCTCCATTAAAAGAAACCACCCCTGAAAGCATAGACCATCAGAGACATTCGTCTTACAGTGGTGTGAAATCGACATTTTTCTAAATGGTTGTCGGCAGATAACAAATTGATATTTCTTCACTTGACATCCAGGCGTGATTTTGTTTCGTGACTGTGGAGAATGAAACTAAAAATGGGTTCAATTAGCTTCTGAAATGATGTTCAAATAACCACGTTCGTCTCTCTGAATTACCTTTCTTTTTTATGTCAACGTCATCTTTAATAATGGTAAGCTACTTGTAACTGGACCTGTTGACTTAGATATAAATTGACTGTCATATTGTACGATATTTAAGGTATCCAGCTGTGCAAGATCTAGAGCAATATGATGTAATATCTTACATGGGTTTCCACTTAACACCAACCTACAAACTGTTGCTTTCCGCATGACTCTGAACATAGGGTTTACACTATTTACACTGATAATGGTGAGGATTACAATGAAACGTTTTCTCTCCATGAACTACGTACTGCCCTGGGGCAGGCTTACGACACTACAGCAGGAGCTGATGATATTCATTATCAGCTTCTGAAACACCATCCTGATTCAAACATTACAGTGGACTTTTTTTGCCGATAACTTTTTTTCCTACAAACGTGCCAACAATGCGGACTTCGTGATGCGAACACCTGTGAGAAAATAACACAAGTGATCCCCCTAGACTGTCTCACAGTTCCTGAACCACATTATTTTCCCTACAGCCTAGTAAATCGCCTTTAAATCGCTAAAACTGAATTAAAAAACGAAGAGCTTCCAAAGAGGAAGTCTCGACACCGTGTTGATATTTTCTAGCGAGGACAAATGTTACATTCCCTCTTTAAAGTATTTCTGTTTTGTTATTTGTGTGCACACTTGTTTAGGTTACTTTCCATTCGTATGAAATGATTGACAGCAATTATTTCGACATATTTAATACTTTTTCTATGCGAGACGATTCACGGTTGCTCGGAAATTTGAATGAAGCGCGGGTTGTAATGCACACGCGCAGTAGAGATCAAAGTTCACTGATATAAAAATGTTGCAATTTCATAGTCTTTCGTTGCCGTTTTTTCAGTTTCAGTAGTGAGGTAATATGTTTATGTTGGTATTTCCACGATTAATGTGGGCTTTACTGCGTTTTTCTGCACAGTGGGAAAGGTTTCTTTGGTAGAACCCTCTTCTGATTCAGAGAATATTATGGAATTTTCGTGACTTTTTCTGGGATGTTCCTATTGTTGTACATTGTACCTGTAGAGTCAGCCAGGGACAGAGGTGGGATATATTTAGACTTCTAGACTCAGAATATAATAGCATGATCTGGAAAGGGCTAAATGGACCTTATTCCTTGTGATATGACGATGTGATATAACCTCGTGAGATGACACTGTGGCAGCAAACTTTGCCATGGGGTCTGTGACGTGACACTATGATATGACGCTGTGATATGACACTGAGATATGTTTGTGTGCCGTGACACCGTGACACTGCTGTGCCATATGACACTGCTCTGTGCCGTGACACTGTGGCATTGTTGTGTGACATAACACTGTGACATTGATGTGTGACATGACACTGTGACATTCCTGTGTCATGACACTATGACATTGTTGTGTGACATGACACTGTGACAATGCTGTGTGCCATGACACTCTGACATTGCTGTGTGACATGACTTTGCGATGATCCACGGCCGTCTGTGACGACAGTACCGTTTCGCCTAACCACTGCTGTATGACCTGTTTAGTCTGTGAGTGAACCATCATGACATGGCACGTTCTTTCTAATTATGGTCACAAACAGAAGCCAAAGGAAATCTGATTATTGTCTTCACGGAAATGACATTGGCTTTTCACTTGATCACTAGAATTGTCGAACAGCTGACTAAAGAGTGTTTGTCAGTAATATGTTAATGTGCTGAGGAGAGTATAAATTGAATTGTTAATAGACCAAAGCTACACATCAGAGCATTATATCATGTTTATTACCTATGGTTCAGTTATCGAGTCAGTTATACAATAGTCTCCCGTGTAATTACAGGAAGGTCCAATCTCGATAGCTTAAACGAGACGGAAACTATGGCAAGCATTAAGGCGATCAGATGCTGCCACTAGCAATAGAGGCCATAATCCGGCCCAGCTGTCGCTCAATCAGATGGTTAGAGATCCACATGTAATGTATAAATCAGGGTGACATTTCTGTCGCCCAATGTTTAAGACCAAAATATATCTGTCTAAAATACAAACTATTAGTCGTCTCAAAATAGTACCTACAACTGAAAATACGATCACCTACGTCATCAAAAGTAAAGCGATGCCCACTGTTCAATACGCAGTGGTAAAGGATATTATCTACTGCACATTAACCTTGAATTAAACAGACCTTAGTTCGATACCTTAGTCCATCTGAAGTCAGGAAACACTGATTCTATTAACAAAGTAAGGCGCTCTACTCGCTCAAACACTCTTCCTTTACATCATCATACTTGACTCGTTTACATTTCATGCATTAACCGTGTGTAGCATATGTGTTTCTTAAGGTAACAGGGGTGGTGGGGTAGCCTAATGGTTAAAGCGTCCGCTCGTCACGCTGAAGACCCGGGTTCAATTCCCCACAAGCATGGATGCAATGTGTGAAGCCCATTTCTGGTGTCCCCCAAGGTGATATTGCTGCAATATTGCTTAAAGCGGTGTAAAAATATACTTACTCACTCACTTAAGCTAACATCTGGTTGGCTCCAGTAAAGAAACTTGCAGGCCCACCGTTCATTCAAAGGGTGGTTCCAGTAAAGAAACTTGCAGGCCCACCGTTCATACAAAGGGTGGCTCCAGTAAAGAAGGGTGGCTCCAGTAAAGAAACTTGCAGGCCCACCGTTCATACAAAGGGTGGCTCCAGTAAAGAAACTTGCAGGCCCACCGTTCATACAAAGGGTGGCTCCAGTAAAGAAACTTGCAGGCCCACCGTTCATACAAAGGGTGGCTCCAGTAAAGAAACTTGCAGGCCCACCGTTCATTCAAAGGGTGGCTCCAGTAAAGAAACTTGCAGGCCCACCGTTCATACAAAGGGTGGCTCCAGTAAAGAAACTTGCAGGCCCACCGTTCATACAAAGGGTGGCTCCAGTAAAGAAACTTGCAGGCCCACCGTTCATACAAAGGGTGGCTCCAGTAAAGAAACTTGCAGGCCCACCGTTCATACAAAGGGTGGCTCCAGTAAAGAAACTTGCAGGCCCACCGTTCATACAAAGGGTGGCTCCAGTAAAGAAACTTGCAGGCCCACCGTTCATACAAAGGGTGGCTCCAGTAAAGAAACTTGCAGGCCCACCGTTCATACAAAGGGTGGCTCCAGTAAAGAAGGGTGGCTCCAGTAAAGAAACTTGCAGGCCCACCGTTCATACAAAGGGTGGCTCCAGTAAAGAAGGGTGGCTCCAGTAAAGAAACTTGCAGGCCCACCGTTCATACAAAGGGTGGCTCCAGTAAAGAAAGGTGGCTCCAGTAAAGAAACTTGCAGGCCCACCGTTCATACAAAGGGTGGCTCCAGTAAAGAAACTTGCAGGCCCACCGTTCATACAAAGGGTGGCTCCAGTAAAGAAGGGTGGCTCCAGTAAAGAAACTTGCAGGCCCACCGTTCATACATAGGGTATACAGTCTGGGATAGAAATGCACCAAAGTTCAGTCTCACTGTTGTCCTGAATGCTGGATTTCTAGGGTTTAATCCACTGCCATACATACATCTGATGCTGCTAAAACCGAAACGATGCATTGCATTAACCGATAATGCTTGAGAAAGAAGTTCTTTTCTATAAACATTAGCTCTCGCGGTGAAGCGGTCCTAACCTGTTTCAATAAAAAGAGGTTTTGTCATCTTAGAACCATCTGATTGACCAATCAGAATTCGACTATTTTCCAAATTTATGGTAGAATGTTGTTTACGTCCCAGACAACATTCAGTCAACTACTTTACGCCTCTTTCGACTTGTGAAATTACACAAAATTATTTGAAACCTTTTCCTTGTAAATATAGATATTTGAACCTTCGAAACTCTGTCCCGTTTGTTAAACAGAGAGACTAACAAGGATACTGGGTCTAACGACAATTTGTTGGTCTGTTGTAATGTAATTGCCTTAAATTGGTTACTTAATATTCGTTAGAAGTTTTTAGTACTGTGTTTAAAGAGAATTAGTTTTCGGGAAAATATAACTATTCAATGTAAGCAAACCATCTATTTTTAGATGCTTGGAGTCGTTGTAATCTGGAATCTTCTCGAACAACTGTACACTAATTATTATTGAGTCCCAAGTTTAAAAAAAATATAAGTTAACCGGAAATCAGACTGTAAATGAATTATATGTGAAACCAACAAAAGACGAAGAAATTGGATGTAATTAACAAATGTATTCTCAAATTACTAAGTTTACCGATGAATACACATCACTACGAAGATGGTACAACATAAAGCCGTGATTATAGCAATAAAGACAGCGATGTTAATACTCACCTCGCTGTACACAATGGTCAGCTTCCTAGGACCAGGTTGGTGAAGATAACATTTTCAATGGAAGCTTCACCACTGTCATCGCTAAGTGAGCGTAATTATCCCTGTCTTCATATGCCACTGCTTCTCTTATGTTGCACGGTCATTGTACTATAACTCTATTGTTTACAACCATTGTACTATAACTCTATTGTTTACAGCCATTGTACTATAACTCTATTGTTTACAGCCATTGTACTATAACTCTATTGTTTACAGCCATTGTACTATAACTCTATTGTTTACAGCCATTGTACTATAACTCTATTGTTTACAGCCATTGTACTATAACTCTATTGTTTACAGCCATTGTACTATAACTCTATTGTTTACAGCCATTGTACCATAACTCTATTGTTTACAGCCATTGTACTATAACTCTATTGTTTACAGCCATTGTACCATAACTCTATTGTTTACAGCCATTGTAACTCTATAACTATAACTCTATTGTTTACAGCCATTGTACTATAACTCTATTGTTTACATTGTACTATAACCTATTGTTTACAGACGTTGTACTATAACTCTATTGTTTACAGCCATTGTACCATAACTCTATTGTTTACAGTCATTGTACTATAACTATATTGTGTACAGCCATTGTACCATAGCTCTATTGTTTACAGCCATTGTACTATAACTCTATTGTTTACAGCAATTTTACTATAACTCTATTGTTCACAGCCATTGTACCATAACTCTATTGTTTACAGCCATTGTACTATAACTCTATTGTTTACAGCCATTGTACTATAACCCTATTGTATACAGCCATTGTAATGACATGGCACTGTATTGATTTGTAAACCTTGTTCATAACACAACTGTTAATTGTATTACATTGCTTTGACTTTGTAGGTTTCACACTGAATTCCTTTGCGTATAAATTTCTCGGTGAACTAATTGATTCAATTTTGATATCGACACCCAGCGCAAGGCAGGAGCGCGCAGTTTGTGTGAACTTGACAATGCGAGTGGCTTCCGTATCAGCTCGGAGTCTCTCAACAGTCTCTTCCTGATCCTGCTGGTAAGCGGCACTGTGATCATTCCACAGTTTCCACATTCGGACACGTCATCGACCCCACTATCTGCACCCTCATGGTCCCAACCTTACTATCTCAGCCTCATGGTCACAACCTCATGGTCAAAACCAAGTGGTCCAAACATCATGGTCCCAACCTTATGGTCCCATACTCAAGGTCCACACCTTATGGTCCCAATCTAATGGCCAATACCGCATGGTCCCAACCTCATGGTCAAAACCTTGTGGTCCCAACCTCATGGTCAAAACCGTGTGGTCCCAACCTCATGGTCAAAACCTTGTGGTCCAAACCTCATGGTCCCAACCGCATGATCCAACCCTGACGGTTCAAACTGTACGATCCCAACCTCATGGTCCCAACCTTACAGTCCCAGCCCTATGATACCAACCTTACGATCCGATCCTCACTGCCCTAGCCTTATGATCCAAAACTTACGGCCCAAACCTCATGGTCCCAACCGCATGATCCAACCCTGACGGTTCAAACTGTACGATCCCAACCTCATGGTCCCAACCTTACGGTCCCAGCCCTATGATACCAACCTTACGATCCGATCCTCACTGCCCTAGCCTTATGATCCAAACCTTATGGCCCCAACCTCGTGGTCCCAACCTTACGGTTCAAACTTTATGGTCCCATCCCAATGGTCTTATGTCTGTATATACATGTAGATTTGGACAGACGGTCAAGCCGATGCCTGTTGACCTAACTGGTGGTCATGAAACAACTAATTATTTATCAAATATACAAGAAACACTTCATGTTCCATTCATGATATATGAATGCATAGTTTGGCTCACATACAACACAAGGTCATCACAGAACATGCACAGTTTACCAGACTTGCAACACACACAATAGGGGTTAAGCATTGTCCAATACACAGCGACAATGAGTCGACGTCCCAAGTCAATCAATCAATCTTTATTTTCTTTGTAGTGGAGGCCATAGGCCCAGGCTACACTTCAGGATTTCAGAGCGGTACATATGTGCATATATAGTTTAGAAGACAATTAGTTCATTTACAAAGTATACAAAAGGAAATATGATATTATTGGCATAGAAGTGAATCTCTAAGTTTCATTGCATTGTGTATATAAATAGCTAGGTTTTTTACAATATATGGATTGCCAGTTGACATGAGCATATTAAACTTATGAATAGTGGGATTCGAATAAAAGTTATGTGGTAAATACAAACATCTCAGATTTTGATAACATTTACATACCAAAATAAAATGAAATTAATTTTCAATAAAGTTATCTTTACATACAAAACATAATCTATTTGATATGGGTTGATTAATATATCGGCCGGTTTCAATTTGGAGACGGTGTGAAGAACATCTGAATTTAGCAAGGGCCGATCGGAATTTTGAAATTGATAAATCTTTTATGTAAAATTCAACATTAAATGAGATTTTAAAACAAGAATAAAGTGAAAATTTAGGACTTTTTACAAGCGATGTGTGCCATTCTTGCTCATAACTTGCTCCTAATCTAAAAACAAATTGTGATATGAATTTATCGACGAACTTTGGCTGCTGTTCCCACATAAAGCCAAATCCAAAAGAGTAAAGAATATTCTTAATTGTTGATGCCCAGTTTGTTGTACCATTTACAGAGTCTAAAACTAACATGCTATAACATTTCTTTACATATCTGGAATCGGGCATTTTGTATATTTTACACCAATATTTAACAACTTTTAAAAACCAATCAGATTGGGTGTTTCCTTTGATGGTAGGCAATGTAGTGGACCTGACGATTGTCGTACAGTTTCTGGTTTGTTCTGAGGAATAATATTTCGAACACCTCCATGTTATTGTTGACAGGGGCGGTGGGATAGGTTATCTCCCATTTGGCAGACACACATTTGACAGACACTGAACTAGAAGGTTAATTAGGGTATAATGGAACAGTCCACTGTCCAGTGAGTAGAGTAGGGTGAGCCTGAAACAGGTTCGTTACTGAGAAGTTTGATTGTAGGTAAATAGAACTTTGTTGTGTTTAAATGATAAATGATTTCTCTTCTCAAAATTGTTTTTACTATCAATTACTATCGAATATAAAAACAGGTTTGTCACTGAGAGGTTTGATTGTGTTTATTGACAGAAAAGACCCCTACCAATAATAGCATATGTACAACAGAAGTTAACTGAGAAAACGTTTTGTTGGAGAGATATAGATATGTACATATTTGAAAACATTCTGATTTGCAGTAAATGAGACACATGCATTGCCATGTAAGATACGATTAATACAAATCAGTGTTCTAATTTCAACAATACTTTCTAAAGATTGTAACAGTTTATGTCTTTCAGTAGTATACAATGGACATTCAAGGAAGTAATGAAAAACATTCTCACATCCATGGCCACGTTGACATGATGCGTTATGAATAATATTTAGGTTCACATTTGTCTTTATTTGATTTATATGATGCATCAGTGTCGCAATTTCTAATAGATAAGCTAATGTTTTCAATATAATGATGTCGACTCCCGTTAGACTAGAAGGTTAAACCGAAATGTTTGTGAAAAACTGTTTTCATATTGCAGCAATAAAAATTTAAATTACTGTCTTTTCGTCCATCTTTCAAAATAAATAATATAGCTTCAGTTTTAATACAAGACAAATTTTATGGATAACAACGTCTTGATTTATGTTATCCATAAGATTTGTCTTGTATTACTTCACCAACTTCTAAATGACTTTGAAGAATTTAGCTTCAGTTTGTTCCTGTGGTTTTATTTGGACTATTCCATAATAATGTGTAGGTAACAGGTAATAGATAATCTGTTCACTGAACCGTAAATGTTGTTGTTTTGAGGTGTCTGCGAACTGGCTGTCTGCGTAATGGGAGGACACCAATTAGCTCCCAATTACCTCCCAATTAGCAAGTGCTGGGACCAAAGAGATTACCAGTAACAGGATGTTAGTTAGTCGCTTGACAACGACATTAGAATCTATGTCGAAACGTCGCCTATATAGAATAAAGAAGTGTATATCCATAAAATAGTCCTCATTCTTCATCTATCCAACTTCTAGAATGCCAATCAAAGAAGTAATTCACAAATTGTCGGATAATTCAGATGTCGGATTATACAAAGTCCACTGTATAATATCTATTGCATCATTTAAAGGGTTTATGAACTGTTTAATTACTCTACCTTCTTCGTGAACATCACGTATCATCATATATTGATTCATAAACACACTCATTATAAAGTAGGCCTCGAAAAACGGGTTCTGCCTAAAAGGTATTTGTAATAATTATGTTTCTGTGAGTAATGTTTTACTTGAGTCAATGTCCCGCTGCTATCGTGTGGTCAGCGCTTTTCTACAGTTGACACTAGACCTGTCATTGGTTATAGCGTTTACAGTATGTGACACACGTGTCTGTTTACACAGTACGGAAGTAATGGTCAATTGGCGGATTATTGGAAGGAGCATAAACGAAAACCTGCGACAGGAACAACAGAAGATCTAAACATAACAATAGACAGTCGCTAAATAACGATCAGATTGGACGGTGTTCGACGTACGGGTTGATTGCCCGCAAATAATTCTATTATCACTTTCCGAAATGACCTTAACCCTATGTTGTCTAATGTCCAACTCCAACTCCGTTTTCAATGGATTACCTTTTGTCATATCTGCGGTTACAACCCTGGTATACCAGACAATACCGTACTTGATATTTCTTTGAAACGGTTTGAAAAGTTTAGCAAAACTAGAAAAAAGACTCCACTAAATAAAATAAGACCGCATGTTCCTAAAATTTAAATTTGCAAGCACGGATACTGATGCTTAATAGTAACATTCTCACTTATAAAGTCCCAGTTTCTTTAAGGTTGCACTGTATTAAAAAAAATAACTTCATTTTCCTACACAAACGTCAAGGTGTCCGAATAGTGTTGCAGCACGCGGACATGGAAGTTTATGACGTCAGTTCCACTAGGTGTGGCTGACACGACTCACACTACCAACCTGTACGTCAGATCATTACACGTCGTTTCTCTATTGATGCTTCGTCAGTTATTCAAATATGGCCCCAATAAGAGCAGCTTACATATTGTGGTCACATTGTCGGTGCTGTCAAATAATATGCCCCAAACGGACCAAAACAGAAGACGGACTTTTTGAATGTGTGCTGACTTGAAGTCAGTGCGTGATCTTGTGATAGGAGTGGAATAAATCCGTTATGTCCAAGCTGCTTGACATCCAAAGTCTGGCTGCATTACAGTCGTTCCCACTGACCAAGCCTCAAGTAACATAACCAGTGCTTGTAACGGCCATTGCAGTACTTGGGTGAAGGCATAGCTTGGTAGAAATAACATACCGGATACTGCCACCTAGGAGCCAATTATGAGGAACAAATCAACCTAGTCCACATTTCATAGACTAACAACTAGTCTCTGAAATGTACACATTTTAGAAAAAAATAAAAGATAATGAAATGAGCCCGGGGACTTCAATGTATTTGTTTCAGAGTCTGTATGACTACTAACAACGCATTGATTATACAACCTGTGGATATGTACCAACAAAACCCTGTCTCAAAGACTGAGTATAATCCATTATCAAGGAAGGCCTTTTTTATTCACTGAAAGTATTTGAGGCAAGCGGAATTAATACCACGTGGATTACAACAAACTAAAAATATGTGACTGATTTTTTTAGTCTCGAAAGGTACAAAGTTCAGTTATGTCAAAACATGTGATTTTTCAACTTTGTCCAACACGACCGACGAGAGGGAACTCCATTCCTTGATAGTGGGGCTACATATTATCCCGACCATAGATGCAGTTACATATCTATCTTCAGAGATTCAAACAATGTGTCAAAAATTCAGTCAGATTTTATTTGTAAAAACAGTGTTGAAATTCTAATTGATACAATCTGTGTGAAATGTCGAATAATGAGTGATTGAGTATGTTTTTACGCCGCTTTTAGCAATGTTCCAGCAATATCACAGCGGGGGACACCCGAATGGGCTTCACACATTGTACCCATGTGGGGAATCGAACCCGGGTCTTTGGCGTGGCGACCGAACACTTTAACCACTAGGCTACCCCACCGCCCTTAGTTAGCAATAGACAGGATACTCTAACACCCGGTGTCGTCAGTATTTGATAGTGATTCATGAACACACGATAGAGTCGGAACTTAGGAGTCAAGTATGACAAGTATGGCATAATATTCAGGGTTTTGCTGAGACATAACTTCTGACGATATGTCTTGCTTTTTTCAGTGAAAACTGCAATTTGACAATATGAAAATAATCCCGTTGGCAATGTCCAGTATATTACAACTGTCATCAATGAAGTATACTTTCCCCATTACCCAAAGGAATCAGAGCCCTGATGAAGTCCATTCCAATCAACTGCTGGCTTTCCCGTACGTAATACATTACTTTACCATTAACGGTAATATGTTGGAGAACGGAGGTCTGTACTAACATTAACAGCTACCAGCAACAGAACGTAAACTGGATGCGGATAATGAGACCGGAGCTTTGCTTTCATTCTCTTGTTAATGGATCCCTCCGAACTGATGGAAGTCCTAATGTTTGTTAAATAGTTTCGTTTACAAGCGCGGCCCAGTTGGGGGTTTCTACATACAGTCTAAGTAGTACGCAGCACGACAGGGCCTGTTGAGTTGGTTATTTCCATCAGTAACGTCCCTGTGTAGTTCCAGACGTACGACATCCTCAACTACTGGGTATAGGTTTCTGGGGGATTTGATAGCCAATTACGATCATGCTTGAAGTCCAAGGACCCAATTAAGTTTTAATTAAGAGAATCGTATGGGGTTTCAGCTACTTCTCCGAAATTAAGGAATCCCTTTAATGTGTTTCCTTCCTCGTATTTCCAAACGTTGATCAATACAAACACCGCTGCCTTGGTAGAAACACGATCTTATGCAATGCATTCACATGGTTTTCCTGGCTCAAAATGCCAGGGGAAACTGGATAATTGGTATCCATTATGTCGGTAATGGGAAACCACAGGTGTTAACTTTGCTTTGGTCACCGCCACGACATGACAACGTTACATACGACGTCCACGACGGTGATAGTGATGTTGTTTGGGGTTGACATCGACGATTTGGTGGATCCACTTGCACACGGCGATCTCAGCTACGACGATTATAAGCCTGGGCTAAAGTAAGGGGAGTTGGGGTCGTCGTTGCTAGTCGCTCTGTGCAAGGTAACCTTCATATGGCGGATGTTGTCATTAATGCACTGGCGGTACTGTGGATTTGGAATTGACACTCTGTCTTTCTTGGATATGTAGACATGCTATTCAGTACTTGTATGACAGGGACAGTCTATCCTATCTTGGATATGTGGATTCAGTACTTACCACGACATCGAGTCGACAAGAAATACAAGCTGTGGGTGATGCAAGAGTGAGTGAGTGAGTCAGATTTTAGGCCGCTTTAGCCATATTCCAGTAATTTCACGTCGGGGGACACCAGAAATGAGCGCCACACATTGTGCGCATGTCGGGAATCGAAGCCGGGTCTTCGGCGTGACGAGCGAACGTCTTAACCACTAGGCTATTCACATAAGCAGTGGCCTTCACTGACCTGACTGGTTGCCATGGATACGGTATCCATGCTTGAGCAGGATCCGGATCTCTCCCTGAACGCCATTAGTCGTACCTGTCTGCGTGGACTTTCGTTTTGCACTGTCAATAAGTTTGAAATTCCACTGATCATCATTATCAGTCTGTGGGAGAAGCTTCTAGTCGTAATCATACTTATGTCTAACACTGTAGTGCTACTGTCATGCATGTTTCTATCAACCTGTTGGAGTAGCAATCAGTCGTACCTATACATAGTTCTAACATATGTACTGTCTCTGCCTATTCAGACAAAGCAATAACCTAAACTTACATAATGTCATCACTCTTTCCATAGAGACAAAACGTCCCATAGTCAGTTAGTGAGCTTTCAGCAATATTCCAGCAATATCACGGCAGGGTCACCAGAAATGGGCTTCACACATTGTACCCATGTGGGGAAATCGAACCCGGGTCATCAGAGTGACAAGCGAACGCTTTAACCACTAGGCTACCCCGCGGCCCCTACAAAAACGTCCCAAATAAATAGCATGTCGGTAGCTGCATGTGTTGTATTACAACCATTTCCTTTTACAACATGTCTCTTTTCCTTATATTAATGTTATTATTACCCAGGAAATTGTAGACACAAAAAACTTTTCAAACACAAACATGTTGCTCTGGCAACGTAGGAAGCAAATGGATTTACACATTACCATTATTGACATCAAGGCACCTACCCAGTTTATAAATGTTTTATTTATCAATTGATTTTATGCCCTAATATAAATAGAGTAACCCTTCTTCCTGAAATGACAATGATCAAAGGAACAGTTTGAGCGACTCTGTTCGTGATTGTCAGTAGATGCTAATTACGCTGGGCACCTCGTTAACAAAACGTAGACCTAATAGCGTCTTGTTATTGTCAGCTGTTTTGTCTGTGGGATTGCCCTGGGGTGAACGCGACCTTGACTGATACTCAGTCATAGAACAAAACACAAAAATAGGAAATGAAAGGAAAAGTATCCTTTACCTGCTAGACATACAAGACCAGCTTACTGCGGGGAGGAAATACTCCAATACCATGTGATCACAGACTATATATCGTTTCACTGGGTGTTTACTGGAATTAGATTGACAATAATATATTGAACAGAAAATACTTTAAAAATATGCTTCAGATTGTTAAAAAGGTGTTTGGTTTAAACATATTTTATTCTATTCAAGAAGAAAGAAAAGGATTGGCAAACAAGCCTAAATGGCTTATATTAATGCCGCTCCATAATACATGTGAAGGTTCACATTTGTGCATAATGTTGTAGATATTTATAGTGGTTATAACAAGTTATCTCTGAATAATAACAATCATGGATATCAACAATTTATCTTGGTTTTGTTTCGTGGCCAGTTGATACAAATAAAAAATAAGAGAAGCTACAAAACTTTATGAAAGGTGTCTGTCATAAACAGTTTCAATGGCTTCTTTTAAAAGCATTATTCAGTCAACATTTGTAATTACAAAACCAAATCTGTTTTTAAATCCATATACATCCCACAGAAGGTATACCCAGCAGTAACACATGTTATTACGATGGCTGACATATCGATCTCAATGATTTACCATCCTCATATTCTGTCCTGAAATCGAAACTGTAGCATCACTGAAGATTACAAGATGACCACCCTTGAAACCAATATAGAAAATCCCGATATATTTACGAGGGACACCAGATGAATGTCAAGGTTACAACACTGAATTCTGCCTAATCCGTAACCTGTGATTTTGTAATCAGTGTGTATGTTTAGACACCACCTTCCATAAACAATCCGTTTGTTCAGCAGCGTAAACTAGTCTGTCTTTTGTGTGGACACATTATAGTCAGGTCTCATTCATAAAGCCTACAAGGTTTCCGAGACGCCGCAAGTTACGTGGGATTCGGGGTCTGTTTAGAGGGTATATTGCTGAGGGCGACGTAAAACTAAACTCACTCACTCACTCACTCACTCACTCACTCACTCACTCACTCACTCACTCACTCACTCACTCACTCACTCACTCACTCACTCACTCACTCACTCACTCACTCATTCACTCACTCACTCACTCACTCACATAAGGGAACTAATAATATGACTGTAACTATGTAAGGAGTTCATGAAGAAGGGACAAGAACTAGCCCAGAAACGTCGTGAGAAACAAATAGGGCAGAATATTTGTCATATCCAGAAAGTGTTAAATATATTTCGTTCCCAGCTATCAATTTTCAGAAAATTTACATTATCTGTTCTTCTTAATATCTTTGACCACAAAGTATTCCCAACTTTAGTTTGCGGCTCAGAAATATGGGGATTTCATCGCTCACTGGATGCAGACAGAGTGTACAGTAATTTCTTAAAGCAAATTCTTTTTCTTGGTAGAAATGCACCGAACTTTATATCAAAAGGATAATGGAATGTTATACCACATACCGTTATCAATATGAATTAGCAGAAGTTGGTAGACAATGTTGAGCCCATAATGTAAAACAATTGTTAAATAAATATGGTTTTAGTTTAGTGATTTTAAACAAAGATATATGTCAATAGATCAACAGACATCGTGTGAATTAATATGTTCGTTTCCCAAACGTATTGTATATCAGTCTCTAAAGAAGGAATAATGTTGTGAAGAATATTTGTCTGTTGTGGATTGTACTTCATATAGAATAGCCCTTACTAAATTTAGGTGTACAAATCACAGATTAATGATTGAAGAAGATAGAAACCTTCATGTTGCTAAAGATCAATGATTTTGTCATCTGAGCATTGTTCCCTGTATCTAAACAGTACCATTTCTGCTTAATATGCCCTTTTGTCAGATTTGATAAAATTGTCACCGAGTCTTATATGTAAATCCAACATATCCTACATTTTATCAGCTATTATCATCCTAAACCCCAGATGTTATTAATTGTCAAGCAAAGTATGTATTTTTTGCCATGAAAAAAAAATGAAATAATCAGTTGCAATTGTAAAGAAGAATATGAATGGCACCCTCTATACATGGTGCATACATCTCTCTCTCTCTCTCTCTCTCTCTCTCTCTCTCTCTCTCTCTCTCTCTCTCTCCTCTCTCTCTCTCTCTCTCTCTCTCTCTCTGTCTCTCTCTCTCTCTCTCTCTCTCTCTCTCTCTCTCTCTCTCTCTCTCTCTCTCTCTCTCTCTCGATCTCTCTCTCTCTCGATCTCTCTCTCTCTCTCTCTCTCTCTCTCTCTCTCTCTCTCTCTCTCTCTCTCTCTCTCTCTCTCTCTCTCTCTCTCTCTCTCTCTCTCTCTCTCTCTCTCTCTCTCTCTCTCTCTCTCTCTCTCTCTCTCTCTCTCTCTCTCTCTCTCTCTCTCTCTCTCTCTCTCTCTCTCTCTCTCTCTCTCTCTCTCTCTCTCTCTCTCTCTCTCTCTCTCTCTCTCTCTCCTCTCTCTCTCTCTCTCTCTCTCTCTCTCTCTCTCTCTCTCTCTCTCTCTCTCTCTCTCTCTCTCTCTCTCTCTCTCGATTGATCTCTCCCTCTCTCTCTCTCTCTCTCTCTACAGATTTCATTATTTATTATTTTAGTAATAGATTAATAGGCGTTATCTGAGATATTTCCGGTGGGTTTATCATTAACAAACTGTTTTCCTTCCTCTTAGCCACAAGTTTGAAGTCCAGAGAACGCGAGGAATTGTAATAACAAGTACAACAAATGAGTATCAAGAGCACTATTCAATTTTTTTTGTCTTTATTAATTTGTTTTTTAGTTTTCCCCGACCGACCGACCCATGTTCAGAATTTGGTGGCTACGTGAAACACATAAAAAAGTGATGCCCATAAGGAAGTTGTTATTCCTAAGATATGTCTTGTATTATTACACGAAGTTCCAAATGCCTTTGACGAATTTCATTTGTTGGATGTTCTGGCGCGGAGAGACGCCAACATGGCCCAGCCTCGGGTAGCACATCGGGAGGAATGGCGGGGAGTACCAAGTGCAACCATACGCCAGTACTCAACAGTATGCCCTCAAGGTGTCGTACAGGTGCACCCAACAAAGTGGACACACCAGCTATTGATTGACACCTCCGAAATTAATTTTACGAAGTAATTTAGTGTTAACAGAAATTGTTTGAATGGGGAATGGGTTACGAAATGAATTTGCAACCACGTGACCCCAACCACGTTTGGATGGGTGTAAATGTGTGGCAAAAAGTAAGATAAGGAATCTGAAATATGCTTCAGCATTTGGGTATTATGCGGTTTTTAAAGTGTTTTTAAAAAAAGGTTTAAACAAATTTATATTTTCAAAAAGAGCAATAATTGTAAATACTCTTTGAGTGCTGACTAAGCGCCAGTACATCATTTTTGGGATATCAGTGACACAAGACATTGTCAAGCTAAAATCAACCGTGATTAAACCGGCTGAGAGGTAAAGCTACTTACTTGAGTTGAGTTTGGCTTTACGTCACATGGCATTATTCCAGCCATATAGTGACGAAAACATGTCTGCATTAATAAACATTGTAAGTACAGAGTCAAAATGAGTTTTATTCGAAAAACATATATTCATTACATTGTCATTTATAAACAGAAAAAGTCATAGCACTAAAATTAAAGGCAGGCAATTTGTTAGTTACATTACACAGTTACAATTTATGATACAGATCAACTTCCCTCTGGTAGTTCACTATCAGATGAGCGCTCACGCGGGAGAACAGATTTTTCGGATTTGTTGCTTCATCATGTGAGTCCCTTGCAGACGATAAGTCCACACAGTCAAGCAGAATATGCTTGATGGTGAAAACCTCATCGCCAGAGACACACATGGGGGGTTCATCCCCATCCGTTTTCAGCAGATAGTCATGAGTAAACCGACTGTGGCCAATACGACATCGTCGTAAAATTACCTCATCGCGTCTTGACTGACAACCCAAGTAGGTATAACCAATTGTTGGCTTCAATTCATACAGTTTATTTCTTCCTACTTGAGTGGCCCACTGTTTTTGCATGAGGTCCCGAGTATAGCTTTTGATAGTGGGTTTGAAATCACAGTACGGGATCAGCAGTGGAGATAAGGGCTTGTCAAGAGCTGCTTTTGCTGCAGCATCGGCTTTTGTGTTACCTGCTATGCCGACGTGACCCGGCAACCAGCAGAGGACGATGTCACATTGGCCAGTAGAGAGGTCGCCTGCTCCTCGGTTTATTACAGTCAAACACGGTTGAGTCGAAGTTGAAAGCACCTACGTAAATACTTCGAGTTATCTCGAGTCAACCGCAAAGTGATGATTAATAAGGAATAAACAGCGACCAAGCTTTCACTTGGAAACAACCGTATGATCGACACAACAGTTGTTTGTATTTTCCGTGACCACGATCTTGAAGGCTGTGGTGGTGTAACGTGTTGACTTGGCTCCTGGCTCGACTCCTGGTCTGTCGTCTGTGTCCAGTCGGCACGGACTGGCGGTGGCGAATAACAAGAAGAAATTGCTTAGAACAATTAACTTAAAGGGTTTCACAATCATCTAACGAGAGATTGTTTCTACGGAACGTGATCACTGTATTGAGCTAGGAAGTATGGTTTTACGCCGCTTTCAGCAATATTCAATCAATGTCACGGCCAGGGACACCAAGAATGGGTCTCACACATTGTATCAATGTGGGGAATCTACCAGGGCCTTCCGAATGAAGAATGAACGCTGTAAACACTGGGCTAAACATGAACCTGAGTGTTAACACTGAACAACAGAACAAAGATAAGTTTTCAGGACAAACGTTCCTTGCAAGAACATTATAAAACGTAACACAGAACCACATCCAATAGTTTACACGTGCCCCACGCACTAGCGATGTAAGGCGTCATTTCTGATTTCTGGAAAGCTGATTTCACGTTCAGGAAAGCTCGATTTATCTTTGTGGACTATTATTTTTGTCAATCCTGTTGATTTTGCTTCTCATACAGTTTTGATTTATTTTATTCAATGTTTGTTAACGAGCGTTTATGTACGACGGGCTAGTGTCATGCTGGAAAGTGGCAGACGACAGCTCAGTGGCCATTACGTTCAGTGTTTCACTGCATGCATCAGACACCAACAATTCATCAAAGGGTACCTTGGAGGACTGCACCAATGGGGACATAATACTTAAACATAGCCCTAAAGGACCGACTATTATCCAGTGATGTTGACTCTCTACTCGAAGAGGAGGCCTCTGAAGAACCTACTCAGATCTTAACAAACGAAACTGTGACAAACTCATAAAATACCTGTGTATACAAAATACAGGTATTTTATTTTTAGCCAATCAGAGAACAGCTCGTCATTGGTGCGAGCCTATTTAAGGTGAAGGACAAACATTGCAGAATTGATCACTCGATACTGCTATTTTTCTAATAAAGTCGTGTGTGGCAGGTAAAATCAATAACGTATTTCATATGAGAAGTTAAAATACGAAAGCAGAAGATCGAGCGATTACGAAACGGTTATGTATTTTTCGCCGATTGCGTGTTTTCAATTGAAATATTTAGTATTTCTTCGCCGAGAGGCAATGAGGCAGGTTTTTGGCGTTCAAATGAAAATGTTGTCTTTTCCCGAGTTCCAAGCAAAGTTACTGGGTAAATAATGAACCGATTCTGATAATTTTGGATTTAATCGAAAGGTAATTCTTTCGCATTAATTCTGTACGAATCCGGGCTGTGTATTCTATAATTCTCCACCCGGAATTCGCCCAGAAATGAGAGAGGGGTGTTTGTCAACATTTTATATGTAGATGGCTATCAGTGAATGACTGTTGGACCTAGGACGTATTATTTTCAGCAATACAAGCCCCTGTGTAAAAATATACTTGATAAATGACTGACTATGAATCACCTGAACGCAAGAGGAACCCCCCTAATGTTAATGAATGTTAAAATGCCCGAAAACAAGACGCCCACTGATGGAAAGTCGTCGACATCCGGAGTGTCTATCAGTAAGTGTGATATCAACAGGAGTTATCCCTTTGGCGACATAGAAGATGCAGAGCACAAATAATCGTTCAGTTTGTATCTCACAATACCCAGTCACACGTATTCATGGAAACTAGAAAGTTACAGTCCAATCCGGACAGAACATCCGGGACGTATAGGCCACAAGATCTCCCGCCTCATCAAGAATAAAGCCAGCATTGACGTTACATTTTCTAGTGGCAAGACCCTCAAGAATCTTCTCAGAGCCAACGGCAGAGGATCCAGCCCTCCAAGCCCCAAGTTAATGCATCTATCAGATTCCGTGTAGTTGTGGACAACTGTACACGGGTAAAGCCTGCGACCCATCAACACAAGACTCAAGGAACACCAAGCCTCCGTCAACAAGCTCGACCAGTCTGCCATATCGGAACATATCCTCAAGAACAAGGATCACAACATCAAATGGGAAGCCTATCTACCAAGATACATCCATACTGGACTCTAGATGGAAAGATGTTTGTAACAACAGTGCACATTGTTTTGACTTCAAACACGAACACTCGTTCTCAGTTAACTGGGACCATTGCTGTCGCCGACTTTTTGGCTGTCGGCTTTTCAAATTTGATATCAAATCGAGGTGTATCTGTGCAGATATTCGAAATAATACTGTTTACAATAAGTATCAACCTTCAAAATGATTGCACTAAGTCATATTGCAGCGTCCGAAGCAAACATCTGGTTCTATGTCGGCATATTTGCTATGTCGGTAGTGCGTATTCTTTGCATTTTAGCTTGCTGCAAAATGTTATCCAACGGAAGTTTTGTTATATTTAGTGTCATGGATGAACCAACATACATACGGGTTAATTTGCCCATGTTAGCATGTCAATAGTTCACCAAGCAAAACACAAAACTCACGTTTAGATTATGTCGGTAGAGTAATTGAGTTTACTTTGTGTTTGTTTACAGCTTTTCTTGTGGTAAATCATCACACAGACCCACACGATAACTTTTCTTGATTGGCCTGTTCATCGATTCTCGATATGTAGAAACATATAGTTTCGTGGACATTGATTTTTCTTACAATATGGAAATATATGCTCGACATCAGTACAGATTTTTTAAGCAAGTAATCATACGTTACCGTTATAACTCAAAATCTAGCATCCCAGTAATAGTCTTCTTCACTGTACATTTGGGGCCCGGTGGTCTGTTATACATGTGCCCCAACTAAGCATTCTGCATTTATTCATCTTGCCATAGCATTCATTACCAGAACTAATTTATGGTACTGTAATTTAAGTTACCGCCATATTTGGAAATTTGGAAAGTTTCGCGAAACTATTGTGTTTGGTTGTCTGGTATGGCCGAAATATCAACAATGTGAATCAAACTTTGACAAGTGAATGTAGGTTTAGGTAGTTATCGCCCTTTATGTATAAGTAACGTAAATTACACTGCGGTAACGTAAATTACGTCGATGAATGCTTAACGATGTTAGTTTTCTGTGCACGATATTTTCAATTCTTTTAGTGTTAGGAAATGTAATTAGGCATCTAAATATTCCATTTATTGAATGGATTGTGATAGGATTATATTAATGAATGTTGAAACAAACTTCTAATTGATGAGATGTAAATAAACAAAAGTATGAATCAGTTTCAGACAGTATCAATATGTTTGAGGTTTATTTGAAATTCTTGTGTGAAGGCGTTTGTAGCTGAAATAATCCATCGTAATTATTAATTAATTCAATTGTGTGCATTCACGAGTGTTTGTAAATGGTAAATAACGTAAAGTACTTCATTACCCCCGAGATATTCAGGCGTTTCCAGAATGGTTGAATTACAATGGTAAAAACGTTGTCATACCATTGATGTAACAATGTCAAGTGGATTTCATTTCAGATACGATGGCTAAAACTGCTGCCCAAAAGTAACATGATTGCAAAGAGATAATAAAGCAAAACTGAGAGTAGCATACATTTGTATCTCAAAATGGAGATATAGTTGTGATGGTTGACGATTTTGTGTCGTTTTCATTAAATGAAATTGTTACAGACTGATTATAAGTTTTCTTGCTGAAATAAAGTTTAATTGTTATCAAAAGTGATTGTCATCATTGAAATATATTAACAGTAGTAATTTACGTTACAGACCAATAAAATCATTTTCCTGAACAACCAACAGAAATATTTGTACTGTTGTCGATCGTTTGTCATCAACAAGCTTTGCAGTTTCGCTCTCGGGCAGAAAACTATCAACTGATATTTCCATTTTTCATTCGTGTTGTTGGTTAAATCTTTTACTGATATCATTACACAGCTAAATAAGCAGTTCACAATGTTAATTACTCTATTTATATATTAGATTTGAAGCAAATTAATTCTCTTCCATAGTTCGATGGATTTATGTACAATTTTGAATTACGAACTCCTGAGCATATCACGCAATTCAATTGGAATAAACAGATGGTAAACATATAGGGATTCTGTAACGTAAAATACAACCCGCAATTGTTGGTCATATATTTGTGGACACACAGTGAGAAATCTGGTCGTGCCTGAGTGTGAATATTTTGCAGACAATTAATTCAGATATGGTACTAACTGAAAATAAGACCGCGTAGAGGATTTTATTGACTTTATTTTTTCACAGTTGTAGACTCCAATGGTCCCAGTTAACTGAGAACGAGTGGAAACGGACTCGTGAACCTCGTCAACAAGTGAACACCAAACATGCTCGGACAGTGTTCTCGGCGGTTACTATATACCATGACTCCGAGATGCACAGATGTATACGCCTTGTATTTGTATTCATATGCAACTTGTTCACTGTCACAGGGCCAAATTATCCAAGAATCCAAACGACTTTAGTATAAAATACAAACACCAATGGAATACTGTTAACCATCTCCTAAAGCAACGAAATGAAGACTTCTATTGAACCCATTTTATCAACCGTATCTAAAGAAAATAATTCAAACTATTATTTAGGTATATTTGGAAGGATTCTGGTACTGCAACACATATAGGTAAACCGATTCGGACAACTCTGAAGCACTCCATACAGGATTTTGGAGAAGGGGATGTGCACATAAAGGTTAAGGGGAATTGCTCCTCGGAGGAGACGGGGGTGGGGGGAGGGAGGGGCACCCCCGCTACCCCCTCTGGATCCGCAACTGTAAAATCATTATACTAGTATTAGACAAAGCTAGTGGTTCATCACCCACTGGAACATTAACCATAACCTATTAGAATATACATTTACATTGTATAACCACTCCATCTTGTTTCTTGTTCCATGTGGCTTAAACACACCAGTAGAAATTGGCACATGTCATTAGTCTACATGAAGAGGTGATCAATCTTTACCTTCCATTTACCTTTACATCAACACTTCCTTATCATATATATTTCCAAATGCTTCCATTATTCAGTCCCGGTCTGTAACGCAACATAATGTTATGATTACAAGATGCCATTTTGTATTAATTCTTCCTTGTATATAGGGAGAAGACGACAATCGGTGGTGCCCAATCCCTTTAGCCTTTCTGGATACACTTGCACCAACGGAAACCATGGCTAAGAGACGAGGGATATAAATATACAGAGATCATTATGTACTTTACTTGGTAGGACTGATGAAGGCGTTGTTATTTATTTATTCACGGGTATGCTCATTACAAAGTGTCGATTAATGAGGAATTATAGATGGTGTTCAAAGCAATAGGCGTCCACAGACTACTGAAGTCCACTATATCTCCAAACAAAACCGACATGTCCCGAAGTCCATGCATGCTTTAAACATGAAACCGAATGTTACCAACGTTACATATACGGACGCACTACATGTTTACTATTCCCGTTTGAAATTATTAAACGTTTAGTAAGGTAACATAATTTTCAATATTCGCTCCCCGCGGATCATTCTAATTTCCTATAATTTTCATTTAATGCAAATACAAATGGGAGATATTCACACAAACAATTACGGCAACAATCTATACTCTCCCAAAAAACGAAACGCATCATACAAATACAGTTGGAATTCCTATATGCGTTTCTTTTTTGGGAGAGTATAGTTCTATTTAACTTTGCTTTGCCACAACAATTAAGAATATTTCAATTAATGGGGTGATAGGATTTTAAACTGCCCATAGTATCATGCATGACAATACCTGCTGTAATGTTGTACATGTCCACATTAACATGTATTTCCTTTTTCAGCCACGGCAGTGGAGAGAATCCTCTGATAAAATATTTTACAGAGTTAAGCAATTCATGACAACAATAAAAAAAGATGTATATAATAAGAAGACTATAACCTATCAACCACTGTGGCCGTCAATAGAAGCTGTGACATCATGCTGGGCAGAGTGTGCCCTCTTCCTCATGCAAGCCCCCTCATAGGTACAATGTGTGAAGCCCATTTCTGGTGTCCCCCACCGTGATGTTGCTGGAATATTGCTAAAAGCGGCGTAAAACCAAACTCAGTCAGTCAGTCAGTCAGTCCTCATGCAAGCCTTATAAGTGATGCTCTTGAAGTAGTGATCAAAACACTTTCGGCAGAGAGGTAGAATTTCCATTCCACACAGCTCATTCATCCTGGTCTCCAAAACAAAACAAATGCGAACTCATCAAGTTCATCCATGAGTTGATATGTCATCTATTCCCCAACCTGACAAGAACTGACACGAATGTGGGCATCCATGACACGATCTTTCAATGATTTGACCTTCAATTGCCCCTTGAACGCACTCTAAGCATCGCAACCCGTGTATACATGTATTGCCATCAACGCAGCAGTGTTACCGAGTATGGGTCTCTGGGGACATCTATCAACCATTTCCTGTTACCAGTAGCACTGTAAGTGAGAATGTTGATGTTCTCAAATTTGAGTGCATAAATGTCAGTATCTGTGTTATCACCCTGTCCTACATGTAGCCCAGGTCCCTGGTGTACTCTCATTATCCTGGAATCTGTGCCCTACGGGGAGGATTGGTACTTCTGTACTCTGTGCTGGCAGATCACCATCAGACCATCATCCATGACTATCTCTTGTCTTGGAGTTGTAGCCATATGTACCTTGGCTATAGTGTCGAGTACGTAAAACAACAAACTGCTGCTTGTTCATAACAATACTGTTCAGTCACCAGGTTTCTTTGAAATTTCTCCCTCGACACTGAGTTTCTCTTAGTCTGTCTCACAGTCCCTGAACCACATCAATTTCCCTACTGCCAAGCCCTCTCTGTAGTGCTAAAGCCCTAAATAAAGCAAGTCTAGATTTCCTCAGGTTCTGAATCTCTGGTCTCCCTAGGGCTCCTTTTCAATATAAATGGGCTTGTTTGTTACTATCAAAATTATATATATTCAGAGACTAAGTTTCTCCCAACATGGCTTCCCTTGTCTTCTCATGACTATGACTACTTCACCAGAGTTAGCATGTTTTTTGAACTGCACACCAAAATATATCGAAGCTTTTATGGCAAATCTGGGGAAGTTACTGGGTATGTTCTTCAAGTAGTGAAAACAGCCATGTCGTCGTAGGTAACAAGAGCATGGTTTGCAGACGGGACGTCAAGATTCCTTCCTCTAGCAAGTGCTGGAAGCCTTGACTTGTGTTTAGTCCTGATATACTCCTTTGTCGCTCTATCTGTGATGGCAGTCTTTGCTAGGAAACAGTCCTGATACGCATGCTGGCGGTTTGTTAGCAAGGACATATAGACCAAATATAGCGACATGACTCTTTCCACATCCATAAGAATGCTCATCTTAATCAGTTCCGATTACATCCATCATGAGCATGTGTTCATGAATCACTATCCAATATGTTCGCAAAAGGTGGCACCCCATCATAAACAAATGTAAAGGCTAGCCAATTGTTCACCTTAAAAAGCACGGGAACCAATGGTACAAAAAAATATGGAATCGCATCAGATATAGTGTTAACTTCTTTGAGAGGCATATAGAAGTTGGAGCAGTAAGGAAGATATAATATTTGTGTCTGATGCGTGAAATTTGAAAATGTTTTCCAGCATTTGACCAAGTATCTCGAGGAGGTTAAATATTGAGGTTAAATCGAAGGACTCACTGTAAAGCTTTAGCCAAATTTAATATAAAAACAAACCAGTGGATTCGTCGTGACATTGCCTGTGCAGCTGTGTAGAAAGAGAGAAATTTTGCTGATTTTAATACTGAATATTATATTGCATAACTAATATGAGTTATTGTGAGTGTGTGACCATGATATGTATAAATGAATAAATATCCATCAGCATGACGTTTGATATATGTTTCTGGAAGAGTGTTTATACAAGTAATACTCAGTCCTTAAGAGGCTTATAGAAGTTGGTATTCAAGTATAACACAAGATATTATGGCTGTCAACTTATAGGCTATTCCATTCCCCTTCGTCAGGTGAATGACGTCAACTGACTGACTGAGTTTGGTTTTACGCCGCTTTCAGCAATATTCCAGCAACATCACGGTAGGGGACACCAGAAATGGGCTTCACACATTGTGCCCATGTGGGGACTCGAACCCGGGTCTTCGGCGTGAACAGCCAACGCTTTAACCATTAGGCTACCCCACCGCCCCCCAATAGCCCAGAAACGTTGTGTATACAATAAAGAAGAAGCTGACATCCATAATATCTTGTGTTTTAATATTCAGTCATTCGTAAATACTAATAACTTTAACCAAGGTAAGCTTCAGTGCCTTTTTTATTCATTTATCGACACAATTTATGTTCAAACAGGAAATTACGTTGATAAGTTTTGGATAACGTTTTCGTGCAAATATTTTAGCAAGCTTCTATATTGTCTCAGTTTAAGTCGTTGTATCTGTAACCCTATCAAATCTATCTATGAAGATGGATACTTTATACAGGGAATGTTTCAGTATGGTTTCGTGAATATTTTTCTTCGTCTTTCATATTTCTCTTTCAAGACTGAAGTTTGAGTTTATTCAAGTGAGGGCAACCACGTACAGATACCGGAATCATCCAGCTTAGTGCACAACGGAATGTTCCAGAAGACAGTCGGAACAACTCTTGTCTCACACACCTCACGTTACATTTCAAATTACATGATCATGATGATTATGTTTTATTGAGCCAGGTGACTTTTGCTTCAGCCAGCCTGAAGCAGTGATCTAATGCACAGCAGTAAAGACATCTGAGTCCCGATCCACAAAGCGTTCGTAACGTTACGACATGTCGCAACTCTGTAGTTTATCATAGACTTAATAAAGTCGTAGCGCTAAGATCACTTTGTGGAATGGAGTCCTTGGCCAAGATTTTCAAAACGTTCGTAGCCCTACGAACATCTTAAGCCCATTCTTAACACGTTGGCTACGATCAAAGATAAGAATTGTCAGGGCTACGAACGTTTCGAAAATCTAAGCCCAGGATCTGAACTCTAAGACGATAGTAACTCCTTAACTGTAACACAGACTTTAAAAGGTCGTAGCGCTAAGATCGCTGGGTGGAACGGGGTCCTGGATATGACTGAACTATTGTACAAACCGTCTTACCGCTGCTGCTCGCTGTTTAATACTATTTGCGGCGGCCTGTAAATAATCAAGTCAGGTCCAGATAAACCCGTGAATCATTCAACCAAGTCACCGAGTTTGACCTTGGTTGCCTGCAACAAACATGCACTTGGGACCTCTCAGAAAATGTTCGAGGGTTAAACTTTGAAGTGACATACAAGGAAAATACAACTAATTGTTCGTCTGCTTCACCTTGAGTAAAAGATAACGAAAGACTTTGAGATACATGGTGTCATATCTTGACATTTCCTCTAATCGGGCTTCGTCACCTTCACATGGTTCACGTCTGACATTCAAAGCGATAAAACAAACGGATCTTACCTAATGCAGTGTGTCTTCAGTCATCTGCTGCCATCTGAGTGCAGCTCACACGATGTTCAAGTTGAATTCGTTCGTCTGCTGTATCAATGTTGTCTAATCAGAAAAGACAATTCTTCAAAAGAGTTGAAACGATATTTTCGTTCCCACAATTTCCGCTCTCGCGATAAAACACACGAGTCATCTCACATGTCGTCTGCTGTTGTTGAAAGTTTAAGATAAGTCCTGGTATGGTACTCTGTTGAGTTGACGCACTCCCGATCATCCAGCTTTCACCTCGGTGATGTATTTACCATGTAACAGATATCGTCTGCTCTGACGGACTTGATTTGTATCTGTAATATACAGTTCAACACGTGACCACTTTTGGCGGCAGCAACAGCAATGTCCAGTAGAATCCCATGTTACCCGTAAAAGGTTTTGCAGACCATTGTATCGTTTACTAGAATAATTATTAATGTAATCTCATATTGACTGCTGTTCATTGTTCGCGACATTTGAAGGCTGTCTGCCCTGGTCTGTCTGCACAATGACTGATATATTGTGGAGTGATGAATTTAGTCTACATTATAGAAAACGGTATCGTCTGCCCGACACATAACTGTGAGCCAGCTTCCAACAATTGAGAGTCGTCTGCGAGGAAATTGATGTGGCAGGGCCAGTTGGGATCCAGTCTTGGAGATGCCCTGGGACAAACTCTCTCCATCGATCTGGCTCTGCGTGATACGGCTCTGTTAACGCCAGGGATTAGTCGCCGGACTTTACTTAATGAGAATTAGGTACGAACACGCTGTGTATACGCATGTAGATTTAATGTGTCTCTGGGGATTTTAAAAAAAAGACATAATCCTTCTCGAGGTTGATTGATTTTTAAGCCAAATGCGACCTAATCTCGTCAATTGTGACTTATTCGTTATGACACAGATTAGAGCTTGGTAGGGATGTCAGTCTTTAGGTATGGACACCGAGACATTTGAATGTAATGTGGTGTCCTGAAGTCTGTCGTATTCGGGTAGTGTGGCAATTGCCCTGAAAGCGGCGTCTCACTCACCATTATAGGTGCCACCGGTTCAGTCTAACGTTGGAGTGAGTGAGTGAGCATGGTTTTATGCCGCTTTTAGCAATATTCCAGCAATATCACGTCGGGGGGCACCAGAAATTGGCTTCACACATTGTACCCATGTGGGGAATCAATCCCGTGACGAGCGGAGGCTTTAACCACTGGGCTACCCTACCGGCCCGCTCCAACGCTATCTCTAGGTAATGCAGTGTAATTGTTATAATCTAGCGTCTTCCAGGACCTATGGATATAAAACATATAGGTCACAGGAACCTGTAGGCGACTCCATGGATCAGGGACCTGTTTCTTAAAGTATGGGAGCTACGATCACCTTAGGGTTACGATCGCTTTGAGGGACGGGGCCCTGGGACCTGTTTCACAAAGCGATCGTAGCGCTATGACTGTCGTAAGCCTATGTTAAAGTATGGGACTTACGATCACCTTAGCGCTACGATCGTTCTGCGGAACGGGGTCCTGGTCGTCAGGATTGCTAATTTAGTTGATACAGTGCCATCGTAACCTAATTGTATGGGATGATGCTCATGATGTCAGTCACTGGATATTCAGACTTGATTATTTACAGACATTCAATTATAGCTTGAATATTCCAGAGCGCAGCGTTAATTAACTAACCCATTTTTCCCAGAAACATAATCATTAGCTGTCACTCTCCGTGATCTATAAACCTCATTGACTGTCAACTAAGTGGGACTGAGATAGTGAACTACATGTGACTTTTAATTAAGGCGTTTTGTTAGCAAATCGGTTGTCCGGTGTGCGGAATCAGAACAGGAGGATGTTCACTGGGAGACAAACATGGATACAGGGAAATACTTTTGTCCTGCAAGTATGATTGATTGATTGATTGAGGGTGAGTGAGTGAGTGAGTTTAGTTTTACGCCGCTTTTAGCAATATTCCAGCAGAAATATGCTTCACACATTGTACCCATGAGAGGAATCGAACCAGGGCCTTTAGCTTGACGCTTCAGCTACCCCACTGCCCGGGGGGACAAGTAAGGGTACAGAAAGTCTATTGTGCCCTGTTATCACCCCTGTGAAGGCAAGCCTGGCTTACCCTGGAATGATCACAGTGACACACTTACCAGATACCGTTATGGAATCACCTGCATTACGAGTGGTGCTGTCAACGAAAAGTATTGTTCAAACATACCTTTTCCTGTTACACACTGGCGGTGAGGTAGCCTAGTGGTTAAAGCGTTCGTTCGTCATGCCGAAGACCCGGGTTCAATTCCCCACATGGGTATAATGTGTGAAGCCCATTTCTGGTGTCCCCCGCCGTGATATTGCTGGAATATTGCTAAAAGCGTCGTAAAACAATACTTATTCACGCACTCATCGATTAGACGCATTTATCACCGATCCTTCTGTCAATCTAAATGATATAATCGTATGTTAACAGTAACTTCATCGTCAGTTTAATCAGTAAATGCGATTATCTGTGATAGCTGGAATATGTATAAAACACTTACGACAGACAGTCACAAATAGTTCTGTGATTCCAAGACTACATAAGATGGCAAGGGTATGCCTCGATCATCTCACATAACATCAAGACAAACTTTTTAGAAGACCCGGGTTCGATTACCCACATGGGTACAATGTGTGAAGCCAGTTTCTGGTGTTCCCCGCCGTCATATTGCTGGAATATTGCTAAAAGCGGCGTAAAACCATACTCACCCACGCACTCACACCTGTTACACAAGACATTATTAAACACGACACATACAGTTTCAGTCCTGGCGCGGTGGCCAGTTTGTTAGATTTTACGTCCGCTTGTTTATGCTGCTTTGTAGCTATGAGAGTTATCTCCCTTGGACCAATTGTTACTACATGTATGAGTTTATGTGGCCACATCTGCAACGCTCATCCAACAAATAAGATGATAAATACGACTGATATATTAATTCTGAACGTCACACACATTCTTGGAGCTCCCATACGAAGAGTCCTGTCAATGTTTGAGGACAAGCGTTCAAAAAACTTTCCTTGCTTACGTTAGGCTCCTCTAGATGTGTGCACTGCAAAGGACTATAATACATAGATTGTCTGAGGTCGGCGTTGTGCTTTAAACGGATTCTCCTTAAGTCTTCTGTCGAAACCGGGATCTCTGTCGGCCTTCTGTGTAAAGCTGGATATCAACAAGATGGCCTTCTGTCTAGACCGGTATCTCTGCAAGGCTGCTGTCTGTCTAGACCGGTATCTCTACAAGTCGGCCTTTTGTCTAGTCCGGTATCTCTACAAGTCGGCCTTCTGTCTAGACCGGTATCTCTGCAAGTCGGCCTTCTGTCTAGACCGGTATCTCTGCATGTCGGCTGTCTGTCTAGACAGGTATCTCTACAAGTCGGCCTTTTGTCTAGTCCGGTATCTCTGCATGTCGGCTGTCTGTCTAGACCGGTATCTCTACAAGTCGGCCTTCTATCTAGACCGGTATCTCTGCATGTCGGCTGTCTGTCTAGACAGGTATCTCTACAAATCGGCCTTTTGTCTAGTCCGGTATCTCTGCATGTCGGCTGTCTGTCTAGTCCGGTATCTCTACAAGTCGGCCTTCTGTCGAAACCAGGTTCTCAGCAAGTCGGCTGTCTGTCTACACCGGTATCTCTGCAAATCAGCCTTCTGTCTAGACCGGTATCTCTACAAGTCGGCTGTCTGTCTAGACCGGTATCTCTGCAAGTCGGCTGTCTGTCTAGACCGGTATCTCTACAAGTCGGCTGTCTGTCTATACCGGTATCTCTGCATGTCGGCTGTCTGTCTAGTCCGGTATCTCTACAAGTCGGCCTTCTGTCGAAACCAGGATCTCAGCAAGTCGGCTGTCTGTCTAGACCGGTATCTCTGCAAGTCGGCCTTCTGTCTAGACCGGTATCTCTACAAGTCGGCCTTCTATCTAGACCGGTATCTCTGCAAGTCGGTCTTCTGTCTAGACCGGTATCTCTGCAAGTCCGCCTTCGGCCCAAACCGGCATTTCTGCAAGTCCCCCCTCTGCCTAAACCGTAAAATCAACGCTGTATTATAGAACGTTATTTCCCCTCAAAATACTATTTTTGACATCACACAAATACTCTCTAGGACATATAATCTTTCCTTACACAGGCACACATGTTCAGTTCTTATACTCATACAAACCATTGAACAAAGTATACACCAGTGTTTGATGTTGGCTATAAATGAAGCGAACAAGAAATATGTTTCTTCAATGATAAATTTGACTTGTATCTTAGTTGCGTTTTGACCTTAAATATGCAGTGTCTTGTGACTGTTTCCAGTCTAGTAACGTTTTGGTCAAATCCAACGTACAAGTGTATACGCTTTTGCCCGGCAGTTATCTAGTACGGCACACATCCCCCTTGCATGCCCGTATAGTAAGCCGGGGCAGTACCAACTCGATCCCGTCTGAAGGCAGCTAAAACCGCCCAATGTGTAAACACTATCATGGTTATAAAAGGAGAAGGTATAGTCTGATGTGTGTACCGCTCTCAACCTATCAAGTGGTTAGAAAGGTAAACTCAATATATCTACATTAAAACCTGCATGTCAGAGCGTTCATATTTCAATAGAGTCGTGATGTACACCACGTCCACCCCATACATCGACCTGCATGGCCTGACATCGCTGTCGCAATGCTGCATTCTATTTAGTTTAATCACTTTTAGTTTACTTATTCAGAGCGGTGGAGTAGCCTAGTGGTTAAAGCGTCGGCTCGTCACACCAAAGACCCGGGTTCGATTCCCCACATGGGTACAATGTGTGAAGCCCATTTCTGGTGTCTCCCGCCGTAATATTGCTGGACTATTGTTTAAAGGGGCGTAAAACTAAACTCACTCACTCATGCGCTTACTTATTCATTCAATGATTAGTTATTAGAGAATGTAACACGGGTGGCCCAGCCGTGAAATGTGCTGATCTTTTATACAGAGTTGCGTCCCTTACATAGATTTCAGGATCCGCTAATTGTGAGTTCGAATCCCAGATTTGTATTGAAGTTTCCTTTGTCAGCATCATACCCATGGAAGCGTTCGCTAGTCACGCCGAAGACCCGGGTTCGAATCCCCACATGGGTACAATCAGTGAAGCCCATTTCTGGTGTCCCCCGCCGTGATATTGCTGGAATATTGCTAAAAGCGGCGTAAAACCAAACTCAGTCAGACAGTCATACCCATGGTGTGGTAAACACCTAGGACCGTCATCACTTTCAGTCCAATATAGAGCCGACACGCTGGGAATAAACTGAAATATACTATTACAATGTAGCGTATATTCACTATACATACCGATAATGAGATAAATAGTGTAACAGAGTAACACGGACATCCGACAGGGATTTGCATTTGTCCTTGAACGTCAGATGACCATAGATTTTCTTACTTAACTGTCCGAAGCTTCCTACTGTCTAACACGTCATTTACCGTGAAAACTCATAGAATGGAATGAATCTGCCTATATTCTCAAAACAATCCCGCATTCGATGAGGCACGCTCCTGATCCAATGTCATTTTACACCATTCTTCTTACAGGGCAGAGCCAAGAGGTCGGTGGTTGTAGACAGTGATACACGTGCGCGCCACCCAAGGATACTCCATACATGTTCGATAGGTGACAAGTCTGGACTGAGTGCTGGCCATGATGAGGTGGCTCCGTTCTCCTGTTGGAGGTACTCAGTAACAGCACGAACACTGTGTGCTCTCGCCATCCTGAAACCTCAAACGATGTCGATGCCAACCCGTGTGCCTCCAGGGTGTTGTCATGGTAGTACTGCTCAGTGACAGGTTCAGGAATACCGTGTAACCCACACTCTGTTTCTCCTGTCAAGGAAGTTCAAAGTAAACCCTGATTCCTCCGAAAACATGTGTGCCCAACGACGATTGGTCCATTGCTGCCGACCTCGACACCAACGATATGCTGCAGTAATATGACGGTTTGTCAATAGTGGGATTACACGTGGACGTCGGGCTGCAGGTTCCATCTGGGTAGCCGGATTCAAATTGTCTGTCCACTTACGTTAACGCCTGTAGCTCTGTGAAGCTTACTCAGTTCCAATGTTCAGAGGCATATTGACCACGGTTTCGTAACACAGTCGTACTGATGAGATGTTCGTGTGCGTCAGTTGTCGCCCTGGGTCGACCAGCTCGAAGTCTGTCATCAATGTTATTTGCCTGTCGATGTCGTAATTGTAATCTACTAATTACTGTCTCTGAAACATTAAGAGCTCGTGCCACTGTACTTCGTTTTGTTTCAACTTCCAGCATGCCATATGCTGGTAACCGTTCCTGACGTGACAGACGTTGCCTGTAAAACCTCGTTAAAACAATATCACAACAAGTTTCAATCTGGTTTTATCACTGACATGTACAACAACACACTGACACGTTTCACTGTAAAGTTAGAATTTACCTCGACCATGTTCATGTGCACATCATAAAAAACGCAGGCGTGTTTCTACATTGAGGATGGACAGATTTCGGATACAGCTTTTTGAGAAAGGGTGTGGGGGTGAGGGGAGGTGTGTGTGGTGGTGCACAGTTCATTTTCACCTGTTTTCACGAGAGTTCAATGGCTATTTAATAAACTTTCAGGACAAAAGGGGGAGGGGGAGAGGGGCGGACCCCTTCTGGATCCGCCTTTGATGGAATAATCATTTTCTAAATACGTACACAAACATATAGACTAACAACTAGTCTCTGAAATGAACATATTTTACTGAAAAAAGTTCATAGTAAAAAACAAATAAATATAATGAAAAGGAGCCCTGAGACTTTCTTCATTTTCAGACCTGAAGCTGAGTAAATCTAGACTTGCCACATTTTCTAGACTTGCGTGGCCTTTCTTGGATATATTTGCTTCAGGGTCTGTACGACAGACTAACAAACATACAACTTAAATCCAAGATAATATCACCTCCAAATGGAATATCTACTGACTGTTTAAACATCATGTATTGAAATACTGTCCACAATGTTGTGTGTTCTCTGGCTTCAAGCTACAGGTGATGTTGTACCTGTAAAGCAGGGATGTGTATAGGATATGATACAGAAGCGATCTTGATTACTGTAGTCAGTAAAAACTGGTGTGACGTATAACGTTCCCATAAGGGATTTCATGTCTCGTGCGAAAGACAAGGTCAGTTCTAGAAGACGGCCTTACCGTTAATGCGTGCATCGCGTCTTGTTCCAGGTAAATCTCACTTGTAACATTGGATATCATGTTCAGGCCAAGCAGGGGCTTTAGAAAGATTTACCTGGAACAACAAACTACTGTCCCGTCAACTCCGTGATAGATACCAGAAAACAGGTAGCCACTTGACACTCTGGCCTGGCTGTTGTTGTTTTTTAACTGACACGCATTTATTATATCGGTGAATAAAGAAAGTGTTCTTTGTATGAATAACAAATTGCAAATTGCAATTGAAAATATTCTGGTTTCCTATTTTGAGGGCAATTGATAAGACCTGTTGTTTTGTGTTCTCGTTCGCGGTCTTCAGAAGTTTACCTGGAGCGCTTTACTCCACGAGGTGTGAATCGGGTTTGTCAAATACCTGATTGCAAATCATTTAAAGGTAGACTCCTCCGTGTACTTCAGTGAGTGAGTAACATTGATTTTAACGCCGTTTTTAGCAATATTCCAGCAATATCACGACGGTTGACACCAGAAATGGGCTTCACACATTGTACCCATATGGGGAATTGAACCCAGGTCTTAGGCGTGACGAGCGAACACTTTAAGCACTAGGCTACCCTGCCCTGAAATCCCTTCTTGTTTTCATAAGTAACATCCATGGGTCAGTTTGTAGCTTCTGAATCAGCTCTGATTGCCCATAGTTGTACAGGGGTGATGTCTGGACAAATATGTCTGATTTAGAGGGTTGAGATCACGTCATCAGTACAGCTAATCACAGAGTAGAGTGACGTCCCTTGGGTGTTCCAGAAAACTAAGATCACTGGTTCGAAGTCGGATTCACCCTGATTATATTGTCTAAGTTTGGCACGGACGTATCGCCATCGTGGGTGTCACGACGCGGTAGACGTCTCAGTCCTCCATCACTTACTCCCACATCAACATTTATTTCGATCGACCTTTAGAGAGTTTCGGAAGTAGACTTAGTGGAGATGATTACACTGAAATTGTTCTTTACATTCTAATTGTATTCCGCAGTTGTGACATGTGTATGTCAGAGGACCTGGCTGTCATTAAAGACAGTTGCCCCGCTGCTCAACCTGGATTAACATGCTGCCGGGCCAAACACATCAAGCTGACCAACAATAGACAAATGTTATGATATCATTACTAGGCTGAAAACAGTCGCCGGAAACACTGCAAGCTTCAGGCCCAAAATACAAGTGAACTATGACACACTATCTATTAATAACCTGGGTTTGTGTCATTGTAGACACTGTCCGTGTATGCTTCTGGTCTCCCAAGGTAGTGTTCCAGGCTTAATCGCAAGGCTGAAGATACACATTCCGGATAGTATGTCGATAGTATGTGGCCGTCAAACGACACCCGGTGTCAACGATATCACGCTATAACCAGTCTGACCAGCCAGTGTCGTGCAGTAACCACGTGTGCCTGGCAAGTGACGTCGACAGCCGCATCAGACCGACCGATCCCATTTCATCCGCTCATACGACCAACATGGTATGCTTGGCACTTCTTTACCCTGAAGATATGCTCTGTCTGCACCCTGCTGTGGGAATTATGTCTGAGGCAGGGCCCGGCTGTCTGTGAGGGGATGCTGTCTAGGTTGGGATGCGTTAAACGTGGGAAATGACTCCGTAGTCTGGGAATTCCTGCCGGAAACCACTTCACCTTGTATTGTGATTAGAAGGATCCACTGAGCGTGATGACGTCACGTCCACCGACCACTTCCAGCTGACACGCACTGATATTACGGACACTGTTTAAGGCGCCATGAAACTCACGTACTCGCCCTTTTCATGCCATACCCCTACGTGTTCGTGTAATCGAAACTGTTCGTGAAATCGGGGGGCCGTGATGAACAGAACATATAATACTGAACGTTTGATGAGGATTCGGACATACCTCTAACTATGACATCTAGATTGTTGGAGGGGAATCAAGGAAAATATATATCCTTGTCAAAAGTTGAGTAGGGTATTTCTACTACGGCGTAAAAACCATCATTTAGTGTAGCCATTTCATATTGTAAGGATAGGTAGGATGAGTGAGTGAATTACGTTTTACGCCTCACTCAGCAATATTCTAGCTATATGGCGCCGGTTTGTATGCAATTTACTTCCAGAGTTAGACATACTACATATGTCCCAAAATGTATAATGACATTTCGCCAGATGTCAGGAAGGTCCAATCTGGGACCACGGTGTCTACATAATCTCAGCATTCCGCGTCAGTCATTCTAGCGGAGCTACCCTCATTACTCCCAAGCAGCAGTGTTCAAATTTCAGGCACAGGTTGTTTCATGATTCTTAGAGGCAAGGATGAAGTGAGTGAGTGAGTATGGTTTTACGCCGCTTTTAGCAATATTCCAGCAATATCACCTTGGGGGACACCAGAAATGGGCTTCCCACATTGTACCCTTGTGGGGAATCGAACCCGGGTCTTCAGCGTGACAAGCGGACGCTTTAATCAATAGGCTGCCCCTTCGCCCCTACAAGAATGAAAGTATGGGTAGCACAGTAGTTATAGTGGGCACCGTTCAGGCCGAACACCAGGTTTTATTCCCAACAATCAAAGTTAAAATACAGTCCATTGTTTGTTGCGATATCGTTTAATCCCCCCTTCCCCGTCCCTCCCTCCCCCGTCTCAACGACTGACTTACACGTGTTCACAAACCCTACACCCTTTAATTCACCCGGCACGGCCCCTTTAACAAGGTGAACACCCTCTCATGAGAAAGATGTCAGGGCCACCCATAACTTTTTTTCAAATTAAGGACGATCGGCGACATATTTAAACCGCCCACGTGTAGGGAATTCGAGTCGACTGCACTGTATTAGGAGTATAAGGGCATATTTGTCATTGTGCGGGAATGACGCGATCAAAGCGCCATGTTACATTAAACGATCACTGTCGCACACTCACAGCCGTCGCAGTGCTTGCAAAGGCGTCATAAAGTGACGAGTATATTGTCATTGTAAACCCCGGGTCGTACTACTTAGTTCTCGTAGCCTGTCTAATATTGTTTGTTTTATTGTTCCGGTTGCGAGGAGGTTGTTCTGACATGTCTCCATGGCTGGGTGCGTGTCCTCGGTGTGGACCTAACTCAAGGGGCTGTGTACACGCAATATGTTATTAGAGCATCTGTGTTTTCTTGATAATCGAATGGTTATGAGTACGTGATTGCGTACGTGACTGTGTGAGTGAGTGACTGAGTGGGTTCGGATCACGGCGCTCTGCTTCTGTTCCAAGGATGGTCATCTTCATACTGTTCGTGGTTTTGTACCAGAATGGCAAATGTCCAGGAACTGCATCACTTCGGGCTACATTAGTGCTCTATTCACTCACTCACTCACTCACTGAAAATGAAAAGAGATCAGCTGCACTCGTCTGATGATACCCTGTTCCACATCTCAAGTATCACGTGACCAGGTTATAATCCTGTGTGTGATATCTGCTATAACAGCCTGTCTGTGAGCTAGATTGTAGTATTGACACAGACGGGGACCTGTTTGCTATGTTAATAGTCTGGGGACATGCGTTCTTGTGGTTTGGAGTTGTGTTTGGTAGTTACTTAAAGGGGCACTCTTCTTTGAAAATATTTTCGTTCATACAAGGGGGAACTGATGCCCTCAACTTGTTGAACGCCTCCCCTCCACCCCCACGCTGTAAACCTGTCTTCCCATGTGAGCAAAATGGGTTACCTGGTGACCCCATCATACCTGTGTGGTCCCACCGCCCCACGTTTATTGTGAGGAGATAGATACACCTGTATTAGCAATTATGTGGCGTTCGCATGGTTCAGGTAACATGTTACCCACGACCCGTGACAATGAAAGACCATGATATTAGCCTCCTCGAAATGTCAAATTCAAAGTAACGGAAACCTTGGAAATAAGGAAATTTGAAAACGATCGATACATAATGATGCTTTAAATGTCCGAAACATACACTTATTTTCAATTTCTTGAGAAAATCTATCCATAAGTCCCTGACCAAAGATTTACCACATGTTGATACTGTCATTAATTACCGCTAAAACCTAGTGGCTGGTCGTGTTCTAAAAGCACCGTGATTTCGCTCATCGTCCATGTTCCAAGTCCAGGCATGAATGTTTAAGTGACGTTTAAGTCTCCTCAATGGGGTAGCTTTTATAACAATTTATTATTTGCTCCTTTATTAATTTTGCTGATCCTGCTGAGTCAAAAATGTCTTCGCCTTAAACAAGGAACTAGGGAACTGTTTTGTGTCACCCGTGAGACCATTTTTTCTGTAATGCATATAATTTGGAAATAAGAGCTACTCTCCTAATCGAGGCACAGGTCGTGATAATAGGATAAAGGCCTCGTCATTAGGACGTGCAGATATCATTACCATACACAGAGATCGTACACGAAATTGCGAGAAACAACGACATCTGGTTAAATCAAATTACCTCTTCCATAGATAGTGACCCGACCCTCTCTGGGTCTATAATAAGTTTAATAAGTAATATTTGAAGATGAAAGAATAAACAGAATACTTGTATTTACTCAAACATGAGGTCCGATACTGACAGTAGAGATCAGTGTTAGGTCCAATTCAAATAAATTCATTCAGATCACATAACTTCAAACAAGTACCCATGTGCTATAGATGAAAGGATATCGCAGTAGACTTCTATTTATTCAGCTACCTCGTTCAGTATTTTTCATTTTCATACACTCTTCGCCATTTGCTAAAAAATAATGCCAAAAATTGAATTATTCATCCTTTTGAAAACGTCTTTTAACTTAAACTTTTGTAGTTACTTTGATGATATGAAACGCTAAAGTATATTAAGTGCAAAGGGTGCGTGCTGTGTGTGAGCGCGTGAGTGAGTTAAACCCTACTGAGAGCGTTGTTCCAGTTACACCACGGAGCGTCCGTTAGTGGGAGAGACGCCAGGGCAGTCTGCGAACAATTCATCCACAAAGCTCAAAGCCATAACCCACCATACTGTGTCTTATACAAGAAACCGTCACACAGGGAGCGTTCGTTAACCCACCAAACTATGTCTTCAAGAAAAAACCTTCACACAGGAGTGTTTGTTATCCCACTACACTATGTCTTCAAGAAGAAACCTTCACACAGGAGTGTTCGTTAACCCACCACACTACGTCTTCAAGAAGAAACCATCACACTGGAGTGTTTGTTAACCCACCACACTACGTCTTCAAGAAGAAACCTTCACACAGGAGTGTTTGTTAACCCACCACACTACGTCTTCAAGAAGAAACCTTCACCACCATAGTGTTTGTTAACCCACCACTACGTCTTCAAAAACTATCGTCTTCAAAAGAAACCAAGAGAAACCAAGAGTGTTCGTTAACCCAACACACTACGTCTTCAAAAGAAACCAAGAAACCAGTGTGTTCGTTAACCCACCACACTACGTCTTCAAGAAGAAACCAAGAGTGTTCGTTAACCCACCACACTACGTCTTCAAGAAGAAACCAAGAGTGTTCGTTCACCCATCACACGTCTTAACCTTCCCATCCCACCACTACGTCTTCAAAGAAACCAAGAGTGTTCGTTAAGTGTGTTCGTCTTAACCCACCACAAGAGTGTTCGTTAACCCTTCACACTACGTCTTCAAGAAGAAACCAGTGTGTTCATTAACCCACCACACTACGTCTTCAAGAAGAAACCAAGAGTGTTCGTAGACCCCCACCACACTACGTCTTCAAGAAGAAACCAAGAGTTGTTCCAGCACTACGTCTTCAAGAACAAACCAAGAGTGTTCGTTAAGAAGAAACGTCTTCAAGAAGAAACCAAGAGTGTTCGTTAAACCCGTTAACCCACACTACGTCTTCAAGAAGAAACCAAGAGTGTTCGTTAACGTCCAAAAGAAACCACCACACTACGTCTTCAAGAAGAAACCAAGAGTGTTCGTTAACCCAACACACTACGTCTTCAAGAAGAAACCAAGAGTGTTCGTTAACCCACCACACTACGTCTTCAAGAAGAAACCAAGAGTGTTCGTTAACCCACCACACTACGTCTTCAAGAAGAAACCAAGAGTGTTCGTTAACCCACCACACTACGTCTTCAAGAAGAAAAACCAAGACCAACCCACCACACTACGTCTTCAAGAAGAAACCAAGAGTGTTCGTTACCACACCAACCACACTACGTCTTCAAGAAGAAACCAAGAGTGTTCGTTAACCCAACACACTACGTCTTCAAGAAGAAACCAAGAGTGTTCGTTAACCCACCACACACACTTCAAGAAGAAACGTCTTCAAGAAGAAACCAAGAGTGTTCGTTAACCCCACACACACTACGTCTTCAAGAAGAAACCAAGAGTGTTCGTTAACCCACCACACTACGTCTTCAAGAAGAACGTCTTCAAGAAGAAACCAAGAGTGTTCGTTGTGTTCAAGAAGAAACCAAGAGTGTTCGTTAACCCAACACACTACGTCTTCAAGAAGAAACCAAGAGTGTTCGTTAACCCACCACACTACGTCTTCAAGAAGAAACCAAGAGTGTTCGTTAACCCACCACACACACTAACCCACCACACGTCTTCAAGAAGAAACCAAGAAACCCAACTACGTCTTTCGTTAACCCTTAACCACACTACGTCTTCAAGAAGAAACCAAGAGTGTTCGTTAACCCACCACACTACGTCTTCAAGAAGAAACCAAGAGTGTTCGTTAACCCAACACACTACGTCTTCAAGAAGAAACCAAGAGTGTTCGTTAACCCACCACACTACGTCTTCAAGAAGAAACCAAGAGTGTTCGTTAACCCACACACACTTCAAAGAAGAAACCAAGAGTGTTCCAAGAATTAACTACCTTCAAGAAGAAACCACACTACGTCTTCAAGAAGAAACCAAGAGTGTTCGTTAACCCACCACACTACGTCTTCAAGAAGAAACCAAGAGTGTTCGTTATCCCACCACACTACGTCTTCAAGAAGAAACCAAGAGTGTTCGTTAACCCACCACACTACGTCTTCAAGAAGAAACCAAGAGTGTTCGTTAACCCACCACACTACGTCTTCAAGAAGAAACCAAGAGTGTTCGTTAACCCATCCCACCACACTACGTCTTCAAGAAG
This sequence comes from Haliotis rubra, assembly GCF_003918875.1. NCBI lineage: Eukaryota > Metazoa > Mollusca > Gastropoda > Lepetellida > Haliotidae > Haliotis > Haliotis rubra. The sequence continues at coordinate 788,501 of NW_025765270.1, forward strand.
AAACCAAAGAGTGTTCGTTTCGTTAACCCACCACACTACGTCTTCAAGAAGAAACCAAGAGTGTTCGTTAACCCACCACACTACGTCTTCAAGAAGAAACCAAGAGTGTTCGTTAACCCACCACACTACGTCTTCAAGAAGAAACCAAGAGTGTTCGTTAACCCACCACACTACGTCTTCAAGAAGAAACCAAGAGTGTTCGTTAACCCACCACACTACGTCTTCAAGAAGAAACCAAGAGTGTTCGTATGGTAACTATCCCTACAGACGTATACCACAGGGTGCGTCATAGTTCAGTATAACACTGTCAATATTTATGTTGGTGCTGACCACGGAAAACACGTGGTATCGATATCGTGATGCTGCCAGAAAGCCACGTGGTGATGATATCATGAAGTGCCCGATATCACCATATGTCCACAACTGCCTCTGACACATGGACCGCGTCTCGGTTCGTGTAACACATGCAATGCTGACTTATATACCACGTATATCCAGGTCAGAAACCAACATTTGGCATTACCTTATGTAGCTTTCTGATCCCTCCTCAAGGAAGGTCGTTCCGGTAAGGGCTTCGAATTCCAAATTTGCGGTGTTTAGAATGTTAAAGTTATACCGGGGAATTGTTGAATGTTTAGAAGCATTTTCATTTTGACCTTTTTTTCAGCAATAACTGTGAAAATGCACCGACGGAAAAACACTTGAAATGTGATCATGGCGATTTCACTCGGGTAGACAAGTGGTTAGAGCGTTCGCTTCTTACACCGAAACTCAGGTTCGATTCTCCACATGGAACGTCATGAAGCTCGTTTCTGGTGTCCAGAGCAATGATATTACTTGAATATTTCTAAAAACGCGGAATCCCATTATTTTCACTCAACAATTGCACATTTCCAAAACCAACGGACCAGTAAGAAGCAGATTACATTTCCGACCCCGCTTCAAGACAAAAGATTTGTTCTTTTCTGAAATGTGGAGACGAACCTAGGAAAATCACAGCATTATTTTACAGAACATCCAGCTTGTCCATCAACAAGTCTTTGATTACTTCCCAGAGCCTCCACAGAAATATCAAAGGAGGCGTTTCTGTAGCTCCGGTCTTACAGGCAATAGTTATTGAATGCAACATTACCATAAGAATGTCAAGTCCACTCGAATAGAGAGGATGCACTTCACTTGGGTGACATTATTTCACAGTAGCGCCGTTGAGTAATTACCTGCTATTTCCTCGAGGATTTCCGATATGTCGTTAAACTGGTTTCGGTACATACCGCCGCAGTATAACTCGGCGTCCGCCTGTGTGATGGGCGCACGTCGACCGCCGGACCAGATGTGTCATAGGGTCAAGCTGTGTAAACTGGGATACCTACTCCCAGTGACATGAGTACGCATACTGTCCGTCCGTGTAATGGGAGGCGAGGGCCGGTGTCAGGGAATGGTTGGGGGTGGCTTGATTAAAGTGGTAATTACCCAAAAGAGATCCTGTGTCCCCAGTATGTACAGGTGATCCTGTACCTGTCTTATATGATTGGTTGGTTGGTTGGTTGCTGTTTAACTCCGCACTCAGCAATATTCCAGCTATATTTAGATGGTCTGTACATAATCGAGTCTGGATCATCAGCATTATCAACGATCTGCACAATTGGGATACGATGACATGTGTCAACCAAGCTGTCCTATATGAACCGGGCAGACAGACTCGGCGACTTTGTTGATTGCATGGCGGTGTACCGTTGTTCATGATATCAATCACTAGCTGGAATTAGAATTGAAAAAATATTTTCATATATCTGGAATATTACTATTTACATTTACAAAAGTGTCGCTATTTTAGACGGCAGTTGTATTTTCATTCTGTTTGCCTAAAAGTTCTCCAAATATCTGCGGGGCGGTGGGGTAGCCTAGTGGTTAAAGCGTTCGCTCGTCTCGCCAAAGATCCGGGTTCGATTCCCCACATGGGCACAATGTGTGAAGAGAGTTTCTGGTGACCCCCGACGTGATATTGCTAGAATATTGCCAAAAGCGGCGTAAAACCAAACTCACTCCAAATATCTACATTCATTCAAACCCAGTAAACCCGAAACTGAGATCCGGCGAACATATCTTCCACACGCGGGATGCAGCCAAGCATCACGTAACGCGCCGTGACTGAATGTGGCCTGACTACACGTAACTGTCCTTATATAATGTACCACATTGTCACCTGCATCAGCCGCAACCCTGATTACAGTCGTCAACACCTGTACAAATGTCAAGTTCCGCCCGCCGACGTCGTCTGAAGGTTCGCTCTCAATACACCGGACTTCAATCTGACGGCGTCGAGTGGAGAAATGGTGGTCGTCACAACAGTGGGTTAACCTATGTTATGAAATAAAAGCCTTTCCACATTCACAAGAAACGTCTCCTGAAAGCAGAGTGGATTGTACGACCATCATGAGCATGTGATTATGAATCACCACCATACAGTGAAGACACCAGGTGTTCGTGAAAAGGCACCCGTGAAGGTCCGGGTTAGAATTGATCTTCAGTAACCCATGCTTGTCGTCAGGCTCGCTGGCTTGGTTGACACAGGTCATCGGGTCCCAATTGCTGTTGATCACTGGATTGTCTGGTCCAGACTCGATTATTTACAGACCGCCGCCATATAGCTGGAATATTGCTGAGTGCGGCGTAAAACTAAACACACTCACTCACTCATGAAAAGGCTGGTGGTAATCGTCATTAAGTTCCTTTAACAATAATATCGCCTTACCTCCCTCTGATCCTCTCTCGGTTCTTCTTAAGGGAATGTACGGGTGGCCCAGTCTCCTCAGGTCGATGGACAAGGCGAGCCAGGATCCAAATGGGTTCGAATCCAACGTGGTTAACGTAAAACACAGCTCACCCACCATATAAAGTGTTATTACAATCAACTCCCTCACTCATTCACTCGCGTGTATTTGTGTACCATAATCTGTCACAAAGTCCCTGAGCCATATTATTTTCGGTCTACCGTCTAGATTTAAAACCTCCAAGTTACATAATACCATAAGTTCATGGCGGTGGTCAACATAGAGACTCGATCAATCGTTTATTCTACTTTCAAAGAGTTCCACATGCATTAAAACTGCTTTTTAGAGGAGGAATGTCAGTGAAACAATAGCAATCACACGTCAACAATACATATGTCGCTCCGCACTAAAGAGCATTAGCTAAAACGTCTGAGGAAAGCACTGAATTGTCACATCCGTTGTTGTCTTAATTAGCTGCCATTTACTGGCGTATTTCATCGACACCCGCATGACAGCTCTTAGCACTGCGACAAACGAAAGGTCTGTGTGTTTTGGAGAAAATTACATGTGTTCAAATGTGATGTACATATCCCGGGAACGAACAAACAAACTTGCTGAGATAATAACGGGATGTTTAGACAGGACTTAACTCCGACCTATGTCATAAATCTGGTGGTGATGTTTACCTCGGTTGATAAGTGTACCACGTTAACGCTACATCAGTGGAGCATAGTAGCTCGTCACTTCAAACAGCTACAGTAGTAAACATCGTGAAGAATGCGAAGAATATTCGGTTAGCCGTCTGTTTGTATCATACACTCTGTTTAGCCGACATCGATGCACGTAACCTTTCGCTCTGTATCTGACAGTGAGCGGCCTCAGTGTTGTATAAGGTTGAGTATCTCCACGAGGGGAATATGTATCTTTATCACGGTGTGTCAGACTACCCAGGGCTCCCCGTGGTCGTGTGCAGTTGACAGAGTAAGTGTACAGAATCACATTATGTAATATCAACTCAGGTTATCAACGATATTAAAGGAATAGCAATGGCTTTACAAATGTATATTTTATTCGCGCATTTGTTATTTCCAAAGCATGTGCAGTGTGGGAGGCAGGGTCGGATCTAAGATTTTGGAGAAGGGGTGGGCCAGGGGGGGTATGGTGTGTGTGTGTGTGTGTGTGTGTGTGTGTGCGCGCGTGCGCGTTCGTCCACGCGCGTATATTCATAGCAACAATCAGATTGATTATACACTCCATAAATGAAAATAAATACACTTTTTCAGATATATAATTTTAAGTACTGTGTTGGTACTGATATATACTGGGAGAAACAAATAAAGGGTCACAGGAAAATTCAAGTGTTCCTTTAATATTTCCAGTTTTCATCACCAGCTTTGAATAGCACTGTGGTGAGGAAAACTGGAAAATAATAAAGGAACGCTTGAATTTTCCTGTGACCCTTTAATTGTGTTTCTCTGTATATACGTGTTGTGTTGAGGGGACAACCCGTGGAGTTCCAACACTAGTCACCTAGCCACGTCAACCAGAATCACCAGACAACCCAGTATCCAGATATCTCACCCTCTCCTAGCACTGGTCCGGGTCCAACAGAATCTACAGTAATCAGAAAGGAACAAGCTAGCCACATATGTACTATGCTCGACCTCCACATCGCGAGAAGGTCCACAAGGAAATGGAACAGAATCCAGTGACTGAAAGACCAGTTGTCCGCAGGGTTCAAGTCACCGATGGACTTCCTTGACAGAAACACATGCTGTCCACCAGAGAATCAAGAGAAATGAACAAGCTAGCCCAATATGTACTAGGTACCCTACCTCCAAGGTACGAGTAGGTCCACAAGGAACTGGATAAGAGAATCCAGAGACAAAAGAACCAGTTGTCCACAGGGTTCAAGTCACCGACGGAGCTCATTGGCGGAGATGTGCTCCTGCACGTGATAAAGAATCCAGAGAAAGGAACAAGCTAGGCCAATACCTACTTGGTGCCGGACCTCCTCTGACCAAGAATATCCACAAGGATCTGGATCAGAGAACACAGAGACAAAAGGACCACTATTGTATCTGTACATGCCCGTGAACCCTGACCACTATTCGACATTGTATCTGTACATGCCCGTGAACCCTGACCACTATTGTATCTGTACATGCCCGTGAACCCTGACCACTATTGTATCTGTACATGCCCGTGAACCCTGACCACTATTGTATCTGTACATGCCCGTGAACCCTGACCACTATTGTATCTGTACATGCCCGTGAACCCTGACCACTATTGTATCTGTACATGCCCGTGAACCCTGACCACTATTGTATCTGTACATGCCCGTGAACCCTGACCACTATTGTATCTGTACATGCCCGTGAACCCTGACCACTATTGTATCTGTACATGCCCGTGAACCCTGACCACTATTGTATCTGTACATGCCCGTGAACCCTGACCACTATTCGACAGTCCGCGATCTGACAACATCCAGTACATACTGAACCAGCCAAGGACACTTGTAATCTTGGCACAGGTGAGAAGTGCGCTTCACTAATCCAGGTGTTTCACGCGATAAAATGCTGAATCAATCACGCGTCAACAAATAGCCTTAGATTGGGGTGAATAATTAATTTGTAGCCCTAAACCTTCCACGTGTTGACCGAACGATACCTACAGGGTATCTCACCTGACACACGGGTCACTCACTGGGTACTTAACGTTGTTACTTGTTAATTTATCTCATTGTCGTACCTTGTCACACCACCGGTAACCAATGTAGCCTATTGAGGATTTATATCCACCTGGGTACGATATGCAGATCACAGTTATACCTGGAACACAGGTTACCTATCTAGATCGCGAATCCACCCGTAGCCCAGGAAACCCATCTACCTGTAACCATGGTAACCTATAAGGCCATATTTACACCAGCAACCAAGGTAACCTTAAGGTACTACACATCGACCTGTAACCAAGGTAACCTAACGGTACAACACATCTACTTGTAACCAAGGTAACCTAAGCAGCCAGGAGTCCTCAGCTATGCCGCTTTCTTATTCCCACTTCGTTCTCGTCCATGTTTAACACATCGCGACTTTGTACAAGATTACAAGCAACCTTCTTCCAAGTCAAGTTTTCTATAGATTGTAAAGCTTAATATCGACTGGACAGCTACCAGTGCTTCGGTTTGAATGTGTCACAATCCGGGTGTGTGGTTCTATAAGCCGTATGCTGTCGATACAGTGCCCGGAGAGGTTGTTATTAACGCAATGTCTTGAACCCTGAACGTTGTATGAATGAATTCTGACCTGTATGGTGTGTGCTTAACGCGGTGTCTGTGTCCCTGCCGTGAGTTATCTTGCGGGCGTGAAAGACGTTATTCTTCACACTGGTTTATTAAATATTCATTATGTGACCCCAAGGACACATTTACTCGTCGTTTGTATATCGTGTGTGACAAACAGGATAGAGTCCAAAAAGGTCTTACGTGGCCACCGTGTGTATGAATGAATGAACTTCAATATACAAGAAGAGTGAGTGAGTGAGTATGTAGAACGTTCAGGCTAGCTATTCTCGAAACGTTCGTAGCCCTACGAACTTCTTAAGCCCATTCTTAACACATTGGCTACGATCAAAGTTAAGAATTCTTAGCGCTACGAACGTTTCGAGAATAAGGGCCCAGGTTTCCACCATCGTGTGATGCAGCATACATGGCGTATTTCGGAGAAGGTGATATATTTGATTTAGATAGGGATAGACTTTGCTGGCTAGCGTTTATACATTTTATGATTTGCAGCCTGTTGAGAGATACAGAGGGAAGCTGTACCACTTATCTGTAGCCATTGACACAATTTTCTAACACGTCAATTCTCAGCCTCCAAAGTGACACTCATACATACCTAACGATGAGCTGATGCGGAGATACGATAATGGCAAACGTGTGCACCTTACGATGAAAACAAACCCAGGCCTTCAGCGTGAAGCGCGAACCCTGTAACCACGAGACCACCACCCTTATATACGGGTACGTTTCTAGCTGCTTCGTTCGTATAAGGGGCGGTGGGGTAGCCTAGTGGTTAAAGCGTTCGCTCGTCACGCCGATGACCCGGGTTCGATTCCCACATGGGTACAATGTGTGAAGCCCATATCCGGAGTCCCCCGCCGTGATATTGCTGGAATGTTGCTAAAAGCGGCGTAAAACCTTACTCACTCACTCGTTCGTATTACACTTACACTGATGGTCATCGCAAACTAGTATTTCCTCATGCCGACTAACGGCCAATTCTACTTTAACTGTGAGTGTGCGTTATGCCGAGTCAGCACAAATGTGTGACACTTGTGTAAGACAAAAACACTGTATCAGCGGAAAAGGAAGAAGCTCTTACCTCATATATCGCCTGCCACTTATTTGTATTTAAACGACCTTCGGGAAAGGGAGATAATCGGTATCTAACTCAAGCCGAAATGTCAGGCCGATCAAGTGTCGAGAGCTACATGCGACTGTCATATAAAATGTCGGCTAGGATCAGTAACCGTGTCATAATGTCATATGAGACTGGATGGCGAGTGGCATTTACACAGAATGTAGATTGCCGTATAATCGCTCCGTCATATTTTCACAAGCTGCCTCGGTTTTTCCAGCCTGGTTCCCCGAATCGACTGAGCTACATTGCGCAAGCGCAGCCAATCCTGGAAACCAGACTGCAGCTTGTCATCATAGCCACCACTACCACCGGGGCTTGCAGCCATTAGACAACACGAGTGATGGTACACGTAACAGGATATGAATATATATATTGTGTAGGCTGGTTTTGACACCTTTCACATCACTAGTTAAATCTCTGAGAATAATCCATGGCTGCACAGGTCCTCGTTACGTGCTTGTATCTCTATGGGGTTCCCAGTACCAAGTACCCAGTAGTAGGGCCAGTACCACGTTCTTGTATCTCTATGGGGTTCCACGTACCAAGTACCCGGTACCACGTGCTTGTATCTCTATGGGGTTCCCAGTACCAAATACCCAGTACCACGTGCTTGTATCACTATGGGGTTCCCAGTACCAAGTACCCGGTACCACGTGCTTGTATCTCTATGGGGTTCCCAGTACCAAGTACCCGGTACCACGTGCTTGTATCTCTATCGGGTTACAAGTACCAAATACCCAGTACCACGTGCTTGTATTACTATGGGGTTCCCAGTACCAAGTACCCGGTACCACGTGCTTGTATCTCTATCGGGTTACAAGTACCAAATACCCAGTACCACGTGCTTGTATCTCTATGGGGTTCCCATTACCAAGTACCCGGTACCACGTGCTTGTATCTCTATGGGGCTCCCAGTACCAAGTATCATGTTTTTACTCCTGGGTATACTGGGTCTTAAAGGTCAAGGCCATCAAGGACCACTACCGTGTCTCAAACATCAAAGAGAATGATAGCTATTGCATGTCGTCGTACCGAACCGTTGCCCGTAGCTGCAGTCGTTACTCCATTAAGAACAGGCAATAACACAGGGATATTGCTGATCCACTTACAACATTCCTATTTGAAAGCTTGTGTGAAGTACTTGTACGTGAAGGGGCTCATGGCTAAAATAGGTCCCAAGTAACTGTAGGAGGCGACTTACTGGATCATGGTGACTTGTCACCGTGTCCTGCGCCACTCAGTCTGCCGTCTTGTCCATGAAATGATCTCTAGGCTACGTCTAAGCTGTAATATCGCTGAATGCAATGTAGATTACTTCCTTTGTCGACACCTACCTCATGAATATTCATGTAGAGATCCAGTACATGTTGTAGTATCAGATTGCATAGTATGTCTGGATTCTTTTTGACCGTTTTCCTGTTTGACCTATATGGTTTTATGTACCTAGTTCCGTGTGAAGGACAGCATTGCACCCAGTCACTAGTGTAAGCTGTGGATGTTTTTATATATCGCTACAGTCTAGTTTTACACTGTCTGTATTATTGACGGTGTCAGAGAGAGAGAGAGAGAGGAGAGAGAGAGAGAGAGAGAGCTACAGAGGAGAGAGAGAGAGAGAGAGGAGAGAGAGAGAGAGAGAGAGAGGAGAGAGAGATTGAGAGTGACAGACAGACACAGAGAGAGAGAGAAAGAGTGACAAACATAAAGAGAGAGAGAGAGACAGACAGAGAGAGAGGTAGAGAGAGAGACAGATAGACATACAGAGAGACAGAGAGAGAGACAGCGACATACAGAGAAAGAGAGACAAACAGACACACAGACAGAGAGAGAGAGTGTGTGTGTGTGTGTTAGAGTGTAATTCGGATACAGACTGTCTTTGAAGTATTTCTTCCGTAGAGACAAATTTTCGCACGTATTTCCTCCGACAAGAGGAATTCGATTTTACTTCCTCCGACAAGAGAGACCCTACAATTTACTTCCTCCGACAATACATACTAGACCACTCCCTACAATCACGAATAATCTGATAAAGGAAAGCGGTTAATATCCCATTCGAATACCTCAGCCATTCCCATGTGGTGAAAACCACACATTTGTTTGAGCGTGGTTAGACAGCGATGATATATGGCTCTTCTGCCATGTACTGACAAAGCTGGAGACGTTTCAGACTCGCCTGCCTTGTGACTGAACCTGCTGCTAGGCGGTTGAAACGCTCTCATGTAAGTGGAAGAGTGTTGTTTTACGCCGCAATTACCAGTATTTGAGTCTGGTCTCAGAAACCAATAGTTGGATTATGAGCAGCTACCCAAGACGTCGTGGCAACGTTAAATCATACATTCTGGCCACCCGATCGTCAAGTCCTCTTTAGGGCGGTGGGTTAGCCTAGTGGTTAAAGCGTTCGCTCGTCACGCCGAAGGCCCGGGTTCGATTCCCCACATGGGTACAATGTGTGAAGCCCATTTCTGGTGTCCCCCGCCGTGATATTGCTGAAACATTGTAAAACTAAACTCCCTCACTCAAGTCCCCTTTAAGAACCATCAGTGGGTGGTAGACACCCGTCCATAGATGACCGCAGGGCTTCCACTCCTAAATAGTGAGTGAATTTAGTTTTACGCCGCTCTCAGCAATATTCCAGCTAAACGGCGGGGTCACTCCTGAATAGTTTACACGTAGTATTATGTTTTCAAATATCGTCTACCCCTCGACGGTTCTTTATTTGTCTCCATGTGTGTATCCATGTGTGTGTGTGTGTGTGTGTGAGAGAGAGAGAGAGAGAGAGAGAGAGAGAGAGAGAGAGAGAGTAAGTGTGTGTATGTATGAGTGAGTGTATGTGTGAGTAATCGCATGTGTGTGCCTGCGTGCGTGCCTGCGTGCGTGTGTGATACATGTGTGTATATAGAAAGGCAGATGTATTTGTTATGTAAGCCTTTTATCTTCGGTTATTAAAAGCCCGTACCTTACAAATAACCAGTAAGGAAGAAAGTTCTCCTGACGTCCTGGGGAGTACTTTGCCGCCTACAGCGAATAATTCCCGGTTCTCCTAACATGGCCTATTTGGCCTGGACACTACCCTTTGTGTGTTCCGTGTGATGTGTGGACAATGAAAGGCGAGGTACACACAGATTGATGGATGCACAAACTATAAACATACAGACCTAAAAGGAATGCGCGAAATGTGAGCGCCATGTGGTCAACAGACGTGGTCAGATGCCCAGATTAGTTCTTGACCTTAACTTTAGGGGAGGACCATTTGATTTCTAGAGAGATTGGGGAGGGGGGAGATTATGAAAAATGCACAACTCATAGTTATGTGTACATAATAAAGACCGCTTCTAATTCCAGAAAGAAAATATTGAGAATTAATATAAAAAATCTTGAACACAATATGACCATCCTCAATACGAAACTCAATACAGAGTTTTTCGTGAACGATACTGAAATCATGAGCCATGTTTCATGAGTACAACTCTTTCACTTCAAGGGGTCATGTCACGTGACCGTGTGATGTGATATGCCCATTAAACATCGTTTGCTTTCCTTGACAATACTAAGTGGCATATGCCTATGCATTCCAGACTGATTCTCTACCATGTAGGAACATTGTTAGAACCCAAATAGTGTTTGTACCCAACATGTGCAAATTAGTCACTTGCGTGTGTAGTTTAGTAACGTTTCTTTTGAACGTCAGCTTACTTCAAAAGTTATGTTTATTATGCCCATCATGGAGTTGTGCGTATAAATATATCAATTTGACCAGTTTTCTAAAGCAGAAGAACACTGTACATTAAGCTTTGGCTACACTAAAATAGTGTTTTCTAACATAAAAATATTCATAATACTGCTGTTTTCATTTCTTGTCTTAAATCACCATCCTCGATAATGTCCAGGGCCCCGTTCCTCAAAGCGATCGTAGCGCTACGACTGTCGTAAGTCTATGTTAAAGTATGGGAGTTACGATCATCTTAGCGCTACGATCGCTTTCAGGAACGGGGCCCAGGGTATACGTTACGATCACTCGCCACTGTGGAGAGTTATCGTAACGTATACCCTGGAGATCATCGAGGATGTAAATCACCAACGCCTGGACATTTGTTTTAGTATAAGAAGATTTAAGCAATCTATTCATAGGCTGAATTTGAAATGTGATGTAAAAATGCTCTGCTCTCTCTGTTGACCCTAAAAATGAAGAAAATATGAATGCCTCTCCAAGTCCACCCCCAAACCCACCCTGAGTATGAAAATGGTCTCACAGGTCACAGCTCATTACCCACCCTTAGGCCTGCTTGTTGAAAGATAAAGATATGAGGTAGACATCCCCAGATAGAGGACTGTATACATTATGCATAAATAACTATTTCTATTTGTTCGGGTTTCTTTAAAGCACAAAACGAGCACAAGTGACTGTAAGAATACTTTGACCGAATCTTGAACCCATATCCGGTGTTACATGTAGCAATGTTACATCAATATATTTCATACACGAATAACTGGTCCTTAAACACAAATCGCTAACACGCATGTTGCAGGCGTCGTATTATGTTTTTAGGCCCTCCCTCCTAACATCACAAACATTACCCCTTAGCGACATCGCTTTATATCAATTTCCGCCATGAAATACCCACCTTTGACATAAATGATAAAACATCCACATCCGCTTCCGGTGTTCCTGCGCTGAATAGTGCGTACTGATTTTGATACTTCAGCCCGGGATAACCGGAAGTCGATATCCTCTTCAGTGTTATAGTACCTCACATCAGAGACCGTATAATAGATATAATATATTATATTATATGGTCACTGCTCACATTGAAAACCAACATTTACGAGGAGTAAATATATATTTGTGTCTGTATTTTTTGCCCTACTTGGCAAGGTAATGTTGCCCTACTTGACAAGGTGATATTACCCTACTTGACAAGGTGATATTGCCCTACTTGACAAGGTGATATTGCCCTACTTGACAAGGTGATATTGCCCACTTGACAAGGTGATATTGCCCTACTTGACAAGGTGATATTGCCCTACTTGACAAGGTGATATTACCCTACTTGACAAGGTGATATTGCCCTACTTGACAAGGTGATATTGCCCTACTTGACAAGGTGATATTGCCCTACTTGACAAGATGATATTACCCTACTTGACAAGGTGATATTACCCTACTTGACAAGGTGATATTGCCCTACTTGACAAGGTGATATTGCTCTACTTGACAAGATGATATTGCCCTACTTGACAATGTGATGTTGCCCTACTTGACAAGGTGATATTACCCTACTTGAAAAGGTGATATTGCCCTACTTGATGAGGTGATAATACCCTACTTGACAAGGTGATATTATATTAAGGTGATATTGACAAGGTGATATTGCCCTACTTGACAAGGTGATATTGCCCTATTTGACAAGGCGATCTTGCCCTACTTGACAATGCGATATTGCCCTACTTGACAAGGCGGTAATACCCTACATGATAAGACGAGATGACTCTACTTGACAAGAGATATTACCTTACAAGATATAACGACATTACCTTACTTCACAAAGCGATATTACCATACTTCACAAAGCGATATTACCATACTTGACAAGACGATATTACCATACTTTACAAAAGCGATGTTACCATACTTGACAAGGCGATATTACCATACTTGACAAGGCGGTATTACCCTACATAATAGAACAATATTAAAACACTTGTCCAGACGATATAGCCCCATTATATAAGACAACATTACTTGACAAGACGATATTGCCTTACATGATAAGAGAAAATTGCTTGACAAGACGATATTGCCCTACATGATGAAACAATATTACCACCACTTGACAAGACGATATAGACCCATTATATAAGACAAAATTACTTGACAAGACGATATTGCCCTACATAATAAGACGATATAACCCGATATAAGAAGATATAAGAAGATATACTACATTACATCAGACGATATAACGTTGCTTGATTAGGCGCTATTACCATACGTGACGAGCCGATATTACCCTACTAATAACAACTACTGTTATTATGCATTACTGGGCATAATCTTCTGACACCTATATCTAAACGTGATTTTTTAAGAAGTACCAGTTGAAACACATTTCACTGCTTCGCAAAATGCCCGCGTGACATATCATTCACTGATGAGCGGTTCGCCATTTCAACGCATGGCAAATGACTGGTTAGCCGTTTGTACGCGTGATAACGTTTGCGCTGAGTAATATGTATAGACGGAAGCCGAGTTTAGGTCCTCCCTTCACCCTTCCCTTTCATTGTATGGTGGGTTGTTTCCCCGGGTTTATGTAGGCCTCTGTTTTATCCTCAACCTAAGTCTGGCTTCCAGCTGCCCAGAAACAATAAACTGAACCACCTGGCTCGGCTTGGCTTGTCTCCGTTTGCGTAGGGAAATTCAAGACAGAGCAGCAAGGGCCTTGCTCTATTACCGATGGTGATTTCTGTGTATTTTCATAGAGATGTGTCAGAGGTGATGCCATATAAAAGGCGAAACCCGAGGAGTGTTCGGACTGTTACAAAGTTTCTATATATAGAACATCTACGTGTGGAGAACCAAGTGTTTGCTGTTGGCGATTACCATTGTCTTGTATTTCAGACGTTTACGTTTAAACACTTCTTTTTATTGTCTGGGGAAAACTTCAAACAGGGGAGATTACTCTAACATTTAAGTTTTGAGAAGTGTTAAATACGTGCATGACGCGGGTGAAGAACTGGACACAATAGCACACGTTGGTGTTCTGTATGTAGGTAGAGTAGGACTTGCCATTAACCATTATCATTTCATTAGATTTATTTATGAAGTTATACGGATCTGAGACCATTCACCAGTGAGCCAGTCAATAACTTCTGCGTTAGCCATTACAGATATATACAGACACATTGATACACACAGAGGCAGGCACACACACGCACGCACACACACATCATTGCCAACCATTGCCGTGAACGTCCATAGTGAAGTATCCAGTGTGAAACTAGGACCAGTCTTCATGTAGCAACCCATGAATTGAACTCGGCGTTTTATTTGGGATGTTGTTCTTTAGCTAAGTTGCAAACGAATTATATAATGCGATAAGCATATCATACTTAAATATAACAAGTCTAGGATATAATATAAATCGGTTGTCCAAGACCACAATATAGCACAACAGATGAGATACTGCTTACAGCGGCGTTCACTCACTCACTCACTCACTGGCTCATCTTGAGGTTCACACGGCACGTCAATGTAACAACTGCTTCCCGCTGTGTGTTCCTTTATTTATTTCTAACTGTATTTGTGGTGTTTGCTACGTAGAATGTTGGTGCTTATTGCCCCACCCTTGAAGCAGCTGCTGTCGTCAGTCTCCGCTAATTGGTGACTCAAGGATGCTTGGATAAGGCCGATAACTATGCGGAAACCCTACTACGCACGCCAAGACCAAGACCTTGAACAATGCGCTATGCCATTCCTTGTTTAGGAAAAATAAACAGAAAATATAGGTGGGCAGTATCCTTGGAGCACTGAACAGAAACGAAATCGTGAAGAAATAAGTAAACGAAATATATCTTAACTCAGTCTCATTAGAATCAGGTATTGCTTCGCGACTGCTAAACAAAGATCTCAGTACATCCTATTAGGGATCATGACTTTTCAAACGACCAATCAGAACGTCGCTTTACAGATCGGAAAGGTGACAGTCGAAATGTGTTATCTAATCATGAAAACTCGAAAAGGTAAATACGAGGTATTCCGAACGATTGTACGGTAGATCAAGATCATCGTTTATTTCTCCATTAAATTGGATAAAACTTTGACAGCCCCTGGAAAAAACTGAGATACCATCTTGGCGATATATAAAACATTCAAGTATTGTTCTTTTTTCAGTTTTCAAATATTGAAGTGAGAATATTGTTCAAGGGGCTATCTGTCACGCAGATATCCATGTTGGAACTTGTGCACTAAAGGTTCAGAAAGCAGCGTTCGTTCATGCTGACTTCTTGTCAGTTGGAGAGTGAGTGAGTAACGTCGCATTTGCTTTATTTTAGCCATATTGCAACAAGAACATGTTTTGTTTTTGTTTTGCTTGTAATTGGTAAGATGCCTGTTGATATGCCAATAAATGCTGTTATGATGTATCAGGTAGGTTCTACCTCTGTTTGGAGGAGGGGAAGGGTGACATGATTTTAAGATGTACTGAAATCATAGTTCATGATGTGTTAAGCGACCTTCACGCGGCAAACTAAAGTTTGACAACACATATTGTCCAACTCGAGTTTGTGTGAACATTCCAACAACTCGCCATCAACACCAATTTTAGAGGTGTCAAACTGTTGAAATAGGATCGGTCTCTATTCTCACCAACATTTCCATCAAACTTTCGATGTTGACAAAGTTGAATTTGAAGTGTGAAGTGTTGTCAAACTCGTGTTGTTTACAAGCAACCAATCGCAGTCAACGAAATTGTCACGTGACCTACCGATAGCGACATGGCTTTAGTTTGCCGTTTGAAGGCGGCTTTAGGGAAACAATAGTCTCCACAACCGACTGGAGAGGTGTTCATCCCTCAAACACAGAACCCAGGGCCGTGGTAGTGAGTGAGTGAGTGAGTTTAGTTTAACGCCGCACTCAGCAATATTCCAGCTATATGGCGGTGGTCTGTAAATAATCGAGTCTGGACCAGACATTCCAGTAATCAACAGCATGAGCATCGATCTGCGCTGACATGTGTCAACCAAGTCAGCGAGCCTGACCACCCGATCCCGTTAGTCGCCTCTTACGACAAGCATGGGTTACTGAAGATCAATATTCTAACCCGGACCTTCACGGGTACCTTGGTATAGAGTCTAAATTACTTACTTGCTTTCGGAGACACACCAACACAATGGAAATGTAATATAGTAAGGAGCGTATAGATGACCTGTACAAGTGAAGAAGAGTTGTGTGATCCCCTCCGTACTGAAGAGTCAAGATCCCTCAAGCACTTTGCCTTTGTATATTGGATGTGTGGTGAGAACAGCAGATGACGGTCAAATATGAGGGTTAGGAATTCGGCCTCCTCTTCATTTCAGTACGCTCCAAAGAGAATTTTGGATCCTTGTGTGGTTGGCATTTCCAACTAATGGAGCTCGTTCAAGACAACTTGAAACCATTGGTACACTTTCTATTTTGTTAAAAAATAGCTGACCTTGTCTTTCTATCATTTGAATGTTCTTACGACAACAAGAATTGTCATCCACAAAAGTGACACATTGTTAAAAACGTGGTGAGACTATTAATTTGGATGCTAAAAAGTGTGCAGATAGGAAGCTTTCTTGAACGACGCCCTGATCCTCTTTGATCTTATACTCGTATTTGTTGCTGTTTGTTGATTAAATACTCTTTTCCTCATCCAGATTCATGTAGATCTTGTCAGTCCAGGTTCGCGAAAGATTTTCCTCACTTTAATGTCCTGTTGCGTGATCATTTTTCAGAAGCAACGAAAACCAAGATGTGACGTCAGTGAGATTAGTCTTAACTAGAATGGGCCAGAGTAACGTGAAGATCTTTAACAGTGTTCCCAACTCGAAGATCGCGGATGTCGCATCTTCTTGATCACGTATACCCTGAACCTAATCGCAATCGAAGTTTTATATCGGAAGTGACGTTAACCTCTGCCTCCCTCATTATCAACTCAGCACAGAATGTCTTTCGCTCATGGGTGTTATATGATTGGACGTCTTCTTAGCATTATGCCATTTGAATCTGGCTCGAAATATAGCAAGTGTACATGCTAACCATTTTGTTCATAAGCATGAGAGAAAAAAACAAATAAATGCGCTGATGATATCGCAAAACTAACACGACCACCAAACACGATGTTTCATTCGGGCGTGGCAATATAAAACGTTAGATATCCGAATATTATGATAACCTGTCTAATACGGAATACTGCAAAATAGTCAACACTTCCGCAATACATGTTCCATTATTACTTATTATTTCCATTAAGTATACATCATCCATATCAAAATAAACGCCAAAATAGTGTTTTGAAAGTTCCAGGGAATTCACTTCTTAATACGTTAAACACTGATCTTGAACCACAACGCAAACTATCAACTAAGACAACCAACGCAATGGCAATAGAATCAGTTAGCCAATCAGCAATATACCTGATTTGTGCAAGATGTGTTTGTGCGATAAGATATGAAACCAGGAACATTGTTATTGCTGTGTTTTTGTTCTTGGTGCCCAATTCAGAAGAAGTTCTTTAAGTAAACACAATCAACGGGATAACGGAGATACTATCGGCAGCGTCATCACAACAGTCACGGCCATTGTAGGCTGGCGTATCTCAGATCTTCCACGGCGGGAGCCAGGACCTTTGGATGATGTGCTGTATCTGTTGGCAAAGCCGGAAACAAATGTTGTTGTTCATCGGTTTATCGGGACATCAGTCTCTGGGAAGGGAGGTAATGCAGTAATCAGGCGTATAAACAAAATATACATCACACAGTGGAGGCATATCTCGCATATTCCTATTTGGGGTAAGAATTAAGTTGGACTCCTTATTGCTGCTGACAATCCTGGCGTTGTGCAGAGATTCGTCCCTGAAGTGTGTGGCAACCCTGTACTTGTGGAAACACACCTTAGATGTTTCTGTTCGGGGTAAGATTCAAGTTGGATTCTTTGACGCAGCTGACATTCCTGGCGTTGTGCAGAGTTACGTCCCTTAGGTGTGTTAGAATCCTGTAATCGTGAGTTCGAATCTCAGATCCAGTTTCTAGGTTTGTCAGCATGCATGCTCATGGTTTGGTTTGGAAAATTCCACTTATATGACGGCGGTCTGTAAATAATCGAATCTGGACCAGACAATCCAGTGATGAACACCATTAGCATCGATCTACGCAACTGGGATACGATGACATGTGTCAACCAAGTCAGCAAGCCTCACCATCCTGTTAGTCGCCTCTTACGTCAAACACGGGTTACTGAAGATCAATTCTAATCCGAATTTTCACGGGTCGCGTGCTCTTGGGGTTCATCATAGCTGTACACATCTAAAATCTGCATCACTCTAGAACCTGCATCAAACTGACATCCCATGATATAATTAGAAAACGCTTCAGTGTAGTAACTTATTTCAAACATTTCTATTTTCAGAAAGAATCAAATTTTTCTTATAAACACTAAACTCCTTGCACTGCAGCTGAGATGAATGGTTGGTTGGTTGATTTGTTGTTTTACGCCGCACTCAGCAATATTCCAGCTATATGGCGGCCGTCTGTAAATAGTCAAATCTGGACCAGACAATCCAGTGATTAACATCATGAACATTGATCTACGCAATTGGGATACGATGACATGTGTCAACCTAGTCAGAGGGTCTGACACCCGATCCCGTTAGTCGCCTCTTACGACATGGTTTGCTGAAGACCAATTCTAACCCGGACCTTCACGGGTTGAGATGAATGGAAAACTAAAACTTGTTATAACTCTACCATCCTCGCATGTTAAAGGTAATATATTCTTGATGATAGATGTTCCGGCCACATTGTCTTCCCTAGATACTGCAAGGAAAGAATACATGTATACGTGTGGTGGGTAAACACGAAACCAACAAGACATGGCTACTCGATGGTGGTGTATGTGATACGGATATCATACATGTGATTCGACCTAGACTAACGCTTAGTCTCGGAATAGACACATAATTTTGATTGTAACAAATAAACCCATTTAAATTGAAAAGGAGTCCCAGTGAGACCAGAGATTCAGCCTGAACCTGCGGAAATCTAGACTTGCTTCATTTAGGGCTTTAGCATTGCAGAGAGGGCTAGGCTGTAGGCTGTAGACCTTACGTTTGCAATGTAAAGGCGAATGTATTTAGCCAAGTATTTTTATTATAATGGTAGCAATTTCTTTTCGAAGATAAATTCTCAATCTGGTCTTTGTGCCTTTCAAAGAGTGAGTTTTGTTTTAGCAATATTCCGGCAATATAACGGCGGGGGACACCAGAAATAGGCTTCACATATTGTACTCATGTGGGAATTGAACCCGGGTCTTCGGCGTGACGAGCGAACACTTTAATCACTAGGCTACCCCAACGCCCCCGCCTTACAAAGATTTACGACAGATCGTAATGCTACGATAGCGACTTACGGACGAGACATGGACTGGATGTCGCAACAGTGATTAAGGTAGGATGAGGTCTGTCGTCGCTTTCAAGATTAATGTGCTTATATATCGACGTGTACGTAAATGCAGGGTAACAATAACATCGTTAATGTCTCAACATTTTCTGTTATGTTGTATGATATAAGCCTGTATATGTTATGGGTTATATATGTTTTATATCACAGGTCGTCTGTGAACCACGCGCTGCATTCGTGGCAGTGGTAGTGGCCTGTCTGAAATCAAATAATGCGTCAGATGTTTCCCAAAAGAATATTTGCGGTTCATTGGAACACCTGTTTTTTCTATCGAAATCGAACTAAAATCACAGAAACCTGTACCATATATACAACACATAAAAGATCTATAAGACGAGAGACCTCCTTGTTTCTTATGCAACAAGCGCCGCCGCTGACCTAATCTATTTGTGATAATTAGGTAAAGACGGCACCCAGTTCACTGAACGCGTGGCGATTGCCATCACTTCGTCAAGTTCCACCGCCCGAGAATAAACCCATTTTCCACGTGGAACCTTTAAAACCGTTTTACCTACTCAACATTTAACGGGTTCTGCCTCGCGTCTACTTGACGCGATTTACATACATGCACGCGTAGACAGAACCAAGTTACATCTGTGTTGGCGTGGTGAGGTGGGCCCCAACGTCTTGAAAGAAGGTGAAATATAATGATGGTGGCAAGACTCGGCCCGCAAAGGTAGTATCGGTGATCTATGGTGCAGATCGGGAGATAAGATGGTGTGTGCTCCTGCAGATGCGGAACGATGCGAACATCGTGAGCATCGCATACGTGGCCCCGACCAGGGAAGCAGCACGTTCTCAACAGGAACACAGGAGTATGCATGCATCTCTTTGTCATTTTTCTCCTGAATTGACACAGACAAGTCATATGTTTTTCTCTTGTTGGGGCATGAAAAACTGCCTCTGAAAGAAGTTATATTGGCTGACAAAATATAATGTCATCAGCTTGTGACAATAAAATCACCGTGTACGCTTTTAAATGGAAACGTGATAATTTATGAGTGTGATAATTTCATTTATATCCTGTTTTTGGTTCGCATCGGCAGTGTTCAGCCTTAAAGACGATTCACCACCATAACGAAACCCACCAACCGATAAACAACGGAACAAAGAAGAGCTTAGCAACAGATCCTGGAACGGCTAAGGGAAGGAACTCTGTGTTGTTATTGTAACGGATCTGATTGGTGCGATCTTCAGACACGAACCCACGATCAACAAATGCTGACACGGTTAAGGGAATAAATTCTGCATATTTAGCCAACGTTTTACACAACCCATTCCTCTTTATATAATTGTAACAGAAGGTCCATGTCCGTCCGAAATACATATGGAATCCTCTCGTTCAGTATGTACTCAGACATCTAGGAATGTTCCGTCCCCTTTGTCCTGCAGTTGACTTTATATAACCGGTGCCAACGCCATGTTTTGAAATGTCAGATTTCCAACTTCATAACAGGTCGGAGCTATTTCTAAACTGTTCGAGATGGAAAATATGTGAATGTAGACGCATCAGCATTTGTTTTCTCAATCAGGACCGTTCTCCGCTCTCATTTGCAGCCGTTTTATTGCGGGTTGGAATTCTATGTAGGTGTCAGGAAGCTATAAGAGGTTTCCTCAACTCGGGCCACGCTGACATGGCGGGTCCAGGATTTACAAGACCACGCATAACCGGCGCCACATCCCGCAGCGAGGGATCATCAAAGGACGATGGAGTGAGTGAGTGAGTGAGTGAGTGAATATTACTTAACGAACATCAGCAGGTCTATATCGTGCACAGAACGCCTTCGACCCTAAACAACCTATTGTTCAAACGTTGGATGCAAACGTTGCGCAGAGGCCGCAATATTTATACAGTTCTGTTTGGGTTTGTCAGTGGGTACTACGTGTAAACACATTACTACACCATAACTAATTATTTTGGCATGAACACAACTTTCAAACCCAAATTGCTACATGGATTATTTGCTTTCATCTTGCACTTTTAACGGGTGTCAATAATAGAATATAGGCACCACCTCAGACAGCTGTGTCCGCACATGATTTGTACATGATATACTACTCAAAAGAAATCAAGGTTCTGTGAAAGTACTCATAGGCGGATCCATGAATTTTCAAAGGGTGGGGTTCGAACCCCCCACCCCACCCCCTGGATCCGCCAATACTACAGTAGTTATCAAGGCATGTGGGATCAGCTGTAATATTACATATTACATTATCAATTTAAGGTCCCCTGTCGCTACTGTATAGAATCATCGGTTCCCAATTGCGTAGATAGATGCTCATGATGTTGATCACTGGATTGTCTGGTCCAGATTCGATTATTTACAGACCGCCGCCATATGGCTGGAATATTGCTGAGTGCGGCGTTAAACAACAAATCAACCAACCAACCATTCATCTCAGCTGCAGTGCAAGGGGTTTAGTGTTTATAAGAAAAATTTGATTCTTTCTGAAAATAGAAATGTTTGAAATAAGTTACTACATTAAAGCGTTTTCTAATTATATCATGGCCTGTCAGCTTGATACAGGTTTTAGATGTGTACCGCAATGATGAACTCCCTCACGCACTCATAAAGGTGCCTCCAACACAGGGACCGAGAGTTTCTGAAAACTGTGAGGCATGTTTTGGCGATTACCCGAAGATGTCTGAGAACCTTGTCCCGTGTATTAGTGCGTAATAACACCAGGTTATAAAGAGCGTTATAGCATATCCTCATCACACACGTGCAGTGTTCCTAGGGCGTATATCGCTCAAATAGTTCAGACGCCGTCTCATCTTATCCAGATCTTTCATTCAAATAATCCATGAACATGGTTCTCGACTCGTATGATGAAACACCTGTAGATAAACGAGAAGCCGAGAAACGTCAAATAACAAGGCACATACGGAATAGGTTTGAAACCTTTTAACTTGTTTCGTTTTTATGCTCGGTGTACTTTTGTGAAAGTTGTAGTGGGGCGAGTCTGTGTTGTAGTGTCTGTTCCGTCTGAGTCGAAGTAATTAGGGTCCTGTTTCAAACTGACACACTGTGCTGGTGTAATTAGGGCAATCGTTCCTTGCTGGTTGGTTTGGATTCAAACAATTTTGTTGCCAGACAAGATAAGTGTTGTTTGAATCGTTTATTTCCAACATGTGAGGGTGCCCCTCAGCGCCCACTCTCTAGTGATCCAATTTAAGATCTTACCAGTGTACACAGTAGATACAAGTAAATCAGGCTGGGATTTCGTATATAATGCAAGACTATGTGTACTAATAAACTTAAGATTTCATTGTGGTTTGTTCAACCATCAAATATCCACGTTCATGGTTTCATACAGACCACTTGGGTTGGTGTCCGGTTACGAAGAATTAGCAGTCACTCCAGGTCCAAAGCTCTGCGCTTCTTTAAAGCACCACGAAGTTCCAATAATGCATTTATACAGCATGAGAGTTCTACTGTCTATCATCAAACGCTGTCCCCGCCCCTCCCTAACGTCGGGGTCCCTGGTCAGATGTTTGTCGATAGACTAACGCTTAGTCTCTGAATTTGTATAATTTTGATAGAAACAAATAATTTCGTTTAAATTGAAAAGGAGCCCCAGTGTGATGGGAGATCCCGAACCTGATGAAATCTAGGGCTTCCTTTTGAGCTTAAGTATTTCAGAAAGGTCTTGGCAGAAGGGAAAATAATGCGGTTCAGGGACTGTGAGATAGACTAACGTGTCGTTAGGCGACCTGATGCGTCGGGTTGTCAGGCATGGTGACTTGATGGCACGTTATTGTCTACACCGACTTGGCGTGGTCCAAATATAGTCTTTTGGCTCAAAAGCGGACCGATGAATTGCAATCTAACTCGAAAACTATTAAACATAAAACACTAAATGAAACACTGATCATAATCAAAACCTCAGACAAACTCTGTGAGGTTTTTGCAGAATTTATGTCCTAAAAATATAAAAGTTGTTTAACAAACTATCATTAAAATATCGACACAATTCACTATATGTTACGAGGGACGAGTGCAGAGAAAGGGACAGCCGGGTGTGCGAGAAAGGATGGAGACGGCACAGCACAAGTTAATGAATCAATAACTTTGTCGGCACTTGTGCACGTGCTTCTCTAACACCTGGTTGTCCCTTTCTCTGCACTCCTCCCTCGTAACATATAGTGAATTGTGTCGATATTTTAATGATAGTTTGTGAAACAACCTTTTTAATTTTAGAACATAAATTCTGCAAACAAAACACAGAGTTGGTCTGATGTTTTGATTATGATCTGCGTTTCATTGAGTTTTCGAGTTAGATTGCAATTCATCGGTCCGCTTTTGAGCCAAACGGACTATATATAGCATTCCAGCAATATTATAGTGGGATGTTTCGATATGGACACGAATACGAGCGAACACCTGAACCATTAGGCTACGTAACGCCACTTAAGATAAAACTAGAACACTAAAGTACACGTTCATAATAGCGTTATTACAAGCCGACATAGCAGTGTATCCAGTACGCTGAACTCTCATCGTGTAATCTCGGATTTCATACACCATCATTAAACAGGGATCGTAACACATGTCGTGCCAGAGATATCATAACGAGGCTATCACAACCGGAAGGTGGTTCACGGGGTCTTGCGTAAGTTCCTCACAGCGTGTTGTTCGTGCGGTAACCCAGGTTCACTATATGTTACACACCAGTTTTCGACCTAGAAACGCGAGGGCGTAACCTTGTAATAAACTGGCTAATCTGCTGGCCAAAAAGACCGTCGGTTATTGTGAGACAGAGTACATGCTGACTGGTGTGTCTGCCTATGGGGAGCCAGGGGTAGATCAGTCCTAATCCGCCGCGGGTCGCCCTGACTGGGATCATTCTACAGTGAAAACCACTTCACTGGAGGGTCATTTACAAACTGACGGGTTCGTGCGTTTTTGTTGACTAACGCTAAGTCCCTGAAATACATCATGTTGATGGAAACAAATAAGTCTGTTTAAACCGAAAAGGAGCCTTGTTGAGTTGGGAGATTGAGTACCTGATGAAAATCTAGTCTTGCTTTGTTTGAGGCTTTCCCCTTACAGAAAGGGAAGGCAGGTAAAACAAGGTGGTTAAGGGACTGTGAGGCTCACTTATCGCACTGTTCGCGAATTATAGGTTCTTCCGTAAGACCCCATCAGTTGACCTGGCTTTACATACATGGGTGAGTGAAGTAAGAAAGGCGCTATTTAAATGACCTTTTCTGAAGCTCTATCGGGGTGTTGGACATGAGGATTGGACTGACACGGTTCTCCAGACGGTGACAGAGTGAGAAACTTTCATCCCGATGGGTTTGCGCATTAGAATTGGTCATTACCAATCAATGTTGGCGGTAAGAAGCAATAGAATACATCGGATCCGCATCACTGAACTGTGACTTGTACCGGAAACGTCAGAGACCGTCATCACTAAACTGCGACTTGTACCGGAAACGCCAGAGACCGTCATCACTAAACTGCGACTTGTACCGGAAACGCCAGAGGCCGTCATCACTGAACTGTGACTTGTACCGGAAACGTCAGAGACCGTCATCACTGAACTGCGACTTGTACCGGAAACGCCAGAGCCGTCATCACTGAACTGTGACTTGTACCGGAAACGTCAGAGGCCGTCATCACTGAACTGTGACTTGTACCGGAAACGTCAGAGAGACTCATCACTGAAATGTGACTTGTACCGGATGCGCCAGAGACCGTCATCACTGAACTGTGACTTGTACCGGAAACGTCAGAGAGACTCATCACTGAAATGTGACTTGTACCGGAAACGCCAGAGGCCGTCATCACTGAACTGTGACTTGTACCGGAAACGTCAGAGAGACTCATCACTGAACTGTGACTTGTACCGGAAACGTCAGAGACCGTCATCACTGAACTGCCACTTGTACCGGATGCGTCAGAGACCGTCATCACTTATCTGCCACTTGTACCGGATGCGTCAGAGACCGTCATCACTGAACTGTGACTTGTACCGGAAACGTCAGAGAGACTCATCACTGAAATGTGACTTGTACCGGATGCGTCAGAGGCCGTCATCACTGAACTGTGACTTGTACCGGAAACGTCAGAGACCGTCATCACTGAACTGTGACTTGTACCGGATGCGTCCAGAGACCGGAAACGTGACTTGTACCGGAAACGTCAGAGACCGTCTCATCACTGAAATGTGACTTGTACCGGAAGCGCCAGAGGCCGTCATCACTGAACTGTGACTTGTACCGGAAACGTCAGAGACCGTCATCACTGAACTGCGACTTGTACCGGATGCGTCAGAGACCGTCATCACTGAACTGCGACTTGTACCGGAGGCGTCAGAGACCGTCATCACTGAACTGCGACTTGTACCGGAAACGTCAGAGACCGTCATCACTTAACTGCCACTTGTACCGGATGTCAGAGACCGTCATCACTTAACTGCCACTTGTACCGGAAACGTCAGAGAGACTCATCACCTAACTGCGACTTGTACCGAAAACGTCAGAGAGACTCATCACTGAAATGTGACTTGTACCGGATGCGTCAGAGACCGTCATCACTGAACTGTGACTTGTACCGGAAACGTCAGAGACCGTCATCACTGAACTGCCACTTGTACCGGATGCGTCAGAGACCGTCATCACTTAACTGCGAGTTGTACCGGAGGCGCCAGAGACCGTCATCACTTAACTGCGACTTGTACCGGATGCGTCAGAGACCGTCATCACTGAACTGCGACTTGTACCGGATGCGTCAGAGACCGTCATCACTTAACTGCCACTTGTACCGGAGGCGTCAGAGACCGTCATCACTTAACTGCCACTTGTACCGGATGCGTCAGAGACCGTCATCACTGAACTGCCACTTGTACCGGATGCGTCAGAGACCGTCATCACTTAACTGCGACTTGTACCGGATGCGTCAGAGACCGTCATCACTGAACTGCGACTTGTACCGGAAGCGCCAGAGGCCCTCATCTCGGCAATAGAAAGCCTCCAGATCAGCTCAGTGAACTGTGAAAAGGGCCGGAAGCGCCACAATATATTTCTCAACATAACATTTCTGTATACAGGGTACTTATTAGCCTTAATAATAATAACAATAATAATGGCCATTTATAAAGCGCCTGTTTACATACACTTGTACATGCTCAAAGCCCGAGCACAGTATTACCACGGATAACTCAAGCTGCCAAACACGGTCACCCATCCAACGACTCTCCGCGCCAACCGTTTCTTCACTTCAACTGGTTTGTGACCTGAGCTCTATTCACAGGACCACACACCATCAGTCTTTGGAATCAAAATATATTAATATGCCATCTGCTTTAACCAGGGTGAAATCTATTGCAGCTCTTCGCTGGAAACTATTTCATTTTTGACAGGGTATATCACGTACCCATTTTACATCTGCACAGTTTCTGTATATCAAGAGATCGGGGTTAGAATTGGTCTTCAACAACCCATGCTTGTCGTAAGAGGCGACTAAAGGGATCGGATGGTCAAGGTTGCTGATTTGGTTGACACGTGTCATCGTATATCGTTTGCATAGATCGATGCTCATGCTGTTGATCACTGGATTGTCAAATAATAACAAACAAACAAACAAAACAATATATCAAGAATTCAGTGTCAACGAAAGTTGCCGGTGGGAATCTGGTCCCTTTACAAAGGAGGATGAGAGGAGACCCAGGCACACTAACAGGAAGGTATCCCAGGGCCTACAGGCCCTGCAACCTCTTACACCTGGGGGCCGAATGTGACCGTGGATCCTCTAAAGGTAGTACTCATAGAGGGATTCAAACCCGGTCCAGAAAATGACCAGCGAATTGGACTCAATTGAGTCAGGTTAACAATGAGCCCCTCACAAACTATTATGGAAGAAAGTATTACTATCGCCGATATCTGATACTTACTTCCGGCCGTGCTGCCCTATATTGTTCGTATCTAATATTGATTTCATCGTGTGGTAACCGGAAGTGCACCATTACGCCGGACATGCATGACGTCAAGTACAACAAGTCGCTGACAAACAGCTGCCACAGATGCACTGAAGTTCACCTTTCTAAGTAATGGCTGGGATGTAGTCTGTGAAGAGAATGTTTAAATCAACCTGCGGTGCGCCCCAAAGGTCTACCATATAGACTATAAATAACAAATATTTTATTATTACCTTAGAAAATGGCTTAAACACAAATGTACTTGTATAAATCATATGGTGGGAGGTCTGGTTTTGACATTTGGTATATTCTGGAGTCGAAGACCTCGAAGTAGCTCAAACCATTCATACCTTTACGTAGGAAACGGAAATACCCCTCTGGCAGCAAGCACCTGCAGTAACTAGACAACCAGACACAAGCGATCAAACACCAGACTTGATTCAGTTCCCACAACAGACTCCGAGATATAATCGACACAATACGGTGAGAGAAAACCCTCGACACGTTTCATGGATATGAAAACCATATTCTCAACATGAAACCTAGAAGAATGGTTCTTCAGTGATTAGTATCTGATTAGAGGAAGTATTTGATAATCTGGGTACGTAGGTTTGCACTTCTTTCAACATTTAATATGGGGCCAAATCTAACTTACATGTGTATATTTTCTTTTTCCGGGCGGTCTATTTAACCTCAAGTCAATCTTGATTTTCAAGTGAATTGTGTCGTTATTTTGTTATAATTCAATATCAAGGATCTATTCGCCATTATAGCTGCGTTTAAAGTCGCTCTCCATGCTAACCGCGACATGGTATATCAGGGACCAACACTACCAACATTTGTCCGGACTGCCAGCACACACGCGGGCACACACGTGCAGGTCACTGTATGCACTACTGAACGGCACTACACATTTTACACGTGTCGGACTGAAACAATCACACGATACTTCTGAAATCGGAACACAAAATACACGTTAGCTCTCGACATACATGTCCATTGTCCACACTTGAAGTGACGAGAATCTTCTTATGTTGTTTATATGGCCTAACAAATTCATAATTAAGAAAGCATCGGGTCTACTAGTCTTGGGTTCGAATCTCTAGTTGATGTCGCCGCTGGTGGCTTTACAACCAGCACTTGTTTCACCATTCCTCTTCACATAACTTACAGAGGTTATACTCACTCACACACTCACTCACTCACCCACTCACTCATCGTAAGATAAACGATCCCGTGAACTACCACTATTCAACATAACAGGTATTCTTTAACGTAACAGTGCTGATTAATTCATTGAGGTCAAAAGTCGCCATTCAGATGCTACTTAGCAACCGTCGGACATGCGAACTGAGCTCCGTCTACACATCATATATAACAAATAATCTCGTCTCGATGTATCACGCAAGCAAACCCAGTCTTGAAAATCCAGGTCACGAACAGAGCAGGAAAACCGGTCGTTCACCTGGCACAAATCTCTCCGACGGCCAACCTGCTTTCACCCAGCTCCTTGAGTTATTTTAAAGCGATGTTAACCCAGTCACGATCACTGTTCAAACACGAGATCAAGGCCTCCACGCAACAGATCACCATGTTACGTAACACAGAGAGACCCTGAAGAGATACGTTGCAGTTGTCACTCAGCGGCACCGGGACGACTGTCCTGCCCAAACTCCAGGATTGGTTGGCCAATTCCTTGATTGCGTCATGCCTTTTAATCTGCCGTGACGCCTGCGTCATCTTACGTCACGCGCCGCGTGTTTGTTTTGTGACGCCAATTTGCTGTTGTTGGATTTGTTTTTGTTCAGTTGCCTTGAGAACTAAACAGATGCGGCTTCAAAAGACCAATAGCGACCCCGTGCGTGCCATCAAGGTGTTTCGTAATGGGGTCTCGTATGCCGGTTAACAGCGTCTAAATACTGGATGAAATTTGCCTTGAGCACTTGTTTGCTGACAGGAAGGGACACTTTGTCTCTAAAGTTACGTTTTCATTAAAAGTCCATGACGGCAGTCGATGAGACAGGTCTTCTCTGGATTATCCAGAAACAATTACCGAGTGTCCCCGCTTGTTTCAATGTTAAAGAAAGCTTAATTGATGAGTTATTGAATTTTTAGCAAAAGTGCAGCTGAAATGTTGCGGAAAAGGAAATATACACCAATGTTTGACTGTGGCTAATAATGAAGCAAACACGAAACGGTTTTGGGATGGTGATGTATGTGATCAGGGTATAATACATGTAGCTTTGTTTTGGACACAAAGTTTTGCAGAGTTTTGCTGACAGTTTCACATCTATGTAACTTAATTGATAACGTTTGTTAAATCTAGTTATCAAGTGAATGCACAATGCCATTTAGAAAGTGATCAAATGTAACATATGTTATATTTGGGATTACACTTTATAAGTAAAGTACAGATTGTAATTCTTTTGTTGGGGTGAGTGAAATCCGTGATTCCCAAATATAAGTGAATATTTTCTTTAGCTATTGCTAAAAGCGGCGTAAAGCGCCACTCACTCACTCGCTCAGTACAGTGCAGTAACTGTTCATTTCACAAGAACAATAAAGGCCATGCCAGTTCGTTGAAACTATTGGCTACACATTGTGACTCCCCATGTCCATCTGTGTGGTGTTGCGAACGCCCCACAAGACGGACAAATATACATTGTTAGTTACACAGGGTGAGTGAGTTTGATTTAACAGTGTTACAGTTGGAGTAAAACCAGCTAGTACGAGTATGGTGCAGACAAACCTTCCACTGGGCCACCCGTTCCCTCCCTTAATGTGTTGGTTATAACGATCCCTCCTTCGACAGAAACACCCAACTCCCCCACCAACCCCCCTTACCTTATCGTTAACGCCTCCTCAGCGTGCAAATGAGGAACCAGTGTGGGATTCTTGCTTATCATTTTCCTCAAACACTAGGGACGGCGATCAAAATATAGTACGACGTACTATATCTGAAACACTGACTTTGGTGCAACAGATCCTTCAACTTTGGGTATGAATCTTATCAGTCAAGATACGCCATCAGCAACTTTGTTTGTGATGAAACTAATTTAGTTTTCTATCGGCCGTGGGTTACTTCTGTGCCCGTTAAGTGTCTGTTAATGGCGGGTGAGGGGAAGCGTTTGGTTTATCGTTTATCCTCAGTGCAGATCCAGGTAAACCCCGGTGCCCGCCGTAACGACTTGAACAGAACGCCCTAACAGATTGCCATCTGAGCGATAAAGACGATTCAATTATTTACCGTTTGCCATCAGCATCACTGAGTTTTTTCGTATATCGATAATGTGAATATTATTAACTTTTGGCATCATAATTTATCAGTCGTCAGGTAAACATAATCGTTAAAACTTAATTAGTTGTGGTTAGAACTTCCGGTATGATATTGTTTCCTGTCTGAAGGAAGGTGTCTGATTGATGAACGATGTCAATACAGACGTTATAGATGTTTTCAGTGGAAATACACGTCTTTGAGTGAGTGAGTGAGTTGGGTTTTACGCCGCTTTTAGCAATATTCCAGCAATAACACGGCGGGGGACGAAAGAAATATGGTTCACATATTGTACCCATGTGGGGAATCGAACCCGGGTGTTCGGCGTGACAAGCGAACGTTTTAACCACTAGGCTACCTCACCGCCCTCACGTCTTTAAAAGAATGTGAGTGTGGGTAGTGATCGTATGCTTCAGGAACAAGGAAACCCCGTCAATCGAATCCAATATTTAGACATTACCAATCAACATTTGCCTTCATACCAATCATTTGTTATTTGGGACAGTTACAAATTGTGGTGTTCGTATTAACGAGGTTTGTGGTAATCACGAGGCCATGGCCATCATATCTCCACGTGTTCAGGTAACCGCATCACTCATGGAGCTGTCACTACTAGCCTGGTTTTCGTCCTGTAAGAAATATCTGCCAATCCGATTGGCTACAAATCACAACATATACTGAGGGAAACAAATAAGGGAACACCACTCCATGGCAGTGTTCCTCTATTTACTCTCAGATTTTCTCCCACAGCGCTATTCCAAGCTGGTGATGAAAACTGGGAAATAATAAAGGAACGTTTGAATTTTCCTGTGTTCCTTTATTTGTTTCTCTGAGTATATATTTAAGATCTCCATACCAATCTCCTCTTTAAACACCTACACCCAGATACTCCATTTAAAAGTGTCATGTATTCAGATACTATATACATAATATCAGCTCTGGGAGTCAGCTCTGAATATGGATTCACGGTCGAAAACGAAACCTGTACATGTTTTGGAAGACATGGCGGCGTTTCACTGTCCATTTGGAAACGGAATGACCAGAATTTTTTAAATCACGAAAATTTTCCAGACCAGCCGGACGCCTGTCTTCGCCTGGTGTTGTCACTGATTTTCAGTGCTCCATTCACATAAGTTTTACAGTTATGTTTCAAGTTACACCCATCGTAATTTGTTTCTGAATATAATCAAAACAGGGTATTCTTTTGCACAGACGTTCTATATTCAACTTGCCCATGTTACTGGATGATCACATTCCGACACTGAGCTCCAGGTTACAGATCTTTACACATATACTGGAGACCAGGGTTAGAAATGGTCTTCAGCAACCCATGCTGGTCTAAGAGGCGATTAACGGGATCGGGTGGTCAGGCTCTCTGACTTGGTTGACACATGTCATCGTATCCAAACTGCGTAGATCGATGTTCATGTTGCTGATCACTTGATTGACTGGAATAGACACGAGTATTTACAGACCGCCGCCATATAGCTGGAATATTGCTGAGTGCAGCGTAAAACTAAACTCACTCACTCACTCATCATGTGAAACTGAGCTCCACGCCTTTCTATCCATATTTACACATACACTTGAGGAGGCAAGAAAAGGAACGGATGTAAACGGTTGCTCGCTGGTTTTGCTATCGGCCACTGCGGTTGGTTTGAATGGTCTAGACTCGATACCGTTCTGATCGTAGCGAAAATGCTGCCCGCGTCGCAAGAAGATATTCACATAGTACCCAGGAGAAAACAGGCGTACGTTTCAGATTATTGCAAAGAAATTCATAAATGATGAAAAAAGACAATGAAGCGTTGTTCCTGTTGAATCATCCTTCAAACAGTATGTGATAAGGAGGACTGTACGAAGGTTAATTCTGCGCAGTTGACTGGTGTCACACAGTTTACATAACACGCAGAGCCCTCGCAACTACATCAACATACAATGAGCATTGTTGTCTACTTGTCACGTGACACCTTGGGAGATCAGTCGCAAGAAAAGCGCATTGTGTCAACCATAGACGACTGCAGCGTTTAGGGGACCGGCAAGGCAGGGTGGCCAGCGAGCGCACTTTCCACCCGCTGTTCATTGCTATACTTCGGTTCTGTTATTACACAGGTTTAACGTCATGGATGTTTCCTGCCTGTAAGTCCTTGCTATGGGAGATACGTCCTTGATGCTGTGGTAGATATCACACTGATCGTTTGAACCCCGGATATAATCTGTATTTCACTGAGGAAGTGTATTGTCAGATATAACACGTCAGTTATTACACTGGTGTAATAAAGGAAGGAATTTCATTGCGACGTACATGTATTTAGATCACGTGTTACTTTAGGGCTCCCAGCCCTTGTAGGTATCGACCAATGGCTTCCTTTGAAGACGTGATCTTGGTAGGGATCACGATAAACACCCGGAGTCCCGTGTTTGTACGATGGGAAGACAATGATCAGGTGGTGAGTAACAGTATTGATCTGGCCGGCTGCGTGCTGTAGGACATCGACGGTGATGGTTCGTAGTATCAACCACTGGTCTAATACTGTTTGTTTGTTTATAGGCTAACTCACTCACTCACACACAGAGTATCTCTCGATAATACTGCACGAATCCCATGCCATTTTCACATCAAGACTAATAAACTCATACACAAGCACACTTAACAGGCATTTTGAAGAGTTTATATTTTCTTCAGCTTGCATTAAAAGATGAACACAAGAGAGTCATTTAAACTCATATTCATCAACAATACTTAGTCTAACTTGAGCCAGGATCGGTGGGGTAGCCTAGTGGATAAAGCGTTCGTTTGTCCGGCTTTCACTCTCCTTATGGTTTCACTGTGTCACGCCCAGTTCTTGTGTGTTCTGCTGTGGTATTGCTGGGCTATTGTTGAAAGTGGCGTAAAACCCAACTCCCTCACTTACTCGCGACTCTTAATTCGGTATCCTAGCTTGTACTCTAAAGGAAACAAATGGACCATGATTATCCGTGTCTTAAACTCCGACCGGGCTCCAACACCCAGTTTAAGCAGCAGCATGCCACACAATCGACACTCAAGCCGATTTAGCATCATATGAGTGAGGGGCGGTGGGGTAGCCTAGTGGTTAAAGCGTTGGCTCGTCACGCCGAAGACCCGGGTTCGAGTCCCCACATGGGCACAATATGTTAAGCCCATTTCTGGTGTCCCCCGCCGTGATATTGCTGGAATATTGCTAAAAGCGGCGTAAAACTGATCTCAGTCAGTCGGTCATATGAGTGAAATACGAAGACACTGTACAACTTCTCTTCAAGGTCTTCAAAACGTGTAAGAGAAGTAAAGATGTGAGTTATGTCCCTTGTGTGATTACAGCAGATCCTGTACACCAGACACAATGAATATAAAGGTGAAAGGCTAACCGTCAGCGGAGCAGATGACTTAAAAATACATTTTAAACGAAACAAGGTCTGTCAAAAAAATCCCAAATTGAACCAGTACTCTTTCTGTTGCCTTTTACAGTTGTATCAACAGAGAGAACTGCAGCAGCGAGCGAGGACAAATCTCTGCCTAATGCGTTGATCCAGTCAGCAAATATCCCAGTTAAGAATGAAATCTAACATGTTGGCTTATCCAAGTTAAAGATTTTGAATACCGCGTTTCGGGTCGAACGATGAGGTTCAAACTGCAGTTGCGGATTTTCGACTGCGTTTACAATGACGCGTTTTTTTTCCTGGGGATTTTGGAAATATTCTAGTCCGCCAAAGGGCGAGTGATGGCACTCGACGCATTCAAACAACTCTACTTGTACTGTTAACTACGGAGAGCCTGGCCCTAGGATATGCAAGGGTAACAGCGAGATGTCCGACCCCTCCACAGGTAAACACGACTGGAATGTTGCGTTTTGGCGCAGTTGACAGGAATCACAGAACCTCATGATAACATTTCTTAGTATTTTTATATGTGTTTATTTACCATATTTTACTGATAACGGTTTATTGATTTTTTAAATGTTCTTTATGAGGGTCATGATACATTATTAAAAAAACAAACAAACATGACACGTTTTACATAATCGATCCACAAAGCATCGTATGCGACAAAGCCCTGGGTCCCGGTCCTCAAAGCATTCGTAGACAGGTCGTGCGACATACGACAGGTCGTAAGCCTATGATAAACTATTGAGTTACGACAGGTCGTAACGTTTGAAAGCTAAGTGGATCGGGACACAGGGGGTTAGAAAATATATAGTTTTATGCCACTTAGCAATCTTTCCAAATTAATTGGATTTTTGTATTGTTGGGAATAAAACCGGATCTTCGGTATGACGAGCTAAGATATTTATTATCTGCGAGATGTACCCGCGAATTTACCTGCTAGATTTACCCGCGAATTTACCTGCTAGATGTACCCGCGAATTTACCTGCTAGATTTACCCGCGAATTTACCTGCTAGATGTACCCGCGAATTTACCTGCTAGATGTACCCGCGAATTTACCTGCTAGATGTACCCGCGAATTTACCTGCTAGATTTACCCGCGAATTTACCTGCTAGATTTACCTGCTAGATTTACCCGCGAATTTACCTGCTAGATGTACCCGCGAATTTACCTGCTAGATGTACCCGCGAAATTTACCTGCTAGATGTACCCGCGAATTTACCTGCTAGATTTACCCGCGAATTCCTAAGAGTGAATACTGTGTCCAAGACTAACTTAACATTATACTTCGTCTTAATGCACGACCTCCCGCCCCACACCTCCATCATTACGGTTGCCATTTCACAAACTACGATCGGTTTGAACCATGTTCACCATTCCTGTTTACGTTCATGGTAACGGTATACGATATGCATGCAGTGCTGTTTCGCGTTGACTGCGAACTCGACCGCCCTCATAGTCTAGTGGATAGAGTGTCTGTCCGGGGAGCTGCTGTTGGGTGGTTCGATCCCCACCGCCTGTTTACGTTCATGGTAACGGTATACGATATGCATGCAGTG
This sequence comes from Haliotis rubra, assembly GCF_003918875.1. Lineage (NCBI taxonomy): Eukaryota > Metazoa > Mollusca > Gastropoda > Lepetellida > Haliotidae > Haliotis > Haliotis rubra. The sequence continues at coordinate 824,055 of NW_025765270.1, forward strand.
ATGATTCGCAGTGATGTCATTGGATGTCATTGACTGTTGGGTGACCATGCTCACCTCCTGTTTACATTCATGGTAACGGTAAACGATATGCATGCAGTGATGATTCGCGTTGACTGCGAACTCGACCGCCTTCATAGTCTAGTGGATAGAGTGTCTGTCCGGGGAGCTGCTGTTGGGTGGTTCGATCCCCACCTCCTTATACAAACAGGCGTTCAAAGATGGTGTTTGTTGTCAACCTGCTTGGTTAACAGGGGGATAAAACCAGACAGAACGGCTTGGGGTCAGTATACTGTGATTATGTGGAGCATCCATGTTAAAGTGCGGCATGGTATCTTTTGGGGGTGGTACTAGTAGAAGAAGTTACACCCCAGCACGCACACACACGTGCATACACGTAGCTCTGAAAGGTAAATGAAGCTTACGCCGACGTTACGTCACCCCATCTCCCGTCAGTACCGTTTCATGTGCTGACTGAAACAATCGCCCAAACACACCCGTCGATCAACCGTTACATCCGACCTAACGGTCAGGGCTCCCGAGATGAACCAGTTTTTGCTGTAAATGTCAGCGGAGTGGGCACCCACGCATATCTCACGGACTCCGGGAAGGAGGGACGGTGTCTCTAACGTCGTTGATGGAAATAGTTTTTAAAATATATCTAGCGTGTATAAACGGCATAGGAGCGGTTTAAGTAACAGCCATGCCTTTGCGCCAAGCTTTCTGCCTCTTCATATGCAACCGACTTGTAATTTTAGAATAAAACAAAAAAAATAATCTTTCATCACGTTTGATGAGAAATTGCAAAGAAATCAGTTGAACTTAATTCCAGTCGAGATACAGATAATGTTAAACATGACAAATCAGAAGACAATAATATTCACTATTATCCACTCTTTCAGACAGCCAGGACCAATTCAAACTTCATTCGTTTTAAAACCTTGAACCAAGGGAGGGCAACTCCACGCAAAGGATGGCAAACCTCAACGCCATATTACGAATTTATCGCACGTACGTACACAATGTACTCTTTATTGACTCGTTTGTCACTCAAACGAGACATAAGGAGGTTTATATCTCGTTCAGTGGGCTTTTCTCCTGGCAAGACCCCGTTTGGTCGCTCTTACTTTCACAACAAACATATCTCAGACCTCAAGGCTTAACAGTTGACCGAGACGCCCGAGTAGATGCTGGTGAATACGAGGTCATACAGGGCGTGCTGCCGCGGCCAGTTATGGGAGGGTACAGTAATAGGGGTAGCGTCTACATCAATAGGGGGTGTTTAAGGGGTGCTGTTGTTATACCCTGGGCTAACAGAAGGACATGTCTAGCCCTGTAAGTGAACGTCAACTGGCACATTTTTGATCTTGGGTTGTTTTGTGCTAAATGGCTGTCATATGTTCAAACAAAACGTTTTGGGTAAATCCCAAATAGCTTTATGGATTTCATGAACAAAGTGGATATGTTGTTGGGGAAACAGTTTCCGTCACTGCTTCAGCGCTGTAACCATTCTCTCTGAAAGATGGAGAACTTCTAAATAAAATTTGAACAATCTGAACAAGTAATTTAACGTTTTTTAATTCTAAAAAATCAGAAAAGTCAAGACTATTGTCGTACAAACAGTTGATACCCTGAAAGTTTTAACAAACGTTTTCATTTTAATGTTATTAATGAATAATGAATCAAATTATTTGTTTGTTAATCGAAACTTAGGCATACTTCAGGCCTGAATAATGTCTGTGATATTCCTGAATTGTTGCCAACTATTTCCACCAGTTCATTCTGTGTGTGAAGCCAACTGTGCTCCCTGTCCGTGCCCGCCCTGGAGTGCACACGGTCAGGATCACTTTCTATCTGTGACACGCACCTGACACAGGTAACTGGTCGTTAGACCTATAAGCGTTATAATATTTGCTCGCACATCACGGGTGATTGGTTCGTCACAGGTATAATCCGCACCTACGTGACAGTGTGAGACACCAGACTTCTTCCAGGGCACACAGACGCCGGATTCTACCTATCAACCCTTCTCGCCATGACATAAGGACTTAAAGTATTTTACAGCCACTGAACAGTGCTAATGTAAGGTCAGGTTGGTGTTAGGTTGTTAGACACTGATCAAACAGACGTCTGTTGTGACACGGCAGATAGAGAGCTCTCCCTCGAGACAGACCCGACTGGACACAGGAGAGGATCCCAAGTATACACATCTATCGTTAGAGTCGAATAAAGAGACTTGGGTTGACTGGCTTGGCATCATGTCGTGTCATCGTCCACGGTGGCGTACGCTGTAGTTCATGTCGTATCACCGTCCACGATGACGTACACTGTAGTTCATGTCGTATGTCCACGATGACGTACACTACGGTGGCGTACGCTGTAGTTCATATCGTGTCACCGTCCACATCATCGATCAATACTGGTTTCTCTGGCCAAGACTCGACTATTTACAGGCAGTCGTGAGGTGGATGGAATATTGTCGGGTACGGCTTTCAACAGCATTCACTCAATCTGCCCAGGCAATACACAGGAAACAGTAGATTCTGTGAGGGGATGAATGAGTTAAACGAAGACCCGGGTACCCACATTGGTACCCACATTGGTACCCCACATTGGTACAGCGTGGGAGGCCCATTTGTAGGGTGCCCAGTAACAAAGCTGGAATATTGCCGAGACAGGGGTAAAACTAATCTCACTCATATCATCGGAAATAGGATTCCATCTCTACCAACAATGGTTCAGTTCACAAAATGATATCAGCGCTAAGATGGTTCCATACAAAAACACATTGTCTTACAATAACTGTGAGAGGGTGATTTGAGTCTAAAGCGTGTCAATATGCATGGGTCCCGTTTATCTTTTGTGAACGGGGCTTGGGTCACACAAACCAAACTGTTCCTCTGGGTACGATCTAATACTGAATGTATATATGTGGCATGTTCAGGTGGTCACCCATGCAGGTGCCCGTGTGGATTCCGGGTTTTAATTGGTGTCCAGGAACCTATGCTTGACGTTTAAAGCGACTACCGGATGATCACTGGATTGTCTGATGCTGACTCGATTATTTACAGACCGTCGCCATGTTGAATGAACATATAAACACCCACAATTTACATCTGATAGGGCCTGTAATTAAGTCTCGCAATGCGCAACTTGCGGTAATAAGCTGGTTCCCGGCTCCTTTTGCGCGCGCCAACTTGCGATATGCGAGACGGGGCCCAGCGTACTTCTAGTACCAGATGTCAGGTGAAAACCGTACATTCAAGAACCAGCCACGCTATTCTCGAAACGTTCGTAGCCCTACGAACTTCTTAAGCCCATTCTTAATATATTGGCTACGATCAAAGTTAAGAATTCTCAGGGCTACGAACGTTTCGAGAACAAGGGCCCAGTTCTGGTTCAAATATGACTTTACTAGACCGGACAAGGTGTACAACCATGCATGGCTGTCACAGCTGTTGACAATCGCAATAGTTTTATTAGGGGATGGTTATTCCTGCAAGGAATATCGGTTTCATACCGTCAACTGACAACCATGAGACCATTCGAAAAGGTATGAAACGTTGCTTGTCACCGGAAGTACTAAGGTCTCGCAAAGTGCCGTGGCCTACTTACGGGCCCTATATTTGTTGAGATTAGGTTTCCTCCATGCATGTCCACAGGGACATTCCGGGTACAGCCCCCTCAGACATAAGCTGGTCAAGAGAGGCGACCAAATGGTCGGAGTGATCAGAATCGGTGACTTTGTTTATAGCTTGTCATCGTACCCTGACATCAATCATTGGATTGTCTGGTCCGTACTTCATTATTTACAGACTATCGTAATATAGCTGCAATAGTGTTGAATGCGTAGTTAACGAACACCAAACAAGTCCAGTCAGACTTCAGTACTAATAATCCTCCAGTGCCTGTGTCGTACTGGGACCAAACAAATGGAAAAAACGTGGTTACCACGTGAAACGTGTCTGTCTGTGTGTCGTGGTTTCACTATAGCCTGGGCCCCGTTTCACAAAGCTCTCGTAAGCCTAAGATCTCGTAACTTTTCTCGGAGCATTCGTACCTCCTGTACTGCAACATAGGGAGTACGAATGCTACGAGGGAAATTACGAGATCTAAGGCTTACGAGAGCTTTGTGAAACGGGGCCCTGGATCGCGACCATGTCGTCTATGGCAGCGCATTTCTATGTGAGAGTTGCGTCCCTTAGGTGTGATAGCAACCCACGATCGCAATTACAAATACACGTTCGAGATAATTATGTCTCCAATTGATTGTTTTCAGAAGCATACTCCCTTTCAAGATTTCATCAAAATGTTAAATGTTTACGACCTTTTGATCACTTCGACACATTGTTAATTGAACAGAAATACATTTCACAAACCGGAATACTGTTCATAGAATCGGGATATTGTTTATGGAACTTAAATGACGTTCAAATGGCGTTAAACCCAACTCGTCCACACATTATGTCCATAAACCGCTGGGATATGGCTGAATGCGGCGTAAAACGACATTGGCTCTAAGCAGGTCAGTCCGGCCAGCCTCGCATCTCTGGATCCGCCTACAGTGTGTAACTTTCATATGCATCCATTTCCGCTGCTGTCGTGTTACAACACCTCGCATAATATACGCCTTGTGTACGTATCCACAAGCAGCTTGGCCTGCCTTTTGTAAAGATGCTGGGCTATTATTATACCACAATACACCGATATACCTACCGGACAAATGATGTTTCATCCCCGTGTGTGAGACATGACATCACTCAGGAAGTATAGGACGGGAATGTCATGTTTGGAATATTAATTAATTTTACTTTCACCAAACCCTATTCACTGTTCGACGATGAAAAAATTGAACCAAAGAATATTAGTTCCCGTATCCCTGAGGCGGTTGAGGTTGGCTGGTTGTCATAAGCGCAACAATTTCTGACCTAGAGCTGTGTACCTTGGGCATGCTCGAGAGCTGCAACAGTGGGTTCGAATCCCATGTCTGCCCATATTATGGATCAAGAATTGTTAGCACCATATATTGTCCATGTATCTGTCACGTAGAGAGCACAACTCGTGGTATACATCCGTATATTTTCGATGTAGTTACTGCGTATAGAGCATAACCCGTGATATATACCCGTATATTGTCCATGTAGCTGTCGCGTGCAGAGCATAACTCATTGTATACACCCGTATATTGTCCATGTAGCTGTCGCGTGCAGAGCATAACTCATTGTATACACCCGTAGATTGTCCATGTAGCTGTCGCGTGCAGAGCATAACCCGTGATATATACCCGTATATATTGTCCATGTAGTTACTGCGTATAGAGCATAACCCGTGATATATACCCGTATATATAGTCCATGTAGCTATCGCGTGCAGAGCATAACTCGTGGTATACACCCGTATATATTGTCCATGTAGCTATGGCGTACAGAGCATAACTCGTGGTATACACCCGTATATATTGTCCATGTAGCTATGGCGTACAGAGCATAACTCGTGGTATACACCCGTATATATTGTCCATGTAGCTATGGCGTACAGAGCATAACTCGTGGTATACACCCGTATATTGTCCATGTAGCTATGGCGTACAGAGCATAACTCGTGGTATACACCCGTATATTGTCCATGTAGCTATGGCGTACAGAGCATAACTCGTGGTATACACCCGTAGATTGTCCATGTAGCTATCGCGTCCAGAGCATAACTCGTGGTATACACCCTTAGATTGTTCATGTAGCTATCGCGTACAGAGCATAACTCGTGGTATACACCCGTATATTGTCCATGTAGCTATGGCGTACAGAGCATAACTCGTGGTATACACCCGTATATTGTCCATGTAGCTTTGGCGTACAGAGCATAACTCGTGGTATACACCCGTATATATTGTCCATGTAGCTATGGCGTACAGAGCATAACTCGTGGTATACACCCGTATATTGTCCATGTAGCTATGGCGTACAGAGCATAACTCGTGGTATACACCCGTAGATTGTCCATGTAGCTATGGCGTACAGAGCATAACTCGTGGTATACACCCGTATATTGTCCATGTAGCTATGGCGTACAGAGCATAACTCGTGGTATACACCCGTATATTGTCCATGTAGCCATCGCGTGCAGAGCATAACTCGTGGTATACACCCGTATATTGTCCATATAGCCATCGCGTGCAGAGCATAACTCGTGGTATACACCCGTATATTGTCCATGTAGCTATGGCGTACAGAGCATAACGCGTGGTATACACCCGTATATTGTCCATGTATCTGGCACGTACAGAGCATAACGCGTGGTATACACCCGTATATTGTCCATGTAGCTATGGCGTACAGAGCATAACTCGTGGTATACACCCGTATATTGTCCATGTAGCTTTGGCGTACAGAGCATAACTCGCGGTATACACCCGTATATATAGTCCATGTAGCTATCGCGTACAGAGCATAACTCGTGGTATACACCCGTATATTGTCCATGTAGCTGTTGCGTACAGAGCATAACCCGTGATATATACCCGTATATTGTCCATATAGCTATCGTGTACAGAGCATAACTCGTGGTATACACCCGTAGATTGTCCATGTAGCTATCGCGCACAGAGCATAACCCGTGATATATACCTATATATATAGTCCATGTAGCTTTGGCGTACAGAGCATAACTCGTGGTATACACCCGTAGATTGTCCATGTAGCTATGGCGTACAGAGCATAACTCGTGGTATACACCCGTAGATTGTCCATGTAGCTATCGCGCACAGAGCATAACCCGTGATATATACCATATATATATAGTCCATGTAGCTATGGCGTACAGAGCATAACCCGTGATATATACCTGTATATATAGTCCATGTAGCTATCGCGTACAGAGCATCATCACGATAAACTACTACTGTTTTGACTGCAGAGCCAATCCCATTTTATTTAGTGACAAGTGTCAAGCCATGCGTCTTATTAGACAGACAATCAAGTCATACATAAGATTACATAACTTGTCATGTCGACAGAGTGTTGTGTGCCCCTGGTCTCGCTACCTCCACATTTCCTTCCTGACAACGGACGCGCGTTTGAACTTACACAATGAATACTGCCGCCGAGAAAACTGAATAACTTTCAATAAAATATACTTTTGCTTGTGTTCAGAGCTTTCATTGTTATGCTTTGAAAAAATAATTCAGGGACCGTGAAGCATTATGATTCATGAATCAAAATGAGTGCTATAAAATTACAAGCACAATGAACGATGATAAACATTTACAGCGTTGTTATTTCCACAAACGGCAGCAAATAGGCCTACATATTTCAAAGTTGCTTTGTCTGTCATGCAGACCCTGAAACAATAATATCCTGGAAAGCCAAGCAAGTCTATAATATTTGGCAAGTCTAGATATTGCAGTTTAGGTAATTCAGTAACTCATTTTCAGTGAAATAAGGATTCATTTCAGACACTAGAAGTTGCTGACAAGGGGCATGCTGTGAAAATCCACTCCAAGATAATTGTTGATGTTCGAAAATCTTAAACTGCTATAGTTTGCGAAGAAATGTCTTCTTAAGAAACCCTTCACACCCAATGTTAGTTGGGCCGTAAAGCGAGACGAAAGACTTGCACGGGAATGTATATGATTTTCTAGGGAGCTGGCGGTGCTTTGGTAACTGGAGAGAAGGTGCGAAATCCAGAATAGCGGCTGCAGACGAGCCACAAAATACCATCTCCTCCTGTCTTGGTTTGGAAATCTGGCTGTTGAAGGAATTGCCCACACCCCTTCCGCACAAGGGCTAAATACTTGTCAAACTACGCCATTCGTGAATAAACAATGCCCATAGTGTCGCACAATGAGGGAAACTGTTTCCCCTCAGCCCTGCACTGTAATGTATGCATGACTAAGTCGTTTTGTCTCATAGGACGATTAGATCCTAAGGAAATACCCCCCTCAGTACGAGGGCGGCACGGCGGTTCATTCACTCCCACCTCAGACCAGTGAACTCACTGGATTATCCCCCACTGACGGGCTAAGAGGAGAGGCTATACTCTTTTTCGCTGTTTGACTGGAAGAGTTAGACAGTGAGATTTGTGGAGGTAGCTAAACGCCTGCATGCGATGCGGATGACATATTCTTTCTAAAGAGTGTGTTACCTTTGCATCGGGAGGGAGATCGGTTTAGTTAGGATATCGTGCAGAAGTCCACTGGCAGTGGCGAGAGAAGTCCCTATGGCGAACCTTATACAGGGGCTGTGTGGAGTGAGGACTTTATTTATAGCGACTGTGTTTTTTGCTGGATGGGCAATCGCCGAACAAGGTGTAAGTATCCTATTGTATTTGATCAATATACTTTTCTACTGGTGAAATCCCACTGGCGGTGCAGGGTTGACTTTTCACATGTTATTTCTTGAATAGTGTTTTAATATTAAACAGACGAAACTCCTGGAGACTTGACCCGGGCTACTGCAGTACATATAAAGAGTACAAAAGTTCACGATTGAACTGTATTTTTCGCTTCATTTACTGCATTTTATGCTTCATTTACTGCAATTTATATGAGTGATGAAAAAGTACTTTGAGAACGAAATAAATTCGTGAAAGTTTTGTAAAATGTTCAGGTTTCATTAATCAAAGATTCCGGTTTCCTTGTGAAAGATAATGCTGTAACATTTTCTTTAAAAGAGTCAAACGTTCCCAGACTAAAATGGGTAATATAAAAGTGTTATCACATGTTCTTATCAGCTAGTATTGTATAACAGTTTGTTTGGTTACATTGTTGCATGGAAGGAACTTTGTTGCAGGATTACACCATTGTGGGGATAACAATGGTATCACACTGTTATCCCATGTTGAATAACACGCTATAGAAAAGTACTGTCATTATCTCCACTATCTTAATTGAAGTTGGTGTATTGGACCACTCCACAATAAACAAGGTGATAATTAGACTCAATAGTGCATTCAGACAATCAACAGTGAGCACTAGACTAGTGCTCTGTAATTCTATGCAATGTTAATGAATTCATTTCATGATTGGAAAAGGTACATACATTTTACATACATGGATGTTGTTTCTATTCAAAACTACCAGTAAAAGTAAAAAGATGAAATTCTGTCAAGAAGGACCTTCCAGAACCTGTACCTGTTGAGTGTGTACAGCACATGTTCAGCTTGTGGTTGGCCCAGATAGAGCAGTTCTCCATATTTGAAAGTTGCCCACACTGAATCCATTACGCTAGCTTTCCTGTGTCCCGTGTACTGAACGTACAGAATCTTGCTTAAAGAAGAAACGACAAGCTTGCAGTTTTACCCAGTCTCATATTAAATAGACATTGATATGGCTGAGTACCCTAAGCATGCTAAGGCCCCGATGTAGGTGTTCACTCGAGATGAATAGGCAATATTCCACAATGCACTGGTGGGTATATTCTGTTTACAGTACAGTTTTGTGGGAACGAATTAAATGTAACCAATTCATTAAAAGCAACTGTTGATAAGGGCTACTTAATGGCTAACAGGTGCTTTCCTGGATAGAGGCTTGTTTAGTCTGCAAACTTATTTTTTTCATTCACAGTAAGTTGCTGAATTAAATGTCATTTTTATACCTTCAAATGTGAGATAATACCGATATACTCTGAATGGTGTCTGCAGAGTGAAATAAACCACTGGTGCATGTCTGATTCATGTAAATTACTGTCTGGCCCAAGTAGGTTGTGTTTCTTTATATCGTATTGTATTCTTATCTTAAAATTTTGTGGTGATACCTTTGACAATAGTTAACTTAAAAACAGTATTTTTTAAAATCTACTTTAGTCATAATTATATGTATCTTCTTGATCAGACATGCATGGCGTTTGAGAAAGGAAAATGCTTATTCAGATAAATTAGTTCCATACCACGATATGCTATTTGTTACATACTCCATATTCAGTAGTTTTCCCACGTATGATGTCTGTGGGAAAGTTGTCGTCTAGGAGAAACAAACAAGTTACCGATATCACAAGCAGCAACACATGATGACACAGCATCAGCGCCGAATACGAGTCCATATCGAGCCAGACGTCCAAACATAATCATTTACATTGGTTCCGGTCATGGAAAGAAGGGGTCCTCTTTGCTTCAGGGTATGATGACAGCATCACTGGTGCTGTATCGAGCCAGACCGTAATAACATAAATAATTATGTTGGAGACTTTCTTAACCAGGGGAAAGAAGGGTCCTCAGGTAGATAATGAGAGGCCCAAAGATGTAATTGGCACATACGGTTATTGTCAAGCTGATTTCATGCTTATAGCATTAATTTACTTACTGTAACCTACTTGCCACCAAGACACTCGTGTAAAACTATTTGTTACACCCCTTTGATATGTTTAAATATGTTGACGACCACAGTGCTATTTCTGTACTCTAGGTTATCGTGTTTACATTCCGTAAGCAATAATGACACAACCCATGATGTCAATGCATCATTTTTTAACAGTCTCAATACGCCATGAATCACAAATAGATAAAGATGAAATAACTCGCCCATCTTGAATAGGGTGAATAACCGTTAATAAATGAGGCTTATTTACCTGCATGGTTTGGGTGAGAATGTTTTTCAGAATTAAGACCTTGAAGAGGGGTGTGGGCAATAGGTGTGAAGGTGATAAGTGGAAATTAAAGATGCATTACATCACCTGTCAGTTATGGCTGCAGCCATTACATGCTGGCTATGAGTTTGTATGTTTTCACTGTCTGGTAACCACAAATAGACTGACAGTGTTGTATAACAATGCTGTATTCAAAACCTAGGTAATAAACATTTACATAATCACAAAGACATGTCAGGATATACAAATATGCTGCTGATACAGATGTGAAAGCATGTGATTCCTTTCTCAAACTCATTCATCTTTAAAACCAGTAGACTGTAACTAGTTTGAGATTAAGTGATAGAAACAGTAGCGTAATGTGTTTGTTGTATAACGCCACACTCAGCGATATTCCTCCATCCACATGATGCTAACCAGTAAATACTAGAGTGAGTGAGTGACTTTGACACTTTTAATAATATTCAATCAACATCAGTGGGATTGACACCAGCAATGGGCTTCACACATTGTACCCATGTGGGGAATCGAACCTGTTTCTTTGGCATGATGAGCGAATGCTTTAACCACTGGGCTACCCCACCGCCCAAAATACTGGAGTCTGAAACAGTCAATCTTTAGTGATTTCTGTATCAGCATCATCGCTGAGCTGTAATGGTGCAGCGATAAGGGATATGGTCACATTGTCGAGGTAATTATACTTGTCTCAGTGCTTCAGTGTATCCAACTGTCTATTCACATTTAACTGTGTGCCTGAAGACTGCCAAATGAACAAGGTGCATGAGTGCTGGTAGACATATGGTTAAGGTGTTTGTTCACAATACCGAAACCGGTTTGATTACCGATAAAATATGTGAAGACAATTTCCTGTGTTCCAGGCTGTGATATTGCTTGATTATTGCCCACGAAAAAACAATTTTAAAGTCACCCACATATTGACATACGGCTAGACTTAGTATTTATTTCCTTATCTGAGGTAATATTATAAACTCGTACTAAGATTTCTTGCCAGAGTATTAGAATCTACAGATCCTAAAGTTTTGTAGCCCGGAGCTTATGGCAAGGACCTCTTGACTTTCATGCTTAGTTTCCAACACTGTGTTGAATCAGGCACTATGAAAGTTGATGCATCATTGTCAGCCTTGACTTTCAATACTTTTCTTTATAGCTTTGGGAGGGGGACAAAGTCAAAATATTCACCTGTCCTACAGCAAGTGGCCTGTCGAGATATCTACTTGTCCGGAGTTCTTGACACTTGGCCAGGTTTATGTGAACAACAGATGTTCTCGCTGGTGTTCTGCATGTTGACGTCAAGTATGTGGGTCTGGATGCAGGCCCCAGTTGCCTTTCTTTGTCATACTGGTCTCAGACCTTCACCCAAGGATAACGTAAAAGACAAAATTCTACTTGCTGTAATTCCTAGGTTGCATGAAAGTAATGTACAAAAGTCAAATACTGCTTCACGATCTGTACGCTGATAATCAATCAGTGGTAATGGAGTCTGTCTCCTCCACTGTCTACTTCACCCAAGGATAACGTAAAAGACAAAATTCTACTTGCAGTAATTCCTAGGTTGCAAAAGTTAAATACTGCTCACAATCTGTGCATACAGTCACTGCCTAAGATAATGAAGTCTGTTTCCTCCACTGTCTACCATGCTGACAATGTGTGAAGCCTATTTCTGGTGTCCACATCATGATATTGCTGGAATATTTCTAAAATCAGCGTAAAACCCAACTCACTCACTCACTCCATTGTCTACATCAGTTCAGTGGATGCAGTGTCTGCCCTGAGAGCCTGATGTCAGTGGTTTGATCCCTGGTAGTGGTACTTGATGTTACCCTGCCTGACAATGACATTGAGAGGATAAATGAGACTGGTTTGGCTTGGGGTCAGTGTTCTGTTTCTCAGTGGGATAGCATTATAAAATTGGCATTCACCCAGACTAGAGCAGCCACACACATGCACATGCATGCACGTCCCTATATAAGTGCTGTAATCTTGAACCACATTTCGCCTCAATTTGTTTTGCTGAACTTTGTCCATGATAACACTTCCTGTAGATTTCGTGTCGGTATTGACTTCTTCATGGTACGGAGGCGGTGGGGTAGCCTAGTGGTTAAAGCGTTCGCTCGTCACGGCGAAGACCCGGGTTCGATTCCCCACATGGGCACAATGTGTGAAGCCCATTCGGTAATTCGGTATCCTAGCTTGTGCTCTAAAGGAAACAAATGGACCATGATTATCTGTGTCTTAAACTCCGACCGGGTTCCAACACCCAGTTTAAGCAGCAGCATGCCACACAATCGACACTCAAGCCGATTTAGCATCATATGAGTGAGGGGCGGTGGGGTAGCCTAGTGGTTAAAGCGTTGGCTCGTCACGCCGAAGACCCAGGTTCGATTCCCCACATGGGCACAATATGTTAAGCCCATTTATGGTGTCCCCAGCCGTGATATTGCTGGAATATTGCTAAAAGCGGCGTAAAACTAAACTCAGTCAGTCAGTCTTCATGGTACACTTACTGGACACTTGTCAGGACTTAGGCTCTGGACCAGTGACTGGCTCGCAAACTCTGAAGATTTATTATAATATCAGTGATGCTATGGTGATCATATTGAATGTTGATGGTGATCATGCTATAAACTATTTTACCACGGTACTCTCAGGCAAGGATGGAATAACAAGTGTGTCCTCTATACCAGTCTTATTTTATAGCCCGTAGTAGGGATTTGGAAGGATGCTTTTTGTATGTGGAATTTCAGCTCCTCATAAATTGTAAGGAAAATATTTATTATTCTGCATTGTGGCAGGGGAGTATGGCTTCGTCATTACAGGATGCTTAGTGGGACAGCCTGGAGATGTATATTGCCTTAGCTTCAACTCCGGGAAATGTCGGAAATACGCTTAGCTTGCACATGTGGTACACCCTGCAACACTGTACGGCCATGTGATCTAATGAAAAACACTTTCAGTGTACGTTTTAACTAGTAATGGTTTTGAACCTGATTATTGGTCATTATCTTGATATTAATATCTAATGTTTGTTATACTCTTATGCAAATAAATGATTATATATTATATGTAGTTATATCAGGCAGATCATTAGGATATCGCCCACTCGTCCACAAATATCTTTGCCAAGATAACAATATTTTTTAGGCAAGTTAAAACTTCCTGTTTTTGAAAGTATGCAGAAATGTTTCAAACAGATGCTGATAAAGATGAATGATCTGACATGATATTGCAGGAGGCCCTCTTACTCCTTGCTGGTTCCGTTCATTGAACAACTACTGTGTTGAGTTAAGGCACCAGGCGTTCACCGTAACCATTAGTGCCTTATTACATACAGTGGGATACGGGCTGTTATACCCATGTACTGGTCCATACTCGGCCGAGCCCATCAGTGTATAATCCAGTTTATCCCCGGCAGCTGAGTTTAACAGTTGCCTGCCTTCTTTGTATAAACATAAACCTTTGATGCAGAACTTTGTAAATTTGAAAATTGATTTGAACTAAATTACTTTTAGGGATGGTTTACAGTGAAGAATGTTTTCCATGTATTACGTTGTTGTTATACATGTACTCAGTGGGTTGATAATACATTTCTAGTGCATGTCATGTACTATATGGTGTATATTAGAAGGGGTTAGAAGGGGCACCTGCTGTCGGTAGTCTTTGTACTAGGTATATATTTATGTTGACAATCTAGGAAGGAAGTGCAGTAGCTTGTGTAGCAAGTATGTCTTGTGAGATATAGATTATTCAGTGTTCAAGTCATCCATCCTGTTACACAAGACAGAATGATGTGAAGAGTATACTGGTGTTAAAGCTTCAGAGATAAGTGAAGTACCAGAAAGATGGGGCAGTGACAAGAGGAGGGGTGTCTGCATAGTTTGAAGTTTTACCATCAGCAAGACCATTTGTTTTTGTTTATGCAAATAAAATGAAAGTATTTGAGCCCTTTTTCAACTGGGTCCACCATTACATTCTGGGTTTTTTCAAAAGAATGTGGGCTGAACCCCGAAACATCAGCCAACATTCGATGTTAAGTGGGATATGTTACATATCACCATACATGTATTTAGATTTCTTCCATAACAGTACAATTTATTTTTACAATCAGTCAACTGAATTGTGCACATGTATTAAACATATGGTGATCTGTTTGATTACTTTCTTATAAACATATGATGCAATGTAATTTAAGTTGTATCATAGGAGTGATGCATTTAATATTTTTAAAGTTAATTTCTTGATTTCTGGAGATTTAAAGTTAAAGTTTTAGATTACTTAGAAGTGTTACAGTAAAAATTTGCGAAAAATCAGTCTCTTATGTCTGTAATCAGTATTGGCTTATATATATGTTTTACATTGGCAAAGATATCTGACTTGAATCCCCAGTTCCTGAGAATACACACATCCTGATTTCTTAGAATTGTTTGAGTATGTGGTTCAGCCTGGGAAATCTGCTTCCTTGGCGGCTATAAATCGTGGTGCGTTGTTGTGTGAAGTATAGAGATGTTAGTCATAGACTGGGAGGAGGAGAGGGTGGAATGATGGCAGCACATTCCCTGCCAGGCTCCACATGGGTGGCCCAACACATCTCACATCACATTGTGAAGAGCAGGCTGGTCATGCACCGATACATCCATCCATGTTTGAACAGAATAATTAACCCTGGTATAAGTGTTTTATTGCTAGTCTTTTGTGGTGATATGCATCGTATTACACACCAGTATGTTGAAGCAACCATGATGTGAAGTGATTCACACAGCTGTAGTGTGGAACTGTGTTTACATTTTGTGAAGTTCATAATCTTTTCGTATGGTGATACACATCATATTACACCCTTTTATGTTGTAACAGCCCTCATGTAAAGTGTAGTGTGAAACTATGTTGTTACTTTGCATACTTTGTTTATCTTTGGCATGAGTGTATTGTAAGTTATTGGTTGTCCTCTCCACCATGGCATCATGTAAAACCAGAATATTATCTCCTCTGAAACTGAATAAATTTAAATTTCTGTTCTAAAACTACATTTAAATTGGCATATGCTTGTGTTAAGTGAGTCATCTCGTGAAGGGAAAAATATTTCTGGTTACAACAATTGGGAGGAGAAACCTGTTCTTAGTCATAGTTCCTGCAAAGGAAGCCAATTACTTACACTATAGTCAGACTCAATGTCCTACACTGCAGGAGGGAAATATCAACCATATTCATCAGTAATGGAACCAGTACGAGCAAAAACGTTTTGGAGATTTGAATTTTTAAAATTCCTGTTGAACTTTCTGTTGTTTATATAAGTTAACATTTTAATGAAATTCACCACAGGTATTCCTCAGATTGTGTGGAGATTTTACGCACATAGTGTGAAACTCTTGCTGGAATGAATACATGGGAGCATTATTTTTTATCGTCTTTGTAAAACACAAGCACACAGCATGATCACCCACCATTAAAACATGCTGAATCATGGAACCGTTATGGAATCGACACCAGGTGTCTACAGTTTCATTCAAATAACCCCTCAAGCATTCATTGTGAGACTCTAAGACGCTGTGTTGATTTTGATTATCTGCTGAATTATTTCATTCAAATCAAACCATCCCTTACATATTCTGGGTAGTCTTTAAGCACTTAGCATCTTTTGATTAGCTGCCTGTACCTAGTTTGAAGCCAATTACAATGTAATCCCCCACAAGGATTCCTTGATCCTCCGTTTGGCTTGAAGTCAAAAATTTCAATAGAGGATAGCTGTCAGATGGGGGAAAGATTGTGCTGAATAGACACAAAATAGGTATGGTCCCAGGTTTGTAAGGCTCAGGGGTTAACATGGTGATTGACCTTCCAGGTGTCAGTCAGCAGGGAGATCCTGCCAGACCCAGTCCTGTGTCGGGCTGTTCTACTCTGTGTAATTGTTGAAAATTAAAGATTTGGTCTGTTTGATTTTGGTATTTATTTGGTATTATGTATGTTTAGTGGAGTCTTAATTAATATATATTTAGGAAATCCAATATTTTGATGGAATAAATGTATGTGAGACTGTAATTATGATTTTGTCATATCAACAGCCTGTTATTTGGGTCAAACAGATTTTTCTATTATTTGTGTAAGAAATTAGACTGATATGGTTTATGACCTGTGTGTCATTTGTGGATAGACTTACTGTCTTGGACCTTTATCAAAACTTCTGAATAGAGGATCTATCAAATACATGTACCGTTTAGGAGGATATAAATAGAATTATATTCTGTACACAACAGAGACAAGGATGTTTATGCATTTATCCTATGTATCAGTAGGTGGTACTTAAATATTTACAATGTTGGACAATGTTATGAAAGTCTTAAATATATACAACGTTGGACAATGTTATGTAAGTTTGTATCACATACTTCTCTCTCCAGCACCTCCTGTGGACCCTCCCTGGTATTCAATATCTGGCAAATATCTGCTCCAACCTTGTAGGGGTGGCCAGGGTTTTACACATCTGTTGTTGGTGTTGATAGGGCTAAGGATTATACAGGTGTGGTAGGTGTTGGTTGGGCTAAGGATTATACAGATGTGGTAGGTGTTGGTTGGGCTAAGGATTATACAGGTGTGGTAGGTGTTGGTTGGGCTAAGGATTATACAGATGTGGTAGGTGTTGGTTGGGCTAAGGATTATACAGATGTGGTAGGTGTTGGTTGGGCTAAGGATTATACAGATGTGGTAGGTGTTGGTTGGGCTAAGGATTATACAGGTGTGGTAGGTGTTGGTTGAGCTAAGGATTATACTAAGGATTATACAGTGTGGTAGGTGTTGGTTGAGCTAAGGATTATACAGGTGTGGTAGGTGTTGGTTGGGCTAAGGATTATACAGGTGTGGTAGGATGGTAGGTACCCGGTGTGGTAGGTGTTGGTTGAGCTAAGGATTATACAGGTGTGGTAGGTGTTGGTTGGGCTACAAGGATTGAGCTAAGGATACAGGTGTGGTAGGTGTTGGTTGATCTCAGAATTATACAGGTGTGGTAGGTGTTGGTTGAACTAAGGATTATACAGGTGTGGTAGGTGTTGGTTGAGCTAAGATTATTAGGTGTTGGTGGGCTAAGGTACAGGTGTGGTAGGTGTTGGTTGAGCTAAGGATTATACAGGATAGGGCTATTACAGCTGTTGTAGGTGTTGGTAGGGCTAAGGATTATACAGCTGTTACAGGTGTTGGTTGGGCTAAGGATTATACAGGTGGTGGTATACAGGGTGGTAGGTTGGTAGGGCTAAGGATTATACAGATGTGGTAGGTGTTGGTTGGGCTAAGGATTATACAGGTGTGGTCGGTGTTGTTGAGCTAAGGATTATACAGGTGTTGGTTGGGCAAGAATTATATCAGATGTTGTAGATGTTGGTTGGACAATGGATTGTACATGTATGATACTTGATAGGTACCTGCTTGGCTGTCAGTTGGGGTAAGGAATTGTGCATGTACAGTTGAATACTGGTGAAATTATTATACACTGGACGGCAAGCACCTATTCGTGTTACATTGTTTCTTCTTGTACATAAAAACTTACAGCACTGTAGAATATTTACTCAGTGCACAGAACCAGATCAAGGGAATTGTCAGAATGAACCTTCGTACCTGGAACATCCTTATACAGCATGTTTAATTTGGCCTGACATGCTCAAATAACTGCACTTTCATATACAAACTAATTTAGAGCCATTGCAAATCATGCATGCAGGAGTATGTGTGAGCCCCAGGTAATATGTTAGGTTGAGTAGCTGTTGTGAGAACAGAAGGATAGAGAGAATACAATGTTGGAATGTCTGCTTGGTGATTACATGATCTGCTTGTAGCTAACTCATCCTGACAAGAAAGCAACAATGTATGTTTACAGTTAATTGGGAGAAAACGTTTGGGCGCGAGTACGAATTACCTGTCTGCTGATATGATTATGGTTAGTTTGGGGATGAATTTGGCGTTAGTCATGTGACTTTGATGTACAACCTGTACTGAGTTGTGCAGGATCATCTTGTCTGTTTGGTTAGGTTTACCCATAATGCTACATCATCTGTCTGTTTATCCCACAGCGGGTTATAAATGTATGTATCAGTTGGCTACGTCTGATTGGTTTGTTTTTTACCCATAATGCTCCACAATCAGAGTGTTCATCCAACAGGAGGTTATAAATGCCTCTTCCAACATGCTTACATATAAAATATTGTTTATTTTCCATTTTGGTATTTTAATCAAAATAAGGATTGTTAAGGTATCTCCTCAAAACCATATTTGGTCAATTCAGTGACGTTGTGCTGGCTTGTTCATTTGGTAATAACAGGCCATATAATCAGATTATTATATAAGACTGACTGACTGACTGAGTTTGGTTTTACGCCGCTTTTAGCAATATTCCAGCAACATCACGGCAGGGGACACCAGAAATGGGCTTCACACATTGAACCCATGTGGGGATTCGAACCCGGGTCTTCGGCGGGACGAGCCAGCGCTTTAACCACTAGGCTACCCCACCGCCCCTATTATATTAGAATATATGGTAATAAGGATGTTACTTTGTGGCTAGTGTAGGTTGATCCTGTTTTTCAACAATGGTATGACATAAGGTTATTGTGTATGACATCATACCATGACATTAGCTGATAGCATCATTTACTGTCTGATAAACCAACTGCCATGGTGAAAGGAATAAAAAATGAATTTTAAGTGAAATGTTTTTGAACATATTTCATTAAGATGAAAAAGCGATAGAAGGAAAGTTATGGGAGTGTATCCTATACCAAGTTTAAGGTGATATCTGCACAGGATATTATGGAACTGCCAGGATATGGTGATAGTTTCACTTCTTTGGCTGCTCTGATGATCTTTCATCTTGCAGTTTCCGGTTACAGCAGTGATTCATTCTTAATGTGCTGATAAGGTCAGATGTACTCTTGGGCACATTTTATAACAATTGTACACACTGTTTATAATAGGTAATTATCACATACATGAATTCTGTAGTGTACAGTTAAGGTGAGGTGAGGTGAGGTGAAATTGGGTTTTACGTCGTACGTGAGAATATTTCGCTCATATGACGATGTGCATGCGTGTGTATGTGTATGTGCGGCTGCTTGTACTAGCCCAGACTTAAGCTGGTTTTATAGTGCTAGCCCACTGAGATACCATGCCGCAATGAAGCATGAATACACCACTCAGACACATTATACTGACTCCGAGCCGACCAGTCCTTGTTGTACCCATTAATGCCGAGCGCCAGGCAGGGACCAACAAGAACCATATTTTAACGTCTTTTGGTATGACGCGGTGGGGGATCGAACCCACGACCTTCCGCTCTCCGGGCGGACGCTCTAACCACTACACCACGGAGGCGGTCGTACAGTTAAGGCTGTGATACAGTGGCTTTTGTCTTTTGGCTTTTGTCCGCTTTGAAAAGTATTCCTGTGGATCACAGCATGTCTGGTGGATGTGTGAGGAGATCCCGTAGTGATGCAGTGTTTAGATGTATACCACCATTGTGGAAACCATGATTGCTGGATGGTGCTGATAGATCTAGAAATGTAACAAGGATAGACTGTAATAGTAACCATCAGTCATAGACTTCTTGTGTGCCCAAGGGCATTCACTTAAAGGCTGGCATTAACTGTATCTCTGAGTGAGTGAGTGAGTTTAGTGTTGCGTCGCACTCAGCAATATTCCAGCTATATGGCGGTGGTCTGTAAATAATTGAGTCTTGACCAGACAATCCAGTGATCAACATCATGAGCATCGATCTGCGTAATTGGGAACCGATGACATGTGTCAACCAAGTCAGCGAGCCTGACCACCCGATCCTGTTAGTCGCCTCTTACGACAAGCATGGGTTACTGAAGGCCAATATTATAACCTGGACCTTCACAGGTTGTGTCTCTAACAGACAAACTAGTGGAGGATAGCATGAGCAAGGAAACATCTTATGGAGGTATTAGAACATTCAGTCACTATCCTGGCCACACAATGTGACCACTTAATCCTCATTTAGATTTGTTCTTATGAGTAGCAGTGGTTGCTGATGCCTTTCTGGAGTTAGTGAGTTAGTTTTACGCTGCACACAGCAGTATTCCAGCTATATGGCAGCCTTTCTGGACCTTGGATACCTACATTGACTTGCAGTATAAGTTTTTTCATTGCTTGTGGGCTAGTATAATGCCAGTCTATCGTTGCGTTATTGCAATTGTTCTGTATCGCTGCTACAGAGGAGGTAAAGTAGTCTCAAAGAAGTTAAAGTAGTTCTGCTTGAGAGGTGATATATGAGTTATACACCAGTGCTGTATTGTATATAACATACTGTCAGCTGATCTTGTCTCGCCTATTGATATCAGGGAACATTTTATGACAAGGGACAGGAAATATCCTGCCCATGATTCTGCTGGTACAGTGTCCAGGTGTTGAGGATGACTGGCCATTTCACACATTGGCTGGCTGTGTGTAGGTGTGTAAGGTTGGGCTTCATGTATAGTATACTTCAGGATCTCATTGTACTGTTGGTGATTGGGGAGCAAGGGGCGTTCTTTCCTTGTTCTGAAGACCTGATTTGACATACAATGTGTCTCACACTGTGTTATGGCATGTGTTTGAAACATTTGCTTGTTATTGTGTGGAGACCCAGGTTTGTAGGGATACTGATCCTTGGTCTGTCAATGACACACCTGTTGTCATGGTTTCATTGTAGTGATAAAGGTCAATGGCCTGCATCATGTAAAACATTAATTCCTTGGACTGTATTGAATTGGTGACATCTGAGACATTCATCACTTTCTGCTTCCTGTCAAGTTAAACTGACCTACCATGACATCTGTGGAATACTGTTCATATAGGAGTTGAACCAAACTCACTCACACAGTCTTCAGTTCCTACCATGTGTTCAGACAGTGTGGATGAATAGAATTTTTGAATGATACAGTGGTTGATTTTTTTAGTAATATCAGTCTCTCACACTTTAGTATTGTTCGGTATTAATCAATATTTGAACAAAGACCACAGCAAACAGAAGCCCTCACTTGTTCATGATGTTGCTGGAATATTGCTAAAGCGGCGTGAAACCAAACTCAGTGCCAGTCAGTCAGTTTTGTATTGTTCAATGTTTGTAGACACAGCAAACCGAACTCAGTTCATGTTATTCTTAGACATTACTTGTTAGTACTGTTATTCTGCCATCTAGCCTAGTGGTTAAAGCATTTGCTCATCATGCCGAAGACTTGGGTTCAATTCCTCACATGGGTACAATGTGTGAAGCCCTTTTCTGGTGTCCAACGACATGATGTTGATGGAAAATTGCTAAAAGTGGTGTAAAACTCATGTGACACCCTAGTGGAGCATGCTTTCTTTATATTTTCCTCCTGAGACAGTTGTCAGGGCACAAGAGGTATCAAGAATGGTGTGCTTTAGTACGAGGCGATTAGTAAGGACTGGGGGTTCAAATGTTGCTGACTCTGTGAAGTGTTCAAAGCACCTAGCTTGGTATTGTTATTGAATGATGACTGACAGTGATGTTTTGGGTTTTTTTCAATATTTTTATTCATTTCAGATAGGTATACAAAGACAGGGAGTACACAACTCCATGTTAGGGCTGGATACATATTGGCAACAATATGATGTTAAACTACCTTCTTTGTCATCTCTCCATCAGCTAGTCTATGGGAAAGTGTGATTCTCGAGGAACCAGCATTTTCCTTGCTGTGGCATTTGCTTGGGGATGCTGATGTTTGTTTCTTGTTGTTAAGAAGGCAGGTCAGACTGCCCCAACAAACTTGCAGGGAAAACTTGGGAAAGTTGAAACCAGACTCCATGTGGAATCTGGATTGTATCTTTAGCTTGTAATTTCTTTGAAAGAAATAATGTTATTCTTATTTGCTAGCTAATGTTTTCAAATGAGTACAACACTGTTTTGTAATTTGTACACTTTATGCTGACAAAGTTTCTTGGTGCATGGTCTCCAAATGTCTGTGGAGGGATAAGATTTGTATCCACTGTTTGTTGCAGAGCGTTATCAGTAAATACATCCCAGCTATGTTGTAGTGACAAACATCGTTGACAAGTGTTGTCAACATAGTTGCTACTCTGTAGATATGATGGATGTCTTTATGAACAAAACCACACTTTCAGAATGGAATGAGTAGTTCAGCTGTTTATTGAAACTCAATTGATACACTTTTTGCCTAGGTACACAAAACGACTGATCCAGATAAATCCCAGCAGGTTGTTGTTTAACACTGTGTTCTCGTATCTCTGTAAATATCTAAGGGTGGACCTAAACCAGTGATTGATAACATGAGTAATTCCCACCCAGGTCATTTGACCACTCAACCCAAGTGTGGTTAATGGGGACCTACTCTGGACTAACAGCATGGTGTTCTACCAGTTTGCCTTAAGCTAGCCTTCAGATGAACAGAGCTTTATTATCAATTAGGTAGGTACACATATCTGAAGGGTGATAAATACTGTTGCTGACAAAGCCATTCTATGTGTAGTTCAAAGTTGCAGTTTACACTGGCCTTGCTTTCTCAGTAAATTAGCACATTTCATGGAGGGTTAACAACGAAATAGATCACTTACAAAATAAACCTGATCCAAACAGGGCATAGTATGTTCCTGTTAAATTTCCAATTAAATTGCTTTCTGAAGCTGAAATGTCCAAATACGTCCATGAAAGGACAGACCCTTGTGTACACACAAAGTTATCATGTTGAACCTGCCATTTAATGAAGCACAAAGAATGTAATGAAGCAACACTGACTATTGAATTACGTCCCTTACCTGAGCGGTGAGGTGGAAGAGGCTTCATGACGTGTGTTATTCAATGCAACAGATAATGACAGTGATGAATGATGGGACAGCGGTCAGCGTCACATGACCTCCCATCCATCTATGTCTGTACATTGACAGAAAGACATGGTAAGGACAGTGGTCAAGCCTTCGACCATTGTCATCTCCCTGTGCACACCTGAACTCCCTGTTCACTCAGGTGTGCATTCAAATGGACCTGTCATTAGTCATGGGCCATTTTAAGAAACCTGTTTGCATATATTTGCGAAGAGAGGCCTGTGTTAAGGGTTAGTCAGACTGTCCTTTGGGGCTTTTTCATGTCATGGTAAAATTTTAAATTTCAATTATCATAAATTTCCCATATTTTATTGACCATTTTTGTTGGTTCTTAAGCCAGTTACCGTAAAATATTCTTCAGAATTCATAGAAATGTGAGCAGTCGTTTGTGATATTTATGTGTCTTTTGTTGATATTCATAAGAACATTTTTTCATGTTTCTTGAACGCATTAGAAAACTAAGTAGTTGAGATTTAGGTAAAGATAAATCATTTCTACCTTTTTGTTGCTAATCTTATATCAAAGTCAAATAGCATAGGTTAGACACACTGATTTCTTTATACCAGCCTGGAAGCCACTTAGAGGGTGTTAAAATGGAAAGTGGGGGAGTGTCATACATATCCAACCATATTCTCTAAAGGTGTCAAAACATACCATGTGACATTCATCATGCAACACACCTTTGTTCAAGACCCGGAAGCAACCTGCAAACTGCAGGTCTAACTTTCCTCAGTCTCAGGAATAGTTTATATCAATTTTATACCAAAAATCTTTGATTATTAAAACAAAGAACTATTAATATTTAAGATAGATAGCCTTGACCTTCCAGGTTACTGTAGTGCCTGAGCATTCCTTTACTTTGAAAAGCAAGACTAGACTTCAAATGTCATATACTAGTATCTATCGTCAAACATATGAAGACAAAATCGGCAGTTCTTGAGACATAATTTTATAGGTTTACCATCCTAATATAATGATGATGAAATGTTAGGACCAATGAAAACTACCATACATCATCTCATTACCCTGGCAACCAGACCTACTTCTCCAGAGGAGTTCTACCATTTATTCCATGTCTGGGTGATATTGTAGTTATAACTAGTCGACTTCAACCACTTCTGAGGGTCACTGGGTACACTTACAATCAGACCGGTGCCTTGTAAAGGCACCATCCACTTAGGATAAGCTCTCCTCTGTGAGAGTCTGCCCAGAAGAGGTATGTCAGAAGAAGGCCTCCAGGGTGCTGACAGGTCATTCAGGTCAGTGACCCCTCACATATTCTCATGCCCTGAGTATATGTGTCCTCCTGTGGAGGTTCTGGGTTAGAATAGGTCTCCAGGAACATGTGCTTGTCTTGCTGTACAGATTCATGCAACCTATACTTTCCTGTTTGAATTTGGGTTTAGAATGTTGGTCCAATGTAGCCCATCCTTGTCTCTCTGTGGGAATTTCTGAGGACCCAAATGCCCAGTGATGGTATTGTTTGCAGATTCCAGATTACAATGTTAGAATATGTCCTCGACTGATTCAGCTTTTCTAGGTTTTTTGGTCTAGGTTCTATTGACATTTGTAATAGAAGTCAAATCACAATTCATCAGTAACTGTGTAAATATCCCCTTAGCTTTGGTTTAAATCTATCTTCCGTTGCATCTGGCAGTGATCACACTGTAGTTTATACACAATAGAAACACGGTGGATTGTTCCTCTTGAACCTTCCAGGCTTCATCAGGAAAGTGGGTCATGGGATTTCTCGTTGTGCATGATTTCATCATTACCCATTTTCTGTTCTTATGTTAATGATTTGTATAAATAATTAAAAAAATATAGTCAACACTGATTATGAATGGTTAGGAAAAGATATTATTTATTTTTCCAAGTTGTAGTTTTAAGTTATGTTTACAGCTGATACTGGCAAGACAAATTTCTACGGTAATAAATAGTGGTTTAAATGATAAGTTTTGAAAAAATATGAATTAAAAGAACACATTGTCCTTCTAGCAAACTAGTGGCCTTAGATTGTCCGCTTATCTAAACTTGCCTCTTAAAAGGATAGAATCACTATAGATCCATGGGCTTGGCATTCAGTACAGCCCTGGAGCAAGGCTAGCAATCCTGGTAAGGGCTGTGACATGACCAGATAATGTCGTTCAGCTGGTTTTGATGATACTATGAAATCCTGTGATGACAGACAGTTTCTGTGTGCCTATATGTACAGTGCCATCGATAAGATATCATTCCGACAGTCTGAGTATGTAAGTGACAGTTTATGGTTTCTGTAATCCAGGGTCACTGCTTTATCTTGTCTACAGATGTTTATTGACTGTAAACATGGTTTTTTACCTCTTTGAAACTGGTCTTTACACTTTGTAGGATAAAGGTTTTTGACTTGATTGCATCTATATTGTTCATTTGAAAGGTGTTATAAAATTCTTTATTCCCACGATTGTTTATGGAGGCTTTTCAGCATCTAACCCAATGCTTGTGGGTTTCCCTCATTTAGCGCCCCTCAGCAATATTCCAGGGATTACACTTTCTGTAAATATCGAGTCAGGACCAGACAATCCAGTGATGAACAGCATGAGCATTGATCTGCACCCTGGGAACCGATGACATGTCAACCAAGTCAGAGAGCCTGACATCCCGATCCCGTTACGGCTGTCCTACAACAATGCATGGGTTTCCCTCATGTAACGTATGTTATATTTGGGATTACACTTTCTTAGTAAGGTACAGGTTCTAGTACTCTTTTTGGGTTGAGCCCCATCCGGAATTCGAACCCACACCCTCAAGTAGTTAACATCTGAGAACTGCATCACTTACGGCTGTCCTCCAACATTACATGATATAGGTGAAATAATGTTCAGAGGTGTTAAACCCAACCCACTCACTCACTCAAGTGGACCTTGAGCATAGGAGTCGAGTCAGTATGGTTATACACCGCTTTTAGCAATATTCCATCAATGTCACAGCAGGGGTCACCAGAAATGGGCTTCACGCATTATACCCTTGTGGGGAATTGAACCCTGGTCTTGAGCGTGATGAGCGGACGCTTTAACCATTATGCTACCCCACCTCCCACTTGAACATAGGAGTGAGTGAGTGAGTGAGTGAGTATGGTTTTACGCCGCTTTTAGCAATATTCCAGCAATATCACAGCGGGGGACACCAGAAATGGGCTTCACACATTGTGCCCATGTGGAGATTCGAACCCGGGTCTTCGGCGTGACGAGCGGACGCTTTAACCTCTAGGCTACCCCACCGCCCCCTTGAACACAGGAAAGAGGTGACCCAGTATGACTATGAGAACTCCAGGGGTGAGGGGCCCTATTACTCACAGTTATAGTATCAACTGTTGTATCACATGCTGTCACGCAAATCTGACATACTCATGACATGACATAAAAACACCAGCTAATTTGGGAAAAGATTTTCTGAATGATATTTGATCTGTGGAGTAGCATATGATACAAATAAGCTTTTTGTTCATAAAGAAATTAGGAAGTTGGGGAACATATGGTTCTGGTCATTCTTGTATTGTTAAAGGTCATTGTGCAATGTATATTTACACGCCAGGAGTCGGCAGATATTATCTTCAAAGGAATTACTGTAAATATTCCCATCACTGGTATATCTAAAAAACTGACCTTTAGGTCTGTTTCAAAGAATTCCAGAAAAATACTTAACGAGATATGTTAATCATGCGATCTTTGATACACCTAATGCGATGCCTGGTTTCTGTTTGGGCTCTGTAAGATGTCATCACGACAGTTGCTTCCTGTCAGACAACCAGATTCTCAAACAGATCCTCCCCTACATTTGATGCCGTTGCCCTTGACTGCCCTTCCTGCTCCAATGTCAGATCAACCTCACACAGCAGCAGACATGGTAGTCTAGTGGGTCAAGTGTTGGTTTGTCATGGTCAGGATTCAGGTCCCTACACCTGCTCCAATGTCAGACCAACCTCACACAGCAGCAGACATGGTAGTCTAGTGGGTCAAGTGTTGGTTTGTCATGGTCAGGGTTCAGGTCCCTACACCTGCTCCAATGTCAGACCAACCTCACACAGCAGCAGACATGGTAGTCTAGTGGGTCAAGTGTTGGTTTGTCATGGTCAGGGTTCAGGTCCCTACACCTGCTCCAATGTCAGACCAACCTCACACAGCAGCAGACATGGTAGTCTAGTGGGTCAAGTGTTGGTTTGTCATGGTCACGGGTTCAGGTCCCTACACCTGCTCCAATGTCAGACCAACCCACACACAGCAGCAGACATGGTAGTCCTAGTGGATCAAGTGTTGGTTCAGGTCAGGGTTCAGGTCCCTACACCTGCTCCAATGTCAGACCAACCTCACACAGCAGCAGACATGGTAGTCTAGTGGGTCAAGTGTTGGTTTGTCATGGTCAGGGTTCAGGTCCCTACACCTGCTCCAATGTCAGACCAACCTCACACAGCAGCAGACATGGTAGTCTAGTGGGTCAAGTGTTGGTTTGTCATGGTCAAGGTTCAGTTCTCTACACTTGGAGTTTTGGTATATGGTCATGGGAAAACCCAGGTTTATTTGTAAATGTGTGAAGTCCATTTAACACAAACCAGGAGGGAGGCGTTTGGAAGGGAGGGGAGGTGAGATTCTGCGAATGGGCTCAACCAGGCATTCTGCATAACAATGGAACATTTTTAACCATTGAGCTATACCACCACACCCCATGTAACCTAGAGCAGGCAGAAAGAAAATGCTAGGTTTCAATTCAAAAGTTTGAAAATCAAGAAACAGTAGCCGGTTTGACCAGTGAAATGCTTTTGGAATGCTGGAAATACTTTGAGAGTCTCCTCACAGATGTACAAGACACAGGAATGCTTTAAAAGATCCTCAAATACCTTAAGGGAAGCACTCATTAAATTGAGAAGCTGCTGCCTTAGGCGTAATGTACGCCCATATAAGTTTCACAAAAACAGCATGCCTTTTTGTTATTTTATTCCTACAAATTGGGCATTTTATACTCAGAAGATCAACAATTTTGGAGCGATATGGCGAGAGTGTTTCAAGATACAATAATGAAGACAACCTTGCAAAAAGCTAATACTGCAAGCATTTCTTCTTGTATATTGATGATGCATATGTAGACAACTTTAACACAAATCCAATAGGAAATGTAATATTTACACTTCATACAATTTGTTAAATGAACAGATGCTTATCAATAACAAAATGACTTTGAGGTTCAGACATTTTGGTAAAAAGAGCCAGCAATTTAGGTAAAGTTCCAACCATGCAATTTACTATTTTCTGCCCTGGGCCACTGCATAACAATTGTGTTGGTTATGACGAAAGCAATGGCTCTTCCTTTCTCCTCCCCTGTTACCTAATCCTCAGCTTTCAGAAATGGGAGTTTTTTCATGCGACATATTCAGTTTGGTATCCATGGTTTGTTGCCACAGTGTTCAGTTTACATCCATTGCTTATTGTTACAATGTTCATTTTATATTTCATTAGTTTTTTAGTCAAGTTTTGATCCAGTGTTTATATTGTTTAGTCAAGTATATTACTCTGATTCTCTATTGCTACAGAGTTACTTTTACCACCATTGTTGATTTAGCTACAGTGTTTATTAGTTTTTAGCTACAGAGTTTGTTACCTTTTAGCTACAGTGTTCATTTTCATAGTTGGGATGTTTATTATTGTGTTGATTTTCGCTGCAGTCATTTGTTTTGTGACAGCAAAGCATTTTCCATCATGGTCCTGATTTAAGAAGTGATCCATTGTGTGAAGGCAACACCAAATTAGGCTGTGACTTTATCAGGAAGTTTGGGGATCTTCACATAACAAGGCTGTTGACCAAAATATGATGCTGTATTGCACATAGTCTAAACAAGTGTCTGTGGTGGGGTAAGCAGAGAAACAAACAGGGAAAGACATAATTCAGAATTTGTTTTTACACCATCCAACTTACAGTAGATGCAGGGCTATACAAGCTGGTGTTTATGTCACCCAACCAGCAGTGAAAACAAGGCTACCTTCTTCTACCAATCAGTATGGGATAGCGGGGTAGCCTAGTGGTTAAAGTGTCCGCTTGTCATGCTGAAGATTCGGGTTCGATTCCCACATGGGTACAATGTGTGAAGCCCATTTCTGGTGTCCTCCAATGTGATATTGCTGGAATATTGCTGAAAGCGGCGTAAAACCATACTCGCTCACTCACTCACTCACTCACTCACTCACTCACTCACTCACTCACTCACTCACTCACTCACTCACTCACTCACTCACTCACTCACTCACTCACTCACTCACTCACTCACTCACTCACTCACTCACTCACTCACTCAATGTGTTCATTCAGATTTTTTGCTAGTAAAAAAGCATTGCTATATATTTAAGAAAATATTTTCCTGCAAAAAAACCCCATGGCAATAAAGCATTTTGATCCATATTCAGGACCAACCAAACATGAACAAACATTTCTCTTCTTTCTCTCAGTTACTGTTCTGAAAAGGGAAAACAAATTGGGCTGCCTCAAATGAAAACCACACCTGAAATTCAGGTCACTTTTGGAAATCAACTTCGTGGAGAGTTTAAAGTGTTCAAGGGCAATGAAATCTGAGCAACAAGTATTTGAAAGTTTTATTGACTTGTAACTACTGAAGAATAAATTCTTGTGGGATCAGTGGATCACCATTTACAAAGTCGTACTCAGTTGCACTTTAATAAAAGTGAAAATGAAATAAATACGCATGCAGTGTAAATAGTTTCGAGGGTAGTTAAGGTGTGTGTCAAGCTGGCCCACACACCTACTATGGCAACAGTTAACTCTAAGCTGTGGGAGCTGACACTGCAGCTGTCTCAGAGTTTTTCTACCTTCCAAAATGAACGAAACACCCTTTAGTGAAACTGAGCTTATGTTGAGATATTGTCTTAACTTTTTAACCCTGTTGGTATGAGAGGTCTAGCCATCTAAAGCATTGCAATACATTGTTCCTCATACCCGTGAAGATCCGGGTTAGAACTGATCTTCAGTAACCCATGAGTGGCGACTAACAGGATCAGGTGGTCAGGCTCGCTGACTTGGTTGACACATGTCGCCGTATCCCAATTGTGTAGATCGATGCTCATGCTGTTGATCAGTGGATTGTCTGGTCCAGACTCGATTATTTACAGACCAACGCCATATAGCTGGAATATTGGTGAGTGCGATAAAACTACACTCACTCACTCATTCACTCACTCACTCATGATGTGTATTTTGATTGGTTGACCCTGCAGATCTCATCATCGGAGTTATATAAAGAAACCCCTTGCCTTTCACTCAAAATTTCAACCACTGCCATTCTGTAGTATCTCCATTTGAGGAACAGGGTTCGATATATCAAAGTCCTCAACGCTGGAGGAATGTGGAAAGGTAGATAATTTTGCCTGGTCCAGGCATCTTTTTGCCGTGCAGGGGACATCAAAACCCTGGAAATAGTTTGTTTTGCATGAAGAAATGAAGGTGATAAGATAATATCAAGATGGCTGCCATGGCCGTCTGCTCCTATGTGTCAGTCACAACTTGACACCATTGAAGAAGCATGTAGTTTCCAGAATGTTTCTTTCAGCTGATAAATTGGGGTGCCTCAACATCAACTCAGAAATAGAAGCAATTTAGATGTAATTGTTGATTGGATGAAACATTCCGTTCACTGAAACAAATATGGTCGAGATATCGTAGCAGGTGGGGTAGTGGTGTTATGGACACATTCATTCAGTCTGTTTTATCACAACTGGGTCTACAAATGTATACAATATTTTATATCCTTTACTCAGTTAAAGTCTTTGTGCAAGGGCTCCATTCCATAAGGCAATCTTGGCGCTACAATGATTGTTTATGAATTCTTATACATGGAGGTACTAATTGTTTGATCAGCATCTAAAAGATGGTGAATAACAAAACATACACGTTTTGGGTAATGGTGGGGTAGCCTAGTGGTTAAAGCGTTGGCTCGTCACGCTGAAGACCTGAGGTCGATTCCCCACAAGGGTACAATTGTATGAAGCCCATTTCTGGTGTCCACCGCTGTGATATTGCTAAAAGCTGCGAAAAACCATACTCACTCACTCACACTTGTTTATTGCATAGAGTGGCAGTCAAGATACAGTGGCACCATTGTAAGAATTCATGTGAATGCTCTGTGCAATAAGAGTGCAGTAAGTTGAATTCAGCAGAAATGCCTTGTCCTCCCGTGGCTCGGCCTTAAAATCAGTGTGTCCACATTTTCTGTGAGGAAATTGATACAAGGTAGCGCTGTTACTTTTGTCTCCAAGTATATTTTACCAGCAAGAATAATAAATTTCAAATTTCATAGCTCAACAGCTTGGACTAAGGTTATGACAACCATACCTTCCATCCAAGATTTTGTCAGCTCCATATTTGTATCCGGAATAGAGGGAGGGCGGAACAATTGAATTTTGCCTCCATCTGGACGTCATGAGGATGAATCAGAAATGGAAGCATGAAGTCATGTGACCACATGCATTGGTGTCGGCGTGAAACTATTCTAGCTGTGACTGGGGTTGTCTCAACCTGACCCAAAACTTTTTGAATTTTTTTGTGAAACTTAGAAAAAACATGAATCCCCATCAATCTCTAGCTGCTTTGCAGAGCAGGGATTCATAGGCGTTCATGGCTTTGGAATAATTTTGTGCAGATATTCGAGCAGTTGAAACTAGGTTAGCATCAGATGTTAAGAAAAACAAAATTGTACAAGATGGAAGTATATTTCAACAGTGTTGGTAATTTTGACTTATGTTGATAAGTAGTTACTTAAATATTGGATAAACTTCAACTTTTGTAAATATGTTTAGGTAAAGAAAATATTTATCATCTCAGATGACTGTAAAAATGTTGATATTGAAATTGACTGGTAGCTGTGAGTGCTCTCTGGTATGCATGCAAGTCTATGCTAATGTATGGGAGTTATAACACTTATATCTCCCTTTGATGTGAGATTCTATTTGATAAAGCAGTACCTTTCGGTTTTTATGTTTAGTAATGGCTGTTTTTTGAGTATGGAATTTATGTATGTGATAGTTAAACAGTTCCATGTATAAGAATTATGCACATTCAAGTTTAATTATAGGAATTAAATGAGTTCATGGTTAAGTATGGCTGTTATGACAATTCTAGGAGAAAGAAAGGTAGTTATAGTTGGAAGTTTCACACGTTAAAGACTCTCTGTGTAGATATTGCAGTGACGGAGTATGTTTTTTACACTGCTATTTTCGCCACATTCCAGCTGTATCATAACAGGGGACACATAAAGCCTTCACACATTGTACCCTAACAGGGAATCAAACCCAGGAATTTGGTGTGATGAGTGAACGCTTTAACCACTAGGCTACCCCACCACCCCTTTATTGCAGGCCGTGACTGCACAGATACAGCCTACACTAACATTTCACTCTCCTTCACACTCATGCTCATGTTTATGATACAGAAAGCTGCCAAGGGCCATCCGTGACACGTGACCGTGAGATGTGACCGCCTACACTGGTTATGGTCACCTGACCAGTGGTGACCTCTTGTCACCCCATTGTGTGTCATGTCGGGAATCTGATGCATACCAACATGCTTAAAGATAGGTGGACTTTAATTAGGGATACGCTGTGAGCAATTGCTGGTTACCAGTCTGTCAAATGTAGAATGGGTTTAACATTGTGGATCCACTACAATACATTTAATCTTCGCACTTCAGTTTGGTGTTGTCTGGGTTTGATACACTCAGTGATTATCGGTGTTGCGGCTCAAAGAACTTGACATGCTGGCTTTTGTGGGGATATTGTTTGCTTATGAGTCTTTTGTTTTTATATACTGAGAGAAACAAATAAAGGGTCACAGGAAAATTCAAGTGTTCCTTTAATATTTCCAGTTTTCATCACCAGCTTTGAATAGCACTGTGGTGATGAAAACTGGAAAATGTTAAAGAAAACTTGAATTTTCCCTTGATCCTTTATTTGTTTCTCTCAGTATATATTTCAGATCTCCATACCAATCTCCTATTGATGTTAATGCTTGTATGTGTGGACTGACGCTCTGCTATACTCTTGTCTAAATTTAGTCCTTTAAGAACTTTATTTACGAGAAGTGGAAAAATGATTTTGGATATTGATTCTGTCAATCTGAGGATGGGTATGGTGAGGTTTGGTAAGGCGTAACAATTTGAGGAGGAAGAATGGTGAGGTTTGGTAAGGCGTAACAATTTGAGGAGGAAGAATGGTGAGGTTTGGTAAGGCGTAACAATCTGAGTATGGGAATGGTGAGGTTTGGTAAGGCGTAACAATTTGAGGAGGGGAATGGTGAGGTTTGGTAAGGCGTAACAATTTGAGGAGGAAGAATGGTGAGGTTTGGTAAGGCGTAACAATCTGAGGAGGAGGAGGAATGGTGATAAGGGTAATAAAGGCTTAACGAAAAGACAGGGAGGAATGATGAGATTTGGTAAGGCACAAGTGTAATGAAGTTTCAAATGCCTGTTATATATCTGATGTGGTTCCAAAATATCTAATTCTTGTATAAGCTCATATTCCACAAATATTTTCAAGGAAACATGAATTATTTTATCCTGTACCAGGGGGACTCAATTCAGGTGCCCCTAACCAATGAGGGAAGCTTGTTTTTAACCAAATGTTTTCACAACAATCAACATTTATGTTAACCCTAATGTCAGTTTATGTTGAAATCTTGTATGTGAGAGCCTTTCAAACAGGACTACAAGCATATAGTTGAAATATTTACAGATGTTTCTAATCAGTTACTTGCTGGAGCCAATCCCAGACCAAATGTAACAGTTCGAGATACAGGAGACTTTCAGGAGAGACAATCTTTAGCAATCACAGATATATATAATCCCAAGAGGGTGTTTATCTGTAGTCAGCTAGTAGGGTTTATAAATGTCTAACTTGACATGCATGAAAAAGAATATATTTGTGATAAAAAGTCTTCTAGATTAGACCAGGAATTTCAAGTCATGGCTTCTTGCATTAAGATCCTGCTGAGATCTTGGGATTTCTTGAAATAGCTGTTTCAGTGGTGTAGAGACATAGATAAGGGCTCTTTTCCTTGTTTTGAAGATCTTAATTAATGCACATCACTCTCTATTGAATTCTTATACCTGAACATTGGTCTGGGATCCTTTTTCTTTTCTTTTTTGCACTTTTTTTTTTAATTTGACCAGTTTTTTTCTTTGACTTAATGATTGTACAGTGTGTCGTCTAGAAAGTCAAGGTCTTGTTTTGTTATTTGGAAAATTTATAGTGCCACGATGCTGCAATGGCCATTTTGTAGGTGACTGCTTGCCTTGGTGATTTTGCAGTTATTTCGAAACTATGTTAAAACCTCTTGAGGCAGAAGATACTTGACAAGGCTTTGGAAAAACGTTGAGGGTCTTTTTCACTGATGATTCTGAAAAGTCATTTTGATAAATTAGAAACGTAATTATGCCCATGAATAGCCATTATTTTGAAATCCATACCAGATTGATGTTTCTTTATGTTCCCATGTGTAATGTTGTAATGTTATCTGATGGTCGGGCATGGCTGGCCCAGTCAACTGAATCATTATACATTTACTTGGGGGCCTCCACCCACATATTTGGACATGTGGGTAAATTGTAAAACTGCTCAAAGCAGTGTTGAAACCAACCAACCCACCCACTCACTCACTGGCTCACTCACTCACTCACTCACTCACTCACTCAAGTACACAATGTTAATAGGAAAGGGTAGATGTGGTATGAGAACTCCAGGCTTCAGTGAGCCTTATTACTCACAGTACATTCAGTAATAACTCATTCGCGAGACACTCACTCACTCACTCACTCACTCACTTCTGGTGTCCTCGTCGTGATATTGCTGGAATATTGCTAAAAGCGGCATAAAACCATACTCACTCCAACTCACTTACTCATTCACTCACTCACTCACTCACTCACTCACTCAAACTCACTCAAACTCACTCACTCACTCACTCACTCACTCAAACTCACTCAAACTCACTCAAACTCACTCGCTCATTCACTCACTCACTCACTCACTCCAACTCACTCAGACCTGTGTTATATCCTTAAACTTACAAATGCAAAGAACCTTCATGAATACATTGATGGTATGCACATTTCTCATCCTAAATACGATTGTACTAAAGGAACTAAGATTAAGACTGATTAGGAAGGTCAGCTTGTCAGGTCAGAGTTACTTTCATCTTACACTCCAGTCCCTGTAGCTAGGAGACCAGACAGGTCGTCCAACTGGCAAGCCCAAGACTTCTAATATTGTGAACCACTGGATTAAGACTGAAGTTCTTCTGTGTCAAGATGACGTTGATATTGAAGTTGGGTCAGGTATCACGGGATTTAGACCACAAAGAATAGGCTGTTAGAGGATTGGGGTGGGAAGACTTGTGGTGGAGTTGTCTGAATCAGAGAGACGGGGGTGGCACTTCGGGGTCGTAGACCCTAAAGGGCTGTATGGGGATTGCATTTGTAGGGTGTGAAGATGTGGGGTGGCAGTTTGTGAAGAGGATGGTGTGTGGTTGAAGGGTTAAGGGTTAATCAGGGTTTATATGTGAGGATTGTGTTTGGCATGAGGCTGGGAAAAGGATCACTTGTGTGGAGGGTGGGGGAAAGAAGGGGAGGGGTACACAGGGTTTATATGTGAGGGTTGTGTTTATGCTTGTGGTGAACAGGGTGGGAAAGGTATTGAGAGATCTGTGTAGGCTGTGTGGGTGACAAGTTACAGAAGTTACAGAAGAGGGTAGGGTGGTACAGGTAAAGGTTTTTAAGGTAATGGGGTGAAATAGTGTTATGAGCGATGGGAGAGTGGCAGGGAAGATGGCAGTACAGCTGTTTGGGGTGGGGTATGCAGGGGGTGTAGGGTGAACATTGGGACAAACTTGAGGAGGCTGTTGTCAGAACCAGTTTGGTTTCTAGGGTGTAGGTGTCCATGGAGGGTTGGTTGAGGTAAGGGTTTGTCTCAGGGTTTGGTATTAGTGGAAGGATTGTTGAGGCAGGACTTGTTTAAATAAAATGGAGATAACAGGTTTGGTAGAGAACTACAGTTTTCAAGAATCAAATAATACCGAAAAGCCCAATGTTTGATCATTTCCTTTAAAATATTGCATTGAGAAATTGGAGTTTTTCATAGATTATTCATATCAGATCAAGATCTGTGCAAGAATGTATTGTGTGATTCATCTATAATAACAGGGACTAAAGACTAAAGCAGTTTAATCGCAGGCAGTGTTTCTAGATAAACTGATAGCATGTCGTCAACTCAGCCAACTAGAAAACCTAACCGGGCAATAAGAAAGGGATATATGTTGTGATAAGTGCTTGAGGTGACTGATGGTGACACACAGACAGAAGGTGATACGGGTGGAGTACTATGTGATACGGGCAGAAGACTATGTGATATGGGCAGGGGCGATGTGATATGGATAAGACAACATGGCATGTCGTGCATGACGCATCCCAACATATCTGATTATTAAATGTGTTACCTTCAAGACTTCAGCTGATATATTCCATGTTGTTTCCTTGTCCTTGTGATTTCTTGAAATTCTTTACGTGTTATTTATGACAGGACATGTCTATTGTCTTCCTGACAGTGTGTATAAGATTTATATCCCCATGGTCACTCCATCTGCTGTTTTAGTTATAGGGGCCCAGGGATTGATTTTCAGTTGATTTTTAATCTCATACTGTTCACTTCAAATATTCAGAAATGAATAATATTTTATGAATATATTTAATGATGTTTCGGTCTTCAGTATTCAGTTGTTTCTCAGAAGGTTCTTGTAAAAGGCAGATAATGTTTTTTGAGATGTTCTGAGTATATGCAGACATTGCTTGTGGCAGGTACAAGAAAACATCAAATGCACCCTGTCTAGACCAGCTTCCCCAGGGAAACTTTCTGTTTAAAGATCCTGCCAAGTTACAAACAGGTAGATACAGCAATCTTCCATAGGTGGGGTGATTCAGTAGTCGAGGGGTTAAAGTATTTAGTTTGATTCCTCACCTGGGTACATTATGTGCAGCAAATTCTTGGCATCAACTGCTGTGATATGGTTATGGTAATGCTTACATTGACATACTCACTCACTCACAATTAGTACAGTTTGTTATAACCCTACTGAGAGTCAGTGTGTGTGGTTTGTAGTGAATCTATACAAAAGCCCTCAACATTCTGCTACAATGTTGTAATGACACTATACAGAAGCTTTTTCATAAGTGCTCTGCTACATTGTTGTAATGGAACAGTATGGAAGAGTTCTCAGTCAGTGTTCTGCTTATGTTGTAATGAAGCTGTGTAGAAGCCCTCTATTCAGTGTTCTGCTACAATATTGTAATGGAGCTGTGTAGAAGCCCTCTTTTCAGTGTTCTGCTACAATGTTGTAATGGAGCTGTGTAGAAGCCCTCTATTCAGTGTTCTGCTACAATATTGTAATGGAGCTGTGTAGAAGCCCTCTATTCAGTGTTCTGCTACAATGTTGTAATGGAGCTGTGTAGAAGCCCTCTATTCAGTCATCTGCTACAATGTTGTAATGGAGCTGTGTAGAAGCCCTCTATTCAGTCATCTGCTACAATGTTGTAATGGAGCTGTGTAGAAGCCCTCTATTCAGTCATCTGCTACAATGTTGTAATGGAGCTGTGTAGAAGCCCTCTATTCAGTCATCTGCTACAATGTTGTAATGGAGCTGTGTAGAAGCCCTCTATTCAGTCATCTGCTACAATGTTGTAATGAAGCTGTGTAGAAGCCCTCTATTCAGTCAGCTGCTACAATGTTGTAATGGAGCTGTGTAGAAGCCCTCTATTCAGTGTTCTGCTACAATGTTGTAATGAAGCTGTGTAGAAGCCCTCTATTCAGTGATCTGCTACAATGTTGTAATGGAGCTGTGTAGAAGCCCTCTATTCAGTGTTCTGCTACAATGTTGTAATGGAGCTGTGTAGAAGCCCTCTATTCAGTGATCTGCTACAATGTTGTAATGGAGCTGTGTAGAAGCCCTCTATTCAGTGTTCTGCTACAATGTTGTAATGAAGCTGTGTAGAAGCCCTCTATTCAGTGTTCTGCTACAATGTTGTAATGAAGCTGTGTAGAAGCCCTCTATTCAGTGTTCTGCTACAATGTTGTAATGAAGCTGTGTAGAAGCCCTCTATTCAGTGATCTGCTACAATGTTGTAATGGAGCTGTGTAGAAGCCCTCTATTCAGTGATCTGCTACAATGTTGTAATGAAGCTGTGTAGAAGCCCTCTATT
This sequence comes from Haliotis rubra, assembly GCF_003918875.1. Lineage (NCBI taxonomy): Eukaryota > Metazoa > Mollusca > Gastropoda > Lepetellida > Haliotidae > Haliotis > Haliotis rubra. Next base: position 862,761 of record NW_025765270.1, read on the forward strand.
CAGTGATCTGCTACAATGTTGTAATGGAGCTGTGTAGAAGCCCTCTATTCAGTGATCTGCTACAATGTTGTAATGAAGCTGTGTAGAAGCCCTCTATTCAGTGTTCTGCTACAATGTTGTAATGAAGCTGTAGAAGCCCTCTATTCAGTGTTCTGCTACAATGTTGTAATGAAGCTGTGTAGAAGCCCTCTATTCAGTGATCTGCTACAATGTTGTAATGAAGCTGTGTAGAAGCCCTCTATTCAGTGTTCTGCTACAATGTTGTAATGAAGCTGTGTAGAAGCCCTCTATTCAGTGTTCTGCTACAATGTTGTAATGAAGCTGTGTAGAAGCCCTCTATTCAGTGATCTGCTACAATGTTGTAATGAAGCTGTGTAGAAGCCCTCTATTCAGTGTTCTGCTACAATGTTGTAATGAAGCTGTGTAGAAGCCCTTTATTCAGTCATCTGCTACAATGTTGTAATGAAGCTGTGTAGAAGCCCTCTATTCAGTGTTCTGCTACAATGTTGTAATGGAGCTGTGTAGAAGCCCTCTATTCAGTGTTCTGCAACAATGTTGTAATGAAGCTGTAGAAGCCCTCTATTCAGTGTTCTGCTACAATGTTGTAATGAAGCTGTGTAGAAGCCCTCTATTCAGTGTTCTGCTACAATGTTGTAATGGAGCTGTGTAGAAGCCCTCTATTCAGTGTTCTGCTACAATGTTGTAATGAAGCTGTGTAGAAGCCCTCTATTCAGTGTTCTGCTACAATGTTGTAATGAAGCTGTGTAGAAGCCCTCTTTTCAGTGTTCTGCTACAATGTTGTAATAAGCTGTAGAAGCCCTCTATTCAGTGTTCTGATACAATGTTGTAATGGAGCTGTGTAGAAGCCCTCTATTCAGTGTTCTGCTACAATGTTGTAATGGAGCTGTATAGAAGCCCTCTATTCAGTGTTTTGCAACAATGTTGTAATGAAGCTGTGTAGAAGCCCTCTATTCAGTGTTCTGCTACAATGTTGTAATGAAGCCCTCTATTCAGTGTTCTGCTACAATGTTGTAATGAAGCCCTCTATTCAGTGTTCTGCTACAATGTTGTAATGAAGCTGTGTAGAAGCCCTCCAGTCAGTGATCTGCTACAATGTTGTAATGAAGCTGTGTAGAAGCCCTCTATTCAGTGTTCTGCTACAATGTTGTAATGAAGCTGTGTAGAAGCCCCAGTCTCAGTGTTGTAATGGAGCTGTAGCCCTTCAGTGATCTGCTACAATGTTGTAATGAAGCTGTGTAGAAGCCCTCTATTCAGTGTTCTGCTTATGTTGTAATGAAGCTGTCTAGAAGCCCTCTATTCAGTGATCTGCTACAATGTTGTAATGGAGCTGTGTAGAAGCCCTCTATTCAGTGATCTGCTACAATGTTGTAATGAAGCTGTGTAGAAGCCCTTTGCCAGTAATCTGCTACAATGTTGCAGTGCAGCTGTAGAAGCCCTCCAGTCAGTGATCTGCTACAATGTTGCAGTGAAGCTGTGATTTGCTACACACTCAAATAAGCAAGCTTCACACTATCCATCAACCTGTACAATAAGTGACAGGCCAATAGCAGAAACACATGTCCTAGACATTCTCTGTTCTTGCCCTTGTCTGAAGTCCCTGATCAGACCTGAACTCTGTCCAGCCTGAGAATGACTATTGGATATTCTGGGGACAGGAGTTGGGGATGGAGGTGCTGATGCTGAGACTTGTTTGGAAAATGTTCAGCTAATCTTTTCAAAGAAGAAATTTGTGGTTTGTTGCATAGACCAAGATTATGTCCCGTCTACAGTAATCTCCCTAATTTCTACATCAGCTGTGCTGTAGGGGAGCCAAGAGCACTACACATTCCTAGAACACCGTTAACATTCCCAGCACAAAGGGATCCAGCTGTGGTTTAACCAAGGTGTCTGCTCAAATACCTGAGAATGCTCGGCCACCTCAGTTGACCACAGCACAGCTGGTGCCCATCACCATGACCTGTTTGCTCTTGACTGACCAGAGTGGTCGGATGGGCAGCTCTCTGAGGTTAATAATGCCAGATGGGGATAATGGAGATCCTGAGGGGAATGCTGTGATGTGAGAGGATGGGATGGAACCCTGTGGGGCATGGCCCAAGACAGACATTTCAAACCCAGAATGAGGACTCTGATCAAGACCTACACTAACATTTGATCACAAAAATAATGTTAGGGGTGAAATTCAATGAATATAATACTGTAGAGGAACTGTAAGTGTCTCGATTTCAGAGTCAAAAGAGGGATGAGAACAGACTGCATAAGTGAAATAGGGGATGAATATGAAATTGGGTTATTGGTTTATTAAATATATGCTTTGGGGTCTGCAAGACTGACTGACTGACTGAATTTGGTTTTACGCCGCTTTTAGCAATATTCCAGCAACGTCACAGCGGGGGTCTGCAAGAGGATAGATAGATAGATATGACATGAATCCAACTGGCAGGTCCAGATGTATCAGCTCTGAAATTCAGCTTTGTTCTGGGCTACATTTGGATTATAGTTTTTATTTTGGGGTATATTTTTTACATAGAATAACATTATATGTGGGACTAAGTGGTAGTGTATTCATATCATGTCCAGATGGTTACCTTGGATTTGGAGAGAAATCTTTCTGGTCCGGAAGGAATTTGACAGTTGCAAGCAAGAATTATGCTTCATGGACAAAATCTTTAAAGTGTTCCAGTTGATGATTATTTGCACACATGGACAGTACGAAGCAACTGTACACACATATTTTGTTATCTGCCTTGAAATATGATGATCTAGCGTCAGGGATGTGCAAGCAGCTGGAGGGCTCCCATAACCAGTCCTTGGTTGTTTGTTGTAAAATACTAGGCTCAGCAATATTCCAGGTCTATAGTGATACTCTGTGAGTAATCATATGTGGACCCATCTAGAGACAGACATAATGAGCACTGATCCGAAAAAGCGGGACACAATAACTGACTTACTGCCTGACTGAGTTTGGTTTTACGCCGCTTTTATCAATATTCCAGCAATATCACGGTGGGGGACACCAGAAATGGGCTTCAAACATTGTACCCATGTGGGGATTCGAACCCGGGTCTTCAGCGTGATGAGCCAACGCTTTAACCACTAGGCTACCCCACCCGCCCCAATAACATCTAATCAACCAATGATCCTGGCCACACAGTTTGTTGATGGCATCACAGCAAGCAAGTTCTTACTTGTATTGTTACATATATGAGACCTGAAGGGAATAACTCCAGGAACAACTACAGAAAGACAAAGAAGCTGTATTGTACCGAATGTCTTCATAGGACAGTCTGCTATCATAGTGCATAGTTTGGAACAATAATACATGGTATGACAAACAGTCATGCCACCATCCGTACTTGAAGCTAATGATCATGAGAAGCCATTCACATGGATCAACTGGCTGACAAACGCACGGAAGCAGTTTTTAAATCTCCCTTCAGAAGCTGACCCTAGCAGCACCCAGGCCATTGTAAACGCTGACTTCACTTTGTGCTGCTCCACTTATTGCACCAACATGGTGTGATATAACTGGAATACTGTTCAAAGATGTGATATGCTCATCACAGGCATCAAAGTAGCCTTGTAGTCTCTGAATACTTGGTCTGAACTTGGTAAACTTTGGGGCGGTTTGATAACAAGAGAAGGCACAGGGTAAAACTGGCACTTTTGAGCAAATCCTTTCTAAATAAGCTGGCTTGAAGTACTTGTGAAGTAGAGTATAACTTAATATGATAAGGTTTTATGTCTCTTTTATCAATGTGATAAAAATATCACAGTAGAACTCAAAAGGTAATTGGGCACTGAACCCATTTAGGGAATCAAACTCAAGGTTTGGTCTGACGTGCTTAACCACAGGGCTAGCCCACCACCACCTGCTTGGCAAAATGTCAGACAATACATTATTATTTCACCCCAGATGCTGATAGGGGGAATGTGCATGGACACCATTCTGATGGCTGGTGCATACCAGTGTTGAGTAGGCCATGTTTATGGATGACCATGCGGTACCATTCTGACGCTCCATTAGACAGTGTCCAGTTGTGTGGTATTCCTTGATGTTTACACAACAGAGTTCTTGCAGTGCGAAACCTTCAGGTATCTGTGTTGATGTTCACGGAGTGTAGGTGATGAAAGAGTGATATACACTATAACAACAACCTAGCCCTGCACCTGGTCAGTCCCGGTGTATACGAGCATATATATACCTCTGACAAAGAGGATTCTTGGCCAGCCACGCTTCTCTCTGATTTAAAGCAGCTCTTTATACCATGACTTTAAGGGTTGAATGGGTGATAGGATTTTATGGGCTTGATATATCTGTGTTGATTTCTGGGTTAACACTACTTGTCTCGACAACACCAACACTGACTCCAAGTCGCTGGTTCCAGGTCTGCTTTGAATTGCTGTCATTGGAGCAGGATTTGCCGAGCTGTCTATAAGGTTCCACAAATTGCTGCAAAAATCATTACTGCGAGATTACTCTCATTTGGGATTTTTTTCTGTTTTTATGGTTTGAATTACACTCTGTTTATAATCCTTGATCTGTCACAGACATTACTGTACAAAACAGGTTACACAAAACTATGAACAACCTCAAACAAATTTAGAAGGTCTCTAGATTGTCCTTGGTCATTATACACATTTGTATTGCTACTCTGACTTACATATCTAATTTATGTAGTTTATAGAATATATTGTCACTGTTTCTACATGGAACGTTTGTGGAGTACATATCTGGTATCTTGTATCTTGTATCTAGTCCAGCTTAACTGTACTCAAAATTCCTTTGCTGTCATTAATAAGTCAACTTCTGTTATAGGTTGTGCTGTCAAAGCTGATTCTAAATGACCTTACTTAGTTTCTGCAGGTCCACGACCTGGTGCCTTCATACTGATCATATCTGTCTGCTACTCTAGATTCTTCAATTGACTCCCAATGCCCTGTCCTCTATAAGTTCCACTCTTCACAGCCTCACCCACACCTGTTTTTGGTTACTATCACAAATCAGTAACTGCTTTCACAGTTTCATACATCTTGGCATGCTTCTCATACTCCACTCACCTGTTCATGGAGCCTTTCTCACAGCCCCACCATCCACAACAGCTGGAATACTGTTAATACTAGAATACTGTTAATACTAAAAGACTGGAATACTGTTAATACTAGAATACTGTTAATACTAGAATACTGTTAATACTAGAATACATGTTAATACTAGAATACATGTTAATACTAGAATACTGTTAATACTAGAATACTAGATACTGTTAATATTAAAATACTGTTAATGCTAGAATACTGTTAATGCTAGAATACTGTTAATACTAGAATACTGTTAATGCTAGAATACTGGAATACTGTTAATACTAGAAAACATGTTAATACTAGAATACTGTTAATGCTAGAATACTAGAATACTGTTAATACTATACTAGAATACTGGTAATACTAGAATACTGTTAATACTAGAATACTGTTAATACTAGAATAGTGGAATACTGTTAATACTAGAATGCTGTTAATACTAGAATACTGTTAATGCTAGAATACTAGAATACTGTTAATACTAGAATACTGTTAATACTAGAATAGTGGAATACTGTTAATACTAGAATACTGTTAATGCTAGAATACTAGAATACTGTTAATACTAGAATACTGTTAATACTAGAATACTGGAATACTCAACTCACTCATGATTTTTTATGAACTCTGATACCTCCTTATTTGGAATATGCTCTGGATGAATGGGTTATTCTAGGATATTATGTTCAAGTTTTTGTTATGTTCAACACTTTTCCTATATTTGTTTTTAACTCAAATTACTATGAGTATCAATATACAGTTAGAGATGACTCTAATGTGTCATTAAATCGTTTGATATCATCCAGATCTATAATGAACGTGGACAACAGGTTCATGGATTGTGGAGCAAAGTTGCATAAGCTCAACTTTATTAGCGACATCGAAATGTTCCCTCAGAAACTTCTCCCAATCTCTTGACCCTGTGGTACAGTGGATAAACGGAAAGTCTGTGTGGGGAGCAGGTCAGTGGTTTAGGTCACACACTAAAACATTAGAAGGTGGTACCTGTTGTTACCCTGCCTGCTGCTGCTGCAGGCATTAGGGGATGAGTCGGCATAGAGCCAGTAGTAGGATATCCATGTTGAATGCTATGAAAGTGACAAGCACACCATGGCATCAGGGAAATACAACAAATATTAGTCGGTAGTGGGATATACTTGGCAGCATGACTGACTGACAGAGTTTGGTTTTACGCCGCTTTTAGCAATATTCCAGCAACATCACGGCGGGGGACACCAGAAATGGGCTTCACACATTGTACACATGTGGGGATTCGAACCCAGGTCTTCGGCGTGACGAGCTAACGCTTTAACCATTAGGCTACCCCACCGCCCCTCGGCAGCATGATATCTCAATTGGCTAACACTATGAAACTGACAAACACACACATGATTTCTGTCTTGCACAGAACTCATGACTCACTTATCCTGAAATGCAGACGTATCAGTGAGAGATGCCGCAGTCATTATGATAAAGTCTATCTATAACATGGGTTTAATTTTGGATGACAGGTGTTTTGGGCAGGATCTGGAATAACAGGTCAGAGATACATGGCAGCTTGGAATATTTGGTGGGTTTGGATTGCCAAAGCTGACACAAGATGCCAACAGTCTTTACTCAATGGTTGGTTGGAGAAATGTTCTCCATGTTTGTCTACCCTGACTAGTACACATGGCATGTTGGTGGTGGGATGTGGTCAAGGGGTCAGACTCTTCAACATTTGCTATCTAACCAGTTCTCATCTTGCAAGTATTTGCATTGAAATTACTCCCCTGTGGTGTCAGTTATCACCTGGTGTATACATGCCGTATATCACATCAACAGATCGTAAAGCATGTCTGCAGGTCACAGATGACAGACATACTTTAACATGTGTACATTGGATCTCCTGTAGATAACAGATCAGTTTCTACACAGGTTATAATGAGACGTGAGATCGGTTAGCTAAAACATGTGGAGGAGCATATTTCGTTGTGAAACGTCCTGATGGAGATAAAATGTGTGGAAATGAATGTGCATGCATGTCTACCTCTGTGTATGTGTGTGTGTACGTGTACAAATTCAAGTCACAAAGATTAAATATAACATCAGAAAGGAGATTGAAATAGGTTGATATGTAAGATGTCTGGAAAGTGTTGGGGCACACCTAGTTAGGGCAAACCAGCAAACAAATTGATCCCCCTGCTGCTCTAGATCTGTCGATGTGGATGATCAAACCATCTTGGAGATAAAGAACTCGAAAACTGATCACAATTTGTCAGAAAACGGAGTGGAAACAGTCCGTATTACAAAATATTTACTTGTTGTGACAGTCCAAACAAAAGCTGGTTTCACTTCGAGGTGAATTGCAGTACTAACATCAAGGATAGAAAATGTTCTTGTGAATATTGTGAAGTCAGTAGACTGAATGTGAGTGAGTTTACTTTTACCCTGCTTTTTGCAAAATTCCACTGGGGGACACCAGAAATGGGCTTCAACTATTATACCTATGTGGGGAATCGAACCCAGGTCTTCTGTGTGATGAGCAAACGCTTAACCACTAGGCTACCCCCACTGCCCCTGAAGTCACTAAAGATTGTTTGTCACACAATTAGCAACTGATAATAATTTGCTGTTTGCTAATTGCAATGTAGTTTCTAGACTAATCAAGAATAATTTAATTGGCAATGGCCACTAAGATACTACAGTCTCACATGTGTCAGGTTCTGCCCTCTTTGACCGTAGTGATATTAGTTGTGAGGCAAGTCTGACATTTTTATCTTCCAACAGGGCAAACTTAATGTAATTATACCTTGTGATTCCCTCTGAACCTCAACATAGAACCAAATGCATTAACTCCATTGTCATTGATGACAGTCAATTAATCTACAGCTGGGAAGAAAATTAAAGATCATCAGTATTTAAAGTGATGTATTTAAAACCCACAGCTTGAAACCCGCTGATTGAATGTCTCAAGAATAGTTGTAATTGTTCCCCAGTAATGAGAGGGCGTTTGTCAACAGGTACTATATGCCAGAACACTCCTCAAACACTTGTCTGACATGTGCTGGTCAGATGACTTGGTCAAAGGTCAGGGTCTGGTTTGACCTCTTGGTTGACATGCTAAACCTCACTGCAGTTAATTAGAAATATTAAGAAAGTGAAAAGTAAAGTTTGTATTGTTTGTGTGTCATACCAGTCATTTAAGAAAGAATCATGGTAATACATACATGCAAATAGAAGTAACCATGTGTACTGAACAAATCACTGTGGGAGCATGAATATTATGGGCATATTTTCATAAAATTGACTGAGTTCAATCTTTTGCTGTTTGAAGCGAAAATTGTACATTTGATCTTAAAATTTACAAGTATATTTTTATGATATGAATCTTAAAAGTGTTGTTGAAATCCAAAATATTTTAATGAACACTTTATTTTGTCGTATAACTATTGTTAATCTGGTTTGGTGGGTGTTGCGACACATGGTGATCCAGTTGTGGGGGAATCTAAGAAAAGTGTTGAACATGCAAAAGAACTTAAAGAACATGTCACTGTTACGTGTTACTATTGTTAATCTGTCCTGACTGGTGGGTATTAGATAAAATATTTTATTGCATAGCATTCCATGAAGAAACAGTGGCAATATTCTATAAGCTACAAATATAAACACAGCAGGTACCATATGTAGATACATTTCACACATAAAGCATGTACATTACAACAATTTTTTAGAAATCATGTGGTATAATGACATGGAAATAATGTATGAGGAGATTATGGTAAGATGTAGAATTCATTTAAAGTTGTAAAGATGGTGACATATTTTGGAAATTAATTCAGGACTTCTATTGCAACACACTGTGTTCCACTTCTAGAGGTTCTTTAACTTGTTGATGTAGTAAATTACACATCATTGCTGGAAGCAGTTATTTTTTTCTGTAGGAATAAAAGTGAATTGTTCACAAGGTCATGTCACTGCACTTCAACCAAATTCCTCAACAAATGATTATAATTCTTGACAAATATTGAGTTTCACACCATAAAGACTCTACCACCAGCATACAGCTTGGGGGAAGTCAAGATGGGGTCACCATTTGAAAGGGCCACACTCACGGTCACACTCAAGGTCATGCTGCCAGACACCTAGGTTTCAGAACCCCTGAGAAACAGATACTGGCAATCATATTTATGTGTGTAGTAGGACTTTTTAGGGATTAGACGTGAATGGCTTTACGAAACATGAAGAGGAATTGTGTTCAGATGCTGGGTACTGCCACTTAAAAAGGTCTTTGCTTTACCTCTGAATAGATTATTTGTCCCCTTCCACTTGATATTTGGTGTCTGTGTAGGGTGTTCGTATACCTTCTTCAGGTACTCTCCTAGCTTGTATAGTATGTGCTCACCGAAGCATCTCATGCAAGAAAATGAGTCGGAATAGGATTAGAGCTGGTGCTGAGGATTACAGTGCTTTGTGATGAAATCTTCTAGTGATTAAACCGAAGGATTACTTGATATAATAAACCACTACTTGGAAATTTTGATGGGTGTCTAGTTGCTTTATGAAGTTGTTTGACCTGGAGGCTGAGAAGGAAAGAGAACACTGTTATCCGTTGTAGTGAGATTTGATAGACATTAAGCCCTTGGATCAGTTGTTGTGTGGGTTGACATAGTCGCTTGTGGTCCCTGATAAGCAGTGATGTTTACACACAGCACAAAATTAACATAGATTTGTATGTTATTACATTTTGTCTGTGTGGTATTGACATCTAATCTTCTCTTGACCATTGAAGTTAATCTAGTTTAATCTTCAGAAGATGATAACTCTTAAATCAAAATGGGGGTTTCTTGAAAGGCATGATTTGGACCCTCTAATAATGTGTATGACTTTGATACCAGATCAACAAAGTCAAGATTATTAATAGAATAAGATGTTGCAAATGCACAAACATTAGGTGTGGTACAAAACATGATTACCGCATTTGTAGATCTGTACAACGTCGGGGCGGTGGGGTAGCCTAATGGTTAAAGTGTTGGCTCGTCATGCCGAAGACCCGGGTTCGAATCCCCACATGGGTACAATGTGTGAAGCCCATTTCTGGTGTCCCCCGCCGTGATGTTGCTGGAATATTGCTAAAAGTGGCGTAAAACCAAACTCAGTCAGTCTGTACAACGTCAGGTGTCAAGATTTGTATATGTCAATATGGCCTCTTTTACAAACCCTAATTGAAAACCCCAAGGAGCCTACAATACTTCCTTTCAGATACCGGTAGACTATTTCCTAGGACAGCGGCTGATGGCCATTAGAAGAAGATGTTATTGTCTTCTTGCTTAATCAATGTACTTAGTCAAGACTACGTTTCTCCAGTTTCTGGAAAATGCAATTCTATTTGCCCTTTTAACCATACATCATTTAAAATCTTCATCATATTAGCATAAATGCAGTATCGTTACACAAGTTTTGTCATTTTTTCAGGAGCGTGACTTTGAGTTTGTGGATGAGACCGTGAAGCGGACTGTACGAGAAGCTACATTACAGGATGACGAGGACTTCCTCCACGACGACCCTGGGTCAGGCCAGGAGGAGGGGAGTGGCACAACCACACCGTCGCCCCCAATTGGAATATATCCTGGTAAGTGAAACCTATTTCATACAGGCACAATCAATGGATAATACCACCACATCATCCTCAGCACCCCGTGATTGTCTTCCCATCATGCTTCTTGGGAAGAATACATCCCTGATCCTTCAGGATTGTCTCCCCTTGGGGATTCTCGGGAGGAATACATCCCTAACACCCCAAAATATCATGAAATAGTACTGTTTATACTGTACATGTTTTAAAAAAACATCACAACAATAAAAATCTACAAGACATGGCACCTAGCATCTCCTGAGCTGACTTCTGGTGTCCCCTGCCGTGATATTGCTGGAATGCTGCTAAAAGCGGCATAAAACTAACCTCACTCACACTCAGTCTACTGACTTCCCAATGTTGGAACATGATAGTTGCTGTTACTCATTACATAAGGGTAATAAAGCGGTGCTAGATCACTGCAGTACAAACAGGGTACAAGTATATAATGGTCACCTTTAGGCATCTTGTATTACATTACAGCATAAGGGGAGCTAGAGTAGGTGATAAAACATATATACTACATGGAAGTGTAGTGCCTCTTCAGGAATTATGTTTCATTACAACATAAGGAGAATGATGTTTATGTAGGTGATAAAGCAGTTGATAGTGTTGGTTTGTCCAGTGAAGCCAGCAACAGTAATAACTATTTGGATAATATGTTGCATTGGAGCTCAAAGGGATATAATGTTTGTGTGGGTGATAAGTCTCGTATTCCCTATGTGATAGTGTTGGTTTGTGCAGTGAAGCTAGGAACTAACTGTTATACCACTTTTAGTTGTTGCTTTAAGGCATAAGTGGAGTAAGCTACAGGTAGTTGATAAGGCAGGTATACCACTACAGTAATGAGAGGTGGTTATACTTCATTTTGCAGCTTAAGTTTATTGACTCAATAGTTGTTTAACATACATCATCTTTGAATATATTTATCTGTGTGTCTGTACACATGTGTGTCTCTGTCTGTACATCTGTGTGTCTGTACACACATGCTTGTCTGTGTGTCTGTACACATGCTTGTCTGTGTGTCTGTGCACATGCGTGTCTGTCTGTACACATGCTTGTCTGTGTGTCTGTACACATGCATGTCTGTGTGTCTGTACACATGCATGTCTGTACACATGTGTGTCTGTACACTTGCTTGTCTGTGTGTCTGTCTGTACACATCTGTGTCTGTGTGCATGTGTGTCTGTGTCTGTCTGTGTGTCTGTACACATGCGTGTCTGTATCTGTACACATGCTTGTCTGTGTCTGTACACATGCTTGTCTGTGTGTCTGTACACGTGCATGTCTGTGTCTGTACACATGCTTGTCTGTGTCTGTACACATGCATGTCTGTACACAAGTGTGTCTGTACACATGCATGTCTGTGTGTCTGTACACTTGCTTGTCTGTGTGTCTGTACACATGTGTGTGTGTCTGTACACATGCATGTGTGTGTCTGTACACATGCATGTCTGTGTGTCTGTACACATGCATGTCTGTGTTTCTGTACACATCCGTGTCTGTCTGTCTGTACACATCTGTGTCTGTGTGTCTGTACACATGCGTGTCTGTGTGTCTGTACACATGCGTGTCTGTGTGTCTGTACACATGCTTGTCTGTGTCTGTACACATGGGTGTCCGTGTGTCTGTACACATGTGTGTCTGTGTCTGTACACATGCTTGTCTATGTGTCTGTACACATGCTTGTCTGTGTCTGTACACATGCGTGTCCATGTGTCTGTACACATGTGTGTCCATGTGTCTGTACACATGTGTGTCTGTGTGTGTAGGCTATATGTTAAGTTACTGCAGCCACCGGTGTATCCATCAGGTGTGCCTCCATGATCAGATATGTTGGGGACCTATCCTTTCCTTCCCGAAGTCCCCACATGCAGACACTCCTTAATACAGGAGTGCAAAACATATCATATTGCCCGGAAGAGTTGTTTTATGGGCACAGTGATCGCTTGTCCATTATTCTCCAGTGGTGTTTGGGTGGAGAGTTTTCTCATCATGGACAAGGACCAATGTTTCTACATGGGCATGCTATATGAAGGTTCACCTTTAATGACAGAGACATTCTGTCTGATCAGCAAATTGTAGTGCCCTAGCAAGTGGCGTCTTCCACATTATTTACAGAATAATGTTAAAAGCAGCAAAACACCAGCACTCGCACACTCTACTTGTAGACTTTGTTTAATGTCTTTGTAATTAGATAATTATTTCATGCTAAATTGAACAAAATTCGAAAACTTGAGTGAGTAGACATGCACAAATTGAACTGACCCCTTCAATTGGATGGCCCTTTAGTGCTTCAAGCGAGTAGAGACAGTTTTCTATACAAGAATTGAAAGTGTAAATGCCAAAGTACCCTTTAAGACTGTTTTATCACAAATGTTTCAATGTAGGATGATTGAATGTGATGTGGAAAAACATACTTTGTTTACACTCAGTGTGCAGGAATTTGTTAAGATCGGTTACCAGATGAAAACGATTCTTGTTTCTAACGTTTCTTAATGGGACAAGAGGAATTGAGGCAGAAGTGTGTGTTCTTTTTCACAGAAAGTCACAGCAGTTCAGTTTACTCGGGAAGCTGATGCAGATTTAATTGCTTTCTGGTACATTCATCTACTGTGCAACGTTATTAGAAACATTTCCTCCATGTTTTTGTCTACGGTTGCCATGACACCCAAGAGTCTTTTCATATTCCTGGAAGTTTTTGAGTCAGGTAGGCTTCGCTGGCAGTCAGATATGAGAACTGGAAGAGAGTTACCATCTGTCCGCCAGGCTAATTGCGCTCCTATGGTGCAACAGCTGACGTTTGCACACCACAGTATTGGCGGGGGATTTGGGAAAACTCACAAGAGTGATTCAACAGTGTCAGGAACTGCATCTAATGCTTTCTGTTTCAAAACAAAGTTTGGAACTAGTATGGTACGAAGTTGAACACACCACTTTGAACGTATATTAAGTGTGTCAGCTAAATTTGGGCGGAAAGCCTTATGTCATGCATGTCTCAGATGTTTACTGTTTGTGAAACCCACAAGCGAGGGTATGGTAGCTGTCTAACATAGGAAGGGCAAGCCAGGATTCAAACCCAGAACCAAGTGTCTTCACAAGGAACCTCAGACACTGAGCCACCAATGAGCCCAGTTGAGTTGAGTTTAAGAACTTTAATTAATCTCTCATGCAGCTCCTGGAATAAACATGCCCCGAAACTTCAAGCCTGCCTTCATTATTTCATTGCATATAGATTTCTTCAGTTTCCTCAAGCTGACTTTAAAGAAATGTCTGTTATACATTAAAAGACAGTTTTACAAACACAGCCTTAGAATGTTTCCAGTGAGAGACTTAATGGTGAACCTCCGATGTATCAAAGTTTACAATCTGTCTGATGGGAGAACCAGGACCTCGGAGCAATGATCCATACCGTCAAGGTGCTAAGTGTGCACCATGAACCAAGTCATAGAACCAGACCTCCTCCAGCTAATTAGATGCCTCTTGTGATCAGGTTGCTGGATTGCTATTCTAACCCTGAATCCTGAAGGGGAGACAAGTGTTGGTTGTTGGGGTGCTATTCTAACCCAGAATCCCAATGGGGAGACAAGTGATGGTTGTTGGTGGTGCTATTCTAACCCAGAATCCCAATGGGGAGACAAGTGTAGGTTGTTGGTGGTGCTATTCTAACCCAGAATCCCAATGGGGAGACAAGTGTAGGTTGTTGGGGTGCTATTCTAACCCAGAATCCCAATGGGGAGACAAGTGTAGGTTGTTGGTGGTGCTATTCTAACCCAGAATCCCAATGGGGAGACAAGTGTAGGTTGTTGGTGGTGCTATTCTAACCCAGAATCCCAAAGGGGAGACAAGTGAAGGGGTGCTATTTTAACAGAGAATACCAAAGGGGAGACAAGTGTTGGTTGTTGGGGTGCTATTCTAACCCAGAATCCCAAAGGGGAGACAAGTGAAGGGGTGCTATTCTAACTAGGAATCCCCTATGGCAGAAGTGGTATCTGAAGAAAACGAGAAAATCGGTCAGAAAATCACATCCATTTGGACTGAGAGTTAAAAGTATAATTTGCCATAAGACAAACATACTCAGCAGCAAGTAAACACTCAGTGAAGCCAGTCAAACAGGCTGGGAGTTGGTGTTAAGTTTAGTTGAAATCTATAGAACTGTATGGCATCAACCATATGGCTTGTGCCAGGTACAGAAAACACATGATCCTGATCATACAGTCTCTGTCGTCACTGGACAAAGAACACACGCCAAGATAATTAACTGTGAGAGCGACTGAAAGAAAAGCAAATAAACAATTACAGTGGAAGTCCTTGTTTGTGTGTCAGTTGTGTGAGTACTTGAAGGTCATGGCAACTCTGGAGTAGGTTGTTTCCCAAACATCATTATGTCTTCTGTACAGTTCTGGTGCCTGAGATGTGGTTCAGGCATACTGATACGCAGTCCCTAATGCGCTGTTTGTGGAAGATAAAGCAATGTTTATGCTGTCAAATTACTAGTGCCTTGTCCTACGTCCGTTGACTCAGTGTTTAGTATCTTCGGACATTTGACACAGATGTAGGTATGATAATGTGGCCATCAACGGTCATGAAGATGCATGAAGTTGTGGCCAATAAGGCACATTTGTGGTGATAAGATTAGGTGGGGCCCAATAGACCAATGTTTAATTGAACCATTGTCAGAGTCCTTTTTCAGTCAGCATGGCTTTTCTTATTGAACAGTGTTGGATGTGCAGCACTTTGGACTTAAATGGTAGCTTTGAAGAGTAGATGTTTCAAGGCCATTGCAGCCATCTGTTCAGGGCGTTGTGGACTGTGCAGTCCGGTCTTGTTCACAGAGGAATTTGGGGAGTGTTCTGTGACTGGGTCAGACATGAAGTAGACTCCCACGGGTTTCTGATCTTCATGTACTTCTGACAAGTTCACCCTCCATCTCTCGGCAATTGAGGGATGTCTTATGTTGATTAACTTCATCATTGAGCCTGTTCAGCGACCTAATTAGCTGGCAATGCAGAAAGTGGATAGACTCACAGAACCTGCTTGCTACTAGATGTATGTATATATGGTGGAGCGCACTGCTTGCTGGAGGGTTAGATTTATGATGGAGTTTGGGTGGGTCTCTTGGCAGACAGGGTGCACTGGAATGAGGTCAATGATACTACACTCAGCTCATCTGCCTACTGAAGTTTAACGATGATCATCTAATGAAATCATTACCCTGTTTACATAGGGTCAAGGTTTCAAGTATACACAAGGTGATAATGATTACTTCTAGTTCTCCAATGAATATGGACACCAGATCATGGAACCGTATAACTGTCTCCATTGAAGCAGCAGTATAAGCAACGAAGACAGTGTTCCCACACTCTTCAGGGATGGTGGGGTAGCCTAATGGTTAAAGCGTCGGCTCGTCACACTGATGACCGGGTTTGAATCCCCACATGGGCACAATGTGTGAAGCCCATTTATGGTGTCCCCCGCCGTGATATTGCTGAATATTGCTAAAAGAGGATTAAAACCCAACTCACTCACTCCCACACTCTTTGGTAAAGAAGCAGTAATTACCATGGTAACTCGGTGATAATGTTCCCAGTTCAGTTTATAGCAACTTCTATATCCGATAAAGCAAAATGTGCACTTATGTTGAAAAAGTGACCAGCAAAATGTACAAGTTCCTTGTTCACCGCAAGAAGTGGCCAGTCCTAAACTATCTATATCCTAAACTGTTCTAGTTTCCATTCCGTACAATAAGTGATATACGCTGTGTATAATGTCAGTGATGAGAGACATGAGAGTGATATCTACTGTAATTATTGTGAAACATTCCCTCTAGTATGTATTATTAGCCCTATTTTCTTCTGGGGACAGGAGTACACGAGTTCAGTGAAGAATTTTTTAGTGGTATGTGAGTTGGCTACATGTTCAGAGTTCCTCCTCTTTGAATTTTCACAGAAATCTTTCACAGAATGTTTTAGTGGTATGTGAGTTGGCTACATGTTCAGAGTTCCTCCTCTTTGAATTTTCACAGAAGTCTTTCACAGAATGTTTTATGACCAGTGATATGGTATATCACAACATAAAACTATCACTGTTTGCATTGCTTTGAAATTATGTTTACATTGGAAAGTTTGGTCCAGTTTCAGTACCACTGGTGACTATCCCTGTTTCAGTACCACTGGTGACTATTTCAGTTTCAGTATCACTGGTGACTATTTCAGTTTCAGTACCACTGGTGACTATTTCAGTTTCAGTACCACTGGTGACTATTTCAGTTTCAGTACCACTGGTGACTATTTCAGTTTCAGTACCACTGGTGACTATTTCAGTTTCAGAATTCTTGAGCTGCAGTTCATCACTGGAGTATATCTGAATTCGTGGGCAAATGTCCAGGCTACACTTCTTGCTCTACAGTTGATCTTTGAAAATGCTAACAAGTTTCTCAAATAAGAAAGTTAAAAAACCGAAAAGTTACTTAAATTAAATAATTTGATAAAAGGTACATAAATTAAATAATTTGATAAAAGGTACCTAAATTAAATAATTTGATAAAAGGTACTTAAATTAAATAATTCGATAAAAGGTACTTAAATTAAATAATTTGATAAAAATCTCTTTTAGCATGTACATGTATTATACTACAAGATCTACACTGACGTCTCAAGAAGCTGGGCAGCAGGCTACACTGCTCAGACATGTTTCAGCGTTGTTGCTCAGAGTTCAGCTAGTGGCTGCAACTTAAGACTACATCTTGAACTGATTATTAAAATATGTTAAAAAGTTATGGCCATGTTCTCACTTGCAAAGCTATTCCCAGAATGTCTGGTTCGGAGCTCATCACGAAGATGAAGGAACCATCCACAGGCACGAGTCATGGTGACCGACTCGGTTGTAATATTACTTTCTGCCATGGCTCAAACCTGTGCATGGCAACCGATTGAATTGTAATGTTATTTTCTGACAAACATCATTAGGTAGTTTCTGTAAGTTAAGACAAAGAGTATGTTGATTTGTTCTTGCATAACATGCTGGTAGATTAGCAATAGGAATGTTGCAAAGCTTCATTTTGGAACTCCCAACTTGATGGTTTTATAGCTTCATGTGCTTACCACGTTGTGGAGATTCCTGCTCTGACATGGTTCCCAGCAACCTTGCCTTGTAGGGATTTCTTGCTAGACCAGGTCCCAGAAATCTATGCTTGATGCCTTTAGGGATTTCAGGTGAGAATTAGTCCCTAGCAACCAATGCTTTGTTCTCTGTAAGGATTCTGGGTTAGAATTGGTCCCTAGCAACCAATGCAAGTTTTTCTGTAAGGATTCTGGGTTAGAATTGGTCCCTAGCAACCAATGCTTCTTTCTCTGTAGGGATTCTGAGTTAGAACTGGTCCCTAGCAACCTACGCTTGTTGTACAAGACAACTTTGTAGATTATGTGGTCTAGTTTATGACTTGGTCAGTTTGCCAAGATCTTTTGGATCATTGCTCATTATACTCATCCCTGTTTGACTTGATTATGTTGTCCCATGTCGGAGTGTCTGTCAGGGCATGTGTTCGAGCGTCTGGCAGAGGGTCTGGCCAAGTGTCTGTCTGAGAGTCTGTTGGCACGTCTGTGGCGGTGTCTGTCGGAGCGTATGTCGGAGTGTCTGTCAGGGCATGTGTTGGAGCGTCTGGCAGAGGGTCTGGCCAAGTGTCTGTCTGAGAGTCTGTTGGCACGTCTGTGGCGGTGTCTGTCGGAGCGTCTGTCGGAGCGCATGTCGGAGCGCATGTCGGAGTGTATGTCAGAGAGTCTGTCGGAGCGTATGTCGGAGAGTCTGTCGGAGCGTATGTCGGAGAGTCTGTCGGAGCGTATGTCGGAGAGTCTGTCGGAGCGTCTGTCGGAGCGCATGTCGGAGCGCATGTCGGAGCGTCTCTGTGAGTGTATGTCGGAGAGTCTGTCGGAGCGCATGTCGGAGTGTATGTCGGAGCGCATGTCGGAGCGCATGTCGGAGTGCATGTCGGAGTGCATGTCGGAGCGTCTGTCGGAGTGTATGTCGAAGTGTATGTCGGAGAGTCTGTCGGAGCGCATGTCGGAGTGTATGTCGGGCGCATGTCGGGCGTCTGTCGGAGCGTATGTCGGAGAGAGTCTGCCGGAGCGTATGTCCGGGCGTCTGTTGGAGAGTCTGTAGTGTATGTCGGAGAGTCTGTCGGAGAGTCTGTCGGAGCGCATGGCGGAGAGCCTGTTGGCGAGTGCCTGGAGAGTCTGTCTGTTGTCGGAGAGTCTCTTGGGCGCATGTCGGGGAGTCTGTCGGAGCATGTATGTTCGGAGAGTCTGTCGGAGCGTCTGTCGGAGTGTCAATTGTTACTGGCACAGACATCTCTGCCTTATATATCATGACTGTTGAATATATTAAAACATCCATAGAATTATCTAACTGAAACATACTGCAGTGGGTGAAAGACGAAAAAGAACCAACACCACAGCTGAAAAGAGGTACTTGATTAAAGTTACATAAATATCAACTCTCTTTACGTGATAAGATAAGATTTTAATGCTCTGTTTATGATAATATATGTCAATGTCAGGACATTTTGCTCTTACGATATGAAATATGGCCACTGTTTTCACATTATAAAGTTGATTTAATATATACCAAGACCCCACGTCACTGATTGCTTGTGGAGTTAATCAACACTACACAGCCTTGGTATAATGCTGTTAGACACGGTTGTTGTATTAGTCGAAATATTCTTTAAACCAGTCATTAGGCTGATGTAATTGATCTTTCGAAATGAGCATAGGTGAATTTTCAATGCAATTAAAGAAACTAGGGGTTACACCCTGAACTGGACAATATTTTCAATTCTCAAATGCTTTTAATGTGCATGCTTAATGCTTTATAATTATAATGTAAACAGGTGCAGGATTTTCAGGATTGAAAAAAAAGTTAAATTGAAATGTCACACAGGGTAAATAACTACTGATGGAGCAGATCAATCCTTGGACACACCCTCCCTGACAAAACTCTGAATATTACCCTGTTATATATCACAGTGATGGTAATGAAATAGAAAACTTCAGTCCCAAATATTTTGAAATATTAATAATGATTGTTTTCTTAGGCTAAGAGATCTTTCTTGCATGTTTTAAGTTGTGCAATAGTTTCTATGATATGACTGATAACAATATTCTTAGATTTGAATATTTATGTAATGCAGTCACCTGAAGGGGCCTTGGGATAGCCTTGTGGTTAAAGCGTTCGCTCGTCACGCCGAAGACCTGGGTTCGATTCTTCACATGGGTACAATGTGTAAAGCCCATTTCTGGTGTCCCCTGCCATGATATTGCTGAAATATTGCTAAAAGTTGCATAAAACTAAACTCACTCACTCACTCACTCACTCGAACATTGCCGAATGTGGCCTTACACAACAACAATAAAGAGTTGTCTTCATTAGATTTGGGTTTGTTGATTCTCGTCAGGTGGTTGTCACGATGTAAGATGAGACACAGGTGGGGTATAGGTGTGGAGTTATCCAGGTTCCTTATCTACCAGGAGACACATTTTATGGATTTAAATCCCAAACACTTCCTGATATTGGTGTCTGAATAGTGTCTATCCTCATGAGGTTAACCTTGTTGAGATGGAGTTCTGATTCAATGTGGGGTGGTTGGGTAGCCTAGTGGTTAAGGCGTTTGTTGTCACGCCGAAGACCCGGGTTCGATTCCTCACATGGGCACAATGTGTGAAGCCCATTTCTGGTGTTCTCCGCCATGATTTTGCTAGAATATTGCTAAAAGCGGCATAAAACTAAACTCACTCTAATTCAACATTGCCTTAACAGTATTTCAGGCTGTCTTGTAAAACTGCCGACATTGTCATCAGTATCATCCAAACAGGAACTTGGCAATACTCCAGCTATATCATGGTGGTCTGTCTGGACCAATATATCCAGTGGTCGACATCATGAGCATCAATCTGAGGAGTTGGGAGACTGCAGTGCTTAAATTCCTGCAGCTAAGCCACAAAATCCTTCCACTGAGTGAGTGAGTTTAGTTTAATCTTACGCCTCACTCAGCAATATTCCAGCTATATGGTGGTGATCTGTTTGATTTGCCTTTTAGAAGGGTTAGGGTTAGGGAGTAATAAGAAAGTGAGATACTTTATGGATAACAACTTCTTTATTATATATGATGCATCGTTTCGGTATAGATTCTTACACCATTGTCAAGTTATATGGTGGTGATCTGTAATCCAAATCATTCCAGACTTATGTGGATTCATTTTTTAATTTCTTTTAGAGCATTCTAGGTTACCTCCAACAGACATGAAACTGGTTTCTTTGAGTTTATTATTAAATATGCATAAACTTTATATATCAAACAATGATCCCTTTTCTAACTCAGAGACCATCACCAAATATGTATGCCAAGCGTTGTGTTTTCTGGAGCCCTTCCGACCAACAAAGTGATAGCGATCTGGTTTCTTGTACGGAGTGGTGATATATCTGCATAAAGTTTCATGTTGATGTGAAGCCAAGGGTTTGATGAGGGCACAGACAGCACGATATGCAAGCCCATGAGATTGTTGACGATTTGCTGAGTTTTCAAGAAGTCACGGAAATGATACCAAAGTTTGGAATGCCACTTTTTTCCTGTTGTGTCAACAGCTGAATGCATGTTTCAAAACAGTTGGCAGCCATTGTAGGTCACTTTGAGGAGTTCCTCTACAGCTGTCTCAGTTTGAATCCTATGTAAACAAACAATAAGACTTGGTGCAGCTGTTTTTGTGGTTTGGCTGTTTGTCAAATAAAACTATCGACATTTAGATGAACTGGAGATGTGATCTAGGACATGCTTGATGACATTTTGGGTGTAAATACAACTTTTATAAAAAGGGGTATGCACACCGCCAACACCCAAAACCCATCCCCTTTGTCATTCTCAATTCCATTACAATCCCTGTACATCTGTTTGATGCCTTTTAACTCAAACCTGTTGGGTTGGGTCACTAAATTCACACTGAGATTAAAGGAATTTGTTGATGTTCTGGACAAGGTTAAGTGGTAGCTGTCGTAACAAACTTCCCATATTTCAAGTGATAGTCATCACAGATTCTCACACAGGCATGCAATAACATTTGAAGTACCATCTAACATTCCGTATCACACAGACATGCAATAACATTTGAAGTTCCATCTAACATTCCGTATCACACAGACATGTAATAACATTTGAAGTACCATCTAACATTTCGTATCACACAGACATGTAATAACATTTGAAGTACCATCTAACATTCCGTATCACACGGACATGTAATAACATTTGAAGTACCATCTAACATTTTGTATCACACAGACATGTAATAACATTTGAAGTACCATCTAACATTCCGTATCACACGGACATGTAATAACATTTGAAGTACCATCTAACATTCCGTATCACACAGACATGTAATAACATTTGAAGTACCATCCTACATTCCATATCACACAGACATTTAATAACATTTGAAGTACCATCTAACATTTCATATCAGATATTGTTGTTTGGAACCGGTTTGGGAGATGCTGAAGGTTTGGGAGATACTGAAGGTCTGGAAAATGCTGAAGGTTTGGGAGATGCTGAAGCACTTGATGTACATGTTAAGTGTTTGGGGTGTTTCCCACAGTGCAGACATAGTAGACTGAGGCTAACTATCAGCATATGTATAATTTTTATAGAAACAAAATTCTTTGAATTAAAAAGGAACCCCAGTGTCCTGGATGATTCAGAATCTGAGTATAATCAAGACTTGATTCATTTGGAGCTTTTGCATGTCAGTTTGGGCCAAAGGGTAAATAATGATGTTCAAGGACTGTCCGACAGTCAGTGGACATTGGTGCTTGTCTGCACTCTGTGGACATTGGTGCCTGTCTGCACTCTGTGGACATTGGTGCCTGTCAGACAGTCAGTGGACATTGGTGCCTGTCTGCACTCTGTGGACATTGGTGCCTGTCTGCACTCTGTGGACATTGGTGCCTGTCAGACAGTCAGTGGACATTGGTGCCTGTCTGCACTCTGTGGACATTGGTGCCTGTCTGCACTCTGTGGACATTGGTGCCTGTGCACTCTGGACATTGGTGACAGTCAGTGGACATTGGTGCCTGTCAGACAGACAGTGGACATTGGTGCCTGTCTGCAGTCTGTGGACATTGGTGCCTGTCTGCACTCTGTGGACATTGGTGCCTGTCAGACAGTCAGTGGACATTGGTGCCTGTCAGACAGACAGTGGACATTGGTGCCTGTCTGCAGTCTGTGGACATTGGTATAATCTCTGTGGACATTGGTATAATCTCTGTGGACATTGGTATAATCTCTGTGACGGAAGACATGTTAACTGAACAGCTTAACAACAAGCCCAACATAGTATATTGGTAAATCTGAACCTTGAGACATTGTGTGGTAGGTGTCGTGCAAAGACTAGACTCATTCAGTGACCAATGACTGCAGAATACGCAATACCCTAATTCCAAACACCAATAAGGCTTGGTTTATTTTGAGGCTTTATCGATAAACTTTCATCAGCCTCACTGTCTTACTAACACAAAAGTACAGAATGTAGAATGTACAAACATTCATCACACATGGCCTTATCATCATCATCACCATCATCATCATCATCATCATCATCATCATCATCATCATCATCATCATCATCATCACCATCATCATCATCCGTGTCATTAAGAACATGCATACAGAAAGCTAGTGTAAAAACATACGCTTGTTATTATAAATAACATAATTAACGCAAGTATCTCAGGTTCATGAATATTTTCAAAGATACCTTGTTAGGCTTCTCATCACGCGAGACACAAAACTGTTTACTCAGAGCCTCCTGTGTGATGTTTCGGTGTCAGACCTTATTCCTACAACATAGATGCCTTTGAGAACAGCATTTTTGAATATTATTCTTTTATTACCTCTTCCTAGAACCAGCCCCTGGTTTGTATACTTAAGGTGAAGGCTCTACCAGATGATTCCTGGCTTGGAAGGGTCTTTGACGAAGTCGGTGACGTACATGGTTTGGGCTTGTATCATGGCATCAGTTATCAAGTGCATGATAACCATATCGGTGAGATCTGTCATCCAAGTTGTAGCAGAACACTCCAGGCAGAATAATCGGCCAGCTTAGTGCAGCCATGTGCAGATTCAGTGCAGAATTCGGCATGAATGCTGCAGGGTGCAGATTGGAAGCATGGCGGTAATGTTTTGTCTGTACAGGAAATGCTCATATAATGACTGGGGGCAATACTATGGTCAGTTGAATACAAATTATCTCTGGTTAGAAATGCACCTAATAGGCGAGAATTAATTGTAAATTAATACCTTTAATATAATTTGGATCTGAGTATAAACCTATTAAGTGCCTGTGATGTTTGTTTCAAGTTCAACTGAGTTCATCCCACTTAACTGTATGCAACACTGTTCCACATTGACCTCAAAATGTTTAACCTAAAATTATACAAGTAGGTCTTAAATGTTTACAACCCATAAAAGCAACTTTTCACTGATAAGTGTAATCATCAGAATGTACCTGTAACTTAGTTGAAATATACGCTGCATTGCCAGCTTTATCAATCATTGCGGAGTAAGATTCGCTGGACGAATGAATCTCGTTCACAATGTCCACATATTTCTGTAACTTGTTTTTTGTTTCATGTTGCACTCAGCAATATTCCAGTTAGATAACATCTGTGCATGCATGCATGCACGCACACAGACCATACATTCCCGTGATTGGCTTCATGGGCATCAGTCAAAGATCCTCTAAGTCACTTCTTATGACAAGCGGGGCGGTGGGTTAGCCTAGTGGTTAAAGCGTTCGCTCGTCACGTCGAAGACCCGGGTTCGATTCCCCACATGGGCACAATGTGTTAAGCCCATTTCTGGTGTCCCCTGCCGTGATATTGCTGGAATATTGCTAAAAGCGGCGTAAAACCAACTCAGTCAGTCAGTCAGTCTTATGACAAGCAAATTTTGAAGACAATTCTAAGCCAGATCTTTGTGGGGTGGGGGGGTTTAAGGTTCTTGGTACAGATTGGGGAATGTCTCAAATTTAGAGAAATTCCATTTTTTTCCTTTTGGAATCTGAATACCGGACATGATTTTGCTGATAATAACATTTGTGGGATTTTTCATAGCATATTTATTTTTAATAAACAAAGAAGAAAATGGATACGGTTTATATCATTGTCTAAATCAGAGCATTAGATTGTAGGATTTCTAGAAATGGCTTTGTAACAGATGAATATCTTGTCTTGGGTTACAATGGGAAAGATCAAGAGTGCTTTGCAGGAAAGAAACCACAGTAGACTCTACGACAGTCTTTAGAGCTGTATGTGAATGCTGTGTTTGGACGCCTCAGTGGCTTTGATGTGATGTTTGTGTGTCTGGAAGTAGTTGTGTTTGTCTCACCATGTCCAGTATTCCGCTTTCTGTAACAACACTGTCATTGTTTTTGTTGGCGGAGTTTCTCACCGGGATATTGGGATAATTATACCCAGAAAACCTATGTCATTCTTCTCTGAGGCTCTAAATGATGGTAGCGTGTATACAATTAACATTTTCACAAAATACAACAGATAATTTGATATAGATGAGAAAAACCTTTATTCAGTGTCTTAAAAAGATGGTTTCATGGTTTATGAATATGTTACCTAGAATTAAACCTGTGTCGTTAGTCAAGGTATCAAATATTTTTGTATTCTGGCATGGAGCCCTTGGTTAAGACCCTCAGACAAACGGCTGAAAGAAATAGTTCAGGAAGGTAGCTGTGAGGGATGACATGTTGGCTGAGGATGGATGGATGGATGGATGTACATCAGCACAATCTACTATCCAGAGCATGGGAGCAGGCAGCCAGAAAGATGGGCAGATTTTGCTGTGGTGTACAGAATGGCTTTCCATCTGTTCTAATGATAATAGAAACAGTTAAACCGAACTGGCAGTCTCCCGCGAGTGTCAAACCATCTGGGGGTATCAAGCCATCTGAGCGTGTCAAGCCATCTGAGGGTATCAAACCATCTGAGAGTGTCAAACCATCTGGGGGTATCAAACCATCTGAGAGGATCAAACCATCTGGGAGTGTCAAACCATCTGGGGGTATCAAACCATCTGAAGGGATCAAACCATCTGGGGTATTAAACCATCTGGGAGTGTCAAACCATCTGGGGGTATCAAACCATCTGAGAGGATCAAACCATCTGGGGTATTAAACCATCTGAGAGTGTCAAAACATCTGAGGGTGTCAAACCATTTGAGGGTGTCAAACCATTCAAGGGTGTCAAACCTTTTGAGGGTGTCAAACCATCTGGGGTATCAAACCATCAGCTACCAAATCCCCTTAACAAGTCCCACCCAACTAGTTAGTATTAGAAGCAAAATTGAAATTTTAAAAAAATATATTCTGCACCTACCTATGAAATATTAGGGGACAGTAGTGATCAAGATGAGTGTTTGTTGGGAATTCTGGGTAGAAATATACAGTAGACTATGTTAATCACACTTATAATGGTCTGACACTCGATACCAACTGTCTGGGCCCCAGCCTCTTGCTGTATATTCTAGTTGACATGGGAATGTCAAGCTATGGTTAGGAACCTAAATTAGTGGTCCCTTTGTGTTTGGTGTAACTGTTTTAGTCTACTATGTAACCAAGCAACACATGTTTATCTGTAGAGGTGTCTTATTGGAATGGGTGGTATTGTGCAATGACCTGGTTCATTGCATTTCATCATATCCCGATTTCATGGACTGGTGCTCATAGCATCACTCACAGGGTTGTCAATTTCAGTGAGTGAGTGAGTGAATGAGTTTAGTTTTACGCCACACTCAGCAATATTCCAGCTATGTGGTGGTGGTCTGTAAATAATCGAGTCTGGACCAGACAATCCAGTGATCAACAGCATGAGCATCGATCTGCGCAATTGGGAACCGATGACATGTGTCAACCAAGTCAGTGAGCCTGACCACCCGATCCCGTTAGTTCGCCTCTTACGACAAGCATAGTCGCCTTTTCTGGCAAGCATGGGTTGCTGAAGACCTATTCTACCCCGGATCTTCACGGGTCTGTCAATTTGAGATGCAGTTATTCACTTGTAAACAGCTGGAATAATGCTGAGTGACATTTACCAGTGAACATACCAAATGTACCGCAGACTTGTACAAAACCATTTTGACACAGCTCTGAATGTCTGGCTTCTAGGTTATTTATAAAAGTCTGTGTTTACTAATGCTTACCCATATTTTTAGAGTAGGAAATGGATAGCCCTTGATATAAGCTCACAGTAAGTGTTTGTTTGTATGTGTGCAATACGATATCACTATGGTAACCATGTAGACACAGTGGCAGATCCTTGCCTGCTGACTCAAGAGACTGCCAATCTGACAACTATCTTTGATGTTATGTTTCTGTCTTTTTCATGTAATTACACTGTGTTGTGGCAAGATTATGCCAATATAGATTAAGTGTCACCTTCACTCCCTCCAGACTATGCCTCCACTGACACTCTGTGTGGAGAATCTACCACAAAATAGACAAAAAAGATAGAAAACATCCAAATAGAAGTCACATTACCCTTTCCACTATCTTCCCTATAAATCTACTCTAAGCAGAGTTAAATGACTCAAGCATAAGCATGCTTGGATGAATAATGATCAGATAATGATGATATCAGGGGTGTTCCAAATGTTGAGTATATCCTGCCTCACCTGTGGCACCCATCACAAACACATGCAAAGGCAAGGCAAATACTCCCCTACAAAACAACACGAACATTTGACATGAGTGAACATAGGGAACTGCATCAGACAGTTATTTTGGGACAGATGCTTCAAGTTGGAACTGTCTTTGACATGTTTTCCAGAAATGTTTTTTAAAGCTTTTGTAAGGATTTGAATGCTATCAGCTATTTTATGGCAGTTGTATCATGGTATTAGCTCATACAGACTGCATCAATTGGAATGCAGAAAATGTGTATGCATATGTAGGCTTGCTGCTGTTTTTAATTTGTCAAGTCTGGATTTCTTCAGTTCTTTTATGTGAGGAAGTTCTTGGGGCTCCTTTCTAGTTTACATTTACAGACAATTATAAAAACAAAAAATCCTAAAATAAGATAACTGTATGTGTACTCGGAAAAACACAAAACTGCTGGGCAAGCTTTCACGTCTTCAATCTTTTGAGAAATCTAGATTTCCTCAAATTTTGAAAATGATGATATTTTCTTTGAGCCATTCTGTCATATATTTAAAGACAGTTTATCAAAAAAACAAATTCTAATAGATTTTAAAAATATTTTGAAACAATTTCGTATGCACAGAAACTTAGTGATTGCAAGGTGTGCTCCTGTGTACCTGGGGCGGTGGGGTAGCCTAGTGGTTAAAGTGTTCACCTGTCACGCCAAAGACCTGGGTTTGATTCCCCACATGGGTACAATGTGTGAAACCCATTTCTGGTGTCCCCCACCGTGATATTGCTGGAATATTGTTAAAAGCGGCGTAAAACTAAACTCACTCACTCACTCCTGTGTACCTGCCAGGCTGTAAGTACGCTTTTCCTTGGCCCAAGATTTCTGACATACTTTTGCTGATTGTGTTTATCACCTGAAGCCATTATTCACAGAGACCAAAGGATTTACTGGGACATAAGCAGGTACTTATGTCTTCACAAGAACAAATCGGTCTCCCTCAAGGTTTGCTCGTATAATTAGTGTCTGTCTAACTGGTTCAGTATGTGACAACAGTGTACTGAGTCACTGGAGCCAGACCTAAAGTATGACATTGTATTTTGCTCGGATTGACAAGGAGTTGAGTAAGACAGTTATTGTCACAGAATTGTTTCATTAAAAAAACCATTAGTGGCTTGTAAGTCATACAGCTCTACCGCCAGAGTGAGGATTACCTCCCTTCTCTTGTATCATTCATGGTGGTTATAAGCAAGTCGGATTCTCTTCGGTTGAGTGAACTCCTTGGTCCTTATAGGCAAAAGGTCAATCTTTTCTGAAACTAATATTGTTGAGTTTGAGGTGACATTTGAAATGAAGCTGAACATAGATGTGTTCTAGTTGTTGAGGCCAATTTCAACATTATTATGTTTCTAGTGCACGACTTGAAGTATTGTTGTCTGTTCCTGAACTTCTATGAAATCCCTGAAGACTAAGACTTCTTGGTGTGGTTACTGGCCAGTATGCCAAAATATAACAGATTCCAGCAAAACAGGTGAAAATGTTTGGAATGGTTCACAGTCAGTGATGATACCAGGTGTTCATGATAAGTGTGGGGGCGGTGGGGTAGCCTGGTGGTTAAAGCGTTCGCTCGTCACGCCGAATACCCGGGTTCGAACCCCCACATGGGTACAATGTGTGAAGCTCATTTCAGGTGTCCCCCGCCCCCCCGCCGTGATATTGCTGGAATATTGCTAAAAGTGGCGTAAAACTAAACTCACTCACTCACTCATGATAAGTGTAAGCTCATAAGCAATGTTATAAATCAAGTCACTAAAATCACAAAGCTGTTTGTTTGGGAAGAAATAGTCTCAGTAGAAGAAGACTTCACATAAGTCTTTAACATCAGTAAGGTTAAGTCAGGCCCAGGAAACACAGTTTGGTTTTCCACAGACAATCCAGTCATATGATCCCAGCTCCACCTCTTGCAGATTTACACAGGTGAGCTACAACATCGTTTTCACCTGTTGTCCTCACAACTGTCCTGCCAGTGCTTGTACCTTGGAATGCTGGATATGACCAGGTGACCCCAGAGTGACCCAAGTCTGTCAACGGGAGACATTGTAGCCAGTAAAGAAATACCTACAAGTGTTTTAGCACTGCAAAATAGGCTAAGCCTCTAACAGAGAAGACACAGAACTGTGTTTTTTCAAGCTTTGTCAGAAGAATGAGAAGATGTTGGGAAAATTGTGTGTGTTGTTTCTGTACCAAATTGTGTTTGACTGTCAAATTAAGGGTGTTTTCTGAACAGATTAGAACATGTTTTTTCAGTGAAATTAAGTATTTATTAACACTGTTAAAATATTGGTTTAGAATTTGAACAAAATCTAAAAAGATTTGACATTTTTAGTTAAGAAGTGTCACTGTAATTAAAGTGATCCTCAAAATTAGAGAAAAATAAACAGGCGCAGAATACCTTTAATGTGTTTTTGTTCTTACATTGCTACATTGTACGTATGTGTAGGTAATAATATTTTAATAACTTATAATGTACAAGTTATGACCAACCGGTTGGTAAATAAATGTTACAACATGTAGGTAATAACATGAAAGTTAATAAGTTATAACTTGCCAGTTATGACCAACCAGTTGGTAAATAAATGTAAGTAACAACATGTAGAAATAATGAGTGAGTAATGACATGTAAGTAATAACATGTAAGTAATAATGAGTAAGTAATAACATGTAAGTAATAACAAGTGAGTAATAACATGTAAGTAATAACATGAATGAACACAAGTGAAAGTACTTGAGCACCCATGCATTAAATTGGTAGCATTATATATAATCTACACATTGAACTGTGCACCATCCTTCTACAAGGTTATACAGTACCCACTGGTTTCTGTCAATTATGCAGATATGTTCCCCATTACCCAATATTACTTATTATGTTTTACTTTATCCATATAAACGGCACTTAAGGGAGTGAATTGTATTGAATTTGCCATACAAAACAAAATACCATTAAAGATGAATATATTTCAAGTAAATATTCTGCTGTTAAAAAAGTAGTACAAGATATATGAAATTAATAAAGTAAATCTGCTAAAATGCCTGTTGGATGCAGTAAATTGCATATTTATTCATATTACATTAATATTACATTTATATATTCATAACATTACTGATATAGCTTGGTTTATTATAATTATATCACACTTATCTGTGGTTGTGTAAAGCATCTTATAGCCATGCAGTTAGTTACAGTCAGGGGACACAGTTTCAACTAGTGCAACATTGTGGTACAATGTATGAATGTCAGCCCTGTCTAGGTAGGGAATTACTTGTGATGGGGCCAACAGAAGCCTGTCAGGATTCTCCTTTCATCACAGTTAGTTGTTGCCTTAATAGTATGTCTGAGAGGCCATCTTACTGAGTAGAAAAACAAGGGGCAGAGGGTGTAGGTGTTTTCAACACTCATTCAGTAACAGCAACAACCACAGAGAATGTTTCGAATGTCAGCAACAAATGAGAGAAATGCTTACTCGATACTTTGAGGTTAAGTCAAAGAAATATTCACATTCCATGTGCTTGAAGCGTCCCAGTGTCTTTGACACCAGGCAGTTTTGACGCAATGTTGTTTCCATACATTTATTTGTCTGTGTGTTGGGGTGTATGAAGGGAGGACATGGGAGGTGTGTGTGTGTGTGTGTGTGCGTGCGTGTGTGCGTGCATATGTGCGCATGTGTGTGATAATAATCAGGTGAGGGGATGTATGATATACACAGTTTTTATACTTTTTTAAAACCCTGATGAGGTACTGACAAAATATTCTCATTCATGTTTTTGCGTGTTTGCTTTGTGAACAGGGCATGCTTTGGTACAACAGCAATCAGCAGACAGATGCCATTGTATCCATATGTGCTTTTTAACATGAACTACCTTTATAGTATAGGCAAGACTGTGTGAAAAATATCTGTATCTCTGTAGTAGATTACCAACAATGTAGGCAATGCATCATACATCGAGGGGCAATATGGGAAATACATGCAGGATATGGCTTGTTTGTGGGTTGAAATTTTTTATATCAAACCTGAAGATTCATATTATTTTAAATACATTTCATATTAAATTATGAAGAAAGTTTATGGTTTAATGAAGTTTTTCTCGTAACTTATAGTTACCATGGCAACAGATGCATATGTATTAAGTTTTTTAAGAACAGTTTGTACTTTGAGTGGAAGTAGTTCTCATTTAATAGTTCATTGGCCAGTACAGAAATAAAGGCAGTTTTATTCCATAGCCAAAACATTTCAGGATTTAATACAGGAAATAGTTCTAAGGTCTTCAATTGGCAATTTCCTCCCTGGCAGATGAAAGTGTAAACAAAAGTTCCTCCAAACATGTCTGTGGCTGTTGTCAGTTTGGAATTCAGTCAGGATATGGAATTGATGACACAGCAGTATATGTATATAGAAGTTATACCCCGGTATATATATTCCTAATGGAGGTCAACATTTGATGCTGGACTTGAATGTAAAGGTTTCTGCTTCATCATTGGAATGTACGTGATGTCGGTATGATCAGCAATCAGGGACCACAGTCCTCCACTTTTGAAGAGCACTTAAAATCTGACATGAATCAGCCTGCGGGAACATTGCTTTTCAGTTTGCAGTGAGATTTCATCTTTTGTTTGTTGGTTAAAGCCGCAGCAATTTGCCAGCTGTATGCCAGCCGTCTGGAAATACTCAAACCTGGACCAGACAATCCTGTGATCTGCCTGTTGGGATATGATAGCATGTATCAACCAAGCTACTGAGCCTGATCATGTCAGTTTTCTTTTACGACCAGCATGGATTGTTTCAGACTAATTCTAACCTGGGTCTGTACATGGTTTAACTTTAAGCATGGATGGTTAAGTTGTAAAATCTGACCAACAGACATACTTGTGTGTCACATTGTCATATGACAAAGGTTACACTACTTACAATATAAGAGAAAATTTCAATGATATTATTGTTGTTATAAATCTATAATCTACACACCGTATTTATAGAAAGTGGGTGAGGTGGTACATTCTGAAAGCATCTTTAATCGTGCCTACTGATGACATGTCCCAGAAAGCAAATACCACACATTAAACCTACTAATATAATGTTTTATATAAAGGATGTCACAGCTTACAAGTTAGCTGTGTAAACACCAGGCCTAAAGGAGGTTGGATATATGGGCATATATCACCCGGACAGAGTGTTCTAAATATGCCAAGTGGACAGTTTTGAGGAGGCATTCAGTAAACTGTCAGCCTGAGTTGGCATAGTGTCTGGTCAAGCCATCGAGAAACTAGAACACCGGTAGATAGGAGGCGCTCTGATTTATGTGGTCACAGGGACATTAAACACTCATTAAATTCACTTCAGGGGGAGATAATCTGTGTGGAATCACTCAGTGGTGGATCTAACAGGCATGCATCTGTTACAGTCATCAAGTCTGTTGATTTTGAATTATTTCTCCAAGAAGTGATACAAACTTGAAGAAGATTGAATAAGTGGTTGCCATTGATCAACTTAAAAACTGTACATTGCTGCTGCAAATATGCACGTCTTTAATAATTAAGTAGCCTGCTACATAAAGAACACTTCGGAAAATAAAAGATTTAAAATATGTGTATTAATTCTCAACTATCAATCATTATCATATTTGTTTACTTGAGAGGCAGATACTGGTTGTCAGAGTAATTTCTTTTTGAAGTATGTGATAATAATGAAAGCAAGACACTCTCACTCACTCACTCACTCTTATATTCAATCAGTGGCGCCTCCCAAAGCAATAACCCTCCATGTTGGAGCCAGGAGGACCCCAGACTGTAGACACCTAGGCTATTGCTCCAGGTAATGGGATGCTCCGACACAGATACTCCTACCTGTGGTGTTACCTGACCAGGGTAATCAGTGCAACTGGTGTCATTGTGATTCCAGTCACACCTGCTGAAGGACCATGTCCACAGGAGCTGCCTGGGATGACATTAAGCATATTGACTTATCAGTCTGCAAAACATCTCTTTTGTCTTCAGTGTGAGGAAAATATGAAAGATTCTTTGGTCTCCTTGATATTAGTTCCAATTAATGAGTGATTTATTAAAAGAGTTAGTGAATGAAGGGTACTTCTTCTTTGAGAGGCATTAGTGAGTGAGTGAGTGAATATGGTTTTATGCTGCTTTTAGCAATATTCCAGCAATATTATGGCAGGGGACACCACAAATAGGCTTCACACATTGTACCCATGTGGGGAATGGAACGTAGGTCTTCAGCGTGACGAGCCAACACTGTATCCCATGTGGGGAAACGAACCCGTTTTTTGGCGTAATGAGCAGTCTTTAACCACTAGGCTACCCCCACCACTGAGAGGCATTGAGAAATTGGAAAAGATATATGGATGATCTTCTTTCTTACAATAGGAGGACGTTTTGGTATAGGTTCAATGGCCATTGTCATGCAAGTAATCACTGGCTTGATAATGGTGATATAACTTCACCCAAAGGTGAATCCTCAATCCTTCTTGTGATATTCCAGCAATACCATGGGGAGTATCTCTTTGAGGAATATAAAACATTGGAATCACTGTCCGAGATGTGTAATACAATATCTATGAACGATAAACCACAATGAATGGAATACATGGCTAGAAATCACAAGGAAAAACAAATTGAAATTTCCAGCTCAGACATAACTGAGGCGAGCAGAGATCCAGCTCATCGTCAGGGCGTTTCCCTGTAGGCAGCACTTCCTGTTTGCCGGTGTACCGACACACGCAGTCAGAATACCAGACTGACTGAAAGCTCAGACATAACTGAGGCGAGCAGAGATCCAGCTCATCGTCAGGGCGTTTCCCTGTAGGCAGCACTTCCTGTTTGCTGGCGTACCGACACACGCAGTCAGAATACCAGACTGACTGAAATTATAAATGTTACAAATATATGATAATGGACACGTGAAGAGACAATGCGGTTGCCCTGAACATGGGGCTGATGGGCTTGATTACATACAGAAACCAGGGATTGTTCAGTGAAGGCTCTAATAATGTAATATTAATCTTATCGTGATATTAATAACAGTAATTAATGAGAACCAACAAAGTGGTACAGGTTGGCTGAAAGTCAGTATGCAGTGTAGTGGGGATGAAGATGAACACGCTATACCAAAATATACTGGACAAAATAAGTTAGGGATATTGGTATTTTTATGATTGATATTTTATCAGTGTGTCAATGAATAAATAGATCATTATTCATAATTTCAAAACATTTATCCCTAATTATTTTTGTCCAGTATTGATAATAAATATTGTCAATGCACTGATGGAGACATATATATGTTAGGATATATAGTGATTAGCATTTGGAGTTACATGTAAATTCAGATAGTGTCTGTCATGGATTGGTCAAGGAAAGGAACTCCAGTAATGTATGATCGGAGAACTGAACATAGACTTTTGCAAAGTTGCCAAGTGAACACATTAACCACTAGACTACCTAGACTAACAACTAGTCTCTGAAATGACCATATTTTGCTGAAAAAAGTTCATAGTAAAAAAATATAATATAATGAAAAGGAGCCCTGAAGCTGAGGAAATCTAGACTTGCCACATTTTCTAGACTTGCGTGGGCTTTCTTGGATATATTTGCTTCAGGGTCTGTATGACAGACTATAGACTACCCTATGTTCCATGATACGATTTGGTGATATTAGTCTGGGCAGCTGTTGTCAGTGTGAGATTAGCCGTTTCTCTCTTGACAAGCAAGCCAGTATTGCCTCCGAGTTCTTGCAGAACTGGTTCTTTAAGGAATGAGTTTATCCTGGGGTTATCAAATAAACTTGTCAGTTATCTTTAAGGAGACGCTTATATTGGTTTGTTGATAATTTGCTGACTGGAGGAAGGATGCAGGAAGGGGTTGGACTGGATCGGCTCAGTCAGACCTTCATCTCTGGCAGCTGGCAGATTGGAATTACTTACCCCTGAAAATGATAGACTGGTTGAGTAGTGTCTTACATAAATGGTGGCCTGTTTGACAGTTTCATTGTCAAAAACATAAAGTTTATATGGTGTGGTTTAGATGATATGTTTGTTTCATAGGTTTGAGAACCAGCTGGAAGAACTAGAACTTGTTACTTCTGGTTCATTGGGTGGCCCAGAACAGCTCTTCACTGTGCAGAGTTGCCTCCCTTGGGCACTCCAGCGACCTTCGGTTATGTGTTTGAAACCCAAGTATATGTTGCCAGGTTCATCAAACCACACCCATGCTTGCGGGTTTCACCACAGTGGGTAATATCTAAGAGCAGCATAACTTTGAGGTTTTCCTCCAACATCAAGCTGCCATACCAACATTTTACTGGAACACTCACTCACTCACTCACTCACTCACTCAGTGACTCACTCACTCTTTGGCAGTATGTGACAGGCATATTACTGATGGAAATTGTGATCAGTATATGAAAAATTACCTTATGTAACCTTATGCTAAACTGAATTACTCCAGCAGATGATACAATGTTTATACAAAGTGGGGATTTGGCTGACTGTGTGTAATTGAACCTTGATAGTGTAGTGAGATTGTTCATACTAGCAACCACTGGCTCACCTGACCCAGATTTGGTTATTTACCTGCTGTCATTTTACTGGACTATGACCAAGTGCAGTATAAAACAAAAACGTCAAAATCATTGTAATGAAAAGTACTTTCATATCACTATGGTTTCATTTGAAGCATTTATAAAAACGTTTCTCTCAGCTATGATAAGAAAAGGTCTAATTCATTATAGCAAATAGCAGCTCAGTATGTGCTGCCCTTCTAATGTATTTGTTGTTTGGTTTACATGGTATAGACTTGTACTCCATGTAGTAAAGACCCTATAACATCCTGACCCATATCTTCTTGTTTAGTTAGGTATGTGCTTATCTTGTTAAAGTGGTCAACTGACATGGTTTCCCAGTATGAGGTTAAGAGTACTCAAGTAATCTGCTCCCCTACATCCATATATTGTACCCAGTGCAGCTGTAGCTCTCTTTCAAGTGTTCCTGTGTCAGCTAATGATTATGAAAAGAGTTCTTTACAATTCTGACACCTATCTCACCTGTAGAGAATCCCTTCAAGAGCTGTACCCAAATTTCACCTTTGGAGAGCAGCTTTAAAAACCAGACCCAAATCTCACCTTTGCAGAGTAGCTTTAAAACCAGACCCGAATCTCACCTGTAGAGAGCTCTATAAGAGTCTTGCCCAGAACTCACTAGTAAAAAGCTGCTTTAAGAGCCTTACCCAAATTTCATCTTTGGAGAGCCCCTTTAAGAGCCAGACCGAAACCTCATTTGTAGAGAGCCCCTCTAAGAGTATGACCCATATATACTGGCCGACTTGTATCTGTACTTGGCTCCCTGGTTTCAGTGCTGGAACATGTGGTATTATCTCTGTGGATAGAGACATGTTAATGTAGATCGCCACCTTCCACCTCCGGGAGCCGTGGCTTTGATTGTTTTCTCACCTGGAACCTGGCTGGAGGAGTAGGTGTGGACAGGCTTTATGAGCGGTTCAGTTTCAGAGGGGCCATCTTGGTGCTGATATGTGGAACATCAGCTTTAGTTATATACCATGCTGCTGGTTGAAATACCAACGTACACGTAGGCCATCTTGGTTCTGATCTGGAATACCAGCCTTAGTTGAATACCCTCTTGGTGCCAGCCCTTCCACAATATGGTCTATGATGTATGCCCATAAGCCCTTGCTAAATACTATCTAGGTGCTGATGTCTGGTATGACAGCCCCAGTAGTATACCATCTCAGTGCTGCTGTCTAGAATATCAGCCCCAATTATATACTTTCTTGGTGCTGCTGTCTTGAATATCAGCCCTGGTTTATATATGTGTATATTCTCTGGTCACTGCTGTCTGAAATATATTCCCTGCTTCTGTGGATCGGACAGATATTTCTTAATGTAGTTTGTCAGCTATGATAGAAAAATTTGGCCAGTCAGCGTTTATGTGTGTTTGAAATATTTCCAGTTGAACTGAAGGTTATTTTCTGATAATGTCGATTTCTGTTTTCTGAAGTTCAATCATCAACAAAGATGGAAAATGGGGTTTTCCTGGACCCCTGTTATGTCATGCACTCAGTGTCTCTGCAGTCAGTTTCTGTTACTAGAAAAACAACACTGATACAAAGGAATTTCCAGCAGTGTTGAACATGCAACATCACTACAACCCAAACACTGAAAATTACAAAGGCTTGTCAAACAAATGTTTATAAACGTGACATGTGAACACCCATGATATATACAAATTCATCATTGTATTTTGACACCCAGCCCCTTCAATACTGCTGGATCTATCCTTGTGTTACAGTGTAGTTTGTCATGTAATCACCTCTACAGGCTCCACCCTTTAGTGTTGGGCAATATGTATGATATCGTCCCTTCTGGTAGATACTGGTCTCACCATGTTATATTCCCAGACAGTCTTGTATACAATGTGCAGGTACAAAGGCCTGCAAGGAAAACAACATACTCGAACTCCTTACTCCAATGTAATAGCTTATTTTCATTCATTTCCTCAGGGAAAATGTCAGACTGGAATGGATCTGTGAGAAAGTCTGGCATTTAAAAGTTTGAGCACAAGGGGAGAACATGTGCCACATTAGCTGAAAGGGACAAGCCTTCTTACACAATCTGTCAGAGTCTGGGGGATAAAGCCGATTTATAATTTATTGTTTTATGAGGGTGTAGATCTGGAGGCTGAATTAAGTGGCATGGAAGGAATTCTGCTGAATGTGCTCTTATTCTCTCCCTTTCCAGGGGGCTGTTATAGCTCATATTGACACAGTGGTTCTGATGTCAAACAGTTTGTTGTACTTGTTGTGCAATTACAACAATGTTGAAACCTTCAGATTATGTTCCCTGGTATTTTGTTAAGCATCTGGACTGGAGACATTGGTGTCAGCGGGGATGGAAGTGGCTGTTATTCAACTCACTGGTGTCAGGAAATATCCAGGATATCTACTAAATATTCTAGAGCAACATGTCTCTATTTACAAATTCAAACCCCGAGAAAGCCCAAGCCAGTATCAGAAACCGAAAATAACAAGAACATAATACAATCAAATGTCAACTTATCAGGATTTTTTTATGGATTATAAAACTACAAAACTCATACAAAATTGAAGCATCTGTTATTTTTTGGGTGAGGAAGATGAGTGAGTGGAGCATCGAGGATACTTTAAAGATCTGTACTCCCTGGAACTTTTCAGACTCCTGTAAATATCTTCACAAACATACCTACTAAACACGTCCAAAATTCATTTTTCATAAGGATGTTAAATTTAAGATTAATATCGATATTTTGTTAACCTGATATTGTGAAGCAATGGACAGACCTCGCACATCTACAAATTAATGCATTCAGATCCCTCCCTTCTTTAAAGTAGGGTGTACAACATCTATATCATTACTGTTGAGAGTTTGCTCATGCAATACAGAGTTGTCTACCATTACCACGTGTACCAGTACATGCAGATCACACTACTACTGTTCATATAAGCCTATTTCATGCATGATGGCTGGCATCAGTATGATTCACAAATTATATTTACACCCAAGAAATATATGAAATATGGAAAAAGTCAATTTCACAGTAGGGGACACCAGAAATGGATTTCACACATTATACCCATGTTGGGAATCAAACCCAGGTCTTTGGCGTGATGGGCACTTTAACTACTTGGCTACCCCACCGCCTTACTTCCATATAAGAAAGCCTCCTCAGAAATACATGCACATCCATGTACAGTAGAAGAGCTCCACACACTAAACACAGTTACAATAAACACTGCAAGACCTCAGGCAATACTGGTTTGCTTGTCAAGAGAGAAACGTCTAGTCACCCACTGACAACATTTCTGGTGTCCCCTACTGTGAAATTGTTGGAAAATTACTAAAAGTGGCAAAAAACTACACTCACTCACTCACTCACTCACTCACTCACTCACTCACTCCTCACTCACTCACACACTCACTCAGGGAGACTCACTCCATACACATTGTGTCTGGAGTGGTTTCACAGTAGCTCGAGGCAAGTAAACATTGTAAATAACTGTCTTTTCTGTTTCTTTTTCAGTGTATTTCCGAGTGAGTTTGAACTTCTCGGATCTTTCGTTCAGTGATGAACTTAAGAACCGATACAGTCCTGAGTTCCAGTCAAGAGCTCAGCAAATTGCGGAGGCCATCGAAGCTCTGTTCCGCAACACACCAGGCCAGCAGCTTGTTACTGTTCTGGGATTTAGGTAAGTTGAAAATAAATCATATTCTGTGTATCGACAAAATGTTGGAGTAGAAAAATGATAATAAGGCCAAAAGAATCTCTTTAGAGACAGTTTTCTGGGAAATGAAGTGAATAGTTACTTAAAAGAACATGAGTGACCTGTAAATGAATAACTTGGAGATGAAGAGGACAGATGCACTTGGAGACATATTGTGAAAATAAGTGGCTTCAAGAACTGGAGATAACCGGCTACAAGAACAGGAGATAACAAGATTAAAAAACAGGAGATATCTGGCTTCAAGAGCTGTAGGTAACTGGCTTCAAGAACTGGAGATAACCGGCTTCAAGAACTGGTGATAACCCGGTACAAGAACAGGAGATATCAAGATTAAAAAACAGGAGATATCTGGCTTCAAGAACTGTAGGTAACTGGCTTCAAGAACTGGTGATAACCGGCTACAAGAACAGGAGATAACAAGATTAAAAACAGGAGATATCTGGCTACAAGAGCTGTAGGTAACTGGCTTCAAGAACTGGAGATAACCGGCTTCAAGAACTGGAGATAACTGGATTAAAAGAACAGGAGATATCTGGCTTCAAGAACTGTAGGTAACTGGCTTCAAGAACTGGAGATAACCGGCTTCAAGAACTGGAGATAACTGGCTTATGAAATGGGTGTAACCAGTTCAAGAACTGGAGATATATGGGTTCAAGACCTTGGGATAACTGGGTATGAAATTAGGGATAACTGAACTATATTTTATGTTTGGGATTACCGGTACACTTTTCTCAGTAAAGTAAAGATGTTAGTTATAGCGGAGCCAGCAGTAACTGTTATTGACTTGATTCAGGATCCAGGGATGACCAGAAACCTGAGTCAGGAACTGAAGATATGACTGTTAAGTTAATAACTGGAAGGGGCGATGGGGTAGCCTATGGTTTAAGCTTCCGCTCATCACGCTGAAGACCCATCCCTGGTGTCCCCCGTCTGTGATATTGCTGAAATATTGCTAAAAGCGGTGTTAAACCATAGTAACTCACATACAACTGGAAATATGATAGCTGGGTAATTTGGTTGAAACATTCATGCTTATTTATCATTAAAATGTCATATGGGAAGGGAAGGTCACTTCCCACACGAAAATGTTAATTCATGGAAATATTCCTTCCCATGCCCATAAGTGCATGGTCCAGATCAAAATGGTCCTCCTCAGATTGTGGTAGCAGACATGGAGGGTGTGTGTTGAGGATTACTCATGGTATGTAGGAAATAGTACAAACTGATGGCTCAGCAAACTGCCCACACTTGCCTTGTATGACCCAGCCTGTCTGCGGCAATCCAGTGCCTCCAAATCACACGCTTCTCACACTGAATGGCCATGGAGACACGACAGCAGATAGATCATCAAATTACAGATTACCTCCCTTGTTTATTTACCATCCTTGCTGCCATCTTTGATGGAAAACTGAGATGTGTGATATTTCAAGAAATTGGGATATCACACGTATCGTATCGGTTTCCTGGGAATTCCTCCCGTTTTACAGTGCACATGCTGCCTGCAATTGTTATGACTTGAACGTTCTACTTGATGACCTGAGATAACCGAACTGCCCAGGAGGAACTGAGCTGGCAGATATATTGAGCTGCACTGATGTTTTCTGGAACTATTTGGAAAACTGCCATAGTTTAAGCAAGGAATATGTGGAGAACTTGATGTTTTTTACATAGCTGGAGGAGGTAATGGTGCTGTAGGCTGGTGTGAAGATCATAGGTAACATGGAACATGTATGGGTTGCATTTGGGCAGGAAGAAGAGAAGAGAAATTGCCCACAGCAGGGACCAGAGTCTCTACAAACTACTATAATATCAAGATAGATATGAACAAATCTGAGTAAACATGTATGTAGAAAATATTGAATACCCAGACTAATAGGCATGGAAGATATATTTTTGGAGCAGATAGGGCCAGATTTGGTACCAGAATTTACTAAAATCTTAATTGTATTTCCATATTTTGTGAGCTAAAGTATGATTTGGTTCATGAAGACTTGTGCACAGTTTCAAAGCTAAGTAGTTTCCAAATCCTGAGTTCAGAAGCAGAATTTACATTTTGCTCTTCTGAGTTATATTTCAAAACTGATAATAAGTGAAAAACTTTTTAAATTGTTAAACAAATCTATGAAAGTTCATCATATAGTATACATTGTTGCAACAGAACATTTTTCACTTTAAATTCACTTAACTCTTGCTCACATGGTTGTTACGACATTTATACACCAGTCTTTATGGTCACTGTGACATCACAATGAAGAATCCGTTAGGATTCTGTGTGTGAAAGAGTCACCACTATATAGACCACTTAGTAGGGAGTACAGATGTGAAGGAACAAGTCAGTTCATGATACACTCCCAGCATAGTGATGGAATACTGACCTGTTATATAACACAGATCACCAGGTGTATGTTTTCCCCTGGCTTGCATTAGGTCTGGAATGTTGAGGTTATGATGCTCTTGATGTTTGTTTATAACAATGTCAAACTTTCCAGTCTTTATATCAACTTTTTTTAAATTTGATTACAAAAATAATGCGTTAAACATCAGGAGATGGGTTTTTGACAGGCTCTGCAAAATTCAATTATGTCGTAATCAGGAATCTGTGAGGGCAAAAATTAATGATTGCCACACTGAAACATGCCACTCAAAGAAGTTGCCACACTGAAGTCACTGCTCCCACTGGAGCCGGGGCTCGCTTCATAAATTTGTTAAAACATGTCTGACAAGTGCAGCTTTTTATGTAAAACACCTGTTAATGTTCGTTAGTCAGGTGTGATATCTAACCTGATATCAGAGTATGGGGAGTGGCTCTCCCATAGAAGATTGAAGGAACATGTTGGCCGTGGCTAGTAGTGGAGTTAAGGGAATAATGTTAGCAGATGGTGCTCCTTAAAGTCTGTGATGATGCAAGGTAGATAAAGTCTGTCTGTCAGGTGCATGCTGCAGGAGAAGTATGCCTTATCTTTTTCATTTAGTCATCATTATGTGGCATTGGATGTTTCAGGTTTTAGGAGGCCAGGGGTAGTTTAATGGGTACTGCAACTGTTTGTGTAGAGTTATCTCCCTTAGATGCCAGGGTGACCTGGCCCCGATTTCTCGAAACAAACTTAAGTTTTTACTCAAAAATTTCAAACTGAGTTTGACAATTTGAAACAGATGAATTTTTAACTCAACTGCATTTTTTTAAATAAAAATGCCCAAACAACTTAAGTAATCTGTCCACCAAACTCAAATTGTCTACTATGTTTGAGTTTAATATCGACTTTAGTTCATTCTGGGAAATGCACTTTCTCAAATTTGAGTAAAAACTCTAACTTAAGTCGAAACTCAGACTTAAGTTTGTTTCGCGAGAAATCGGGGCCTGGTCTTGGACTTGTCTCAGACTTTCCCTGGCTGTGACTGATTTATCATCTCTTCACTTGTGATCATCATAGTGGTAAATGTCAGTTAGGTTGGTTGGTTTGCTGTTTAACACCACACTCAGCAATATTCCAGCTATATCGCAGCAGTCTGTAAATAATTGAGTCTGACCAGGCAATCCAGTGATAAACAGTATGAGCATCAATCTTAAATGTCATCCCTCTGACTGATATTGCAATATAATTGTTCAAAAGGACATTACACAGTGCATAGGTAGGGGTGTTTAATGGGTATTGGGTGTATTGCATGGGGATCAAAGTATCACATATTAATGTCATTGTGACTCGAACATTCTATCCTGAGTTTCTTAAGGATGAAAGTAAGCTGAATATGTCTATGATTGTCAGTCCCATTGTAGGGTTTTGTGAGGTCTGTAAGAGGTTGTAAAGGTTTTAGGATTGTGAGATCAATGGTTGGGTTTTGTAAGGTCTGTAAGAGGTTGTAAAGGTATTAGAATTGTGAGATCAATGGTTGGGTTTTGTAAGGTCTGTAAGAGGTTGTAAAGGTATTAGAATTGTGAGATCAATGATTGGTGTAAGAGGGTGTGTAAAGGTATTTAGAATTGTGAGATAAGGTCTGTAAGAGTATTAGAAGGTTGTAAGGTCTGTAAGAGGTTGTAAAGGTATTAGAATTGTGAGATCAATGGTTGGGTTTTGTAAGGTCTGTAAGAGGTTGTAAAGGTATTAGAATTGTGAGATCAATGGTTGGCTTTGTAAGGTTTTGTAAAGGGTCTGAGATCAAAGAGGTTGTAAAGGTATTAGAATTGTGAGATCAATGGTTGGGTTTTGTGAGGTCTGTAAGAGGTTGTAAAGGTATTAGGATTGTGAGATCAATGGTTGGGTTTTGTAAGGTCTGTAAGAGGTTGTAAAGGTATTAGAATTGTGAGATCAATGATTGGGTTTTGTAAGGTCTGTGAAATGTTGTACAGGTGACATGATTGTGAGAGCTATGGTAGGGTTTGTAAAGACTTTATGATTCTGGGAGTGTTTTCACAACCTCCAGGCACCTGTGAGGGTTTCGTAAGGGCTATAAGAGGTTGGGAATGTATCC
Source organism: Haliotis rubra (assembly GCF_003918875.1). Lineage (NCBI taxonomy): Eukaryota > Metazoa > Mollusca > Gastropoda > Lepetellida > Haliotidae > Haliotis > Haliotis rubra. The sequence goes on from NW_025765270.1 coordinate 906,989, forward strand.
ATGGCTGTCATTTATTTAAGTAAGCACACCACACATCTGTAATGAAGACTGAATCAGCACTGGTTCCGGTATTGGCACCCACTCAATCACGACACCACATGTTCCATGTCTACAGAGAGTCTGTAGACCTTGTGTATTGTTTTAGACATTCAGGCTGGTTTAATGGAGGACAGATTGGTCCCCCACCAAAACCACACCTTCTCTGGGAGTGAATGAATAATGCAGGAGTGGGCATGAAACCAGTGCATTGATTATAGCAGGGGATTAGGAATACTTCATTATCTACTCTGGAAAAGCTAGCTATAATAGACATGTTAATTATTGCCTAGGATTAGGAATACTTCATTATCTACTCTGGAAAAGCTAGCTATAATAGACATGTTAATTATTGCCTAGGATTAGGAATACTTCATTATCTACTCTGGAAAAGCTAGCTATAATAGATATGTTAATTATTGCCTAGGATTAGAAATACTTCATTATCTACTCTGGAAAAGCTAGCTATAATAGATATGTTAATTATTGCCTAGGATTAGAAATACTTCATTATCTACTCTGGAAAAGCTAGCTATAATAGATATGTTCATTATTGCATAGGATTAGAAATACTTCATTATCTACTCTGGAAAAGCTAGCTATAATAGATATGTTAATTATTGCCTAGGATTAGAAATACTTCATTATCTACTCTGGAAAAGCTAGCTATAATAGATATGTTCATTATTGCCTAGGATTAGAAATACTTCATTATCTACTCTGGAAAAGCTAGCTATAATAATAGATATGTTCATTATTTGCTCTAGGATTAGAAATACTTCATTATCTACTCTGGAAAAGCTAGCTATAATAGATATGTTCATTATTGCCTAGGATTAGAAATACTTCATTATCTACTCTGGAAAAGCTAGCTATAATAGATATGTTCATTATTGCCTAGGATTAGAAATACTTCATTATCTACTCTGGAAAAGCTAGCTATAATAGATATGTTCATTATTGCCTAGGATTAGAAATACTTCATTATCTACTCTGGAAAAGCTAGCTATAATAGATAAGTTAATTATTGCCTAGGATTAGAAATACTTCATTATCTACTCTGGAAAAGCTAGCTATAATAGATATGTTCATTATTGCATAGGATTAGAAATACTTCATTATCTAAATTGTTAGACTGACTGACTGACTGAGTTTGGTTTTACGCCGCTTTTAGCAATATTCCAGCAACATCACGGCGGGGGAAACACCAGAAATGGGCTTCACACATTGTACCCATGTGGGGAATCGAACCTGGGTCTTCGGTGTGACGAGCGAACGCTTTAACCACTAGGCTACCCCACTGCCCCCAACATTGTTAGAAGTAACTGTTCAACATAGTGATAAGAGAATCAGGGAGATACGTTAATTACAGCATGGGAAGCAAAACAATTCAGTATTCACTATATATGATACACCAAGTGATTGGACCTTAAGTGAGATTTTACCATGAGATAACAAAAACAATGTCACACAGTAGGCCAGTGGCCTAGACCAGTCTATGATGTATATTACTTGTACATGAAGTGTATATTAAATACTCCTAAAGTGAAATATAGCTGCAGGTAGTGATACAGGGTAGTGGATAGTAAGTAGGTAGTAAACTTCATAGCCAAACAGAATAGTGTGTTGAAACCAAAGAATGACCACAGAGGCTGCTACCCTCACGACAGTGAGTTTAGGCTTTGGAATGCCAATAAATTGGTCATTTTCTGAAATGCCTTTGGTTAATAATTTTCCTTCAAACTGCAGCCATCCCCCAATGATCTCACTCCTAAAAATGCTTTGAACTCCAAATGAAATACCCCATGTTGCCATGAACATATTGAATGAAACTGAGAGGACACATGCAGTTAAACACAGTGACATTGTATGTAGTGGACAGAGGTGAGCACATGGAGGATATTTAACTCTCTGTTGTTAAAATCTTTTACTTTTACAAACTTGACAAATGAATGTTTGAAAGATGTCTTTTGAAAAGATTTAGTTTCTGGGTTTATCCAAATACAGACCACTAGACTCTAGAAATGTGAATAGCGTTCACCAGCTGTGGGAGTGTTTGAAGCACCACTATTAAACTCATCAACCAGAAGGACATCGTGTTTGTATTCCTATGTACATTGCATGGATGTTTGCTCCCTGCCAACTTCTATGTGACGATGATCAGAAATGAAAACTGCTCTGTACTTGATGAGTCACTAAGTGATCTAGAGTTCCCATAATGTGAAAGGAGAGGTATAATGGTGTCTATCTTTCAACTTCTGTTCCAGTTAGCATTGGTGGTGTATAAAAAGTGTTATCTCCCTGGGAGGCATGTGGAAATATATATATCTACTTGTCTGTATCATTAGCTTGTGTGGATACGGGTTGAGATTCACTTGTTTCTGTTCTGTTATGGATATCAGTGAATTCTAGTGTTTTGTCAATATGATAAAAAAAATCATGAAAATGAATATGTATACTAGTGTAGAATAGGAATGTTTGCTTTTTATGTGATATTTGACTTGGTATGATTATCAGGAAAGCAGGTATCCCTTGCAGAAACCTAAGTATTTAGAATTGTGCCTTTGAGTATGATGATAAAGAAACAAATATTGGGGTACCCATACTTGTGTTATTCTTAAAAAAAAAACATTTTAAAAATTACTCCAAATTTGCTGTTTTTAAATTCCACTTTATTCACATTGAATGCCTATTCATTGAAATATGTTGATCAATATGATATAAACATTTCATGACAATCTCCAAAGTTTGCATTCAGTAATTCCTACTTAAAGATAACTGAAGATTGCTGTTGTTTCTTTTCCAAATTCAAGTGACCTCTCTTACGTTCCCATAACCAACAGATTATAACTAGACTACTTTATAACTCTTAATGTTTTAACACTTGATACAACTTGATACAATGAAATAATGTTATGCAGAGGCATGAATGTTGTGTGGGGCGGTGGGGTAGCCTAGTGGTTAAAGCGTTTGCTCATCATGCCGAAGACCGGGATTCGATTCCTCACATGGGTACAATGTGTGAAGCCCATATCTGGCGGTGATATTGCTGAAATGTGTAAATGCTAAAAGGTGTAAAACTAAACTCACTCATGAATATTGGGTAGGAATTCCTTAACAGATTTTAAATTTTGCTGAGCACAATGAGATTGTTCTGGGTGTGGAGTCTGACCTGGATGTTTGACATCAGTTGTTTCATAACCTCCCAGGTCGTTTATTGGGTTATTATTCATCCTCACTGAAAAGTAGTGTTGTACCAGTTCTCAATATTTTAATTTTTTTGAAACAATAAATCGTATGAGGTAAAAATTAATACTGGTATTTCAGGGGATTGTTGATTTGAAAGTAAAGTGCCTCATTGTGGGTTCACTTTGAAATGTAATGTTTTAGGGTATCAAAATATTTGTGGAAAACAGCCAATTTTTACTGTGTTTGGTGGGCCAGTCAGTGCAGTTGGCACATACTGCAGTCATCCAAACAACATTAGAAGCTCAAAAGTATGCTCTGTGGAAATTGTTTACGTTTTACATGTGTTTTTTCTCTATTCTTTCATGCATTTATTGAAGAAATAAAAATTCTCCCATCCCACGAGACTAGTAAGTGATCAACCAGATTTTCTTTGAAGCTGAAATATTTTAAGTTTGTTCAGATGTTTGAATTCAACATCCTGATATTTCACTGCATGCACGTTCTCCTTTCATACCACCATTTTGAACACTTCACCAAAAGTCCACACCCAGTCCGTTGCTAAGAAATATTTTTTATATCCAGTCTTTGGAAGTTGTTGAAATGATTAAGATTGCTGAACACTGTTCTGTGTAGAGTTATGTACATTTTTTAAACAGTTCTGATATTTAATGTGTCACTGACTATTTTCTGCGAGATAATCCTGACACCATGTATAAACCTACTATGAATGTTTGTGGCTTCCTGTGTACAGGTCGACATGGCAACCACTCTTCACTCCTTGCAACTGTGACTGGGAGTCCCACCATGTTGTGGGTGTGGTCAATGTGTTGAAATGTGTGTAGCTTGTCCACAAAGTAATTACAAGCCGTGCAACCTTCACATAATGTCAAAATGTTGAAATTCACTATTCTCTCATATTTTATCCTGATACTCTACATAAACTGTATATTTGTTTCTATGCTAAATGTTGATAGTGGTTTATACCCAGCAGGCAGCTGGATACATGTGCTGCACTCTGGGATAGGTTGCACCCATGTGGTTAGTCCAGTGTTCACATGACACTGATCACATGACACTGGTCACATGACGTCACTATTTTAAAAGACTACACTGTTGTCTCTACAAATGCCAAATTTTTGTGGTTTGTTACTTTTTTGTGTGTTTATACTCACACACCTACTCCAATCATCTATATTTGGGAATTGTCCATTGTTGTGTATTCAGCCAAATATTTTCACAAATGCATCATTAGAAAAATATACGTCATTAATCAATTATTGCATTTGAGTTGGAATTTCAATAGTACTGGCCTTTAGACGAGTGGTAATGTAGGTAATTTTTCCAACATTTGCTGACAAGAGAGTTGTTATCCCATGCCTACCACTGCACATATGTCACACGAAAATCTGAATGACACTTGGCCTCTGTTGAATTTAATAATTTCCCAACCAATTGATCATGTTTTCATGCACCGACAACACCATATGTGTCAGTAAATCAGAATTCACTCCCTTTCCAGCCAGTTTAACTCCTAAAACAATAATTAAATCAAACAATAACTCTCTTGCAATCAGAGGAATGAATGCTCCCTGACGATGAAACACTTACGTTTTACCCATACTTTCTGTGTAAACTGTTGGCACTGGTGCACATCACCATAACGCCTGAGTGCTCTTCCAGTATTGTATGTGTTGTAGGGACTTAAATAGCACAGTTTTTAAAACTTTTTGGACTGTTTGTGGAGAGACTTGGCAGAGGAGCACATACGAAACACAGAAGGCCTCATTTATCTTAGTACTCTGACTGTCGTAAGCGTGGTTTGAAGTGTTATGATTGCCTTAGACCTACGATTGCTTTGAGGAACACCGCCCTGGACAAATGCAGGGAAAACATTTAATCTGTAAGATTGAGAAACAATGGACTTTTGAGAGACTTTCCTGAAACATTATTTTCATGTTATATGATATGATCATTGCCAGCTAGTTTGATACACACAATAACTGTTTAGAGACAAACTTGAGTCCAGCATGCTACTTCTATGAATATGGGGTGGTGGGGTAGCCTAGTGGTTAAACCTTTCGCTCATCATGCCGAAGACCCGGGTTCGATTCCCCACATGGGTACAATGTGTGAAGCCCATTTCTGGTGTCCCTGACCGTGAAATTGCTGGAATATTGCTAACAGCACCTTGAAACTTAACTCACTCACTCTATGAATTGACCTGTCTTGTCCTTCAGCATCACACTGAAGCTCTGGCTCTGTGAACACAGGAGTAAATGAAGTGGGAATAAAATCACCCACACAACAATTCAGTGAAAATCAAGAAATATGCTTGAAATATATTATTATTTACGGTTGTTTGTGAAATTGGGATATAACTTTCTGAATTTGACAAGCGTATGAAAGTAGACTGAGATCTTCCTCACTGCCAAGTTTGAAGCGTGTGCTTGGTAAAAACACAGTATTCCCTGAGTTTGGTTCTATGGTGACACAGTCATCTGACCCTTTCCTTCTTTGTATGTTTCAGCAAAGGATCTCTTATGGTTTCATTTGATCTCGGATCTCAGGGATTTGATAATCCAGATGCCTTGAGGCAAATTATTGAAGATGCCATCAAAAGTGGTTATATCGGACCGTACAGGGTCAGCCCTGAAGGATTTGATTTTAGACAATTTGAAGGTGAGTCTCTTCTTATACATATTCAGTAACAGAGTAATGCTTATGTACTATATACACACTGGTGGAATACGAATCTGGTATGTCCTGAACACATTATACATATATAACTAACATCAGAACACAGTAGTAGAGTATAACTCTGTTATATCCTGAACATATATGTCATATCAACTAACATCAGAACACAGTAGTAGAGTATAACTCTGTTATATCCTGAACATATATGTCATATCAACATCAGAACAACATCAGAACACATAGTAGTAACATCAGAACACAGTATAATCTGTTATATCCTGAACATAACATATCAACGAACATCAGAACACAGTAGTAGAGTATAACTCTGTTATATCCTGAACATATATGTCATATCAACTAACATCAGAACACAGTAGTAGAGTATAACTCTGTTATATCCTGAACATATATGTCATATCAACTAACATCAGAACACAGTAGTAGAATAACTCTGTTATATAACTCTGTTATATCCTGAACATATATGTCATATCAACTAACATCAGAACACAGTAGTAGAGTATAACTCTGTTATATCCTGAACATATATGTCATATCAATAACATCAGAACACAGTAGTAGAGTATAACTCTGTTATATCCTGAACATATATGTCATATCAACTAACATCAGAACACAGTAGTAGAGTATAACTCTGTTATATCCTGAACATATATGTCATATCAATGTCATATCAACTAACATCAGAACACAGTAGTAGAGTATAACTCTGTTATATCCTGAACATATATGTCATATCAACTAACATCAGAACACAGTAGTAGAGTATAACTCTGTTATATCCTGAACATATATGTCATATCAACTAACATCAGAACACACATCCTGAACATATAGTAGTAGTAAGTATAACTCTGTTATATCCTGAACATATATGTCATATCAACTAACATCAGAACACAGTAGTAGAGTATAACTCTGTTATATCCTGAACATATATGTCATATCAACTAACATCAGAACACAGTAGTAGAGTATAACTCTGTTATATCCTGAACATATATGTCATATCAACTAACATCAGAACACAGTAGTAGAGTATAACTCTGTTATATCCTGAACATATATGTCATATCAACTAACATCAGAACACAGTAGTAGAGTATAACTCTGTTATATCCTGAACATATATGTCATATCAACTAACATCAGAACACAGTAGTAGAGTATAACTCTGTTATATCCTGAACATATATGTCATATCAACTAACATCAGAACACAGTAGTAGAGTATAACTCTGTTATATCCTGAACATATATGTCATATCAACTAACATCAGAACACAGTAGTAGAGTATAACTCTGTTATATCCTGAACATATATGTCATATCAACTAACATCAGAACACAGTAGTAGAGTATAACTCTGTTATATCCTGAACATATATGTCATATCAACTAACATCAGAACACAGTAGTAGAGTATAACTCTGTTATATCCTGAACATATATGTCATATCAACTAACATCAGAACACAGTAGTAGAGTATAACTCTGTTATATCCTGAACATATATGTCATATCAACTAACATCAGAACACAGTAGTAGAGTATAACTCTGTTATATCCTGAACATATATGTCATATCAACTAACATCAGAACACAGTAGTAGAGTATAACTCTGTTATATCCTGAACATATATGTCATATCAACTAACATCAGAACACAGTAGTAGAGTATAACTCTGTTATATCCTGAACATATATGTCATATCAACTAACATCAGAACACAGTAGTAGAGTATAACTCAGTTATATCCTGAACATATATGTCATATCAACTAACTTTAGTGCACACTGATGGTGTATAAATCTGTTATATCCTGGCACATTAAGGTTGTCATGGTAAACAAGGGTGTACACACAGGTGGAGTGTGCACTGTCACATCCTTGTTCAATATCAGCCTTGCTGCCAGGTTAGAGAATTCCTGTGTGTTTTCCAAGTTGTTCTATTCTGAGCCAGTGGCAGACTAAGCTGGGGCAACTTGATATACTTGTGTTGGTACATGGCAAAGTCCCAGAATTCTTCACAGTACAAAACAATGCACAGGTTTATGTTGCCTTCACAGGATAGAGTGCTAGATCTCAGAACCAACCATTGTATCATCACTAACCAGAACGTGACTTTATCAAATATTTTGCCTTTTCGTTATGTGATGTTTTTGATAAACATGTGAAAGCAAAGAAGTTTATCTTACATTTTATTAAGTCTTTCATTTCTTAGAGTAGGAACATTATATTCCCCTAGTCTCTGCACTGTTATCATTGTCAGTTATCTATGCTACTCTAAATTGTCAACCATCCACATTCATCTAACTTGTCAACCATCGATAATCATCTAACTTGTTAACCATCGATAATCATCTAAATTGTCAACCATCCACACTCATCTAAATTGTCAACCATCCACACTCATCTAACTTGTCAACCATCGATAATCATCTAAATTGTCAACCATCCACACTCATCTAACTTGTCAACCATTGATAATCATCTAAACTGTCAACCATCCACACTCATCTAACTTGTCAACCATTGATAATCATCTAAATTGTCAACCATCGACAATCATCTAAATTGTTAACCCATACACCTAGAGTGTCAACAGTCCACACTTCTCTGAATTGACAACCTTGTACAGTTAATGTGCCAACCATTTACACTCCTCCAATGGAGAAGGTTCAGCCTCCACGATAAACAGCCAGGACACGTGCAATCAAGTCCAAACACTTTATTGTTGTTATTGTGTTAACTCGCTAATAACTAACTGCCAACCATTTACATTCCTCTATATTGTCAACCATCCAAATTGTCAACTGTCAACACCCATCTACATTTTCAACTGTCTATGCTCATCTACAATGTCAACTATCTACATAATCTTCACTCCACTACACTCTTCACTCCGCTAGACTGTATTCTGAAAATGGGGCGGTGGGGTAGCCTAGTGGTTAAAGCGTTGGCTCGTCCACACGAAGACCCGGGTTCGAATCCCCACATGGGTACAATGTGTGAAGCCCATTTCTGGTGTCCCCCGCCGTGATGTTGCTGGAATATTGCTAAAAGCGGCGTAAAACCAAACTCAGTCAGTCAGTCTTCTGAAAATGATGAAATTAGACATATATTATCACTGGCATTTTCTGCATCACATGTATGTGAGATTCCAGAACTGAACAGCTCACAACACTGTACTCTTGTCATAAGTGTGGGCTTATCAGTAAGTTATGTTTTACACCTCTTCTAGCAATATTCCAGCTTTATCATGATGAGGAACAAGGGAAATTTGTCTTCACATAAACTCATCCTGGCCCCTGCTCCACAAATATATCATAGTGCCCCACTACTTGTACGCCAGTGTTAAAGTATGGGAGTTACAATCACATTGGTGCAGTGATCATTTTGTGGAATGAAGTTCCATTGCATGTGACACAGAAATTATGTATGGACTTACTGTTGAAAATATCTGTTCACAGAGCCAGTATCCTGTCCAAGCTTTGTCGGACGTGAACCGGAATCACTGCCTAGGAACGGAACCAACTGGGCCAACCTCCTCGTCAACAACATCTTCCCCTGCAGTGGAAACGTCGTCGGCTGGGAATATTACCGCCTCATCTCAACTGGCGTCGCTTACGTCGGTGTATGGAAACAAGTCACAGATACGGAATTTACCCTGGTGGGGAAGACAGAACTTCCTCCTGGCCCAACTGGAATTAGAATTGTGCAGCTTCAAACCCCGATCAATGTACAACGTGGAGATTTTATCGGCATTTTCTACCCCAGAGGAACACCCAATAACGTGATAGCTAGTGCCACACTGGAGGATGATATTATATCATTGAATGAGATGTTCCAAGATTACTATGTGGAGCTGTACGATGACATGATCCAGGAAGGAATACCTTTCAATATTGAGAGTGTGCCGTACTCCAAGACTGATGCCACCTTTGCCATCCGTGCCATAATGGATTATGCTGGCGTGTCCCCAACAGGTATGTGTGCCTCCTGCTTGCCAGTAAACTGTTAAGTTGCTTCCCTTGGACATGCAGGATCCTATTACAATCCCATATTTGGCTGATAAGGTTTCTGATCACATCAGCAACATACCTAGTCTGTGTTACAGTCCCTGAACCATTTTGACGTCCCTTCCACTCTGCCCCTTGTCTCTTGCTAAAACCCTAAATAACAGTAAACAAAGCTTGTCTCGACATCTCTTGGTGCCTTAGGGTCCGATTCTCCCACCTCACTAGGGGTTGGTGCCTTAGGGTCCGATTCTCCCACCTCACTAGGGGTTGGTGCCTTAGGGTCCGATTCTCCCACCTCACTAGGGGTTGGTGCCTTAGGGTCCGATTCTCCCACCTCACTAGGGGTTGGTGCCTTAGGGTCCGATTCTCCCACCTCACTAGGGGTTGGTGCCTCAGGGTCTGATTCTCCCACCTCACTAGGGGTTGGTGCCTTAGGGTCCGATTCTCCCACCTCACTAGGGGTTGGTGCCTCAGGGTCTGATTCTCCCACCTCACTAGGGGTTGGTGCCTTAGGGTCCGATTCTCCCACCTCACTAGGGGTTCCTTTTATATGGAATCCTTCGTTTCTCTCAAAATGATATATTTTCAGAGACTATGCATATTCTGAAAGATATTCACTGGCAGAACTACGAAAGAGTACCCTTACACTCCGTCTCACAGTCTCCAAGCCATATTATATCCCTTCTGCCCAAGCCCATCTGTAATGCAAAATAACCTTTCCATAGCTTCAGCTTGAATCTCCCTTTTACTGGGGCGCCTTTTCAAATTAGAGTTAATTGTTTCTATCAAGGTAATGTTTTCACAGATTAAGTGTTAGTCTATTCCGTTTTAGTGTTTTTGTCAGACATACAGCTTGTCAACTGAGTTGGCATGCTGTGAGTAACTGAAATATCGCCATAAGCAAACTAATGCTTATGTTGTATAGGTCACAGCTACCACGCCGAGAAAACACGATGACTTGCTGTAGGGTGTGAATCCATTTATTCTTTAGATCACAGGAAGAAGGAGAAGTAGCAGAGGAATACCCTGTAAACATTTCATTTATATATATTAATATCACAATGTTTTGGTTTGGTTTATTGGTTTTTTTATCACAAGGGTATTATCACAGATTCATTTGTAACAATTGATTAACAGAAAAGGGAGACAACTGAAGCACATATAAATCATGGTCACATGAGCGATATGCACATCACATTGAAGGAAATAAATACTGTTTATTACACACCTGTGGAAGATACTGCACTGTAATATTTATACAATAATATTACACTAGTGTAGTACCACCAATTGTGGACCTTATTCTGCTGGAACTACTTTCAATCACGTGATGTATCACATGACAAATCAAAATGGCTACTGTCAAAGTTTTAGTCCTGTCTGTTTGACATAAGTAACACATTTTGCTCGTTTGATGCCAAATCATTAACTCATTTTATAAATATGGTATTACACCTAGGATCGTTTAGTATCTCCCCCTCCAAAGTTTAAATTACAAAATGATATCTTGGCCTTTTTTTATCCGATTAATGAGGGAAAACACAACAAATTTTGCTTTCTTACAATAGAACTGATGTTGTCAGCAGCAAATGCAAAGTAACAATTTGTCATTATGTGTGATATGATACTACCTTTTAACAATATTTTATCCATATCACACAAGACTGACCACAAGAGTGATGATTTCTAAACAGATGGTACCCTTGTGGGGGATTGAACTGCTGACTTCCAATGAGCAAACACATTAACCATTAGGCTACCTTACTGGTTTGTTAAAGCTTTGTCTGTTTGCAGCCATGAAACTGGCACCCTTCTCGTGGAGCTGGCAGTTTTTGTTTCTGGCTTCATTATACAAGCCCATGGATGTCTGACACTGATTGGTCAATTTACAGTCCAATCATGACACTGCATTTTGTGTGTCACTCTCTTTGGTCACCTCTCTTGAATTTTAAGGTCAAAGGGTAGTGTGTATAATTAATGATGCGGTCTCACGTAGAGATTACGATGTATTTATTCAATGTGGCTTGTGGACAATACAATGTATATACTTAATTAGGCACATAAGGTAAACAATGTAATTATTTAACACCATTGTGATGTGACTGTCTACGCAGATAAATGATATCCATTGTTTGTCAAAGGAACAATTTGCAATGAATGATTAAACTGGATGATTGTAGAAAGACAATAGAGGGTCTAAGATGACTTGGAGCTTGAGAGATGATGAGTAATACATTACAATGTACATCTGCAGGTACACGGGCTGTAGCTTCAAATAATGAGTTGTACAGGAACTTCAGAACTCTCATCCTAAAGAATACATGTGTATGATCTGTATATTCGATCAGATGTCTACAGAGGTGAAACGCCTGAAGTAGGACTTTACTATAGGCTGACACTTTGTCACTGAAATATATCTTTGACTGAGGTTGTGTTTAAAGAGGCATTTGGGTAGCTTAATGGTTCAGGTGTTTGTTCATGATACTGTGATCCTAGGTTTGATTCCTACATGTGTGCAGCACCTGTCTTGTTTCCAAGCCATAATATGATCGATATGATAGAAGATTAGTTTCAAGGAACAGAACAAAGTAGAAATAGAAGGCATGTATGTTGGTGACTCCGAAGGTCTTACTTTGTTTTGGTAACAAGCTATGCTGTGATAAATAGAGGAATATATGAAGGGGATGTGTCCCCGCAAATCTTACCGACCTTGGCATGTTCTTGGTAAAATACAAATATGGATTCCTGTAGTATATGTCAGAACAAGATGGTTAAGCCATGTCACATGTTGCTTTTGAACTCTTATTATGACAAAACATCTTTTAAACAGAACTGAATATTTATCTATATAATATATAGCTGATAGGCTATTTTTGGTACCGGTAAGTCTTCAGTAATCCGGACAATCAAGTGTAATGTTTTGTTCTGTTCAGATAGACAAAGGGGCATTTTACTGCTGCTTCAGTCGATCTTGAACCCAAGGAATGCCATCTGAACAGGAACTCTCTTGACCTGAAACATTCTTAGCAACCAGGCAGGAGAGTAGACCAAGTATTAGTGCACTAGTTAGCGTATTGCACTCAAAGTTCAGTTCCTATATTGGTATAAAATGTCACAGTCTGTGGTAACCCATGCACTGTCATCACACAGGAAGATGGGAAGGAAATATCAGAGGTCACCTCCCAAAATGTAGGCTGTACTTATTCTACTTTGAACTGTTAGAATCTTGCTGTTTGTCTGCAGTATTAAATCTCCCATACTGTCATATTACTGAAATAGCCTGAAAATTAGTGTAAAAACTAATCACACTCACTTTGATGTCCTATAAGGTAACCATTGTATTTTCACTCATTGACCCATTGCATAATTCCTGTTCACCATAAAAGAGGCAGGCCTTTGTCCCACAAAGAAATCATAATGGTAAGACAATTGTTACTCCCATACTGTCACACACACTTATGACAATCACAGCTGTATATGTAAAGACTCTTTCAAAAAAGCCCTAGAAACCCATCTGTTCACAATATCCCTCTCATAGTCTTTCAGACTTTCTTCTTCAGCGCTGTTGAGCAAGTACATTTTGGAAACAGGCGCTATATAAATTCATTATCATTATCATGTATGGATTTTTTAACTATGAACCTGTATTGTGCTGTTTACCATCTCCAGACACAGCCCTTGGAACCTGTGCTGCAGACCAGTTCACCTGTAACGATGGAGAGTGTGTCATTGGTTCATACAGGTGTGACGGTCAGATCGACTGCCCTGATGGATCGGATGAAATCAGCTGTCGTAAGTATTACTTTACTGGTATCTTCCTCATTGTACATGATGGTGATGTGTGGAGGAGACATGAACATGAAGACTCTAGGATATGAAGCGTTATGAACCTGCTGTCTGGACCTTATATATGTTACTGCATGGGCACAACTGCAATCCTGGCAAGTTCAAAACTTATCCTGAACAATTCTATATGTTAGGTTTCAATGACAGGTTTTTATTTTGTCTAATTATGTTAAGTATTTATACTCAATTTCTTGTCATGATATGGCTGAAGTATTGCTGACATGTTGTTCAGTTTCTACTCACTCACTCACTCACTCATACATTCTTTTTATGAATTTAGCAATTTGACTACTCTAATTACAAAAAGATAGTGTCAATTTTACATATAGTCCTGCTTCAACAAACAAGATTGCACAAATACTTGTCTCTCTGTATGCTGCTGAATTCTGTCAAAGTGGATTTTGATTGTAAGTGATCAGGGCATTGTTTGATGTTAACATGAACAATCAGGGCATTGTTTGATGTTAACATGAACAATCAGGGCATTGTTTGATGTTAACATGAACAATCAGGGCATTGTTTGATGTTAACATGAACAATCAGGGCATTGTTTGATGTTAACATGAACAATCAGGGCATTGTTTGATGTTAACATGAACAATCAGGGCATTGTTTGATGTTAACATGAACAATACAACTGTCGATTGACATTATAGTTGTTGATGAAGGATGAAATATTGCTGATGTGATACGAGGATTATACACCAACATATATGAACATTTATGGGGATGACAATCAATCTGAAGGATGAAATATTGCTGATGGGATATGAGTGTTGTACGTGTGCATTAACATTTGTGAACATTTATGGGGATGACAATTTATCTGATGGATGAAATGTGGCTGGTGTGATATGAGGGTTGTACATATAAACACATATGCTATAAATTTCATATATTCTTGTTTATGTGACAATAGAAGTGGAGCAGTCAGGTAATTTGTTGGTGTCACTATATCACAGCTATAATATTGAGTGAATTATTTAAGAGAAAGAACAGACATAGCTTGTTCAATCTGATTCACATTGAAATGAAACAGTGACTTTATACAAAATATCAGCACTCAAATGAATATGTCCAATCTCTTTTTCATTATAACACCTCGTGCAGGGAACTACCTATGCTTTGATGGCAAAGAAATTGTGTAACTGCAAAAATGAGTTCTTAAAGCATGCAATGTATATCAATGTGAAAACTTGAATTGTGAATTTGATATGAATTGTGAAATTCTGTGATACAAATCCGCTTAATGTGATATTCCTGTGTGTCAGTGTCCTGTATTAAGTCATATCTTTGCATATTTATCGTTCAACTTAAAAAAACCCTACTTAAGTAATTCAGCGAGATGTCACTTTGTCATCGTTTGATTAAACCCATAGAGAAAAAATTTGCTGAATAAGCACTTCATGACCATGTTAAAGCTTTTAACATATGACCTGTCTGCAAATTCAAATCGTTATCATATTTGGATAATCAGCCACAGGGAATTATGTTACACTCTTGTTCATTAGAGTAATTGAAAAACATGTCCGCATTTGTTGTTTCTAGTGAGACTTCAGAGATTGTATTTTATATAAGTGCCTTGATCATTTTAACCATGTAAGTATTAGCTGTTCATCCTTGGAGTGAGTTGTTAGTAGCCAAAGGGTTAAAGTCACATGAAAGATAAATCTTCTCTTCCCCTGTACAAAGCCGTTTCTTGGCATCCTTGTCTCTCGATGAAGGTCTGGGTTGGGTGAGTGAGTGAGTAAGTTTAGTTTTACGCTGCACTCAGCAATACTCCAGCTATATGGCGGGGGTCTGTAAATTATTGAGTCTGGACCAGACAATCCAGTGATCAACATCAAGAACATCGATCTATGTAATTGAGATACAATGACGTGTCAACCAAGTCAGCAAACCTGACCACCCGATCCCGTTAGTGTCATAGTTTAGGACAAACATGGGTTGCTGAAGATAAATTCTAACCCGGATCTTCATGGATAGTCTGGATTGGCATTGGTATTTAGTGACCCATGGATGAGGTGATTAACAGAGTCTTGTCATGCTTGATGACGTGTTTGATAAATGGGATTGTATCCCAATTCTGTAGATGAATACTCATAATGTCAGTCTCTAAACTGATGCAGGCTCCTATGTACAGAAACCGCCTCCGTGGTGTAGTGGTTAGAGCGTCCGCCCGGAGAGCGGAAGGTCGCGGGTTCGATCCCCGACCATGTCATACCAAAAGACGTTAAAATATGGTACTTGTTGGTCCCTGCCTGGCGCTCGGCATTAATGGGTACAACAAGGACTGGTCGGCTCGGAGTCAGTATAATGTGTCTGAGTGGGGTATTCATGCTTCACTGCGGCATGGTATCTCAGTGGGCTAGCACTATAAAACCAGCTTCAGTCTGGGCTAGTACAAGCAGCCTCACATACACATACACACGCATGCACGTCGTCATTTGAGCGAAATATTCTCAACCACGACGATAAACCCAATTTCACCTCACCTCCTATGTACAGACTGCCATCAAGTTGCTGAAATATTACTGAATGCAGCTTTAAACAACAAATAAACTTGTGTCCCTATCATGGTTGCTTTAGAAGACAGAAGTAGTGGGTGTTTTTCCATTTTACCACAATTTGTGAAAAGTGTTAAAAATTCAGTGACACTAAAATTGCTAATTCAGTCTGTCATCTGAGTAACGTTTGTAGTGTTAAAAAATCAGAGAAACTGAGTGCGATAATTGATCTGTCTAATCGCTGTCGTCACTATTGTCCCTGTGGTCTAATGTGGATCAGCGTGTCCGGATCGTCATCGGCAGGATATGTGGGAGAGAAAGTCGTAACCACTTCACTCTTATCTCACAATGATCATCTGGTATTCACTTCACTACTCCAAGTATCATATTTTATGTCAGTTTCTTGCATACACTACTCAACAGAAGATAAGGACCATATTATTTATCGATTACTGTAACATTATCACATAGTATGACTAATTAACTGTAGCGACATGAAAGAATCGGCATGTCTGTCACATCTTCAATAGTAGTTAGTAATCACGCTGTCAAAGAATAACAGTCAGATTGTCCAAGACCCAGCATTTTATACTGCTCAACGTTCAGGAAGGATAAGATACATCAGATATATATCAATTAGTGCTGGGAATTGGTTAAAATCTCATAATTGATGATTGATTCATTACAACCGATCAATCATCGAAAATAATTGGTTAGTGTCGTTTATGAAATTTTCCTGATTATTTTTGTTAATGGACAAAAAATAAAGAAAAAAACATGTAGTTCTTTGTGTTTTTGCAAATTGCACAAAATGCATTTGCAAATTTCACATCTTTAGAGGATGACTAGTAGGTACTGAACATTAATTTCTTGGAGTCTTTAAGATAAATTCAATCATGACTTGGAACGAGCTTGTAGTGGTCATGAAATGAAACAGACAAAACCAACCTTATGAAAAATATTGTTAATGCAAACAAGTGTTGCAGAATTGTTTTGTGTTCGATTATGAGAAAACATGATCAATTGCTTGGTCGTTTAGACACTGCAACCAATCTTCGATTATTTCAATTAATCGAACCACCACTAATATCAATATACACTTGGGACATTAAGATTTCATTCTCGTGAATCATAGCACACATATACATCACTATAGAAATATAGTACCACACAGCAAGTAAAGAGAGCATTACATCCAGTGTCATGACAAGTGTCGAGGTAGGATACTTTCAGGGCATCAGTGCTGTGTTAACAACTGACGGATATGGCACTGTTTTATATCGTAAATATATATTTGGAAAGAAAAATTGTCTTTAGCTAACCTTTGATGAGTATAATTGATGTTCATCACTTGATATTTACACCACGGAAACACACAGGATAATATTTAGCCTAGTGGTTAAACTCATCACCGAAGACCCGGTTCGAACACACACAGGATATGCTGGAATATTGCTAAAAGCGGCGTAAAACTAAACTCAGTCAGTCAGTAATGTTATGTCATAACAGTAATTGATGGTAAAGTAGTAATTGCTGTCATTAAAAGTGTTTTTCAGAAACCATATATGAATGTATGGAGTGAACTGTCTTATTTACCGTATAGTGCCAAATGATTTCCAGTCAAGAGTCGTCCTCAGAATCATCCACTCCTGGAAACCCTTTCTACCTTTGGGGTCGGTAGTCAATAGACTATTGTGCAGGCAGACATTGATCTCGCAGAAACCAGGTTTATTGGAATGGTTTACTGTATCGATGACACTGTCTGCTATGTCATAAACATATTTATCACATACCTAGCAATGATATACAGGTGTGATAGAGCTAAGATACACTGCACTCATAACACCCCCTGCAGGGTTGATATTGTTACTACGTTATAAACTGGAGGTTAGTATCAACCCATGTGGTATGAAATCAGAGTTACCTCCCTTAGTGCATTGCCTGCTCAGCTTGCAGTAAGGTCAAAATATAATGTATTCACTTGCAAATCGAATTTTTGGAGCTAGATCTATCCTCCATCTTAGAGAAAACTTAGGACAGATTGAAAAGCGAAATGGATAGGGAGGTTTTGTGAACAAATTGTTGCTTTTAACCAGCATAGACAAGAATCTGTTAAAAAACTTTATTAACTCAGACAGAACACGGATGTAAGTTCTGGATAATGTACACATTGATAGATTAATTTATTTGAACATATGGTTGATGGTAAGAAAGTTACTATGTTGCTGTTTTCATATTATATCCCTCATCTACGCTCAGCTCCCATAACAGTCCTTTGGCCATTGGCTGTGCGGTTGATATAGGATGTGATATGAAAACTGCCATAAAATAACCTGTAATTTTGATTGAGCTTAATTTGAACACAATGATAAATAGAAATCTGAAAGTTGTATTCTAGATGTACCATATGTGGTTAGGATATTTTGTGAAAAAGGCAGGACTAGACATGGACTAGTTTTCACTAATCCATGTTCCAGTGCTCCCTCTGGAATTAAACTGTGCCAAAAAACCACTTCTGGTCCATTATTGAAACATGTAAAACTTTATTTCATTGTGAACAGGCAAGATAATACTTATTTGTACTTGAGAGTGAGTGAGTGAGTGAATTTGGTTTTACCTTGCTTTTTTTTTTAGCAATATTCCAGCAATATCATGTGAGGGGACACCAGAAATGGATTTCACACATTGTACCCATCTGGGGAATTGAACCTGGGTCTTTTACTTCTAGAGTCTAACATTGGACGCCAGGACTTCCACAATGTGATTAGACATAAGGTGGTCCAGTTTACTTCTAGAGTCTGTCCTTCAAGTGCCAGGTTCCGTTCACACAATGTGATGGTAGTGCTAAGGTGGTCCAGTTTACTTCTAGAGTCTGTCCTTCAAGTGCCAGGTTTCCACAATGTGATGGTAGTGCCAGGTGGTCCAGTTTCTTCTAGAGTCTGTCCTTCAAGTGCCAGGTTCCCGTTCCACAATGTGATGGTAGTGCTAAGGTGGTCCAGTTTACTTCTAGAGTCTGTCCTTCAAGTGCCAGGTTCCCGTTCCACAATGTGATGGTAGTGCTAAGGTGGTCCAGTTTACTTCTAGAGTCTGTCCTTCAAGTGCCAGGTTCCCGTTCCACAATGTGATGGTAGTGCTAAGGTGGTCCAGTTTACTTCTAGAGTCTGCCCTTCAAGCGCCAGGTTCCCGTTCCACAATGTGATGGTAGTGCTAAGGTGGTCCAGTTTACTTCTAGAGTCTGTCCTTCAAGCGCCAGGTTCCCGTTCCTCAATGTGATGGTAGTGCTAAGGTGGTCCGTTTCTACAATGTGATGAGTAGTGCAGTTTACTTCTAGAGTCTGCCCTTCAAGTGCCAGGTTCTGCTCTGCGTTCCACAATGTGAGTCTGGCCAGGTTCCTGTTCCACAATGTGATGGTAGTAGGGTGATCATCACTCCCATACTTTGACGTTGGCCTGCGATAGTCCTGGGGGGTGGGGTAGCCTAGTGGTTAAAGCATTCTCTCATCACGCCAAAGACCCGAGTTCAATTCCCCACATGAGTACAATGTGTGAAGCCCATTTCTGGTGTCCCCTGTCATGATATTGCTGGAATATTGCTAAAAGCGGCGTTAAAACTAAACCCACTCACTCACTGTGATAGTCCTAGCACTAAGATTGTATTGTGGAATGGGGCCCTGGTACTTATATTAATGGTGCTGTTATGATTATAACTACTCCTCTGGCATTCTGAAGAAACATTGAATACTGGAAGTTTGACAGCTACACTTTAATGCTGAACTATCAAGCCACTAAGTGACTTGTATGACGTAGAGTGTGCACTTGATGTACTGATTAATGAGATTGCATAGTGCAACATGATGAACACTCAACACAGACAGCTTTTGGTTAAAAAGGTAGATTACATAGCCAAAATGTTTAAATAGCCTATCTTACAAAGTGTAACATGCTTCAAATATAGATCAGCAGATAAGGGGAAAATTAAAAAGATTTAATATGTGAAAAATATGCAGCAAAAGCAGTAAGCTGTAGAAACATACTGTATTTTAGGTTAATATTTTCTGAAATATGTATCACTAAAGCTGCAACTAAAATAACATGATAAAAATTTTTCCCTGTAAAATAATAATTTTAGATGTGATCTCTTCTGATCATTGCACCCAACTTCTGTGGATTATGTATTTTTAGATACCGTTTTTTTATGTGAAACAATAGTACTTTAAGAGAAACTGTGCCATTTCACCAAAATACTCAAAGTTTTCTTCATTTCTAGAAATATTCAAGATACTTAACTGAACAGGAAATACAATTTAAAGGTTAAATCTTTATGCCAAGTGATATTTGATCTCAAATTGCACAATTGTTCCACGAAAAAGCTTTGCTAAAGTCCATTGTATGTTTTGGACTGTGCCATTTCACCAAAATACTCCAAGTTTTCTTCATTTCTAGAAATATTCAAGATACTTTATGCCAAGTGATATTTGATCTCAAATTGCACATTCTTACCACAAGAAAACTTTGTTTAAAGCAGCGTCCATTGTTTGATTTGGACTTTGCCATAAGTATGTGTTTGTTAATCAGCTTCAATAACTGATGATACGAAGTGTTCGTATACCAGCATATCCTGCCCACCGAGTACAGTTATCTGGAACACTGTGAAGCCCATTCTTCGTGACACTCAATCCGGTTGTAGCAAGTACATGTATCTCTACAATGGTGGACCTTTTGTGTCAGTAAGCTTTTTCTGTGTCCAGGAATTATGCTATACAAAAGACAGGCAACAAATCACACATACTTGATAGTGTAGCAGGGCCAGAGGTTTGAAGGGAATGAGTGCCTGAAAGGATGCCAGATTGAGTAGCCAAAGCTTTCTTCTGGAACAGAATGGTAGGTATTTCTTTGACTGGTCATATTCAAGGGGCACCTGTCAGTAATATCACCTGTCCATTGTAATATTAACCACAGTCATCATAATCCTCCTATATGAAAATGAGAACCAAAAAGCGTAAAAATCTTATATTTACTTTCATGATTGTCAACATGTTTACAAAGTTCTTCTTGTGTCTAATTCCCCTTGAAAACTGTCATTCCCCCGGAAACAAATTCAATCAGATATTTGGGAAGCTATTTAGCCATGTGTATGCATGACTAGATGCATTGTGATGCTGAAATCACCACGCAGGGGGTGGCCTTTGAGTTGTGATGAGGTACCCTTGTGTGCCAATGTCCTCGCCAAGACTTGGACAAGCAACCGGGAGGGCCTGGACACTCACCTGTCAAGGTCACGCTTATGTGAAAGCAGGTCCTTCATTTGCATCTTGATAGGAAATTACCTTCATGTAAAACTCCTAAACCTCAGCTGATAGACATCAAGGCTGAAGGACAAGTGTGCATTGAGAGCCTCCAGTACACAGCAGATGTCCATCCTCTAGAGTCAACCTTCATGTTCTTGATGCTCATGTAATTAGTAGTTAATATACTGTGCTGGAAAATCAGAGGTATATAACAGAATTATAATAGCTCTAAATATGATTTATAACCGAATGTGTAGCATGAGGTTTTAAATAAAAAAAATTACAGCTATTATAATTTCAACATACTGTGTTGGAAAAGCAGAGGTATATAACAGAATTATAATAGCTCTAAATATGATTTATAACCGAACGCATAGCATGAGGTTTTAAATAAAAATAATTACAGCTATTATAATTTCAACATACTGTGTTGGAAAAGCAGAGGTATATAACAGAATTATAATAGGTCTAAATATGATTTATAACCGAACGCGTAGCATGAGGTTTTAAATTTAAAAAATTACAGCTATTATAATTTCAACATATTGTGTTGGAAAATCAGAGGTATATAACAGAATTATAATAGGTCTAAATATGATTTATAACCAAACGCATAGCATGAGGTTTTAAATAAATGTTTTTAGAGCTATTATGATTTTTTATATACCTCTGATTTTCCAACACAGTATGTTTATCTCCATTCTACCATAACCACTTTATTAAGATTTTACAAAAATACATACTGTGATGGAAAGTCAGAGGTATGTAACATGATTATGGACCACTGAATGACTTTAATTAACCAATCAAAATCCAGTATTTATTGAAGTCATTTAGTTTTTAATACACAAAGATGTGATTGTCTGTTTTACCTGACATTATTTGTGTGTATTAAGATTCAGGAGAAACACATTATTACACATCACACATTATTTGTGTGCATTAAGATTCAGGAAGTTTACAGCTTGGTTGTACTGAGAGGTATAGAGAAACACATTATTATATTTCACACATTATTCGTGTGTATTACAATTTGGAAGTTTTACAGCAGGGATGTACTCAGAGGTATAGAGAAACACATTATTATATTTCACACATTATTCATGTGTATTACAATTTGGAAGTTTTACAGCAGGGATGTACTCAGAGGTATAGAGAAACACATTATTATGTCTCACGCATTATTTTTGTGTATTACAATTCAGGAGTTTTACAGCAGGGGATGTACTCAGAGGTATTGAGAACATGTTATTATACCTCACAAGGAGTTTCCTAGACAGTTTAACCCCTTGCCATACATGGGCCCACTGACAACTTCTCACATGCAGTCTCTGGTTCTGAATAAACACCATGCAGTCATAGCACTAAGGGGACTAAATATGATGAATTAATGATGCTAGACACGTCCCTTGTTTGCCCTATGCGCGTCTCAAACATTTATTAGTTTGTGTAGGTGTATGGCCTATCATGACAACCTATCAAGTTATAGTTACAGTGAGAGCTGGACTTCAGCACTGTGATCTCTGCCATTTTGAAAAATGTTTTTAAGGACTCGTCTCAGTCATAGTGAAACTCAGCAGAAAGATAGGGGATATTTGTGGCGTGTTTTGAAAGAGCATTTATTCATCACAATACCGACAAGTTTGTGAAAGTTTTTTTGCAAGACAAAATGGCGCAGTCTTGAGTGTTGAGCGACAGGTGCGCTGTCTGTGTGTGTTGCATTTTCAAATTTGGCTTTGAAATCCGCTGCAATGTTGTGACAGAAGTCACTACAATTATACGAAAAACATCGGAGAAGGTTACATTAACACAGTGGAATTCTTGTGATTCCCCCTTCATCGTTGTGATCTTGTTGCGTTGAGATAGATGTTTGTTAACCCTTCCGGCTGATATTGGCTGAATCTCCAGATTGAAGAGAGACAGGTTTGGAAAGCCAGCAAGATGGAGGTGTTTCCTTCATTTGGTGCCTCAAGAAATTGGAAAAACTTGTGAAATCAGCAATCGGATTAAGTTTGAAGTAATTTGGTCTCTTTCATGAACAGTGGTTGCCTTGGCAACGTTAGTTCTATAGGCCCTAGATTTAAAGTAAATGACTTGATTGGGGATGATTTTCACGTGTGATTATAGGGCAGAGTGGGGGTATGACATATTGTATGGACAGTAGGATGCAGTGATCAGATGTTAAAGCTGACAGTACACACACCGATTACCTCATCTTGGTGTTACACTCTCAATTTCCGGCCAGCGACATGGAGCTGTGCGTAAATGTAGAAATGTCATAAATTCAATTTACAAAAGTGGAATCTCATTGTGAGGGATAATTTCCGTGGTTGATGAATTAGGTGAAGTTAAAACCTAGGCTGCCGATGAGTGGACACTTACATCCTGGTACGATTTGGAGGATTGCGATTGGACGTTCTGGAGTTTGGTGCTGATGTGTGTTGATAGACAAGAACTGTGAATATTTACTTGTGTTTTCACAAAGGACAACAACTAGTTTATGAAATAACCTTGCAAATAGAAGACAAGTTTCAATCTGATGAGCCTCAGACTTTGTTGTTGAACAGTGTTTTGCTGAATTAACACTTTTACAACTTTTGTAGTACTTTGAAAAACTCTGGAGGTTGCATTTTGTTCCAAGTGATATTTTGTTTTGTGCAGTTCTTGCTAACCCGTGCCCTCTGGCAGAATCACAACTGGAAGGAAGAACCATTTGTTCGTCAACGCCAAACAACTTAATTAGAGATGGCACCAGATGTGTCAGTTAGAAATCAATATGTTTAATCTGCTCCAATTCCACACAAATCTTGGATGAAAGCGTGAATGAAAATTTGTCAAATATTGGATTCTTAAGCCATTTGTCTTCATAAACTGCTTGGACAGAGCCAGGAGATACAGAAGCAATACAAAAGGGATCCTCTGGGTAATTAAACAATGCTAGGGAATACGGAAGAGATACACATCAGATATTCCCAGTGAACACTATCCAGCGGAGCAGGGCTGTATTAAGCAGAGGCTGATCAGCCTGAGCGATTGAGTGGGTGGTTGAGACTGTGTGCTGTGTACAGGGTGTGGGGTACTGCAGACATGGAAGTGCTGGTGGTATGTCTCCTCACCCTATTCTCTCTCTCCTCAGCCACAGAATGTGCTGACGACCAGTTTAAGTGCAAATCCGGAGAGTGCATACTTATCTACCAATACTGTGATGGTCAGATCGACTGTCCGGATGGCAGTGACGAGGAATGTGGCATTTCAGGAGGTATGTATTGTAAATTAATGTCATTCACTTTTCAGGATGTTTTTGTGTGTAAGTTTGTCGGTATTGATAACCGTGTACCATTCATACAGTTGACTTCTAACCTGACTAACATATCTGCTTTCGCTCTTGTAATCCTGAGCCCACACACATATGGTTTACTGTCTAAGTAGGATTAGGAGTCATCAATATATGTATTGTTTTGAAATGATATTTTGAATTAAGAAACATTATTCAACACTTTGCTATACTATAAGCTTCATATCTCCTTATTGACAGGTTTCCTCATATAATATGTGCATCACAGACACTGTAGCAAGTACACATGATACTGAATTAAGAAAGATTAATTAAGCTTCATATCACCTTATTGAAGATTATGTGTATCACAGACACAGTAACACATGATACTGAATTGCTATGCTATAAGCTTCATATCTCCTTATTGACAGGTTCTCTCATGTAATATGTGTATCACAGACACTGTAACAAGTACACATGATACTGAATTAAGAAAGATTATTCAACACTTTGCTATGCTATAAGCTTCATATCTCCTTATTGACAGGTTCTCCCATGTAATATGTGTATCACAGGCACTGTAACAAGTACACATGATACTGAATTAAGAAACATTATTCAACACTTTGCTATGCTATAAGCTTCATATCTCCTTATTGACAGGGTTCTTCATGTAATACGTGTATCACAGGCACTGTAACAAGTACACATGATACTTAAAAAATGTAGATCAACATGCTAAGATGTCTGTACGTTCAGTCACGAAGTATAGTCAAGTTGAGTCTTGGTTGATGGTATGCTTTTTGCGATATGATTAAATTCTGAGGATTTGTATGGCAATGCAGCAAGAAAACATGACATCCATCATTAATATTTATATTGTCATGCAAGACTGCCTACAGCATGTCATGTCACTGCTAGATGATATTCCCTCTCACACCACACCTGATATCCACACCGGATTAAATATACCTCTGTTTGAGTTTCAAACCATAGTCAAACAGTTTAATCTTAAAGCTAACATCTATTACCAGAAAGAGTGAAAAGGATACCACTATTAACATTGAAAGGATTCTACTTTCCACAGAACCTGCTCTATGGCTAAATACTGGTTGTCCCAAAGATTTCATCATATGTACTTCAATTAATAAAAAAAAATCCAAAATAAACTTATGTTTTGTTATCTTCAGTGCAGCAAATATAAAAACTTCTTATGATACGTACTGAGACTTTCATAAGTAACAGTTTGCATTTACAGCTGAGGACATTGTGACATTAATATACTAGGCTTTAACAAGTTATTATCTTACAGTACCAGTTTAGCCAAAATTTACTTAGTTTCATAAAAGAACATAGTTTTTCTGTTATAACATAAAATCTTTTTACTCTGAATCTTGCATGTACATCTGTCTATATATTTGCATCATTTGTTTTTTTTCCAGAATGTCCTTTCAAGATAAGATAAGATATTTTATTGCATAGCATTCCATAAAGAAACAGTGGCAATATTCTATAAGCTACAAATATAACCACAGCAGGTACAAGTCAACTTTCCAGAATCATTTTTCTACTGAAACTTGAATAAATCAATGAAAACTGAGAAATTATCAGATTCTATTCTAACCAGTTTATCGTGGGTGAGAAAATGTTCGGATAGTCTAATCATGCTGAAGAATGTCAGTATTTCATTTGTGTGGGAGAAATGAGGGTGAGTCAGGACACAGTCTGTTTTTCCTGTAAGATGAGATGGGAGCAAGTCAGGTTCCAGATGATTCAGTATAAATAATATTTGTCTTTCATTTCCAAACAGCCAGACATAAATTATTATTCTCTGAGCATAAACTTTTTCAATTTTATTTAAATATTGACCCTTGCATGTTAAACATTCGGTTTAGATCATTCACCATGTATAATGTCCTTGAGATTTGTCCTTGAGATAGAAAGATTGTGCGGTATAAAAAACTGATAGGTTACGAGTGTGAGTGATATTCAAATACCTGCCGACATTGGTTGACTGACATACATTTCCTTAGTATGTGAGTCAGGGTAGAGATGCATGTCATATCCAACAAAGTAATTGTAAACAAAATCCTTCATTATAGTTCTTGAATAATTCGCTTAACCTCAACCCTTTCTTTAGCATATGAGTCAGTGAAAACAACGTGGTACTTAATTCAGGCTGTGAAATTATAAGTTGAATTGTTGTTACACATCAGGTGCTTCATCATTGTACCGGTACGTGTGATTAAAGCTGTAGGCTTGCAGGGCACATGTCATTATTTTCCTACTGATGTTCTCAATGCTCATGTCACGCTGTTAGTCTCTATTCACTAGCACTAGCAAATTGTTTATTTCATTCTTATTATGAACCTTGTCAACAAATTTTCAATGCATGAATAGGGGCGGTAGGGTAGGATGTGGTTAAAGTATTCGCTCGTCACGCCGAAGACCTGGGTTCGATTCCCGACATGGGTACAATGTGCGAAGCCCATTTCTGGTGTTCCCGCTCTGAAATTGCAGGAATATTGCTAAAAGCGGCGTAAAATCATACTCACACTCACAAATGAATACTGCAGTGTTTGCTAATTTCTTTGAATAACTTCTTTGATGGGCATTTTAGAAGTTGAGGTGATGAAGAAGTTGTATACAGAATCAAGTTCAAAACACTGACTCTAACTTTCCGTGGATACCACTCTGAGGCACCTCCCTATCTCAACGAACTTATTAACAAATACCAACCTGCAAGATCTTTGCGATCCGATAGCCAACTCCTACTGACAGTTCCCTCCGCCCGAACATCTTTTGGAAATAGAAGCTTCCAAATCGTAGCTCCACGGCTCTGGAATGCTCTCCCTTTTGAATTACGATCTTCTCAGAACATAGAAACATTCAAATCACACCTGAAAACCTACCTCTTCACCTCATGTTACGCCTGAACTGCAAACTCTCCGTGTATATAGACTCACTGTTGTACATATTCCCCAGGACAATTCATTGCCCAAAAGCACTTTTGAGCAGTTTAACAGAACTGGAAATAAGCGCTATATAAATATATATTTATTATTATTATTATTATATCCATAAAAATTGTCTTCATTCTTCTTTGAATAAGTTTGCAGTGCTATCATGAAGAGCAACCACAGAACATTCTCTCTTCACTTATTGATAACCAGCAATATATGGTTTGACTTTATTGACAACAGCAATAAGCATTATTTTGTTAGCATGTCCCAGGTTTGAGAATATATAAATAATTTAAATATGGATTGACGTATAAAAACATAGCACCTTGTAGTTGGCAAAAAAATGAAAAGTAAAATATTAACAATTAAACAAAAAGTAAGAAAACTCTTTAATGATATTTTCTCAAATACAAAAAGCATCTTTCTCTGACTGAGGTATATTGATACACATTTTATTTTAAACAGAAAGAGCATTTAAGTCTTTTTCACTGAAACAACCAAACAGCTTTAAAATAGTGTTGGAGTATATCCAGGACTCTGGAAGACCTTGAAAAACACATGGCCAAACTTCAAATACCTCGTCTAAATACCAGTAGTATGTATTGCACCTTGCCAAATAGCTGACTGGTATCTTATGTTGTATTTAACAACATTTTGTACTCTTTTTTTCATTCTTTTGTACCCAAATCTTCCTACTTCGTATGTTTTCAATTATGTCAGACACAACATACTTATCTTATTGTACACAATGTGGGCACATTTAGGCTGTAATTTTAATGAATGCAGCTTTCAAATTTGCCAACTAATTATGTTTTTGCAGCTTCAGCTTGTTTGAGTGTTGCTTATTGCTCACCATGCTTTAACTCTGCTTGTTGCAACTAGGCTGTTCACCTGAGGAGTTCCGCTGTATTGATGGGTCATGTATAAGCATCCTGCAGAGGTGTGACAGTCGTGGAGACTGCCCCGATGGTGATGACGAGTTTGGCTGTCGTAAGTATCTATTATTGTCATTGGTTATGTATTAACGCCATGCCCAACATTCCTGCAGAATTTTGTCATTTTTCTGAAGAATTATGTGATAAATCTATTATGTAAAGTAATCAAATGTGTGGAACTTTTGAAAAAGTGAATTAAAAGCATACTCTATTTTTCATTAATATTTAAAAGGGTAAATCGTGATAATTTCACATTTCCAATCCTTTCTTGGAGAAGAATGTTTTGATTCATTCAGTCTTAAACTTTCAAATCCTTCAAATAAATGACAAAACAATCAATCTAACTCATTTGATTCTTTATTTTCTAACTGTAATTAAAATCAATTTAAGTAACAATTTTGCTTGAAATTTCATTTGCTTTTTAGTTAATAACTTTCTTGCTACTGCACAAATCTTTCACTGAGTTTATGACAAAATATAGGTCTGTTTAACAACTAATATCTTTTACAGTAAAGTGATAATGTTTTTGTGTGGTATGGTTCACATGTTTAGTTTTACATGGATTGCTCATTGATTTCTTGTCTTATTTGGTTTTACATCTTTCCATTAAATCTTGAAACCTTTGGACACAGATAAAATATCTCCAATGAACGGAAAAACATGTGAAAAGTGTTGTATTCTTCTAAATTACAATTTATGAAAAAGTTCATTGATTGTACAAATATATTTTTAACTCATTAAAATATGGAGAGATGTAAAGCAATAGCTCCCACTTGAACAGCTTTCATTCCATTTTGTAGAAATATTTGTCCTCATGTTGTCATAGCGTGATACTCTGGTATATGAATCTATATGAGGTAGTTGTCTATGGTGGAGGGTGTGAATGTCAAGAAGAATGCATGTTTCCTCGTGGTGCTATTGGTTCTCTGAAAAGGGCTTCCCTTCTTGAGGTGGTGATAGGGCTTTAACATCATCATCAAATCTTCATGCATTCAGCATGGGCGTTTCCGCCTCAGATGTGCACATGGAAGTTATGGAAGGCTATGTTCTGTGGTATTAGGGACCTTCTTCATCAGTTGCATGGACATTGTGGACTACTACAGAGGTTATGGCAGATGCTTGATTCCAGTGTAACCAGGCTATAAATATGCTCTTCCTCTGCTTCTAGAAGGATGCATATTGACAGATGTCAGAAAAATAATATCTGGATAATTTCTTTGAGTAGCATTTAAGAAGTTGGGAAGTATGATATTGACTAACTTTGTGGATAACAATGTTGCACTCACAAAATATAAGCTGTTGTTATCCATAAAGTTTGTCAGTATTTGGACAATTGTTTGATAGTGAATATGACTGTGTGTCATTGTACATTGTACTTTGAAGTCACCATTACAATTTTATTGCTGAACTCCTGGGATATATTTGTTTTACTTGCAATTTTTCAATATGCATCAAGATTTCTCGAAAGGTTGTATTGTAATGTCGACTTAAGAGGAGTGGTAGTTATTCTTCTGGAAAGGGATTCTTACTAATGACATTCAAGCATGACTAGAAATAGAAAACATTCACAGGGATTAATACTATTTTACTTAACATTCATGGACTTTATCTCCTAGGACACCTCATCTATCTTTTCTGGAAAGCATGCTGATGTGATCATGTGTATTAATCATATAACATGGGCATTAGCACTTGCCCAAATTAGCCAAAGCTGTACGTTTTGGTGTGGACTACTGTTCACTTAACCTAGTGATAACACTGTCTGCTTGTCCCTTACCAAAGCCTCCGTCCCCTGCCCACGGGGACAGTTTAGATGCGAAGGGGGGAGGTGTATAGATGATCGTCTTCGTTGTGATGGCAGAGCTGACTGTCCCGACAGAACAGACGAAATCGACTGTCGTAAGTTCACCAGCGCTGTGGAGGCAGAACAGTCTGCGAAATATTCTCTCACAAGTTTTCTGCATTTGCTTAAAAAGGCCGTAGAAATGAACAGTTATTGGCAGTCAATCACTTACAAATATATTATATAATTTATGGGTAATTTAGTTATTAAAAAGCTGTAAGGAAATGCCTGTCTCAAAAACAAAGACCAACAATTGTAAAAAAAGAACATACTTTGTCTCTGTCATTTCTTCGGCCAGACATGTATTCCCCCTTTGCAAATGAAAACCAACAAGCTTCGCATTCTTGGATTTCCTTTTGGATTCTCTTGGGTGCTTGCTTTTTACTCTCCCACTTATGTATAGATTCTTTTCCAAGAGATTTATTTTATGGTGAAGTTTGCTTGCCAGACCTTTCCCTTTAATGTTTCACCAAGGCTTAAAAAGAATGCTTTCAGCAAAACAGATTTGTGAGTACTTTTTTATGTTGTGCTGAAAAAGCTTTAAATGCATCATAAACCCTCCTTTCTTCAAATACATTATATGTTTTGCTTGCAATAAACATTTTGAATTCTAGTTTTCTATATTTCATTGCTTAAGATATAAATAATAATTGTATTATTATGTTGTGATATTTTATATTTCATATCATATCTGAATATTAAAAGGCTTGTAATTTTTACTGCATCAAGGAAGCACCCAAGAATATTTCCATTAAAACTATTTAACAATTTAATGTAACAATTATTGTCGAGAGATTAGGTCCTACCCTATTCTATCTGCTCAGTATATGTGTTCAAATATCTACCAGAAAATGTGGGAATCATTATGATTTTGTCCTTAGAAATGGTTGCCATGGTTTTGTTTGTGGTTCTAGTCCAATGGCCTGTAGCCAGAGACTAGTGTGTTGTCTGTGGTTTCAACCATTCAGTCTTGTTCAGTTAAGACTGGTAAAGTCTTCTGTTGAATTGGTCAGTCTCAAGACCTTGTGTTGCAGTCTTGTTGGACGGGTGTTGTACTCAAGTTCTTGGTAGTTGCCAAGAACCAGTTTTGTGGTCAAGTGCTGAGACCAAAGGTTTGTGT
Source organism: Haliotis rubra (assembly GCF_003918875.1). Lineage (NCBI taxonomy): Eukaryota > Metazoa > Mollusca > Gastropoda > Lepetellida > Haliotidae > Haliotis > Haliotis rubra. Next base: position 938,736 of record NW_025765270.1, read on the forward strand.
CCCTCTCCAGCAGTGTGTTGCCTTGGAGACAGTGTTCCTTCATCCTCAGTGATAGGATAGTGTCATGTCAGCATGTTATACCTTGATATCAGGGATCCTGTATTACAACTTGTCTGTCTCTGAGTCATATCTTCTTATGCCCATGACAACAGAGTCCGAGTGGAATGTTGTCATGAGATTTAATTCATTGTTTTACAGAATATTTGGTAGCAAAACAATAATGAGGTTGTAGCAAATGTTATATGTGGGATTACATTTTCTCAGTAGTACAGATTCTAGTATTTTTGTTGGGTTGAGTTCCATCCTTGGGGAAGGAAGCTGCGTTGGCTGAGTGGGTTAGACAGCTGACTTTGTGGTGATTACGTGCCCGACTCAGAGAGTGGGTTTCGAATCCCGGATGGGACACAACCCAACAAAAGTACTAGAATCTGTACTTTACTGAGAATGTGTAATCCCAAATATTACACGAGTTACATTAGACCACTTTCTAAATGGCATTGTGTATCAATAATCAGGCTGCATGTTCCTTGTTCAAATTCACAAACTGACACCTAAAAAGAATACTAATACATTGATTTGAAGATCACTCAGTGTGATAGTAATTGTTACCAAGACATTGGCATGAATTTATCTAATATTCATTATCTATTTGTCTATTTGTTTTTGTGTGTCCATTAAGTGTTTTGTGTTAACTTCAACTTTAGAATTCCCTGTCATCATTTTGCAGTAGTGTTGAATCTCAGATAACTGTTGTTTTTGTAGTTACACAGTAGACCATGTGATTGTGATAAGTTGCCTCTGCAGCAGTTTTTGAAATTCCGAACTTGCCCAGACTTAAATGACAAAACAATATTTAAAACAAGCATTTAGAAATCTGTTTGCAAAAATGCCAGGTATTTCAGATTCTGTGGATCAAAATTGTTGTTTACTTTCAGATTTATTGTCCATTCTTGTTACTTGTGTCAGTGTGCTGCTTCTTGAATCTCCCAGTCCCAGTTCTTATTACAGTCTTCATCATCTTTCCTTTGTCAGTCGCTGTGTTTCTTTTGTTCATGGAACAACCCTCACATGTTTCTTTATGTATATTTGTGACAGAAATGGCCACTTCATGTCTCAGTTTTTTAGTCCAGCTTTTAAAAACTGTACTGAAACAGGCATGAACGGAAACTTGTATTATAAATATGTATATAACAATGTTGCAATATGATACTGACGTTGCATTGTCTGGTCCTGACAAGTATCAGTATTTAACACATACCTGAACTTTTGTTATTTCTGTGTTAGGCAATACCACTATATCATGCTGTACTATATCTGCAGTATTCAAATTTTAGACGAGTCAATTTATTTGGACACAAACTGGTCTGTTATGTATAAGATAAATTAATTTGGCAATTGAAGTGGCAATTTCTTTTCAAAGGTGTGTCCATGTGGACAGGTAGGGCCTCTATGTGTCTGTGTTTGTTTGTCTCGTGTCCCACCTCATGTTAGTAAGTCATATCAAACTTATGTGGAAAGTTTTATTTTATAAATATATGCTTTCTTTTCAGCAAAATGTAACCTCAAAATATGAGATTTTATATAAGAAACATCTGCGATGTCATTGAAAAGTTGAACTTGTAGCCATGCGGTTAAGATGTTTGTCTGTCCTGCTGCAGACCCATGTTTGAATCCACATGTGTTTCTAATTAGTGACTGTCTTTGTTTATGTGTCCTGCAGCAAGATATTGCAGCTACAATATTGTTAAAACAGGCCTCTCCTTCTTCTTTTATGACATTGCAAAATATATAGTATTTATCTAAAGAAATGTGAAGTGTCTTTCATTGCTAGAAGAGAAAGAGATATTCTTTTGTGGCAGTTAGAAATTTTATCTGATATTTTTAATTCCTTCAATGCTCAATATGTAAAGTTTGCCTAATCAATATCAAAATAATCATAAATTCATAACCTATCCAATGGTTAAAATCACTTAATGCCCACGAAGTAATTACTTTTATCATTTGTCATGAATCTTGAAATAGACATTGGAGTGTGAACTGTGAAGTGGATATTTATTCAATGTCTTCAATTAATTCATAATTCATCTGGAGGGTTTGAATGTATTTTCAGAATATGTTGAACATGATTAAAGCATTAGATGTCTCCTTACAGCCACCAGGAACTGCACCTCAGCCGAGTTCCGCTGTAATGATGGGACATGCATTGATAGATCCCAGGTTTGCAATGGTTACCCTGACTGTGATGACAGTTCAGATGAAGACGCCAATAGATGTGGTATGTTTAGCACAGCCAATGAGATTACATCATTAGTAGGGAGATAATTATATGTCATAATGTAACAAATGATGCATATCAAAATGCTGAAATGTTTGGTTGTTAATCATGGTAATGTTTATAAGCCAAAATAATGTAAACTTCTTTCATGATTAATCTTGTACCATTCCTCTGGCAGTTCTGATGAAGATGCCAATAGATGCAGTATGTCTGGCAGATCCAATGAGAGTACCCAATTAGTAGGGAGATATTTGTCATAATGTAACAAATGATGCATATTCTTAATTATAGTGAAGTTTAGGTGCAATAATGATGTAAAATATGATTCCGACCCTCGTTCATGATTAATCGTGTACCAATTCCTCTGACAGTTCCCATCCTGCCCGAGCTGTGTCCGGAGGGCCAATTCCGCTGTGGTGATGGTCAATGCATTGACAGCAGGTATGAGTGCAATGGAGCTCAGGACTGCCGCGATGGATCTGATGAATTGAACTGTAGTGAGTTATCTCCCTTGCATTGGTATTCTCTTATTTCATTATTATTTTAAAGGTATCTATTTCAGTCTTTGATTCAGATCATATTTATCTCATTGAAATTCCTTTGTGTAAACTTGCTATCTCAGACATATAAGCATGTAATTTTGAAATTCCACAAGAACATCCTGATGAGCTGTTCAACACCCAGCTGGTCAAAAAGGTGTTGGTTGGCATGACAACACCTGTTTCAGGTGTCCTTATGTTGCTGTTGCAGGTGTAAAACAATATACCCTATGTTAGTGTCAGGTACAACAATGGTCCTCTTACAGGTAAAAAGCAATATTTCAGGTGTCCTTATGTTGCTGTTGCAGGTGTAGAGGGATATCGCCATTTTCCTATTACAGGTGTAAAACAATTTATCATCCAAAACTGTGTTCCACAGGAAATATTGCTTGTGTGAGATCAATGATATCTCCTAGGAGATATCGTTTTGACAGTAGATTTTGTACAATGCCCTGACTTCAACAATTACATGACTCACAATGCTATGACTTCAAAAACCTTATGATGTCACAATGCTATGACATCGCTGCACTGCAAGCCTATGGCATATTCAGAGATGTACATCTTGGTGTAAAGTGATGTCACAATGTTGCAAGTGTAAAGCAACACTGTCAATGCCAATGTTCCTGTTGCAGGTGCCCGCTGTTCCCCAGGAGAGTTCCAGTGTGCGGACTCCTCCTGTATTGATGAGCGGTTCCGCTGTGATGGTGTGCCAGACTGCTCAGACAGTTCTGATGAGGCTGCTTGTCGTAAGTATCCTGTCGCGCAGTCAAGGCGCTGCTTTCGTGACACGTCGCAGCAAGCCAGTCACCAACCATTCATGGGTCAGCTACCCCTCGTCTCATAGCACAGGTCAATGTCAGTACATCGCGGGTTCGTATACATTATGTTTCTACATCATGTCTGAAACACAAGATCCATTTGTTCTGTAATCGTGATGTACACTGATTTATGATCAGGTAATGAACAGAGCATGTGTATAGCTCACAGAGGTCAAATGAGCCCTGATTCATGCATGAGCTTTGTGAGAAACTGCTGTTGCCATATGTTGGAGTAACATGTAGAGTAAAACTGTGGACTATAACAAGAAAGATAACTGATGCAATCATGGTGGCCATTGGCAGTGTAGGAAAGATGTAGAAAATCTAGCCTGTCCACAGGACTGGCAGGTCAATATTTTTACCAGTCCTGCCAAAATCTAGCCTGTCCTCCAAATATAAATAAAACACCTTCGGCAGTAAATATTCAAAAAGGTTATAATCATTATATATATGTCATTGGTTTGCTAAAATTGACCCGACATGAGGACGGACTAGATATTTTTTTAACCCGTCCTCCACAAAATTCACCCGTCTCGGACGTTGGGACGGGCTATCTTTCCTACACTGCCATTGGTTCCCCTCTGGTTGAACCAATCTGTGGCTGACTGCAGCCGAAAACAGCAGTATTCAGGATGATGGAGAAAAGTAGTGTATACAAACCTGTGAAGTACTTGACAGCATACAAGATTAGATTTTTTTTAGATGCAGTATTTTGCCTGATTATACTCATGTGTAAAGGATGTGATTTTGAGTTAAATAACTGAAAACATATTTTTATAATTAATGATTGTGTCATGTGTACCAAGACTATTGAATCTCAAACACATGCTAAACAGACCCATGAATCCCATATCCGAAAGCGCATCCTCTTTCTAGTGTGTACCAAGACTATTGAATCTCAAACACATGCTAAACAGACCCACAAATCCCATATCCGAAAGCGCATCCGCTTTCTAGTGTGTACCAAGACTATTGAATCTCAAACACATGCTAAACAGACCCACAAATCCCATATCCGAAAGCGCATCCGCTTTCTAGTGTGTACCAAGACTATTGAATCTTAAACACAGGCTAAACAGACCCACAAATCCCATATCCGAAAGCGCATCCGCTTTCTAGTGTGTACCAAGACTATTGAATCTCAAACACATGCTAAACAGACCCACAAATCCCATATCCGAAAGCCCATCCTCTTTCTAGTGTGTACCAAGACTATTGAATCTCAAACACATGCTAAATAGTGGTGTAACGATTCATCGATAGTATCGATGTTTGCATCGTCAACTACGTGATACGAGTGCATCGATACAAAACACATTTAGGCCATATATCAGGATATTTATATTGCAAGGGTCCATGATACATCGATGTATCGCCACAAGAGACAATATATCCCGATACTACTTAAATACTACTTAAAGTTGTAAGGAGTATTGCATTAGGAGTAGGAAGGGAGTCTCTTTGAAATACTTTTTAAATTTTAAAAACAATCTGAACCTTATAGGAATCTGTTTGTGTCTGCCATCTTTGTTAGATGAACAAAGGAGTTGGTGTATCAGTGAAAGAATGTGAAAATTTTTCAATCTCAGTGAACTGTAAAAGACTTGTCTTTAAGTAATTGAAACATGTTTTAGTTGTTTGACAAATAACACCATTTATTAACAACTATGAACGATGTCGTAGCTATTTTAAGAAAGAGAAGATATATTTAGAAAGCATACTTAAGAGTTTGTTTCAGTGATTCTGGTATAAATTACATTGAAATGTCAGTGAAAGCATTGGTGGAGAAACACAACTTTCCAAGGGAAGCCTAGATCAAAGGTTTATGTTTGAATTGTACTTTCTTAAGCATTAAATGCTGAAACTTTCATTACATGAACAGCCTTTTAAGTGTGTGTGAATGTTGCACATGTTCTGCTGTATAACAAATAAAGATTCAGTCATTATATCTATCATATATGTCCTGTGTTTAGAATTGTAAAGTATCGGGATACGTATCGTATAGCCATCACTGTATCGTGATGATAATCATCTCGCAGGTTCCTTGCCAATACTGTCATGATATATTGTATCACCTCATTAAACTGGTATCAGGATATATCGTCTCGCCACTTAGGCACCGATACACAGCTCTAATGCTAAACAGACCCACGAATCCCATATCGGAAAGCTCATCCTCTTTCTAGTGTGTACCAAGACTATTGAATTTCAAACACATGCTAAACAGACCCATGAATCCCATATCCGAAAGCTCATCCTCTTTCTAGTGTGTACCAAGACTATTGAATCTCAAACACATGCTAAACAGACCCACGAATCCCATATCCGAAAGCTCATTCTCTTTGTAGTGTGTACCAAGACTATTGAATCTCAAACACATGCTAAACAGACCCACGAATCCCATATCCGAAAGTTCATCCTCTTTCTAGTGTGTACCAAGACTATTGAATCTTAAACACATGCTAAACAGACCCACGAATCCCATATCCGAAAGTTCATCCTCTTTCTAGTGTGTACCAAGACTATTGAATCTCAAACACATGCTAAACAGACCCACGAATCCCATATCCGAAAGCTCATCCTCTTTCTAGTGTGTACCAAGACTATTGAATCTCAAACACATGCTAAACAGACCCACAAATCCCATATCCGAAAGCGCATCCTCTTTCTAGTGTGTACCAAGACTATTGAATCTCAAACACATGCTAAACAGACCCACAAATCCCATATCCGAAAGCGCATCCTCTCTCTAGTGTGTACTGACCCATGAAGCGTTGACGCTGAAACCAATCATGTCATTCACAAATGACTGTAAATGTTCTATTTATCAAATGACAAATCAAATTCATGATCATCTTGAAGACTTGTATGGTCAAAGGGGCAGGGGTGGCCCAGTGGTGTGAGGCGCTGCAGTTCTCTGTGTTGAGTTCTAGCCTTAAGCCATGGGTTCAGATCCCTGGTTTCACATGGTTATGCATTTCGGTTTGCTCACCAAAGTGGTAAAAGTCATGACCACTTCCTTCCAGATCAGGCTGAAATGCTGTGCTATACATGAAATACTGTGAACGTAGCCCCCAATCATGTGTATCTTTGTGTCAACATAAACCATTTATCCATCACTGCATCAAAAGCCAAATTTTCATATGCTTGCAAAAAGTCAAATTTATGAGAAATTGAATAAATTATTATCAAAACTGATGAATTGATATGAATAATCCTTGGACATTTTGTGTATTGCAGTTCATCCCTTATACCATGTGTAGGGGTGCAATACGTGTTTTGTATGTCATGTCATGGTAAAGTCAGCTGATTGTGGTATTTCATTTGTATGCCTCCTCTGTATTGTAAGTATACACACTTGGTTGTATTTGTACAACACTGTTCATGATTTGTGCAACACTTGTGTAAGTTTTGTGCCACATGTTTCTTGACAATTGTCCAGTCTGTCAGTGAGTATTGTTTGTCCATATTGTGCATTCAACAGGTGTAAAGGGTAACTATTTCTTTGTTGCATTACGTCAAGTAATTGTACTTTTGTTTTTGTTTGAACATGTAAGTTATATTTGTCATTCTGCTTCGATCCAAAACTGTCAAAATGCTCTGCCTATTGCTTACTGCAATGATTGCCTGCTTCATGCTGTCTCTGGTACAGGTTTTCAACATTGTACAAGTTTACCCATGACAACTGGATTGTAGATTTGAGAATTTCTTAAGCAGCATACAGAATAATCCTGTCTTATGGGGCTGACTGTGTTTAATTGAAGGGTTACATGTCTAATTAATGTTGGAATTATCCTTGAGTTTAAATGGGTTTGATTTGCAGTAAAATACCTTTATAACGAACTCCAAGGGACCACTGAAATTAGTTCATTATACCCGTAGTTCACTATTCACTTTTTTATATGATAATATAAGGTTTATTCAGGACTTTTAAAAACAGTTCGCTATAGCTGTCAGTTCGTTATATCCGTGTTCGTTATAAAAGTATTCTACTGTATTTGGGTAATACTTAAGTAATTGAGTCAGTAGGGTAAATTTGGTCATTTGAAACTCTTAACATATGGAATGAAGGGTCTATATATACACAGAAAACTGCTTGAGAAATTTCTCAAACCATGATCTAGTATGACTGGTTGCTTATACGTACAACTCCTTGTTTGTAAATATTCAGCGCCATCCTTCTATATTCACAGCGACTTCTCGATCAGGTAAAGTGTTCTACCTTCAGCCGACTCTCTTGTTCAAGCTGTTTGCATATAAATGTATCATGCTGTTAGCGTTCAACTCACGTTGTTCAAGTGGTTGCTTGAGCTCTGTTGTATCTGCATGTTTATTCGCTGTGCAATGTAGAGCACATTTTGAAAATGTAAATTTTGAAAAAATCAATCTATATGACAAGTTATTTTCTTTAATTCATTTTATGAAAATGAAATTTAAAATGTTACATGAATATTTATCAGTATAGATTTGGAAATGAATCAAAACTGTCTATAGAATCAGAAAATGAAGATTGTAGACTTTCTTTGTTTTGATAAGGAAGTATATGTATACAAGCAATCACTTTGTAATGTTTTTTTGCTAACATATAAGACATTCATTCTTGCAGTGTATTCATCATAATTAATATGCACTTTGTGCTGCCACACTGGTTTTGGTTGTAAATATCACTGGAAGAAGATAATCAAATGTAATCCTAATCTCTATGCGCGCCTGTGTACCTATTTCTCATTATGATATCGGATATATCACATTGTACTATAATTCATATCACATACTTAAGGAATATGTTATACTTAAAATATAACACTGCCACATATTTGATATGCAATAACACCCTATATCAGTATGTCAAGATGTGTTCACATTTTAAACATGTTAAACAGTGTTTTCATTGCTTATATTTCATGGTCTATACCTTTGCTTTTATTGCTTTTATTCTTGACACTTTTCTACTGTGTCAGTAAGAATTTGGTGTTCAGTTCTTCTTTTTCAAGTCTCTCTTTTCATTGAACTTTAGTTTAGCTTAAACTTCTATAATTTCAAAAGTGGTAGATAGATTAGTGATCTAGTTTACACTCTGTGATACTCTGTTGTAAAATGTTGTGACTGTTCAAGTATAGTGTCAGCTCTTGTGAAGAGCATGGGCTATTGTTTTTATTACTCGCCCGTGGAAGATACTGCAGTGTAATATTTTTACAGCAGTATACGTATGACGTCATAATCGTTTACAGTTATGACGTCACAATGCTAATACCTCTGTCACAATGGTATTAGACCTTTCTTGACTCGTGAAAAGCTGAGTCATCACACTACGTAGATAGTTTCTATCAGTTTTTGTTGGAGAGTAATAAACAGAATACTAAACTCGCTTCTGTGAAATACCATTTTTATTAAACTCGTGAAAGATTTAGCATCAAACTCGCTTTCGCTCATTTGATACCAAATCATTAACTCGTTTAATAAAAATGGTATTACACGGAAGGTCGTTTAGTATCCTCTATATATCCCACGATGCATTATACCACTCTGTGCAGCAGCATGCACCAGTCACAATGCAGGCACCACGTAACAGGATCCTGCTGGTTATCATGGTTATACAATCCCCGTGATTTTGAAGCAGAGATTTGTCTTGGGAATTCCCAGTTGGGAAGAAATAAGTTCCCAAATGGGAATTGAGAAGTTCCCTAATAATTTTTATATTTATATTTTGACTTATAGTAAGTGAAACTAAAGAATTGTTTAAACTTCTTGTTTAACATGCCTATCAAATTTTAAAAAAGAAGAATCTTTAGAAATCCATTTTTCCTACCAATGATACTGTTGAGTTTCCCAAGCAGGATCATGTCATATCTACCCACTTCGAAATGTTGTCATCAAAAGCATTTCTTTTTGCAAGAAATAAAGTAATTTCATAACAGGACAATGCCAGTGATATTTCTATAAAACAGATCATCCAGTGTCGGTAAATATTGAAACCTCCATTACATCAAGTTGCATCTGAAACGAACATACCATCCTGTGGATACAGGAGAAAGATCATCGAGTTTGGGTTTATTCTTTACCCTTAACAGCTTGAAAACAGTTCCAGCAAATTAATTAACATTATTTGAAGCTATGTAAGCATGTGTTCAGTTTTCATACTTACAATTGAAATTGTGTGAAAGTTTTGTTTCAGACCTCAGTCCTGATACTGACATGGATATGTTTTATTTGGACATACCATTGTTCCTTGTGAAACTTCATCTCATTGGGACATGTCACATTGTACATTATGTTACATAGTTTCACTGGGACATACCATTGTTCCTTGTGAAACTTCATCTGATTGGGATGTGTCATATTGTACATTATGCAACATAGTTTCACTGGGACATACCATTGTTCCTTGTGAAACTTCATCTCATTGGGATGTGTCATATTGTACATTATGTTACATAGTTTCACTGGGACATACCATTGCACCTTGTGAAACTTCATCTCATTGTAGGACATGTCACATTGTACATTATGTTACATAGTTTCACTGGGACATATCATTGTACTTTGTGAAACTTCTCCTTGTCACATTGGATGTTACATGTCATATTGTACATTATGTTACATAGTTTCACTGGGACATATCATTGTACTTTGTGAAACTTCTCATTAGGATGTGTCATATTGTACATTATGTTACATAGTTTCACTGGGACATATCATTGTACTTTGTGAAACTTCTCATTGGGATGTGTCATATTGTACATTATGCAACATAGTTTCACTGGGACATACCATTGCACCTTGTGAAACTTCATCTCATTGGGACATGTCACATTGTACATTATGTTACATAGTTTCACTGGGACATACCATTGTACTTTGTGAAACTTCTCATTAGGATGTGTCATATTGTACATTATGTTACATAGTTTCACTGGGACATAACATTGTACTTTGTGAAACTTCTCATTGGGATGTGTCATATTGTACATTATGCAACATAGTTTCATTGGGACATATCATTGTACTTTGTGAAACTTCTCATTGGGATGTGTCATATTGTACATTATGCAACATAGTTTCATTTGGACATATCATTGTACTTTGTGAAACTTCTCATTGGGATGTGTCATATTGTACATTATGCAACATAGTTTCACTGGGACATACCATTGCACCTTGTGAAACTTCATCTCATTGGGACATGTCACATTGTACATTATGTTACATAGTTTCACTGGGACATATCATTGTACTTTGTGAAACTTCTCATTAGGATGTGTCATATTGTACATTATGTGACATAGTTTCATTGAGAAGGGTCATATTGTACCGTACATTATTTGACATAGTTTCATTGGGACATATCATATTGTACATTATGTTACATAGTTTCACTGGGACATATCATATTGTACATTATGTGACATAGTTTCGTTGGGACAGGTCATATTGTACATTATGTTACATAGTTTAATTGGGACATATCATTGTACTTTGTGAAACTTCTCATTGGGATGTGTCATATTGTACATTATGTTACATAGTTTCACTGGGACATGTCATATTGTACATTATGTGACATAGTTTCATTGGGACAGGTCATATTGTACATTATGTTACATAGTTTCATTGGGACAGGTCATATTGTACATTATGTTACATAGTTTCATTGGGACAGGTCATATTGTACATTTTTTTACATAGTTTCATTGGGACATATCATTGTACTTTGTGAAACTTCTCATTGGGATGTGTCATATTGTACATTATGTTACATAGTTTCATTGGGACGTATCATAATGTACTTTGTGAATCCTCATTTCATTGGGAAATAACATATTGTACACAGTACTACACAGTCTTATTGGCACATTTCATATTGTACATTGCATGACATGGTCTCATTTTGATGTATCATATTGTACATTGTATTCTCACACTTTGTACTGAGCAGGGCAATAAGTTCACAGTTCAAGTATTTATTGTGTGTGCATTGTAAAAATGATTGGAGCTGAAGAAATAACTACCATACACGTTATATACTGCCGTAAACAAGACACCTTATTCCATTTAATTATATAGAGGTAGCTAAGTGCTTATAACATTCACTTAGCACAATGAACACCTAGATTCAGTTCCCCACATGGGTACAACATGAGTACTGTGCTATAACTGGAATATTGCTTAAAGTGTTCTAAAACCATATCGCTCACTCCAACACCAGGCCAATGACTGGAGTCTTCCTTTAGGTCCAACTCGCTCACATACCGATCTGAAATTTTCTTGCTCTTTTCTTATTTCCGGCAGTATATTTACAGATATTTTCTGAGTATTCCTGTCTGTTATTAATCAGAACTAAGCTTGGAGGATCAGATTTTGAATAAGTTAAGAGCCAACATATTGTTTAACAGTACTGTAGTAAATGTATCATGGCAGGTACTTAACTGTTAAAGTAGTTCCAGATTTCTACGTTATGTTCCCAGGTGAAAGTATATTCATGCATACATGACTTAATTTCAGCTATTGTTATCAGTGGGACTAAAAGTGTAAAGCCCAACGAACAGATCAAACTTACGTGTAACGCTTCCAGCACTCGGCGGGATCCCGTCACTGGTCTGGAATGGTATAAAAATGGCCGAAAACTGGAGGAAGATCGCAGGAATGTGATTTTGAGGAATTATGGGAGAGACAGATACTATGTTAGTGAACTATATGTGCGTAGAACGCGTGTTGAAGATGGTGGACGTTACACTTGTCGTACTGAGCGAAATCAGGAGAGTATTGACGTGAGGATTGAAGGTAGGTGTTTGACCTAGCAATATGGGCGCCACTTCACATCGGCCAAAAGATGAAATTGTGACAGAAACTTTGTCCTTATTTCAGGACAAAACTTGTACCTGAGCATCCAGGTTGTGAGTTGGGTCTCAGTGTAATATCCAATGAGAAATCTGGATGTTATGATGTCAGCAATATAGATTTTATCACTCACTTGAGATGTGTTTGCACAAATTTCTTTGTCACCCAGCAAACTCTATACTTATGTTATTTGTGAAAGAGAGGAGGTTAAGTATTCTAAGAAGGTAGTCAGAGGATAACAATTATAACATTTTCAGTGTTTTTCACTCCTTGACAGACCTATGTTTTTTATTGTTTCAAACATCTGCCTGTCACTTATGGCTATTTATTTTGCGTTTGTAAATTTGGTAAAATAATCCTACCTAGTAACCATTGATGTAAAAATCTACAGTAACATTTTGACCATGCAGGACTTCATCTGAAGCAAAAGCTATTGGTTTCCCCAAAACAAAGACCCACAAGAAGGTGGAGGTGTAAACCACACACATATTAGTGTGGTGATGGGCACAATAGTCATTTGGATTCTTTTTGGCATTCCTGCTCTAGGTATTTGGCTTGGGAACATCTGTGAAAGAAGTAGTAAATTTGTTCTGGCCAAAGTTTGGAACTTGAAAGTGAAAGTGAAAGCTAATTTTGGTTCTGAAATGAAACTGATGGTAATTATGTAATTAACACTAGCACATGAGACTGTACTATAGTATTTGGACTACAGTATTGTTCTAGTGTAATGACTCTAGTATTACTTAAGTATTATGTCTACTATACAGATTATTTTGTTTTTTTAGAAATTCTTTTTAGCGATATATGTAAAAGGATAAATTCTATGTTTAAACAGAATTTTGACATGTCTGGAAGTGTCACATCAAGACGACATGGGGAAAGTAATGTTGCAAACATTTGTTGAGATAATATGAAAATTTGTGCTAAAAGGTGCAGTGATGGTTTATCCTATGCCTAACATCTACGTTATGAAGCTGTTATTCCATGTCTATGTACCCAGAGAAGTGTTATTTATACACAGTTATTACACATCACGGCCTTTGCACCAAATGAATGACTTTCTTTGTCACTAGCTAAACGTGAATGCTCTGCATCGGAGTTCCGCTGTAGCAAAGGCCAGTGTCTGGACGCTGCTGCTCGCTGCAACGGTGTCCCAGAATGCATTGATGGCTCTGATGAAGAGAACTGCCGTAAGTTACATGTCATTGTTCCAGCAGACATAATACAGTTGACATGGCAGATATTTGGGCTGTGGATTTTTGTTGTTGATAAGCCATCCCCCAAAGTGCCATGGGGGTTCGGACACCTGAACCCCACCCCCCACACCCCATCCCCACCCCACACCCCTCCACCCCCTCTGAAAAAGACTAAAGAGCACATTGAAGTTAAAGAACCTGCACCACCATATCCATTGGTCTGCACCAGCTGGAAGTGTGTAGAACCTGCACCACCATATCCATTGGTCTGCACCAGCTGGAAGTGTGTAGAACCTGCACCACCATATCCATTGGTCTGCACCAGCTGGAAGTGTGTAGAACCTGCACCACCATATCCATTGGTCTGCACCAGCTGGAAGTGTGTAGAACCTGCACCACCATATCCATTGGTCTGCACCAGCTGGAAGTGTGTAGAACCTGCACCACCGTATCCATTGGCCTGCACCAGCTGGAAGTGTGTAGAACCTGCACCACCATATCCATTGGTCTGCACCAGCTGGAAGTGTGTAGAACCTGCACCACCATATCCATTGGTCTGCACCAGCTGGAAGTGTGTAGAACCTGCACCACCATATCCATTGGTCTGCACCAGCTGGAAGTGTGTAGAACCTGCACCACCATATCCATTGGTCTGCACCAGCTGGAAGTGTGTAGAACCTGCACCACCATATCCATTGGTCTGCACCAGCTGGAAGTGTGTAGAACCTTCACCACCATATCCATTGGTCTGCACCAGCTGGAAGTGTGTAGAACCTGCACCACCATTGGTCTGCACCAGCTGGAAGTGTGTAGAATCTGCACCACCATATCCATTGGTCTGCACCAGCTGGAAGTGTGTAGAACCTGCACCACCATATCCATTGGTCTGCACCAGCTGGAAGTGTGTAGAACCTGCACCACCATATCCATTGGTCTGTACCAGCTGGAAGTGTGTAGAACCTGCACCACCATTGGTCTGCACCAGCTGGAAGTGTGTAGAACCTGCACCACCATATCCATTGGTCTGCACCAGCTGGAAGTGTGTAGAACCTGCACCACCATATCCATTGGTCTGTACCAGCTGGAAGTGTGTAGAACCTGCACCACCATTGGTCTGCACCAGCTGGAAGTGTGTAGAACCTGCAGCACTTCACCTATTCATTCTCTTGAAGTATTCCCTTGACTCCCAATGCCCTTGCTTGCAGCGTGCCGTGAAGACCAGTTTGAATGCAGAAATGGCCAGTGCATCTCTGCCGAGGGACGTTGTAACAGAAACTATGACTGTGCTGATGGCAGTGACGAACAGAGTTGTCGTAAGTTTATTTATATAAGTTAATGTTTAGGGGCCAACTTAAAAATGACATCATTTGTTCCCCAAATGCTTGAACATAATAGTTTGTGTCCTTAAACGATGAAATGTCCGTACAGGATGTTCTCAAATATTTTGTTTTGTGGCCACAGAGAATATAATGGTTTCTCCCTTAAAGACGGACTAGTCTCATAGACTTGATGCAGGCCATTCAAGAGCTGCTATCTGGATGGCTTCCAATGGTGATGCTGCTTGTGCTATGATTTCTGTGATACAAGTGGTGGTGTGTGGTCCTGTGGATAGAGCCCAGGTCACAAATAAGCTGAAGTTAAGCAACATTGGTCACGGACAGTCCTTGGATGGGGGGACCGTGTCTGGTAGCTCGACTCCTGAGAGTTACTTGGACTTCTGTCCATCCCCACAATGAAGCACGTCACACACCCTATCACCTTAGGCAAATGTGTTTGTTCATAAACTGTCTCTGTTCATCTGGCAGTGAATGGGTACTTGGTGGGATACGTCATATGACTGTTAACCTTTTAGCACCTCACAAACAGCTTGGGTTATCCGGGGTTATCCTTGAGCACAGGTGCTTTATTAACAGCCATTATTATAATAGATAGTGTTCAAGGTGGCATTTGCTAACTCACTGATGTGAGCTCATTTCTAAGCTGTAGCCTGCGGTGCTGATGAGTTCGCCTGTGGAGATGGCCGATGCATCCCGTCTTCACGACGTTGTGACCGCCGAGCTGACTGTGCTGACGGCAGTGATGAACTCCAATGTGGTAGGTGTTGTCAAGCTTTCGTTGTTGTTTCACACTCATCATTTTTGTTCACTTTCAGGAGACTGTTTCAAGATTTGTACTTTTTAACGAAGAGTTCTTTTAATAAATAAGCATTTTCATAGAACAAGGTGCATGCTTTTAATTCTCCTATACAAACATGAAGGTGTGTGAAGGTCCTTATAGGAACCCTTCATCGTCATAATGTTGGAATATTGCGAAAGGTATCTCAAAAACATACTCACTCACTCCATCCCTCACTAACACCATGGTGCTAATGTACAGTTTATCACTGTTTTATTAGAATGCAGTGTAAACGAGTTCCGTTGCAATGATGGACGCTGCATTCCAAGCAGCAGACGATGCGACAGAGTTCCTGACTGCCGCGACCGCAGTGATGAGAGCAACTGTGGTAGGTTGCTGACTCAATGTTTTAATGAAGTGTGCCATCATTGTAGACATATACCATGACTGTCTCTCATTGCCATTAATCCATGTGGATTACAGACCATTGATCAGGACTTTAGCAATACTAACAAGTCATAACACATACTGTCTACAAATAACACATACTGCCTCATGTGATACAGTTCGTATCAACACATTGTTAGTGTTGTTATTGATATCTTGTTATTAATGAACATGACAGTGATAAATATATGGCTTTTATTATTGTCCTAGTTTTGTCACAGGTTATATATTACCCATGGAGACAGAAATGTAATTGAATGTATTTTCAGTAGTTCTATCTGAGCCATATGTTTGTGACTTCATGCTGAGTTCATTCCCATTGTTACACTGTGTTTGTTATGTGTGATCCTTTTCATATGAACACATTGTGTCAATATTTGAAGGTGATGTCCTTCATTGTTTATCATGTCACAAACGGTTTACAGTTCCTAATTCTAGATAACTGGTTATATTCTATTTGTCACAAAACTTGTCCTCGTCTTCTCCATGGAACTAACCAGTGTACTTCTTTCATGCTAGTGGTCACATGTTCAGCCAATCAGTTTACCTGTCTGGATGGTTCATGTATTGATGCTGCACGTAAATGTGATCGCACGCCTGACTGTGCTGATGGCTCCGATGAAATCTCTTGTGGTGGGTTAATTTCAATAACTTTTAGAGTTAGTATAGATTTCACTGTGACACTGGTCCCATTATTCACAAAATGGTTGCAGTTCTTTGACTATCTGGGCGTGGGTGGCCCCTTCATTTAAAGCTTCCCTATGGTCATGGGTTTGAATCCTGGTTTTCTCTGATTATATTTTAAATATATATTTTTTATATTTTTTTATGCAAAATAATACTTTGAGTAGACACTGAATGTTGGAGGAATGGTATACCCAGACAGTACTGATGATAGTACTGAACACTCTTGAAGTATAAGGTTGCATAGTGTGAAGATAACCCTACGGTGATGATTATTAGTTCTGCACTTACACACTAACATTTATCCTTTGTAGCGTGTAGGGCAAGTGAGTTTAGATGTCAGGATGGGCAGTGTATCGATGCACGGCGGCGATGTGATCAGAACCGTGATTGCAACGATGGAAGTGATGAAGACAATTGTCGTAGGTTCTTCTGTTATGATGCTTTATGTCTTCTACATTCCTGTAGTGTCCTGGCATAGTCATCTGGATGAGGCCCACCCAGTAGCTTTAGCAGACTAGCGTGTAGTGGTCACTCCACCAGAAACAATCAAAGATGTTGTACTCTGTTGTATGGCTGGAAACAAGGTTTCATACTAGTATGTTTCTCTTCCAACAATTTAATCAGAAGTGCAACAGTGTGTATTCGGTATCTATAAAAGTTCTACACAGTAGATACTTACTGCTACAACAGTTAAATCAGATGTAAGACGTTGTATGCAACAGACCTTTTATTGCAACAATTTAATCAGAAGTGCAACAGTGTGTTCGGTATCTATAAAAGTTCTACACAGTAGATACTTACTGTTACAACAGTTAAATCAGATGTACAACAAAATATTCAGCAGAGTTTCTATTGCAACAATTTAATCAGACATGCTTTTGTAAAAGGCTATTTCAATTACAAGGTTTTGTCTGAAGTGCTACAATGTTTTGAGCTGATTTATAGTGTTTCAGTTTACAAGTACTTAGAAAATAGGATACCAGTAGCCGAAGTTTTGTATTGATTAATTAATTTTAATATACATTTGTCAGTCTTTAAATATGTAGATGTAAATAATTACTGGAAGAAAATCAACTGAAATCAACTACATAATTTTCAGTTCGTAAGATTAAGTGGCATAAGATGAGATAGGATACTAATGAATTGATGTCCCCATCAGAATATGTTTGGTACGAGTGACCACCAACAGCAGTGGAAATCCTCTGTATGAAGTGTATGCAAGATGTATCTGGTAGTTAGAGTCCTTCCTCATCCCTCTCTACTCAGCTTTAGAATCACTCTTGTAGTTAGAGGTGTCACATGTTCCTCATAAGTAACATATCTCAATACATGAGCAAAGATACACTAAAATTGTGTATTGTTGTTGCCCATGTTGGTACACGAGTCTTGTGTATGTTTTGAATCCTGAATCATGGATCAAAATACACTTACACTAGATATCGTTGTATAGCCTGATACATGGGTTCAGATGTGCTCACATTGCGCATTGCATGAGTCAGTGTACCATTACTTTGTGTACCATTATGTATCTGATACATGAGTGCTGATTTGCTTGCCTGAGTAGGTGAATGTTTTGAATCCTGAATCATGGATCAAAATACACTTACACTAGATATCGTTGTATAGCCTGATACATGGGTTCAGATGTGCTCACATTGCGCATTGCATGAGTCAGTGTACCATTACTTTGTGTACCATTATGTATCTGATACTTGTAACCTGAAGGACAGAATCCTTTACTGATCTTAGTGGGAAAGATGGCGTTTTGAACATGCATGTCTGTTCCAAGGATGTCCATCATGTAGAAGTAGATCTTTTGTTCATCCAGTCCACATTTGTGAGAACATTACTCACGTGTACATCTGTCAATGTTGTGTATATATCAATGTCTAATTGTTTGTGTCTATATGTGTTTGAGTTTGTTGAATTCATTGGAACTTGTTTGTGTTTATCAAAAATGTTCGTTTGTTTTAAGTGTTTAACTTCAACAGTATTAAGTGTGTCTACAAACCATTGATTGAAGATCAGTTTTAGATCAATCTATTGTCGAATCTGACTCTGAATATGTTTAACCAAACAGTTTTAATTCAGATATGAAGATCAAGAATTACAAACTTTATTTTATAGTTATCTGATTTTGTTTTTAGCAATAGATTGTCATAAACCCAGCCCAAGTACTAAAACATATTGACAGCACTGTAATATTTAGTATATTAACACACTGTTTTCACCCCTTGAACCACAAGTGATTCACCTCTTCCTCCACTGATGTAGTTTTACAAGAATTGCATGCATAAGACTGTCTATCTGTCTGGTCAGGTCAGGTTGGTTGTCGCTCTAACCAATTCCAATGTGGCAGCGGTGAGTGCATCAATCGTAGGCGCATGTGCGATGGGCGCAGCAACTGTAGAGATCGGTCAGATGAAAATGATTGTCGTAAGTAATGCAACGTGATCAGAAAAGACATGGATCACGTCAACACGGCCTTATTCTAGTAGCTACCTTGAAGTGTTGGCGAGCATGTACAGCCTATGAATGTCTTCATACATGTATTATATATTACACCCCTCCTGCAGCCCTCCATTGAACATGTATGAATTCATTGATTCAAGTTGGGAAGTAATTCTACTCAGTTAATGCAAAGTTGGTGAAATTACTAGAATTGGTATAAGTAGATACAATGCAAGAGACACTAAATTTTCCTGTAAGAATCTCCCAATTCTTCTAATTTTGTTTTGTCATTGCAGTCATTCACAAGAAGTGTAAAATACTTTTTTGTCCTTTTGAGTCTGTGCTTTTGGGCCATACCGATCAAGACATTGTTTTGTCATGGGCACATAGATTTTTGTCTTTCATTTGCATTTTCATTTCTGACAAAAATATATATGGCTGAGATACCTTACTAAAGGACCAGTGGTTCCTTACATGATGACTAACTTTGCACTACCTGTAGGATTACTTTCAACAGTCTGTGTTCAGCATAGGAACATGGTTCTGTAGATGTTTTTGAATTTCAAGAATGTCATAGAACCAGGTGCCCTCAATGCTTCAGGATTCTTTAGCATATAGTGAGCCATTTCTTCAAGGCAGCATTCAGAATATGGCCATGTGCATCATTTTCATATTGCTCATTATCTTTAAGTCAAAACTTTTAAGTTATTAAAGCTTTTTGTCGATTATCTGGACAGAAAAATTATCCAAAAAAGGCTCACATTTGGGTATGTGTTTTCTTCTTTTAATCCTGTTTATGGAAAAGTTTCAAATGAAAAGCATTGTATGAATGTATACAAAAGACCCATTCTTTCTTGTGGAATTGTATTATCTTCATTGTCACATTCCCTTTGTGTTGGTTTTATTTGTGCATGCATTGATGGATCCCCATTTGTTAACATGTTATCCTCTAACAGAAACTCACTTTAATTTAATTTGATTTAATTTCTTTAACAACTTAATGAAAGCAAGGTACCAGTTCCAAACTGTTTGAGTTACTGAATTCTTTGTATTGAATGCCCTTGGCTCTAAAACTTATATTTGGTTGGGATAAACCCAAATGGAACTTAGTTTCTGTTATTTGTTTTTCTAATTATTTTAAGTCACAATTCAAACCAGAATTGTAAAATACAAAATAACCAAAAAGGCAAAAGTTGTGTTCTGTTGAATGCATACTTCTTTTGCTCATTTTTATATTATAAAAACCCATACTTTTGTTCAAGAAGCTAAATGTCAACTGCTCCATTTGTGAAGGCTTTGTAAAGAAGAAGGGCATTTGATACATTGGAAAGTAAACCAAAGCAAAACCGATGGGCAAGATGATTGTGTGCAGAAATGAAAAGCATGAGTTAATGTTTATTTCAGCAACTACCCCAGCACTAACATGCCTTGAGAATCAGTTTCGATGTGAAAATGGCCAGTGTATTGACGCCGGTTTAAGGTGCAATGGACGAGTTGATTGTACAGATAGGTCTGATGAAACTCGTTGTCGTAAGTAGCCTTGTTGCAAGAGAATGGTAGTTTCTCAGTGGCTTTGACTTCCAGAAATTGACATATTAGTTGCACATGTGGGAGAAGGTGGTGTAGGAATAGTTTTCAGGTGCTCCTGCCTGAATGAAACAGCCCTAGTAGTAGATGGTCATCCAGTTTATGAAGGCCATAGAATATTATCTAAGAAACAATACTTACTGCTTCGCAGAATGAAAGATGTGTCTTTTAAAGATTAGTTCAGAGCAAGAGTATAATCTATATTTTGTATGTTGTCCTAACTCAGAGAACAATGTTTATTTACATGTTCTGTGAGTTGTATTAAGTTAAAGTTTGTAGAAGGATTGAAGCATTAAGAACTGGTTCCAAATGACAACCCTCAAATGCAGCTGATCAGTGAAAACCACCAACATCAGATTTAACATGTCCTCAGTTCAATTTAGTAGTCTTAGGTCATGGAACTGGAGTGAATTTGAAAGGTAGACTCATGATCAGTAATAAGTGCCCAATTCAATGTCGCCTGAATGCCTATACCTGATTCAACAAATGTGTAGAAAGTGTAAAATCTGTATCTGATGTCATATACTGTGAGTTTGCTGGATTAATGCTAAAAGCAATTTAAAACCATACTCACTGCTAAACATCTGAACATGTTCACCTGTATGATATGATATGTCCTGAGTTAATATGGAGTTACCCCATCCAACCCCATCACTCACAGAAACATGACCTACTACCACATGTGACGTTGAACAATTCTTGGAAGGTATTTGCAATAATTTAGGGTTTTCACTTCCTCTCCATAGCTCTAGCTCCTCTGTCCAACATCTGTAGTATATTATCAATGTTTTACAATATCCTCTTCACACTGGCTGTTTCCTTCGTTTTTCTTTTCTTATGTGATTATTTACCTGTTGTTCACCATGTTGCCCACAATATTTGCCAGGTGTGCATGCCAGTGAAAATAATTAAGTCTTAAAACCCAACCCAAAGAGATATGTTTAAAAAAACGTTTGTCAAATGTGTTCACAAAACAATCAAAGATGTTGTACTCTGTTTTATGGCTGGAAACAAGGTTTCATACTAGTCTGTTTCTGTTACAACAATTTAATCAGAAGTGCAACAGTGTGTTGAGTTTTTAAAAGTTGTACATAGTAGATACTTACTGTTACAACAGTTAAATCAGATGTACAACCATGTATTCAACAGAGTTTTTATTGCAACAATTTAATCAGAAGTCCAACAGTGTGTTCGGTATCTATAAAAGTTCTACACAGTAGATACTTACTGTTACAACAGTTTAATCAGATGTACAACCTTGTATACAACAGACCTTTTATTGCAACAATTTAATCAGAAGTCCAATAGTGTGTTTGGTATATTTAAAAGTTCTATACAGTAGATACTTACTGTTACAACAGTTTAATCAGATGTACAACCATGTATGCAACAGACCTTTTATTGCAACAATTTAATCAGAAGTCCAATACAAAAGTGTGTTCGGTTTATATGTAAGAACATGTATACAACAGACCTTTATTGCAAAAAGTTCTACACTACACAGTAGATACTTACTGTTACAACAGTTAAATCAGATGTACAACCAAATATTCAACAGAGTTTCTATTGCAACAATTTAATCAGACATGCTTTTGAAAAGGAAACAGTTTTGCATGAAAGGCTATTTCATTTACAAAGTTTTGTCTGAAGTGCTACAATGTTTTGAGCTGATTTAAAGTGTTTAATTTTACAAGTACTTGGAAAATAGGATACCAGTAGCCCAAGTTTTGAAAAACAGGTCAAAATCTAATAATTATTACATATTGATTAATTAATTTTAATATACATTTGTCAGCCTTCAGATATTTAGCCGTAAATAATTACTGGAAGAAAATGAAATCAATCAACTGAAATCAACTTCATGTATTTTTCTCAGTTTGTAAGAGTTAGTAGCATAAGATAAGATATGATACTAATGAATCAATGTCCCCCTGAGAATAACCACCAACAGCAGTGGAAATCCTTTGTATGAAGTGTATGCAAGTTGTATCTGGTAGTTAGTCCTTCCTCATCCCTCTGTCTACTCAGCTTTAGAATCACTCTTGTAGTTAGAGGTGTCACAAAATGCTTACCTTGTCTGTCATCACATTTCTATATACCCAAGTTCCTCAACATATAAGCAAAGATACACTAAAACTGTGTATCTTTGTTGCCTATGTTGATACACATGTCATGATACACATACCTTGTGGATGTTTTGTATCTTGAATCATGGGTCAAAGTTACATATTTTGCATAGCCTGATACATGGGTTCAGATGTACTGCTACATAGTCTGATTCATGAGTCAGTGTACCATTACTTTGTGTACCATTATGTATCTGATACATTAGTGCTGATTTACTTGCCTGAGTAGGTGAATTTGCATTGTAAATTGTAGGACAGAATCATTTACAGATCTTGGTGGAAAAGTCGTCAGCTTGCACATGCATGTCTGTTCCTAAGGATGTGCATCATGTAGAAGTAGATCTTTCGTTCATCCAGTCCACATTTGTGAGAACGTTTACTCACGTGTACATCTGTTAATGTTGTGTATTGTCAATGTCAAATTGTTTGTGTCTATATTTGTTTGAGTTTGTTGAAATCATTGGAACTTGTTTGTGTTTATCAAAAATGTTCTGTTTGTTTTAAGTGTTTAACTTCAACAGTTTTAAGTGTGTCTACAAACCATTGATTGAAGATCATTTTTATATGAATCTATTGTCGAATCTGAATCTGAATATGTTTTACCAAACATTATTAATTCAGATGTGAAGATCAAGAATTACAAACTTTATTTTATAGTTATCTGATTTTGTTTTTAGCAATAGATTATCATAAACCCAGCCCAAGTACTAAAACATATTGACAGCACTGTAATATTTAGTATATTAACACACTGTTTTCACCCCTTGAACCACAAGTGATTCACCTCTTCCTCCACTGATGTAGTTTTACAAGAATTGCATGCATAAGACTGTCTATCTGTCTGGTCAGGTCAGGTTGGTTGTCGCTCTAACCAATTCCAATGTGGCAGCGGTGAGTGCATCAATCGTAGGCGCATGTGCGATGGGCGCCGCGACTGTAGAGATCGGTCAGATGAAAATGATTGTCGTAAGTAATGCAACGTGATCAGTAAAGACATGGATCACGTCAACACGGCCTTATTCTAGTAGCTACCTTGAAGTGTTGGCGAGCATGTACAGCCTATGAATGTCTTCATACATGTATTATATATTACACCCCTCCTGCAGCCCTTCATTGAACATGTATGAATTCATTGATTCAAGTTGGAAGTAATTCTACTCAGGTAATGCAAAGTTGGTGAAATTACTATTGGAATTGGTATAAGTAAATGCGATGAAAGAGACACTAAATTTTCCTGTAAGATTCTCCCAATTCTTCTAATTTTGTTTTGTCATTGCAGTCATTCACAAGAAGTGTAAAATACTTGTTTGTCCTTTTGAGCCTGTGCTTTTTGGCCATACCGATCAAGACATTGTTTTGTCATGGGCACATAGATTTTTGTCTTTCATTTGCATTTTCCTTTCTGACAAAAATATATATGGCTGAGATACCTTACTAAAGGACCAGTGGTTCCTTACATGATGACTAACTTTGCACTACCTGTAGGATTACTTTCAACAGTCTGTGTTCAGCATAGGAACATGGTTCTGTAGATGTTTTTGAATTTCAAGAATGTCATAGAACCAGGTGCCCTCAATGCTTCAGGTTTCCTTAGCATATAGTGAGCCATTTCTTCAAGGCAGCATTCAGAATATGGCCATGTGCATCATTTTCATATCGCTCATTATCTTTAAGTCAAAACCTTTAAGTTATTAAAGCTTTTTTCGATCATCTGGACAGAAAAATTATCCAAAAAAGGCTCACATTTGGGTATGTTTTCTTCTTTTAATCCTGTTTACGGAAAAGTTTCAAATGAAAGGCATTGTATGAATGTATACAATTTCTTTCTTGTAGAATTGTATTATCTTCATTGTCACATTCCCTTTGTGTTGGTTTTATTTGTGCATGCATTGATGGATCCCCATTTGTTAACATGTTATCCTCTAACAGAAACTCACTTTAATTTAATTTGATTTAATTTCTTTTACAAACTTCTGAAAGCAAGGTACCGGTTCCAACCTGTTTGAGTTACTGAATTCTTTGTATTGAATGCCCTTGGCTCTAAAACTTATATTTGGTTGGGATAAACCCAAATGGAACTTAGTTTCTGTTATTTGTTTTTCTAATTATTTTAAGTCACAATTCAAACCAGAATTGTAAAATACAAAATAACCAAAAAGGCAAAAGTTGTGTTCTGTTGAATGCATACTTCTTTTGCTCATTTTATATTATAAAAACCCATACTTTTGTTCAAGAAGCTAAATGTCAACTGCTCCATTTGTGAAGGCTATGTAAAGAAGAAGGGCATTTGATACATTGAAAGTAAACCAAAGCAAAACCGATGGGCAAGATGATTGTGTGCAGAAATGAAAAGCATGAGTTAATGTTTATTTCAGCAACTACCCCAGCACTAACATGCCTTGAGAATCAGTTTCGATGTGAAAATGGCCAGTGTATTGACGCCGGTTTAAGGTGCAATGGACGAGTTGATTGTACAGATAGGTCTGATGAAACTCGTTGTCGTAAGTAGCCTTGTTGCAAGAGAATGGTAGTTTCTCAGTGGCTTTGACTTCCAGAAATTGACATATTAGTTGCACATGTGGGAGAAGGGGTTATGTGAGTTGTATTAAGTTAAAGTTTGTAGAGAATTTGAAGCATTAAGAACTGGTTCCAAATGACAACCCTCAAATGCAGCTGATCAGTGAAAACCACCAACATCAGATTTAACATGTCCTCAGTTCAATTTAGTAGTCTTAGGTCATGGAACTGGCATGAATTTGTAAGGTTGACTCAGTCACTCTCTGTAATAAGTGCCCCATTTCAGTGTCCCTTGAATGCCTGTACCTGATTCAGCAAATGTGTAGAAAGTGTAAAATCTGTATCTGATGTCATCTACCATGAGTTAGCTGGATTAATGCTAAAAGCAGTTTAAAACCATACTCACTGCTAAACATCTAAACATGTTCTGTATGATATGATATGTCCTGAGTTAATATGGAGTTACCCCATCCAACCCCATCACTCACAGAAACATGACCTACTACCACATGTGACGTTGAACAATTCTTGGAAGGTATTTGCAATAATTTAGGGCTTTCACTTCCTCTCCATAGCTCTAGCTCCTCTGTCCAACATCTGTAGTATATTATCAATGTTTTACAATATCCTCTTCACACTGGCTGTTTCCTTCGTTTTTCTTTTCTTATGTGATTATTTACCTGTTGTTCACCATGTTGCCCACAATATTTGCCAGGTGTGCATGCCAGTGAAAATAATTAAGTCTTAAAACCCAAACCACACTGATATGTTTAAAAAAACGTTTGTCAAATGTGTTCACAAAACAATCAAAGATGTTGTACTCTGTTTTATGGCTGGAAACAAGGTTTCATACTACTCTGTTTCTGTTACAACAATTTAATCAGAAGTGCAACAGTGTGTTGAGTTTTTAAAAGTTGTACATAGTAGATACTTACTGTTACAACAGTTAAATCAGATGTACAACCATGTATTCAACAGAGTTTCTATTGCAACAATTTAATCAGAAGTGCAACAGTGTGTTCGGTATCTATAAAAGTTCTACACAGTAGATACTTACTGTTACAACAGTTAAATCAGATGTACAACCATGTATACAACAGACCTTTTATTGCAACAATTTAATCAGAAGTCCAATAGTGTGTTTGGTATATTTAAAAGTTCTATACAGTAGATACTTACTGTTACAACAGTTTAATCAGATGTACAACCATGTATGCAACAGACCTTTTATTGCAACAATTTAATCAGAAGTCCAATAGTGTGTTCGGTATATACAAAAGTTCTACACAGTAGATACTTACTGTTACAACAGTTAAATCAGATGTAAGAACATGTATACAACAGACCTTTATTGCAACAGTTTAATCAGAAGCCAACAGTGTGTTCGGTTTATTTAAAAGTTCTACACAGTAGATACTTACTGTTACAACAGTTAAATCAGATGTACAACCAAATATTCAACAGAGTTTCTATTGCAACAATTTAATCAGACATGCTTTTGAAAAGGAAACAGTTTTGCATGAAAGGCTATTTCATTTACAAAGTTTTGTCTGAAGTGCTACAATGTTTTGAGCTGATTTAAAGTGTTTTATTTTACAAGTACTTGGGAAATAGGATACCAGTAGCCCAAGTTTTGAAAAACAGGTCAAAATCTAATAATTATTACCTATTGATTAATTAATTTTAATATACATTTGTCAGCCTTCAGATATTTAGCCGTAAATAATTACTGGAAGAAAATGAAATCAACTGAAATCAACTTCATGTATTTTTCTCAGTTTGTAAGAGTTAGTAGCATAAGATAAGATATGATACTAATGAATCAATGTCCCCCTGAGAATAACCACCAACAGCAGTGGAAATCCTTTGTATGAAGTGTATGCAAGTTGTATCTGGTAGTTAGAGTCCTTCCTCATCCCTCTGTCTACTCAGCTTTAGAATCACTCTTGTAGTTAGAGGTGTCACAAAATGCTTACCTTGTCTGTCATCACATTTCTATATACCCAAGTTCCTCAACATATAAGTTAGGACAGAATCATTTCCTCAACGTATGAGCAAAGATACACTAAAACTGTGTATCTTTGTTGCCTATGTTGATACACAAGTCATGATACACCTACCTTGTGGATGTAAAAATACACTTCACTATATATCGTTTCGTATCCTGATACATGGGTTCAGATGTGCTGCCATTGTGCTGCTACATACTCTGATTCATGCGTCAGTGTACCATTACTTTGTGTACCATTATGTATCTGATACATTAGTGCTGATTTGCTTGCCTGAGTAGGTGAATTGTGTTGAAACCTGTAGGACAGAATCATTTACAGATCTTGGTGGAAAAGATGTCGCTTTGAACATGCATGTCTGTTTCCAAGGATGTCCATCATGTAGAAGTAGCATTAATTATTTCGTTCATCCAGTCCACATTTGTGAGAACGTTTACTCACGTGTACATCTGTTAATGTTGTGTCTTGTCAATGTCAAATTGTTTGTGTCTATATTTGTTTGAGTTTGTTGAAATCATTGGAACTTGTTTGTGTTTATCAAAAATGTTCTGTTTGTTTTAAGTGTTTAACTTCAACAGTTTTAAGTGTGTCTACAAACCTTTGATTGAAGATCATTTTTATATGAATCTATTGTCGAATCTGACTCTGAATATGTTTTACCAAACATTATTAATTCAGATGTGAAGATCAAGAATTACAAACTTTATTTTATAGTTATCTGATTTTGTTTTTAGCAATAGATTATCATAAACCCAGCCCAAGTACTAAAACATATTGACAGCACTGTAATATTTAGTATATTAACACACTGTTTTCACCCCTTGAACCACAAGTGATTCACCTCTTCCTCCACTGATGTAGTTTTACAAGAATTGCATGCATAAGACTGTCTATCTGTCTGGTCAGGTCAGGTTGGTTGTCGCTCTAACCAATTCCAATGTGGCAGCGGTGAGTGCATCAATCGTAGGCGCATGTGCGATGGGCGCCGCGACTGTAGAGATCGGTCAGATGAAAATGATTGTCGTAAGTAATGCAACGTGATCAGAAAAGACATGGATCACGTCAACACGGCCTTATTCTAGTAGCTACCTTGAAGTGTTGGCGAGCATGTACAGCCTATGAATGTCTTCATACATGTATTATATATTACACCCCTCCTGCAACCCTTCATTGAACATGTATGAATTCATTGATTCAAGTGGGGAAGTAATTCTACTCAGGTAATGCAAACTTGGTGAAATTACTAGAATTGGTACTGGTATAACTAAATGCAATGCAAGAGACACTTATTTTCTCAAAATTTTCCTGTAAGAATCTCATGAATCGTCCCATTTTGTTTTGCCATTGCAGTCATTCGCAAGAAGTGCAAAATACTTTTTTGTCCTTTTGAGCCTGTGCTTTTTGGCCATACCGATCAAGACATTGTTTTGTCATGGGCACATAGATTTTTGTCTTTCATTTGCATTTTCATTTCTGACAAAAATATATATGGCTGAGATACCTTACTAAAAGACCAGTGGTTCCTTACATGATGACTAACTTTGCACTACCTGTAGGATTACTTTCAACAGTCTGTGTTCAGGAGAGGAACATGGTTCTGTTGATGTTTTTGAATTTCAAGAATGTCATAGAACCAGGTGCCCTCAATGCTTCAGGATTCTTTAGCATATAGTGAGCCATTTCTTCAAGGCAGCATTCAGAATATGGCCATGTGCATCATTTTCATATCACTCATTATCTTTAAGTTGAACTTTTAATTTTTTATAGCTTTTTTCGATTATCTGGACAGAAAAATTATCCCAAAAGAGCGTACATTTCTTCTTTTAATCCTCCATACGGAAAGGTTCTAAATGAAAGGCATTGTATGAATGTATACAAAAGACCCATTCTTTTTTGTAGAATTGTATTATCTTCATTGTCACATTCCCTTTGTGTTGGTTTTATTTGTGCATGCATTGATGGATCCCCATTTGTTAACATGTTATCCTCTAACAGAAACTCACTTTAATTTAATTTGATTTAATTTCTTTAACAAACTTACTGAAAGCAAGGTACCAGTTCCAAACTGTTTGAGTTATTTGTATTGAATGCCCTTGGCTCTAAAACTCATATTTGGTTGGATAAACCCAAATGGAACTTAGTTTTTTGTTATTTGTATTTCTAACTATTTTAAGTCACAATTCAAACCAGAATTGTGAAACAAAATAACAAAAAAAGGCAAAAGTTGTGTTCTGTTGAATGCATACTTCTTTTGCTCATTTTTATATTATAAAAACCCATACTTTTGTTCAAGAAGCTAAATGTCAACTGCTCCATTTGTGAAGGCTATGTAAAGAAGAAGGGCATTTGATACATTGAAAGTAAACCAAAGCAAAACCGATGGGCAAGATGATTGTGTGCAGAAATGAAAAGCATGAGTTAATGTTTATTTCAGCAACTACCCCAGCACTAACATGCCTTGAGAATCAGTTTCGATGTGAAAATGGCCAGTGTATTGACGCCGGTTTAAGGTGCAATGGACGAGTTGATTGTACAGATAGGTCTGATGAAACTCGTTGTCGTAAGTAGCCTTGTTGCAAGAGAATGGTAGTTTCTCAGTGGCTTTGACTTCCAGAAATTGACATATTAGTTGCACATGTGGGAGAAGGTGGTGTAGGAATAGTTCTCAGGTGCTCCTGCCTGAATGAAACAGCCCTAGTAGTAGATGGTCATCGAATTTATGATGGCCATAGAATATTATCTAAGAACCAATACTTACTGCTTTGCAGAATGAAAGATGTGTCTTTTTAAAGATTAGTTCAGAACAATAGTATAATCTATATTCTATAGCTTGTCTTCACTGAGAGAACAATGTTTATTTACATGTTCTGTGAGTTGTATTAAGTTAAAGTTTGTAGAGAAATTGAAGCATTAAGAGCTGGTTCCAAATGACAACCCTTAAATGCAGCTGATCAGTGAAAACCACCAACATCAGATTTAACATGTCCTCAGTTTAATTTAGTAGTCTTTGGTCACGGAACTGGCATGAATTTGTAAGGTTGACTCAGTCACTCTCTGTAATAAGTGCCCCATTTCAGTGTCCCTTGAATGCCTGTACCTGATTCAGCAAATGTGTAGAAAGTGTAAAATCTGTATCTGATGTCATCTACCATGAGTTAGCTGGATTAATGCTAAAAGCAGTTTAGAACCATACTCACTGCTAAACATCTAAACATGTTCTGTATGATATGATATGTCCTGAGTTAATATGGAGTTACCCCATCCAACCCCATCACTCACAGAAACATGACCTACTACCACATGTGACGTTGAACAATTCTTGGAAGGTATTTGCAATAATTTAGGGCTTTCACTTCCTCTCCATAGCTCTAGCTCCTCTGTCCAACATCTGTAGTATATTATCAATGTTTTACAATATCCTCTTCACACTGGCTGTTTCCTTAGTTTTTCTTTTCTTATGTGAATATTTACCTGTTGTTTACCATGTTGCCCACAATATTTGCCAGGTGTGCATGCCAGTGAAAATAATTAAGTCTTAAAACCCAAACCACACTGATATGTTTAAAAACAGTTTGTCAAATGTGTTCACAAAACAATCAAAGTTGTTGTACTCTGTTTTATGGCTGGAAACAAGGTTTCATACTAGTCGGTTTCTCTTCTAACAATTTAATCAGAAGTGCAACAGTGTGTTCAGTATATACAAAAGTTCTACACAGTAGATACTTACTGCTAGAAAAGTTAAATCAGATGTACAACCATGTATTCAACAGACCTTTTATTGCAACAGTTTAATCAGAAGTCCAACAGTGTGTTCAGTATATACAAAAGTTCTACACAGTAGATACTTACTGCTACAACAGTTAAATCAGATGTACAACCATGTATTCAACAAACCTTTTACTGCAACAATTAAATCAGAAGTGCAACAGTGTGTTCGGTACATATAAAGTTCTACATAGTAGATACTTACTGCTACAACAGTTAAATCAAATGTAAGACCATGTATTCAACAGACCTTTTATTGCAACAATTTAATCAGAAGTCCAATAGTGTGTTCGGTACATATAAAGTTCTACACAGTAGATACTTACTGTTACAACAGTTAAATCAGATGTACAACCATGTATTCAACAGGGTTTCTATTGCAACAATTTAATCAGACATACTTTTGAAAAGGAAACAGTTTTGCTTGAAAGGCTATTTCATTTACAAAGTTTTGTCTGAAGTGCTACAATGTTTTGAGCTGATTTAAAGTGTTTAATTTTACAAGTACTTGGAAAATAGGATACCAGTAGCCCAAGTTTTGAAAAACAGGTCAAAATCTAATAATTATTACATGTTGATTAATTAATTTTAATAAACATTTGTCAGCCTTCAGATATTTAGCTGTAAATAATTACTGGAAGAAAATGAAATCAACTGAAATCAACTTCATGTTTTTTTCTCAGTTTGTAAGAGTTAGTAGCATAAGATAAGATATGATACTAATGAATCAATGTCCCCCTGAGAATAACCACCAACAGCAGTGGAAATCCTCTGTATGAAGTGTATGCAAGATGTATCTGGTAGTTAGAGTCCTTCCTTATCCCTCTGTCTACTCAGCTTTAGAATCACTCTTGTAGTTAGAGGTGTCACAAAATGCTTACCTTGTCTGTCATCACATTTCTATATACCCAAGTTCCTCAACGTATGAGCAAAGATACACTAAAACTGTGTATCATTGTTGCCTATGTTGATATACAAGTCATGATACACATACCTTTTGGATGTTTTGTATCTTGAATCATGGGTCAAAGTTACATATTTTTGCATAGCCTGATACATGGGTTCAGATGTGCTGCCATTGTGCTGCTACATACTCTGATTCATGCGTCAGTGTACCATTACTTTGTGTACCATTATGTATCTGATACATTAGTGCTGATTTGCTTGCCTGAGTAGGTGAATTGTGTTGAAACCTGTAGGACAGAATCATTTACAGATCTTGGTGGAAAAGATGTCACTTTAAACATGCATGTCTGTTTCCAAGGATGTCCATCATGTAGAAGTAGCATTAATTCTTTCATTCATCCAGTCCACATTTGTGAGAACGTTTACTCACGTGTACATCTGTCCATGCTGTGTATTGTCAATGTCAAATTGTTTGTGTCTATATTTGTGTGAGTTTGTTGAAATCATTGGAACTTGTTTGTGTTTATCAACAATATTTCAAGTGTGTCTACAAACCTTTGATTGAAGATCATTTTTACATGAATTTATTGTCGAATCTGAAACTGAACATTTATAACCAGCCGTTATTAATGGGTTAATAATATGAAGATCAAGAAATAACAATTATATTTTATAGTTATCCAATTTTGTGTATTACAAAAGATAATGATAATCACTCAAGTCTGATCCCAGCCCAAGTACTAAAACATATTGACAGCACTGTAATATTTAGTATATTAACACACAGTTTTCACCCCTTGAGCCACAAGTGATTCACCTCTTCCTCCACTGATGTAGTTTTACAAGAATTGCATGCATAAGACTGTCTATCTGTCTGGTCAGGTCAGGTTGGTTGTCGCTCTAACCAATTCCAATGTGGCAGCGGTGAGTGCATCAATCGTAGGCGCATATGCGATGGGCGCCGCGACTGTAGGGATCGGTCAGATGAATATGATTGTCGTAAGTAATGCAACGTGATCAGAAAAGACATGGATCACATCAACACGGCCTTATTCTAGTAGCTACCTTGAAGTGTTGGCGAGCATGTACAGCCTATGAATGTCTTCATACATGTATTATATATTACACCCCTCCTGCAGCCCTCCATTGAACATGTATGAATTCATTGATTCAAGTTGGAAGTAATTCTACTCAGTTAATGCAAAGTTGGTGAAATTATTAGATTTGGTACTGGTATAACTAAATGCAGTGCAAGAGACACTTATTTTCTTTAAATTTTCCTGTAAGAATCTCACGAATCGTCCCATTTTGTTTTGCCATTGCAGTCATTCGCAAGAAGTGCAAAATACTTGTTTGTCCTTTAGAGCCTGTGCTTTTTGGCCATACCGATCAAGACATTGTTTTGTCATGGGGACATAGATTTTTGTCTTTCATTTGCATTTTCCTTTCTGACAAAAATATATATGGCTGAGATACCTTACTAAAGGACCAGTGGTTCCTTACATGATGACTAACTTTGCACTACCTGTAGGATTACTTTCAACAGTCTGTGTTCAGCATAGGAACATGGTTCTGTAGATGTTTTTGAATTTCAAGAATGTCATAGAACCAGGTGCCCTCAATGCTTCAGGATTCTTTAGCATATAGTGAGCCATTTCTTCAAGGCAGCATTCAGAATATGGCCATGTGCATCATTTTCATATTGCTCATTATCTTTAAGTGAGAACTTTTAAGTTTATTAAAGCATTTTAGGGTCACATGGACACAAAATTTATTTCAAAAAGGCCAAAATTTGGGTATGTTTTTCTTCTTTCAATCCTGTTAAGGAAAAGTTTCAAATGAAGGCATTGTATGATTGTATACAAAAGACCCATTCTTTCTTGTGGAATTGTATTATCTTCATTGTCACATTCCCTTTGTGTTGGTTTTATTTGTGCATGCATTGATGGATCCCCATTTGTTAACATGTTATCCTCTAACAGAAACTCACTTTAATTTAATTTGATTTAATTTCTTTAACAAACTTACTGAAAGCAAGGTACCAGTTCCAAACTGTTTGAGTTACTGAATTCTTTGTATTGAATGCCCTTAGTTCTAAAGCTCATGTTTGGTTGGGATAAATCCAAATAAAATTTTGTTTGATTTGTTTTAAGTCACATTTCAAACCCAAAATTTTAAATATCAAAATAACAAAAAGGCAAAAGTTGTGTTCTGTTGAATGCATACTTTGAGACCGATACGTTTGTTCATGAAGCTTTCGGAGAAGTGTATTTTTCGAGGGTACTGAAAGGAGAAGGGCATTTAATGCATTGAAAATTTAGCAGAAGCGAAACAGATCAGCAAAGATGATTGTGTGCAGAAATGAAAAGCATGAGTTAATGTTAATTTCAGCAACTACCCCATCACCTACATGCCTTGCGAGTCAGTTTCGATGTGAAAATGGCCAGTGTATTGACGCCGGTTTAAGGTGCAATGGACGAGTTGATTGTACAGATAGGTCTGATGAAACTCGTTGTCGTAAGTAGCCTTGTTGCAAGAGAATGGTAGTTTCTCAGTGGCTTTGACTTCCAGAAATTGACATATTAGTTGCACATGTGGGAGAAGGGGTTATGTGAGTTGTATTAAGTTAAAGTTTGTAGAGAATTTGAAGCATTAAGAACTGGTTCCAAATGACAACCCTCAAATGCAGCTGATCAGTGAAAACTACCAACATCAGATTTAACATGTCCTCAGTTCAATTTAGTAGTCTTTGGTCACGGAACTGGCATGAATTTGTAAGGTTGATTCAGTCACTCTCTGTAATAAGTGTCCCATTTCAGTGTCCCTTGAATGCCTGTACCTGATTCAGCAAATGTGTAGAAAGTGTAAAATCTGTATCTGATGTCATCTACTGTGAGTTAGCTGGATTAATGCTAAAAGCAGTTTAAAACCATACTCACTGCTAAACATCTAAACATGTTCTGTATGATATGATATGTCCTGAGTTAATATGGAGTTACCCCATCCAACCCCATCACTCACAGAAACATGACCTACTACCACATGTGACGTTGAACAATTCTTGGAAGGTATTTGCAATAATTTAGGGTTTTCACTTCCTCTCCATAGCTCTAGCTCCTCTGTCCAACATCTGTAGTATATTACCAATTTTTACAACATCCTCTTCACACTGGCTGTTTCCTTAGTTTTTCTTTTCTTATGTGAATATTTACCTGTTGTTTACCATGTTGCCCGCAATATTTGCCAGATGTGCATGCCCACAAAAATGATTAAGTTTTAAGACCCAACCCAAAGAGATATGTTTAAGTTTTTGTGTCAGTTTGTTCACTAATGAAACAATTTACTAAAAATATGTGTACTAAACATGAATCCCAAACACTCCACAGCACTGAATGAGAACTTGGCTTAGAGTTCATTCTTCAACTAATCTCTGTTTGTATGAATATATTTCTAGTGTCAAATGTTGCACAAATGTCTCTTGTCTTGTTGCTTTTTTTCAGGATGCTTAATCAAATTAATTTAATCTTTTTGCACAGATAGTTTCAGCATTCTAATTTGTCATTTATATTCTATGATGTATTTTTTGAGTCTATGTTATTTTGAGGCTTATATTTGTTCGTGCTTTAAAATTATGTATGTATTATATATGTGTCCGAATTACATTATCTTGCAATTTGAAGTTTGAATGATTTTATCATTTACATTCTATGAGCAGACAAGAAGCTGAAAGTATCTACTGAGACAGTGTTCAAGGATCATGGCTAATTAACAAGTAATTAATTTCAGCATCTAGAAGGACCTGCAGAGACGGTCAGTTTCTGTGTGGCACTGGTCACTGCCTTGACAATAGAAGGGTTTGTGACGCAAGGCCAGATTGCCCTGATGGTTCAGATGAACAAAATTGTAGTAAGTAACGGTAGCATGGGCTCTCAACCCTCCAGATGGCGCTGCAACATTGAGTTATTCCCCTTTTGTCAAGGTCAGGACAGTTACAGTTTGTCCAAGTGTGTATCAATGTTTGTCCCATGTCCATGTACAGTGTTTGAATGGTCGCAGCACCGTAGTCTAGATAAATATAGCTTTTCCAATCCCCTCGACACTTCCACTTACTACGTTAATTCACACTTCACAAAATGTGCACAAATCATCTCAAGCAGATTAATTCTTTTAATGATAATCTCACTTGTAGTAACGGTAACGAAGCACAAATAATCTTGCTTAAATTTCTTGTAAGTAATGTCCTTGTCTTTTGTGTTCGTCAATCTTCTGTAAACATCTTTGTGGTCTGCCTTTCCTCTATTAACATTGTTGCCTCCCCTGGCTGAGGAATTCTTCTAAATTCTGTTGAAGAATTTCCCCCAGTCAGTTTCGCCTTGCTTACGACTGATCCTTTTACTACAAAGGTGAAGGTCAGAAGGTTGGAGGTCATCTGCTTTCTAGTTTGACTGTCCATGACCTTGACATTGGTTTCAGCGCCATCTTGCACTAAAACTCAGAATGAGGCCAGAGATGGTGGTAGCTTGGGAGTTAGTGAATTTTGGAATGTATTTAATCAAGGTTTCTGTATTTTCAGCCTGTCGAGAGGACCAGTTTGCCTGTGCAAATGGCCAGTGTATTCCTCAGTCAGGATTCTGTGATGGACGTCCAGACTGTCGTGACCGTAGTGACGAGGGAGACTGTCGTAAGTTTTTTAAATGGGCCTGAGGTTTCAACATTTCTTGTTTCCTGTAAATTAATAACAAAACAATTAATTGTCATTAGTGACTATGTTTGTCAATGCCAGCATAATAAAACAAAAAAACTTTCATATTCTTGAGAATTCGATTGAAAGAGGGAATTATATGATTCTGGCTATATGTATGAGAATGTGTTTATGAGCCAGTATTAAATAGCAATAATACAATGTGTTTGTGCAAAACTGAGCTTATCCTGCCCCACCGCTGAGACCCAACACAGGCAAGTCAGTTGTTCAAACATGAGTAAGCTATGAGTGGCTTTCCTGCTGTAATGGCCAGTTTGAACATGCATCAAATCTGCATGTAAAGATGATCGGTATAATGCAGATTTTCATTTTAATGCCATTTTTCATGTTACAAATTATATTTGATTAGCTTGAAGTGTAAGTTTATATGTTACAGCTGTGAAAACGTGTGGCAGTGACCAGTTCACCTGCACCAATGGGGAGTGTATCAGTTTGGCCGACAGATGCAACCGCAGATACGACTGCAGAGATGGAACTGATGAATTTGATTGCCGTAAGTCAGCATTTAATCATCACACACACATAATGCTGCTTGTATACAGCTAACATAGATGGTCTGGTTGGACCTTATTTCCTGACCTTAGTGCCTTGACCTGACATATATATATATCTTTTAAGAGGAATCAAAAGCAGTTTTTGGTAAATACATTATTTTTTAAGCTACCAGCATAGTACTTTATTTGAGGGTGGAGCCCCAAAAGAGGTTATTTTTTTCTATCATTTTCAGGAAGAAATGTTTTTTTCCTTGTTTTGTTTAAACATCCCTACATCCCTACAGCTGACTAAGATGGAAACGTTTTAATTGAATGATACCCAATTGCTGAGAGAGGCAGGTTAATCTCAATTTCACAAGGTCAGTTAAAGAGGAGTTTATATCTGTTTTGAGCATCTTTGACAAATTATTTTACCCGACACTATCTATTGCAGCACCCCCTGGTTGCCGTGCTGACCAGTACCGTTGCAGTAACGGCCAGTGTATCAGTAGTGCAGCTCGCTGTAACAGGCAGTTTGATTGTGCTGATCGCAGTGACGAACAGGACTGTCGTAAGTGCTTCATATTCCATTCATTATTGGGATTCCAGGAGTAATACTGGCATGATAGTGGATTCTTGTGGGAGATATTGCCATGAGTGTTTGTTATTCCCTCCCAATCAGGATTCTTGTGGGAGATATTGCCATGAGTGTTTGGTATTCCCTCCCAATCAGGATTCTTGTAGGAGATATTGCCATGACTGTTTGGTATTCCCTCCCAATCAGGATTCTTGTAGGAGATATTGCCATGATTGTTTGGTATTCC
Organism: Haliotis rubra; assembly: GCF_003918875.1. NCBI lineage: Eukaryota > Metazoa > Mollusca > Gastropoda > Lepetellida > Haliotidae > Haliotis > Haliotis rubra. The sequence goes on from NW_025765270.1 coordinate 977,074, forward strand.
CTCCCAATCAGGATTCTTGTGGGAGATATTGCCATGACTGTTTGGTATTCCCTCCCAATCAGGATTCTTGTAGGAGATATTGCCATGACTGTTTGGTATTCCCTCCCAATCAGGATTCTTGTGGGAGATATTGCCATGAGTGTTTGGTATTCCCTCCCAATCAGGATTCCATTGCCATGACTGTTTGGTATTCCCTCCCAATCGGGATTCTTGTGGAGATATTGCCATGAGTGTTTGGTATTCCCTCCCAATCAGGATTCTTGTGGGAGATATTGCCATGAGTGTTTGGTATTCCCTCCCAATCAGGATTCTTGTGGGAGATATTGCCATGAGTGTTTGGTATTCCCTCCCAATCAGGATTCTTGTAGGAGATATTGCCATGAGTGTTTGGTATTCCCTCCCAATCAGGATTCTTGTGGGAGATATTGCCATGACTGTTTGGTATTCCCTCCCAATCAGGATTCTTGTGGGAGATATTGCCATGAGTGTTTGGTATTCCCTCCCAATCAGGATTCTTGTAGGAGATATTGCCATGAGTGTTTGGTATTCCCTCCCAATCAGGATTCTTGTGGGAGATATTGCCATGAGTGTTTGGTATTCCCTCCCAATCAGGATTCTTGTAGGAGATATTGCCATGAGTGTTTGGTATTCCCTCCCAATCAGGATTCTTGTGGGAGATATTGCCATGAGTGTTTGGTATTCCCTCCCAATCAGGATTCTTGTAGGAGATATTGCCATGAGTGTTTGGTATTCCCTCCCAATCAGGATTCTTGTAGGAGATATTGCCATGAGTGTTTGGTATTCCCTCCCAATCAGGATTCTTGTGGGAGATATTGCCATGAGTGTTTGGTATTCCCTCCCAATCAGGATTCTTGTAGGAGATATTGCCATGAGTGTTTGGTATTCCCTCCCAATCAGGATTCTTGTGGGAGATATTGCCATGACTGTTTGGTATTCCCTCCCAATCAGGATTCTAGTGGGAGATATTGCCATGAGTGTTTGGTATTCCCTCCCAATCAGGATTCTTTACCATATGCCTAAAAAGGGGACAATATGGTGACAGTTAATGTGGAATACGGATGGACTTGTGGTTACTGATTGGCCTGCTCCTGGTTAATATCCAGTTTGCAGGTGACATGTAAATTGAGTTACTGGTTCCTGAACAATGGGAAAATCCCCTTTGTAATCAAACCACTTAGTTTGCCTATGTTCAATACCTGTGTAGTTTGTTTTTTTTTCCTGTGGGTTTCAAGCCCATAATCATGGGTTTAACACCTGTAGTTGTTGGTTTTATAACCTAGCTCTTTAGGATTTCATACCTGTATTCAATACCTGTATTTATAGTATTTTTTCACCTGTGTTTGTGGGTTTCAAGCCCATAATCATGGGTTTAACACCTGTAGTTGTTGGTTTTATAACTTAGCTCTTTAGGATTTCACACCTGTGCCCTTGGGTTTCACACCTGGGTTTGTGAGTGTTCTGTGGGGATTCTTGTGGGAGATATTGTCATGAAATCTAATTGCTGTGTCACTTTTTACTTTTCTCCACATTTATTAATGTACAATGTTGAAACTGAAAAACTGTTTTTTAAAGAGGCCTTAAACCCAACTCACTCACTCACACATCAGCTGAAGACCTTGTGGTATTGACATACAACTACTCATGTGTTGCAGCTCCTGCCGGATGCACAGAGAACCAGTTCACCTGCAACAACGGCCAGTGCATCAGCTCTGACGAACGTTGTGATAGAAAATATGACTGTACAGATGGAAGCGACGAACAAGAGTGCAGTGAGTAGCAACAGAAGGGAACTGATACATGTATATTTGAACCTGGCATGTTTTGTCTCACTAAGTAGTAGGTGATGTGGTAGCCTAGTGGGTAATGAACTCTCTCATTTTATTAAAGGTCCGAGTTTTAGTTCCTGCATGGGTTCAGTGTTCAATCTCGAGGGATCCAAGTGCTTGAATATTGAGGAGGAGCATAGCCTTATTGTCAAATGTGTCGCAATCTGCTATAAAGTGTTTCTTCACTGAGACATGTCAGAGAAACCCATGTTTGTGGGTCTGATTCCCTCTTCACTGTCATTGTATTTCGGGTTTGGTCAGCACAATTTGCTCAGGTCATAGTTTTCACAGAATTGGAAAACATACAAAATCTTGACGTTTTAACCCTTTCCTCACACATCAAGTTGACATACCATGATGTAACTGTGGCATTAGACCATACTCTCACTCACTCACTCACTCACTCACTCACTCACTCACTCACTCACTCACTCACTCACTCACTCACTCACTCACTCACTCACTCACCACCCACCCACCCACCCACCCACCTCACTCACTCACTCACTCACTCACTCACTCACTCACTCACTCACTCACTCACTCACTCACTCACTCACTCACTCACTCACTCACTCACTACTCACTCACTCACCCACCCACCCACTTTTTATAATGGCAGTGATGACTTGGACTGTCATAGGTGTTTCATAATCTGTGCCTTAGTGGGATTCCAGGGGAAATTCATTCCTATTGTGGATTGTTCAAGGATATATTGTTGTAAGTGTTCTATATGTATTCATTTTCATGTTGCCATTAGTATTTCATATTCCCTTTCTTGGTGGGAGATATTGTCCTGAGTCTTTCATATTCCCTTTCTTGGTGGGAGATATTGTCCTGAGTCTTTCATATTCCCTTTCTTGGTGGGAGATATTGTCCTGAGTCTTTCATATTCCCTTTCTTGGTGGGAGATATTGTCCTGAGTCTTTCATATTCCCTTTCTTGGTGGGAGATATTGTCCTGAGTATTTTCATATTCTGTCCTTTCTTGGTGGGAGATATTGTCCTGAGTATTTCATATTCCCTTTCTTGGTGGGAGATACTGTCCTGAGTATTTCATATTCCCTTTCTTGGTGGGAGATATTGTCCTGAGTCTTTCATATTCCCTTTCTTGGTGGGAGATATTGTCCTGAGTCTTTCATATTCCCTTTCTTGGTGGGAGATACTGTCCTGAGTATTTCATATAAGTTCTCCTGTTGGGATTCTTGTGGGAAATATTGTCATGAAATCTAATAGTTGTGCCACTTCTTGCTGTTTTCCACATCTAGTTAGAATGTACAAAGTTGTATTTGAAAAACTGTCTAAAGAGGCCATAAAACCAACTCATCCACCAGGGTGTTGACTTACAACTACTCATTTGTTGCAGCTCCTGCCGCATGCACAGAGAACCAGTTCACCTGCAACAACGGCCAGTGCATCAGCTCTGAGGAACGTTGTGATAGAAAATATGACTGTACAGATGGAAGCGACGAACAAGAGTGCAGTGAGTAGCAACAGACAGGAACTGATACATGTATATTTGAACCTGGCATGTTTTGTCTTACTATTATATATGACTGCAGATAAGCCAAATTTTGAGAAACCCCCAAAAAGCATTCTGAAGAAGGGGTTCAGCTTCTCTTTCTGGTGGTAAGAAAACGTCATCGTATTGCTTTGTGTGAAAGTCGAGCACCGTTGTCTCGATATTCATGGGACCAAGATAAAATATCGAGTTATCCGAACTTCGAGACATCCGACCAGGGCATATCATCACATATCACTATGAAAGGAAACAAAACAAAAAGTAGATTTCATGCATGTATATATATTTGTATATACACTTTTACTCCCAGGGGTTGCAGTCACAAATGATACACCTCATGTTACAGTGTGCATCTTGAATGATATCTCATCTCGCCCTCCATCTCTCGATTCCACAAATCTTGTAAACGCATCTGCCGTTCTCAATTGCGATTACACAAAACCCTCTTTGGATTCTCAGTATGTTTTGATTCAAAACTATAATCCCTTATAATCAGTAGTGTTTAGTCGTAACAGTGAGTACTTCCTAATTAATTCCTTCTTAATTAATCCTAATTAAATAACAAACAAGTGACACCTTCAACTCAATTAGCCCTAATTAGTTTACACTACCGCATCCCTTTGATTCATGCCACACCGTGTGTAAACGTGTGGAAACATCCTCAGTTCAGACGGATACTTGCCCATGAAAGGTAGGTGAATATCGAGTTTCTTTGCAAATATTGAGTTAAAAGGGTAATTTTGCTTGTTGGGACCATGAAATTATATCGAGATATCCAAAATATCGAAACATCCGTATCGAGTTAAAAGAGCTTGAATAATGCTAAATTATGAAGGAGATGTTATATCGAGACAACCGAGATATCGAGTTATGAGAGTTCGACACAACGGTGCTTGACTGTATATGATAACGACTTTGTCAGTGAAGACCAAATGTGCAACTAAACGTAGTAGGAGGGATTATTAACATTTTCAGTTCTTTTGTTTTTGCTGGGAATTGTATTATGTGCCAGGATTAAGATTTCCATGTACATTTGTCTTGTAAACAGCCTGTAGAGATGACCAATTTACCTGTGCTAGCGGCCAGTGTATTCCTAAGTCGGGATTCTGTGATGGACGTCCAGATTGTCGTGACCGAAGTGACGAGGGAGACTGTCGTAAGTGTTTTAAATATTTCAATTTTTGAAGTAGTTTCTGTTTGCATGTTCATAGATTTGACCTATAAAGAGTCGGGTTAGAATTGGTCTTCAGTAACCCATGCTTGTCGTTAGAGGCGACTGACGGGATAGGATGGTCAGGTTCACTGACAATTGCGTAGATCGATGCTCGTGCTGTTGATCACTGGATTATCTGGTCCAGACTCGATTTTTTATAGACTGCCACCATATAGCTGAAATATTGCTGAGTGCAGCATAAAACTAAACTCACTCACTCACTGATTGTGATACCATGTTTATCGGATATATATCACATCAATAACACTGTGATTCAAGGGGAAATTTGTGTAAGGTGCATAAAATGGAGGATTGAAATAGTGTTATTGAAATGCTGACAAAAACACACTAAGCTGGTTTCTTAGTTAGGAAGTAGCTTCTGTCACCTGTCAATTGTTGTCAGTAATTGTAAATTTGTATCATTGACCTTGAACTTTTCAGCACCTGCAACTTGTCGTGATGACCAATACCAGTGCAGGAATGGCCAGTGTATCAGCAAAGCTGATCGCTGCAACCGTAGATATGATTGAGCAGATGGCAGCGATGAACAGGAATGCCGTAAGTTGCATGTTTTCTGTTGCTAAGAATGCAGGGATTAGTGTCTTGGCTTGGATGTGAATGTATCTGCAGAAGGAAATATCTAATTCATTTAAGGAGTGTTCGAAATCCATCTGGAAAGGGATTCTGTCCTGAGTCACTGAGTAGAAGACTTAATGGACGGCTGAAACACTTTGGTTGTTTTGTGGTCAGGAACTGACAGATGGGCTTTTTCGAACGCTCAGTTTAGACGCTTATGTGTGACATACCCTCAACCCTATTTAGAAACAGAACTAGTGTCACCAAGCAGAGACCCTTATAGTTCCAGGATGTGGGCATCATCAGGTGCCATGAACTGCACTGTGTAGTACTTTGTTTCCTATATTTTGAAAGACTTACACCTGAACACAGATTTCATTTCATGGTGTTGGATTGAATTATCCAGATCAGTCAATGATTCATTAACCTTTTGCCCAGAGTGTCTCACTTGAAAAAGTGGAATAAGATATATTTAAGATTTGGCAAATTTGGGTGTGCACTTAAGAATGAATAAAAGGAATTTAACTGAATGTACAGAGAAAAGAGCAACCATTTCTTTGACAATGCCTTAACAACTTTAAGTCAAATATGTGACAGAGAATTTCCAAGAGATACTCAAGGCTTTCATTTCATGTGTTTAGTAATACCTGGGTACACACGGATCTAGTCAAATATTTGGTGTGGTTTATGAATTTATGCGTATATTCTATGCAGATTACCTGTTTTGTATACTGCATGCTTATAGGAACCTCCCCTGCTTTAATCTTATGCTATAACTGTAATATCACACCCAAGATCTAGTCCTCAACACCCATTGGTCAAAGAAGTGAGTCACATGACATACTGGTGGTACTTTACTGATGATATTAGGACAAGATGTTTCCATTTAAGATGACTGTTTATGTAACATTTTTAATTTCTAAACAAAACAAATTTCATTTATTTTTGTACTCTGTGTTTTGCTTGTCGTGTGACTTATTTCTTATTATGAACTAAAAACAGGTAATTTGCATTGATGAAAATTGACAGGCCATAAACTTCAAATTGGAATATTAACTGTCGATAAGCACGGCTAAATAGAGATAGCAAAACATGGAGTTGGGAGTAAAGAAATAATGAACATTTTTGGAGTGAAGTGATATATTCCCAATTGCAATGCCGTTTTCTTACCTGGGTTTGAATACTGGCATCTGGGAATGCCTTGATAAATACCTGTCAGACCTGTTTTCGTGATTCTTCTAGGATGGTTTGATTATATGAAAATGAGGATATGTTTGGCACGTGATTGCTTTCCCTTCTTTATCTCTCAATCTCCAAAAATACCCCCAAACCTATTTTGCACTCAACTGACCAGTCGGAACCATGTCTTGTTGCTATGGGATCGTTTGACCTTCTACTGTTGCATGAGGTAGATAACTCTCTGATTGACAGCGCCACCTGGCTGCCGAACAGACCAATTCCGTTGCCGGAATGGGCAATGCATCAGCCAAGCGAGTCGTTGTAATCGCAGATACGACTGCTCTGATGGCACTGACGAATTTGATTGTCGTAAGTTCCTGCGCACTAGCTGGTGACAGTAAATTAGAAAGTGCGTGAGATGTCTCATTTTCATAAACCACTTCACCCTTTGTTTCGTGGTAATTAATGGATTTTAGAATTATTTATTTTCAGAGGGGGTCAAGGATTAAAATCTTGATTTAAGAAACATTGTGAAAACGTGTGACACCTCAGCACTTTCTAAGACAACAGAAGTTTCATGTCAAACAGGATTCTAGTTTCATTTTCAAATGTAGATGTGCTTACTATGAATATGAATCATTTTGGGAATTAATAAATGTTGATACAACAAATGTTTCATGTAAGAAAAACAGTTTGAGATGACAAGATAATGACGTCGATGAAACTGTTTGACATGCACAACTGACCATCTTCAGGAGTAACTTCAACTCGCCAGGACCAAAGGTTCTTGTGGGCTCATGTTGTTGTCATCTTATTATCATCATCAAACTCCTACAATGTAGCCATAGCGATGAAGCTGCATTAATACTATCGCACCAAACTCTTCCTGGTTTTATGTTCTAAAACTCTGAGGATGGGACTAAATAGGAAATAGGAAAATCTTACCAGAACCATGATGAAACTCACAAAGGAAATGTGCCAATTACTATGTAAGTTAGAGCATCTCATGGTTTCATCATGTTAGAATCATATATAATGATTTATAAGACATTATGCACACTGTGGAAACTTAATGTTACAAAAGAAGCATCAAAATCAGAAAGATATTCCGTTTTAAGGTAAGTTAGTAGCAAGTGTGGAAAGCATTTGTATGAATACTTGTAATTACAAGATGTTAACCATGGATTCCTTGAAGCACTGGATTGATGTCATGCTATCCTTGTTCATGCAGACAATATAACACAACATCTTGATATGACAATCTAACAGTAACACCATGTTAGCCCAGTGGGTTTGGTCCAGACACTGAAGACTGGTTCCATTCTAAAAATGGAGAATATTTGAATCCCATCTCGATGCAAACAAAACTGCCATAAAATTCACTTGATTACTGACAATTACGACAGTCTCAGTTATCTGCCCAAATTATTTCTATTGGGTATAAAAGGCAAAATATTGATATAAGTTACATGATTAGATGTCTGAAATTCAATGATACGCTAAGAGTTTGCAGAAAACATGGATGTGCAGGTGAGCAACAGTACCTTGGTGCAGTATTTATCATCATGTGCTTGTTTAATGTCCTGCAGTTCAGCTTTTTAGACTGCCAGTTGCTAGTACTTCAACCATACTGACACTTCATGCTAAATAACTGATGTTTCAACTGACTGCCACAAGACTAATGTGTTCATGTAGTCACAAACACATTCCTAAACCCTTCAACCCTGCATATTTTGTCATAAAACAGTGCATGTTGCTTTAAAAATACCATGCCTTAAAACCCATCCCCAGAAACACCGTAGACAATGCAGAGATGACTTCCTGTAAGGAGGCGGGTTGCTTATAGTTGCATAGCTTTGTTCAACACACGAATGCTGTCGCAAAGCAGTGATCATTGCCACACTGATTATAAGAACGCAGCAGCTCAACGACAAAGTCGCCATATTGCGTCAACAGCAGCGGCGCCTTCGCAAACGTATTTTGGTCCGCATGACCAAAACAAGCCTTTTTGCATTTCTAGGTCATCAAACGGCATGTGTCTGTGGTTGAGTGCCATGTTGAGGGAGTTTATCGTTTGCACAGGCTTATCTTGTACTGACAATCTGTGTAAAGATGATTTTAAGATATTTAGGAACTTACTGGGATGAATGTCTTCATGATGTTTGCTGGAAAGCAAATATCAATACTCCAATACATGATTGTGTCATAGATTTTCTTAGGAAGAAATACTGTTACAAGTTTGAACAATGTCATGACAAAGAAATATGAAATTTTTCTGAAATTATCCAGCTGAAAATGATCATATGACTTTCTGAGAGATGAGAGCGTGCCTGTAATAAGTTGTGCTGATGTCCAACAGAGGCAGAGAGAATTGACATCTCTGTCGTTCCTGCCACAATGAGAGTCCGAGCGGGCAGAGAAGCCGTGTTTGAATGTCAGGTGACAGGATCTACGTCCGGAGTTGTGCGCTGGAGTCGCTCTGGCAACAGGGTGAGTTGCCTTGGTTTGTTTTCTGTTTTTTGTTGTTGTTTTTTTTATCTTAATTCTTAGCTGGACATTGGGTGGCCCATTTGTTGAAGCAGTCACTCATCATGCTGAAGGCCTAGGTTCATTGATGCCTATTTGGTGTCCCACGTGATATTGCTGGAATATTGCTAAAAGTGATAGAATTGCTTCCCTTTCAAACACCAGGAACCTGTGACAGTGGGTTTGAATCCAGATTTGCCCCAGTTATGTTTCTAGGCTTGACATCATTATACCCATGCAATTTTCCAATGACACAGAGGAAAAAGGTTAATGCTGCATATGGGTTTGAGTACCTGGTATCACCCATCCAGGATCTGTGGTCTGTCAGTGCCATTCCTGTTTTCACAGACATCATCACAGCTAGCCAAGATGACACAGGAGTTTTTCTCCCATTTAGTCGACCATCAACGATATATCTACAATATTTTGAAAAGTCATCTGTCACATCAACTTCCTTTCAGCCTCTGCCTGCCAGTGCGACCCAGTTGAACGGCCGCTTGTCGTTCCGCGGAGTTACCCAGGAAGATGCTGGAGACTACGTGTGTACTGCTGCAGCCACTTCCGGCAGCTACACATCAACAGCCAGACTCCAAGTAGACTTCAGTGAGTATGCTGTCATCCCGGTATCTCAATGGAGAACATTAGCTGTCCTGACATCTGAATAGATAACTTTCTGATCTATCTGTTTTACTCTGCTATTTCTAATTATCCCCATTCATAAAGTATTCTCTTGTCTCAATAGTATTTTGATCCTCATCAACTCAAGAGACGAACGAACAAACGTTTTGACTATGTTATTTATTGTAAATTTTCACACACAGAGAGATTTTGATTTGCGATTTGCATAGATTTTCAATCAGTGAGTAATTGTTTTTTAGTTGGTCCTCCTACTCAGCGTCCGATTATCTCTGGTCCCTGCGGTGCTGGCGAGGCCACCTGTTCCAGCGGAGAGTGTATTCCACGCGACTACCTTTGTGATGGAGAAAATGACTGCACTGACAATTCAGATGAGAACAACTGCAGTAAGTTGATCCCTTTATATGGTGTAATCATTCAAATTTATTGTAAAAAAATTCCTTTACATGTTTGGTTTGTTTTGGCTTATGATTCTATTCACATAAAGGATGAAATAGATATGAATATACAGTAATTGTTTGTTAACTTGACAAATAGTGTTGATGAAAACGACCAATCGATGGATTCCATTAAATCAGTCACAATGTAATGCTCTGTAGTGGTAGTCACGGTTTGGCTTAAATATTGCTAAAGTGACTTTGAATTTTAACTCACTCACTCTGTGGTGGTAAGCGTTGTAATAAGATGTATGAAGGAGATGAAAAAGAATTGGTAATAAAAATGTATCTGTTTGTTAAGATTTTGCTCTGCCTTGTGAGCCCAATGAGTTCCGCTGCGCCAATGGCCGCTGTGCTATGAAGATCTGGAGGTGCGATGGTGACAATGACTGCGGTGATGACTCTGATGAGACCAACTGTCGTAAGTATTTGATCAGGTTTATGGAGATACCTCTAGTACCTCTACCGATTCATGTCCTTGGAAGGTATAGAACTCTCTGGGAGGTATTGAAATCCTTGGAAGGTATTGAAATCCTTGGAAGGTATTGAAAACCTTAGAAGGTATTGAAATCCTTAGAAGGTATTGAAATCCTTTGCAGAACAACACTCACTGGTTTGCCTGGTCCAAATTTCTGCTATTAATGCTGATACAGCTGGAATATTGCTGGCTCAGCATATTTGCATATTAAACCTGTAGTCTATAAGTAGATATTCCCCAGTTTGAAGGAGATATACCAGATACTTCATGTGTGAGTGACCTGTCCACATTGTTATAGTATGTTGACCTCTACAAGCACTGACTTCCTGTGTGTGGCCATGGAGTTATATGGATGTTTCTATCACTACACTCTCCTCCTTGGAATCCTGTTGTGTACGTATCATCAAGATGTCATGAGCTGCTGTATTTCAGCAGTCGTAGTGCAATGTTGTATACTTTTTAAGGCAGTCATACAATGTTACCTGACCTTGAGGTTAACATATGAGGTATGGAAGCTACATAAAGCACTGATGTGTCACCACTCCCAGGTCTGTGGACAACCGACAAGGTTATGGGCAAACTGGCATTTCACAGACCCATAGTGCTCCAAATCTTTATGAGGCTGTCACTAATGTTTACTTTGAGCAACAAGGTATGCCACTGAGGCACATTCAAAATCCTCGAACCGACCACCCAAACCACTTGATGGGTATCTCATTGACTATAACTAAAGGCAGAAATCACAACACCTGTCAGTTTGAGGACTTTCAAAGCACAGTTGGATGTTCAGATGGAGTACTTTTAAAGCAGGATTTTTTCAAGTCGGCACAATTTTTTTAGTCTCTGTTAAGGCCTGGAGCAGAGAACCAAAGGATGTCAGCTGATACATCTGTTTAATGCCATAGACAGCAATATCCAAGCTATATGATGGCAGACAATGGACAACAGGGTATGATCAAACCAGTCAGCAACCTAGTCTTGTCTTAAGGGGTAACTGATGGGATGAGTTGCTCAGACTGCTCCAGTCACTGGATTTTCTGGTCCAGATGCAATCATTTACAGGCTTTTTTTTTAATAAAAGCTGGTGTAGCCTAGAATACGCAAATACAAATACCCATATGCTCAATCCCTCACGATGAATTGTGTTTTCAGCGACCCGGGAGCCAGGAGCGGCATGTCGTGCGGATGAGTACAAGTGTTTGACTGGGGACCAGTGCATCCCCTCCAGCTACCAGTGTGATGGCGAGATTGACTGTCAGGATCGTTCCGATGAGATTGGATGTGGTGAGTAAACTTCAAATGTACCTTTTGTCTTAAAGTTGTGGAACACTGAACATATTTCGGGATGAAACATAAACTATACTCATGTCTGACCCTATTTACAGTAGCTTGCTCAGATCCAAAGTTCATCCGTGGAACACTGTTCAAATGTATTACCTTATTCCACAGCTGCACCTACCATTGTGAAGCCACCTGTTCCCAAGGTCGAGGTCGAGGTGGGTGGATCTTTCTCCATCGTGTGCGAGGCTGTCGGTGTCCCCACTCCACTCATCGTTTGGCGTCTCAACTGGGGCAACATCCCTACAGGCACGAGCGTGTGGTTGTGACATCTGTTGATGGTCGCGGTAGCCTCACTGTGAACCAAGCTATCCCAGAAGACTCTGGTGCCTACACCTTGCGAGGCTCTCAACAACAAGGGCTCCATCTTTGCTGTCCCGGATGCTATCATCATTGTCAGACGTAAGTTGACAGTATCTATGAAATCTATTGTTCTTTAAAAATTATGCAATTCTTCAGATTGATTATTATATATGAAATATATAAATCTGGATTTTGAAACCCAAACAGTTGGGAACTGTTGTCATGGTTACTTGACTCAAGTAAAATTGTGGTGGTTTGAGGCAGACAAGAATTTACTGTGATGCTGACTTCAAGAAGTAAGCAAGTGTCATCCCCTTCTCATTAACTTACATGTCTCTCATCTGATTGTTTGTTCCCTAGGGCAAGCTGGCGTGTGTCAGCCACCAGACTATAACGTTGGTGCTAGACAGCTTGGTGAATGTGTCAAGTGCTTTTGCTTCGGACAGACCAGGACGTGTTACAGTTCAAATCTGCAGAAATCTCAGGTAAAAAGTCTGTCTTGATATTGATGCAAGATTGCTAACTGTGCTCTCAAGGAACCCTTTCGAGTTCTTTCCGTTTTAACGAACTACATGTTCTCAAAGATTTTTTTAAACATTGATTGAAGTTATGTAAAATGGAGGCAATATTTTCTCCAAACAGAATTATCTCCCCTATATCAGATAGTTTGGCATTAAGTTCTAGAATCTCAGCCATCTCAAGAATAGGAGTCAATATTCATCTCTTCTTCCATTTTGTGCATACTGTCACTGTTGGGTCTTCAGATCACCCTTGGCAACCAGATCAAGATGGTCCGTCGTGCAGATCTCCTGCCTGTGGAGGAAGGATTCATCCAGTTCCTGCCCACGTCCCGCCAGTTCTCCGTGTCGGACTTCGACCGTGTGTTACAGCAGGGCAGCTACTACTGGAGTCTTCCATCCCAGTACCTGGGAAACAGGGTAGGTTTCTGTTTACTGATCACAACGTCATTTTACCTAGTAGGCACAGCATTAAGTAAGACGAGTATGTTTGTAAACCAACATGGCTTTTGGCCAATAATGGGGCAGGTCACTCAGGCTTTGTATTGCTTCATGTTTTCTGAAGTTACTGTAGTGAATAGCAATGGCTTAATCTTAGGTTGGGGGGCGGTGGGGTAGCCTAGTGGTTAAAGCGTTCGCTCGTCACGCCGAAGACCCGGGTTCGAATCCCCACATGGGTACATTGTGTGAAGCTCATTTCTGGTGTCCCCCGCCGTGATATTGCTGTAATATTGCTAAAAGCGGCGTAAAACCAAACTCACTCACTCACTAATATTAGGTTGTTTTAAGAATGTCATTTTATTGTAAAGGATTATTACCCATGTGTTTAATATCATATATGAAATATATATGTGCCAATTTTATCCAAAGCTCATGTATATATCGGGACGGTGGGGTAGCCTAGTTGTTAAGGCGTTCACTCGTCATGCCGAAGACCCTTCATGGGCACAATGTGTGAAGCCCATTTCTGGTGTCCCCAGACGTGATCTTGCTGGAATATTGCTAAACATGGCGTAAATCTAAACTCACTCACTTACTTACTCGTATGTATATGATATGCTATTCAAAGGATGTGACATTTATGATACTCAGCTGTATAATCTCCATATTTAAACTGTGTCAGCTACACCTGGTCTGTTACAGCTGACAAGTTATGGAGGCAAACTGAGTTACACCATCTCCTACGACATCCGCAGCAACTTCCCCCCGTCCAACCCAGGACCAGGACGTCATCATCACGGTCAGTGGACACTGAACCTGGAATATTTGAAATCTTCACTGGAGGTCTAAAATTGCTAATGCTTATTGAGGATCACAAAAGATATTTGCACATCTTCAGTATTTGAGCCCTTCAGGAGATGTTTAACTTAAATATTTCTGTTTCTGTTGCCAGGGTAATGGAATTACTTTGTACCACCGGACAGCTGCTACTGCTAATGCTGGTGACCCCTTCAGAGTCGACATTCCATTGGTTGAGGTAAGTGTCACCAGGTGTCCTGCGTTGTTTGGGAAATTGCTAATTTCGGGAAATTGTAGGTGTGAGATCAAAACGATGGACATAACAAAAGGTGGTATAACAATTTTTTTATAAAATTTCAAAATATGGTTGAATAAGGATGAAATGAAAGTGAACATTATGTAAAATGTGTGAATTGATTTGAACCCAGATAAGGAGTTCTTACAGTAGAGAAGGTCTGGTATGGTTCTGCCTAGATTTTCAAAGCTCTCTTACCGCTAAGATAGTCGTAAGTGTCATGGGCCCTGATAACTAACTTGTTGGGTAAGCTAGCGGTTAAAGCATTGGATCATCCTGCCAAGTTCTGGGTTTGAATCTCAGTGAAGCTTATATTGGTGTGCACCAAACCCTGGTATGGGTGGAATAATGGTAAACGCTGGATATAATGTCACCAACACTGCGGTAAACCCTATATGTTCAGCTGTGTCTGTACTGTTGACAGTCTGCCTGGGACAAGAGTGATGGGCCTCGCCGTGGAGACACCCCAATCTCGGAGTACGCCAACCGCGAAGATCTCATGATGGTTCTGGAGAATGTTACTCGCATCCTCATCCGAGCCACATACGATGACCGTCAGTCTGCCATCAGGTTAGAGACATGTGAGAGTGAGGTAGTATTAACTGTCAGGAAGTAGAGACTTGCAAAGATTGATTCTTTCTTACTGTGCCATCAGGTGAGGGACTTCAAAAGGACTAAATATTACTTACTCTGTCATAAAGTAGAGATCTGTAATGACTGAAAATAATTAACTTCCTGCAGCCAAAAGGATCCATGACAATTTTTTCTCTCTCACTGTGCCATTAGGATTGTCTGGATTAAATATCGCTCATACCATACTGGTCCTGCCGAGCTGGCCCAGTTCTCAAAACTGCCAGTGCCACTGCCTAGAGCGTCATCACACAACCAACCAGATTCCTGAAGTGGTAATATCTGCTACCTGCATAAATGAACTATTTCACAATATGCCTGAACTACTGTCTGTTAAATTTGAACATGTGTTTCATTCATTTTGTCCTATAGAATCAGCAACGTACTGCTGAGCACTGCTGTCTCTCAGGAAACTGGACTTGGCCGAGCTGAGCTTGTGGAAGATTGTACCTGCCCCACAGGGTACACTGGTCTGTCTTGTCAGGTGAGATCTGGGTAGTCTGGGTGTGACCGGATAGGGTTCGGACAAAGAAGAGACTGGAGGGTGCAGTCCTCTATGTGATAGGGTAGGATGGGAGTGGTGAGACAAAGAAGAGACTGGAGGGAGCATAGTCCTTGGTATGATAGGGGGTGGGATGTTGGGTGGGGTGTGGGGTGGGGTGTGAGACAAAGAAGAAACTGGAGGGAGGGTAGTCCTTGGTATGATAGGGGTGGTGATGTGTGGTGGGGTGAGACAAAGAAGAAACTGGAGGGAGGGTAGTCCTTGGTATGATAGGGGTGGTGATGTGGGGTGGGGTGAGACAAAGAAGAAACTGGAGGGAGGGTAGTCCTTGGTATGATAGGGTGGGGTGTGGGGTGGGGGAGAGGGTGAGACCAATAAGAGACTGTGAGACCAATGAAGAGACTGGAGGGTAGTCCTTGGTATGATAGAGGTAGGGTTGGACTGTTTGTGGTTTAAGAAGGAAATGAAAAAGACTGTGGTCTGTGAGATGAAATCGTTCTTTACAAAATGAAGTAAATAAATTTGATCGAATACTTTTTCCAGGTGTGTGCTGCCGGGTTCTACCGTGTGAGTCGGGGTCGTTACCTGGGTGAGTGTCTGCCCTGCCAGTGCAATGGCCACTCCAACGACTGTGACCCTATTACTGGAGAATGCAGGGTGAGTAAAAACATGTGATTGTTTAACCTTCTGATGTGTCAGCAAATTTGAGGCTGTTTCTCCTCACAAGTGATATTTACTTCCTCCGTGGCCTTGTTGATACAGAGCATCCTCCTGGAAAGTGGAAGGCCGGTGGTTCAAGGCAACATGATACATTGGGGATGAGTCCAGGACTTTTTTTTTGGTGGGGGGGGGGGGGAGAGGTAGAGTCAGTACACTGTGTCTGAGTAGGGCCTCATTCATGTCAAACTATGTGATACCTCAGTCATTTAGCTCTATTTGGGGTGGTGGGGTAGACTAGTGGTTAAAGCGTTCGCTCATCAGGCTGAAGACCCGGGTTCGATTCCCCACATGTGTACACTGTGTGAAGCCCATTTCTGGTGTCCCCCGCCGTGATATTGCTGGAATATTGCTAAAAGCAGCATAAAACTAAACTCACTCACTCACTTAGCTCTATTAAACAGACACAGTCCACACTAGTGAAAGGAGGCACGCACATATACGTCTGTCGCTATTCAATATTTATTGATGAATGTTTACTCCAGGATACATATTTGCTATTGTTTAAAAGTTGAGATTACAGCAGTATCTTGGGGATATATTTGGCTTATACAGGACGTAGCTATAAGTTTTGTAGACAGTTGTAGCATCATTATATTTGTTGACTTCAATAACTTGTTTTATTTCCAATTTTTTTAATTATGTATGTATATCACAAACATGTTCTGTGATGAGCCGTATACGGAGTATACGGTTTCCTACGGTTTGACAACCTGAAACAAGAGTACAGTTGTATGGCACTTTCTTCTCAAGTTCCAGAGGGGAAGTGGGGTAGCCTAGTGGTTAAAGCGTTCCCTCGTCACGCTGAAGGCCCAGGTTCGATTCCCCTCATCGGCACAATGTGTTCCCCCCGCTGGAATATTGCTAAAAGCTGTGTAAAACTAAACTCACTCACTCACTCCATTTCCAGAGCTGCCAACACAACACGGAGGGACCCCTGTGTAATCTGTGTATTGAAGGATCAGTTGGGGACGCCAGACGAGGAACTCCAAATGACTGTGAACCCTGCCCATGTCCTCTTACCATCCCGTCCAATCAGTAAGTCATCTTCATGTCATGTGACTTGAGAACAATTCTGAATTATCAAAATATCAAACTGACTCTTGTCTGTTTTGGGTTGGTTTGGTTTGTTGGTTTACGCCGCACTCAGCAATATTCTTACTAAATGGCGGTGGTCTGTAAATGATAGAGTCTGGACCAGACAATCCAGTGATCAACAGCATGAGCATCGATCAGCAAGAGCATTCACTTTCTTATGTCATGCCATGAAAATGGCACCGTACTGTGTTAGGATACAGTTTGTATTCTTCCCTTGTACAGGTTCAGCCGCACTTGCGTGAGAGACAACGCAGGTATTCGCTGTACTGCCTGCCCTGAGGGCTACACCGGTCGACAGTGTGAGACCTGTGCCCAAGGTTACCGTGGCAACCCCAGCACCCCTGGAAGCTCCTGCAAACCAGACAACAGTAGGTTTCCACTCAAAATAGCTGTGTTTATAAACTATGTACAGTATATATGATAACGTAAACTGACCATGAGATTTCAAAGTGATAATGCACATGATTTTGACTCAGTCAGAAAATAGTATTCTGAGCATGTTTTGGGTGAGGATTTGGCTTATTGTAATTATGTGTATTATTATGTTGCAGTTGAGACTGGCTGTGACCCCAGGGGTAGTCTCTCCACCTCCCCCAACATTGACACCGACCGCTGTAGTTGTAGGGTAAGTACCAATACTTTCTATGAAAAACAGTTGCTAGGTTTTTTGGTTTACAAGCTGCACCAGAAAAACAAAGGGATTATTAACATTTACAAATTAATAGAAATATCTCCAAAAATATTTATAAGCCACAAATTTGTTTGTATCTATTCTTTCATCCTAAAGGAATGGAATCAATAAGAATGCTGTTCACCCAGCAGAAAATGGGTACCCGGTGGGAGAAGTCATGTGACTATTAACATTCTAGCGCCTCACAGGCAGCTTGGCTTATCCGGGGTAGTAATAATCAGACTGTGCGCTTTCAGCATCCTTATCTGCGCTTTGAGTAGGATATGAAGCCTGGAAAGGTGGATTATAAATATTTATTAAAAAAGAAATTAAACGAAAAAGAGTTTGATAATGCACATTGTACCACACAGTAGATGTGGTTACATTTATGCAAGACACATGATTATTTAACACATGTCAATGTACAGGTATTTGAAGATCAAGAATAATGACTGCCTATAGTTTTTGTTTTCCCCTCACTAGGTTTGTGTTCTAGGAATAATGTACACAATGAAATATATTAAAAGTCTGACTGTATCATAGATCTGTGGAGGGTCACAAACTTTGAGAAAATAGCATTTATTTTACCTTCTTTTCTCTGTGTACGTGTAGGAATAACTGAAAATGGTTTGTGTTTTTGCAGCCCAATGTGATTGGAAACACCTGCAATCAGTGTAAGCCGGAGACATTCTACCTGTCCCAGAACTACCCCTTCGGCTGTATCGCCTGCTTCTGTATGGGCGTCACTCAGATGTGTACCAGCACCTCCTGGAACAGAGCTCAGGTGGGTACACCCTGATATCATCCCTGGTCTCAATATAGCATAAGACAGAGCTCAGGTGGGTACACCCTGATATGATCCCTGGTCTCAATATAGCATAAGACAGAGCTCAGGTGGTACCCTGATATGATCCCTGTCTATAGCATAAGACAGAGGTCAGGTGGGTACCCTGATATGATGGTCTCAATATAGCATAAGACAGAGCTCAGGTGGGTACACCCTGATATGATCCCTGGTCTCAATATAGCATAGGACAGAGGTCAGGTGGGTTTACCCTGATATGATCTGTGGTCTCAATATAGCATAAGACAGAGCTCAGGTGGGTACACCCTGATATCATCCCTGGTCTCAATATAGCATAAGACAGAGCTCAGGTGGGTTTACCCTAATATGATCCGTGGTCTCAATATAGCATAGGACAGAGCTCAGGTGGGTACACCCTGATATGATCCCTGGTCTCAATATAGCATAAGACAGAGGTCAGGTGGGTTTACCCTAATATGATCCGTGGTCTCAATATAGCATAAGACAGAGCTCAGGTTGATACACCCTGATATGATCCGTGGTCTCAATATATGGTCTCAATATAGCATAAGACAGAGCTCAGGTTGATACACCCTGATATGATCCGTGGTCTCAGTATAGCACAAGACAGAGGCTCAGGTGGGTACACCCTAATATGATCCGTGGTCTCAATATAGCATAGAACAGAGCTCAGGTGGGTACACCCTGATATGATCCCTGGTCTCAATATAGCATAAGACAGAGCTCAGGTGGGTACACCCTGATATGATCCCTGGTCTCAATATAGCATAAGACAGAGGTCAGGTGGGTACACCCTGATATGATCCCTGGTCTCAATATAGCATAAGACAGAGCTCAGGTGGGTACACCCTGATATGATCCCTGGTCTCAATATAGCATAGAACAGAGCTCAGGTGGGTACACCCTAATATGATCTGTGGTCTCAATATAGCATAGAACAGAGCTCAGGTGGATACACCCTGATATGATCCCTGGTCTCAATATAGCATAAGACAGAGGTCAGGTGGGTTTACACCTAATATGATCCGTGGTCTCAATATAGCATAAGACAGAGGTCAGGTGGGTTTACCCTGATATGATCCCTGGTCTCAATATAGCATAAGACAGAGGTCAGGTGGTTTACCCTAATATGATCCAAGTGGTCTCAATATAGCATAAGACAGAGGTCAGGTGGGTTTACCCTAATATGATCCCGTGGTCTCAATATAGCATAAGACAGAGCTCAGGTGGGTTTACCCTGATATGATCCCTGGTCTCAATATAGCATAAGACAGAGGTCAGGTGGGTACACCCTGATATGATCCCTGGTCTCAATATAGCATAAGACAGAGGTCAGGTGGGTACACCCTGATATGATCCGTGGTCTCAATATAGCATAAGACAGAGGTCAGGTGGGTACACCCTGATATGATCCCTGGTCTCAATATAGCATAAGACAGAGGTCAGGTGGGTACACCCTGATATGATCTGTGGTCTCAATATAGCATAAGACAGAGGTCAGGTGGATAGCTATGCTATAACTGTTGTATACACTCAGTCTAGTGTAAGACAGGTCAGGTGGATAGCTATGCTATAACTGTTGTATACACTCAGTCTAGTATAAGACAGGTCAGGTGGATAGCTATGCTATAACTGTTGTATACACTCAGTCAAGTATAAGACAGGTCAGGTGGATAGCTATGCTATAACTGTTGTATACACTCAGTCAAGTATAAGACAGGTCAGGTGGATAGCTATGCTATAGCTGTTGTATACACTCAGTCTAGTATAAGACAGGTCAGGTGGATAGCTATGCTATAGCTGTTGTATACACTCAGTCTAGTATAAGACAGGTCAGGTGGATAGCTATGCTATAACTGTTGTATACACTCAGTCTAGTATAAGACAGGTCAGGTGGATAGCTATGCTATAACTGTTGTATACACTCAGTCTAGTATAAGACAGGTCAGGTGGATAGCTATGCTATAACTGTTGTATACACTCAGTCTAGTATAAGACAGGTCAGGTGGATAGCTATGCTATAACTGTTGTATACACTCAGTAAGACAGGTCAGGTGGATAGCTATGCTATAACTGTTGTATACACTCAGTCAAGTATAAGACAGGTCAGGTGGATAGCTATGCTATAACTGTTGTATACACTCAGTCTAGTATAAGACAGGTCAGGTGGATAGCTATGCTATAACTGTTGTATACACTCTCAGTCAAGTGTAAGACAGGTCAGGTGGATAGCTATGCTATAACTGTTGTATACACTCAGTCTAGTGTAAGACAGGTCAGGTGGATAGCTATGCTATAACTGTTGTATACACTCAGTCAAGTATAAGACAGGTCAGGTGGATAGCTATGCTATAACTGTTGTATACGCTCAGTCAAGTATATGACATTCTAGTCATGTTGTGTCAGAGTTAATCCTGGTGAGTCACAGTACTTTAACTTATATATATTCTCAGTGGAGTATAAGGGAATAATATGATTTGGTGGTATTCCAGTGCCCATTTATGAAGTTCCGTCAATGCCATGTTGTTTATCTGTTGCCAGATCGGGGTGTCCTTCACTCAGGATCGTATGGGTGTCAGCTTGACGGACATGATGAGGAAGGAGAAGATTGAACAGGGTTTCACCGTCAACCGCAACTCTCGTGAGCTGACATACCGTGGATTCAACAACCTCAGGGAGAACCTCTACTACTGGAGCCTTCCTCAGCGTTTCCTTGGTGACAAGGTAGGGGAGAGAACTGCTGTGTTTAGCTGATCTCGTCAGTGTGAGATATCTTGCAATGTTAGTCCCAAGTAAAATCTGTTATCTCAAAACGTTCTGCTAACAATTGTTACAACAAAATGCAAGTACAAATGGTCAGTTCCTTTTTGAGAATGAGAGAATTGCCCAATATTCTCAAAGTTTATTTGCAATTTGTAAAACCTGTGCCATTATGTTTCATAAGTGTGTTTCTCTTATTCAGGTTACAGCCTATGGAGGATACCTGCGCTTCACACTGAGATATCGCCCTGGTCAGGATAGCACCCCAATTTCCATGGAGGAGCCCATCGTTGAGCTCTCGGTATGTTATTTGCTGTTTGGACACCTAGGTTACAATAGGTCCCCCGTACTCTTCTTGTTCACCGAGATGAGGCCAGACAGCTTAATTGTCTTCTCAAGGTCACAAGCAAGTTTAGGCCTCAATTGGATAGGCCATATGACATACTTGACTGTATGTGATTTTACGCTGTCCATATTATCAACTACTGACTTGTCCATCTCCAGTAGATGTGATATGATAAAAGTTTGACCTCTTTCAGCATGAAATGTTTTGAAACATATGAATGGTCAAGGGAACCCAGCAATCTAAGGTGCCACAGTTCCTTTCTGCAAATCCAAACTGATTCTCTCATTGGCTGACATTCTCTCTTTCTTTTTATCCAGGGTAATGACATCACTCTGGTATATCGGGCTACCCGGGAACAGTTCCAGGCCAACTCCAGACAGTCCTTCCAGGTTCCCATGTTTGAGGTATGTACTTTGACACTGTCTGTTGGCAGTGTTGCAGCCCTTAACGCTCCCATGTTAGCAGTGTTGCAGCCCTTAACGCTCCCATGTTAGCAGTGTTGCAGCCCTTGGCAGTGTTGCAGCCCTAACGCCCCCATGTAACGCCCCATGTTGGCAGTGTTGCACGCCCCATGTTGGCAGTGTTGCAGCCCTTAACACTCCCATGTTGGCAGTGTTGCAGCCCTTAATTCTCCCATGTTGGCAGTGTTGCAGCCCTTAACACTCCCATGTTGGCAGTGTTGCAGCCCTTAACTCTCCCATGTTGGCAGTGTTGCAGCCCTTAACACTCCCATGTTGGCAGTGTTGCAGCCCTTAACACTCCCATGTTGGCAGTGTTGCACTCCCATGTTGGCAGTGTTGCAGCCCTTAACACTCCCATGTTGGCAGTGTTGCAGCCCTTAAGACTCCCATGTTGGCAGTGTTGCAGCCCTTAAGACTCCCATGTTGGCAGTGTTGCAGCCCTTAAGACTCCCATGTTGGCAGTGTTGCAGCCCTTAACGCTCCCATGTTGGCAGTGTTGCAGCCCTTAACGCTCCCATGTTGGCAGTGTTGCAGCCCTTAACACTCCCATGTTGGCAGTGTTGCAGCCCTTAACACTCCCATGTTGGCAGTGTTGCAGCCCTTAACACTCCCATGTTGGCAGTGTTGCAGCCCTTAACACTGCAGCTCCCATGTTGGCAGTGTTGCAGCCCTTAACTCTCCCATGTTGGCAGTGTTGCAGCCCTTAACGCTACGCTCCCATGTTGGCAGTGTTGCAGCCCTTAACACTCCCATGTTGGCAGTGTTGCAGCCCTTAACGCTCCCATGTTGGCAGTGTTGCAGCCCTTAACACTCCCATGTTGGCAGTGTTGCAGCCCTTAACACTCCCATGTTGACAGTGTTGCAGCCCTTATCTCTCCCATGTTGCCAGTGTTGCAGCCCTTAACACACCCATGTTGCCAGTGTTGCAGCCCTTAACACTCCCATGTTGACAGTGTTGCAGCCCTTAACACTCCCATGTTGGCAGTGTTGCAGCCCTTAACACCCCCATGTTGGCAGTGTTGCAGCCCTTAACACCCCCATGTTGGCAGTGTTGCAGCCCTTAACACCCCCATGTTGGCAGTGTTGCAGCCCTTAACACCCCCATGTTGGCAGTGTTGCAGCCCTTAACACCCCCATGTTGGCAGTGTTGCAGCCCTTAACACTCCCATGTTGGCAGTACATACCCTAATACTCTATTGTTACATACAATCCTCAAAAGTAATGCCCGGATCCTCTACTGCCATCCATTTATCTTGTCCACTGTTGTGAAGAAAGGATTATGTCTGTGACATTCTGGTGACTGATTGGTTCTCTGTTTCAGCAACAATGGTATCGTCTGGATGGTGACCCCGCCATGAGAGAGTTCTTGCTGATGGCCCTTGCCGACCTTGACTACATCCTCATCCGAGGAACATACTCAGAGTCCACCGATGAAGCTGCGTAAGTACCAGTGGATTAGTTCTTTGTTTTATTTTACACCAGAGAGGTTCCGAATTGTGTTTTCTGGAATAGTTTTATGCAATCCTTCTGTCCAAAAGGGCTCTGATGAAAGTGTTTTTCAAATCAAGTACAGCATTCTCTAGAATTTTTATGTCTGTTTTATTATGAAGTGAGAAGAAGTTGAGGTGACTGAGATTAGTATGTGGGAGAATATTGACTTCTGTCTTGAGCAGAATATTACTGACTACAGCTCTGTGTTCCTTGCAGAATAAGCGACATCTCTCTGGACATTGCGGAGAACCGTCAGACCAGACAGGACCGCGCCTACGCTGTTGAGCAGTGCAGCTGTCCCCGAGGATACAAGGGCTTGTCCTGTGAGGTAAGGCCATATATGTGGTACACTCTTGAGTTATTGTATGCCACAGAGCTAAATGGCAAATTCTTTGTTTTAAGATGAAACATTGAGTGTGATAGGTCTGTAGCCTCTGCTGCTGTGCTTCATGTCCAGGTATACTCAACAAGAAAAGTTAAGGAACATTCACTGAATAGATTTGCTGTATGTATTTGAAATTGTGTGGTCAGTCTTCACTGCAAAATACCCACAAAATATGCATGTTCCCTAACTTTCTTTGATCAGTATATTTATATTGGCACTGACTTTGATGGTTCATACGCTCAAATTATATGCTGAATCCTTATCCAAGATGCCAATATATTTTAAACATTTTAGGCATTAGGTTTAGGTCCTGAATCTTTCATGTATGGGTGTAAAAAAATTTATTTAGGGGTGTTGAATTTTGCATTAAACAACATTCACAATCTCATCCATCCTGTTCATATTGTACAGAAGTTGTTGACATGTCAGTGTGTGTGTTTCAGGACTGTGACACAGGCTACACCAGGTCTGGTGGTGGCCTTTACCTGGGTCTCTGTGTGCCCTGTCAGTGTAACGGACACTCAGGACAGTGCGACCCAGAGTCCGGAGTCTGCAGGGTGAGTGTCTGTGATCATGTTAATCTGCCATGTGAGGGTGCTAGTGTCTGTTCTTAGTTCAAGGAATGGTTCTGTATTAAGGAGATTGCTGGGTGGTCCAACAGGGACCTGGCTCTACCATTAGAGTCAGTTTCAAGGATAGATAGAGAATCTCACCAGTTGAGTTTTTTTTATATCAATATATCACCTACACAGCCAAGAGCGAGTTGATAAGTTAAAAATACCGAAGAGGCTTGCTGAGGATATTTTACTTTGTCGATGAGTGTTGATATAATTGATATCAGAAGACATGAGGGTGAGATTCTAGCCTTCCTGTTTTATCATCAGAAATCACTCTTCATTAGTTGTCAATGAAAATGTGGGTATGTACATCTCTGAACGCGATAGACACGCTTGTTTTACGGTTCTGCCATTAGACTTGTAAGGAGCTCAATGGCGCCCGGTCGTCGTCGGCGGAGCTGACACAGTGCAGCGATGTCATAGCATTGTGGACAGCGTGCCAGCCAGATGATGGGTGCAGTCATGGAGCTTCTGCGCCGCCTGTGGCTGTCTGTGGCACGGTATTCGCCGGCCACACAGCAAACTCTACTTTCATTGCCCTATACCATGGGATCTTCCCTGTTCCTGGGGCATTGCAGGTGGTTAGGGAGGCGCAGGCGGAGGCTGTCTCTGCTTTAAGGACTCAAAGCCTTTGTTGGAGCAGCCCTCCGGCTCCATCGCCTCGGCCCTCCCGCTTGCATCCGCTTTCGCCCGGCTCGGCATCAAGTTCTGGAGGGCGCTAGGGATTGTTTCCTTGCGACGGACGCATCGTCAAAGTCCGAGGGACTGTGTTACAGTTCCTCCAGTCCCCGTTGCGTCGGCCCGAACATGGCCCGGTTGCTTTCGGCAACATGGCGGCTTACAGTGGGCCGTGGTTTGGCGTCTTGGCGTCCGAGATCCGACCAATTCAGCTCAGCTGTGGTCCCACTCGCAGAGACTCACGAGATTATGCTCATAGCGCCAGAGTGGTTAATCCCTCCTTGCGATGGTGGGCGGAAGTCGGGAATTTGTCCAGGGGGATCCCCTCGACACCCGACACCTTCCTCTCAGTTCAGATCGACGCCTCCCTCACAGGTTGGGGGTCGCATGCGGCTTTACTGATGTCATAGCATTGTCAGGGCTCTGTACAAAATCTACTGTCAAACCGATATCTCCTAGGAGATATCATATGATCTCACACAAGCAATATGGCTGTAGAGGTAACAGGGTCCTGTGGAACACAGTTTTGGATGATAAATCAGAATGGAATTAAAACTGTTTGTAGGAGCAAGACATTGTAGCCAATGGAGATTGACGGACAGGGTACCGTGGGCGTGCCTTCGATACCACTGGATTTCCAGGGTCCTGTCGCAGACCGCGACAACCAGCTTCTGGCATAGCTGGTTATCTTCGTGGTTTCTGGCCCCCAAGCTTTTCGAGGAGCGCCCCATATATCTGCAATGAGCAATTCCTGCACCAGTTGCAGACACAATTCTGGCTTCGCTGAGGGATTCGGACAAACGTGAATTGAGGATAGACAATTCACCTGAGTGTCTTTTGATATCATATATATCACACCACGAGTTGATAAAGTTACAAATATCCGAGGCTTGCTGAGGATATTTTTACTTTTATCGAGTGCTGATATAATTGATATCAGAAGACATGAGGGTGAGATTCTATTTATCATAAAAAATCACTCTTCATTAGTTTTCAATGAAAAATGTACATCTCTGAACACGGTTCTGCCATTAGACTTGTAGTGAAGCGATGTCATAGCATTGTGACATCATCAAGTTCATGATGTCATAGCATTGTCAGGGCTCTGTACAAAATCTACTGTCAAAACGATATCTCCTAGGAGATATCATAGGATCTCACACACGCAATATCTCCTGTGGAACACAGTTTTGGATGATAAATCAGAATGGAATTAATACTGTAATTACATTGTCTCTTATTACATTATTAAGTATCATTATCTTCCTTATGATTGGGCAGTGGGGTAGCCTAGTGGTTAAAGCGTTTGCTTGTTGCACCAACTTCCCCACATAGGTACAAGTCATTTGGATCAGGCACCAAACAAGGCTGTAATGACAGTTAGGTCCAGGGTATTATGTCGTCTTAAAATCAACATATCATGCTGTGACATACTGGGGTGATCATTATTTAACAGACAGAAATTGGGTATTAATGAATGACCCCAATAAAGCTTTCTGGGACTGACGATTGTCTCGTGGTTAGTCCCATCCAACACTATAGTGTAGCACTAGCCCGGCCAAGTCTTGTATCAACCAGTCACAAACAGTAGTCCTTTAATGGCCTAGTATGTTTTGATTCATGCAAACATCAGAGCCAAAAATATTGCATGGCTAATCAAGTGCCATGGGATAACAGTGTAGCTGTCAGTCTGTCTTCAGAGTGAATATCAGAATATGAACCCAGTGGTATTACTCTGTTTGTTGGATAGATATTGAAAGCATGGTAAATTGTTATGGTTCTTGGCCTGAAGTACCTCAGTGTAGTCAGGTAAGAGCTGCTGTTCAGCAGTTTAACTCCCAACATTTACCTTCAGGTGTTCCCTGATCTTTTAGGCACTATATATCATCTATCCAACAAAGTGGTGTGTCACTTCTTTGAACTTCGTCACAATAAGAAACATCTTACTCACTCACTCACTCACTCACTCACTCACTCACTCACTCACTCACTCACTCACTCACTCACTCACTCACACTCACTCACTCACTCACTCACTCACTCACTCACTCACTCACTCACTCACTCACTCACTCACTCACTCACTCACGTTTTTTCTCCAGAACTGCCAACACAACACTGAAGGAGAGAACTGCCAGAGATGTGTTGCTGGTTACTATGGTGATGCTTCACGTGGATCTGTCAACGACTGTCAGAAATGCCCCTGCCCCCTAACAGAGAGGCCCAACCAGTAAGTACTTTGATCTTTGATCTTTAGGCCCCTCAAACAATACCTGTGTTTCCTGTTTCACATAGACACCCAACCATGGAGTATTGATGTCTTGTATTTCAACTTGGTATGTTTTTATGGGGGAGGAGGTAGATCTCTCTCTCTTTAAAGGATAAGCATATATCTAACGTGATGCCCTACAAATTGGTTGGTTTGTGGTTTAACACCGAACTCAGCAATATTTCAGCTATATGGCGGCGGTCTGTAAATAATTGAGTCTGGGTCAAATAATCCAGTGATCTTGAGCATCAATCTATGCAGTCAGGAAACGATGACACGAGTCAACCAAGTCAGCGAGCCTGACCACACGATCCCATTAGTCGCCCCTTACACAACAAACTGCAGCAACTGACTAAATAATGACAACACAAGGAGGTTATTAAGCTGTAACTAAAGAACAGGCTACAGATTGAGGTTGGTCAGGAAAGCAGAAACACAAGTATTTGTTTTGGGGGCCTTATATCAATTATGTGTGTGAATTATCTAAATTGTCATCCCAAGTGGTGGACATGTACAACCTGCATCGCATTGAGGGGACCATCAGCTTATTGTAGCAATGAATAAAGTGTACATGTCTACAAGCTGTATCGCACTGGGGTCTCATTCTCCATGAAGTGTACACATTCTGTTTATAGCAGCTTAATTCCCAACCCTTTAAGCACATTGCAAAGATGATGAATAAAGTGGTTCCTTAATTTCAGACAGTAGCATTTTTTTAAACCTTTAAAATAATTAAACAGTTCTTTTAAACATAGTTGAAGTAAAGCTGACTCATCAAATTGAATTGATTCTTGTGATGTGGTCATAATCGGAAGGGAGCAGTTTGAATGTTTCATATTGTCAACACACAAACATGCACGCATGCATGCACACACACATTACAAGCAAGAATTTGTAATGAAGCCTTTCAGATGTTGCTAAACGTCAGTGTCAGCACAATGACTTCCTTGTTCTTGGAAGGCTGCTATAATCTGTTCCCTTGCCCTGATGCTGTTCAAGGCAGAATGGGTGCCCAGCAGGTGCTTGTTGTAAGGAGAGGATAGTCTCAGCGTGTGACAAGGCTGATAACGTGTCGACATGCACTGATAATGTTACCCTTTTTAAAGCCACAGTGGCTGCTTGGCTTAGTTTGCTTGTTTTGTGTGCTGAGAACTAGGTGCCAGACTTTGAGAGTTTGGGTTCGAATTCGGATGGAACTCAAACTTACAAGAGTCCTGGAATCTGTATTTTAATGAGAAAGTGTAATCTCAAATGTACCATGTTATATTTTACCACTTTCTAAATGGCATTGTGTATTCATAATCCAATTTGATATCAAAGAGTCATTCACAAGGCAACGATAGCACTACAACAAATCTCTGTGCTTAAATATGGGAGTTGTGATAGATAGGCCACTTGTTTCCATATAATGAGCATTTGTAGAAAATATGACTCATGCTTGTTGGATAGGGCCGTTAGAAGGTCACGGCAATGTGTAATTATTGACAATATCACATGACAGGTTACAGTATAGCCTAGTATGTATGTTATGACAGTTATCGGCCAAAAAGCATTATACAACATGATTGAATGAATATATCTTCGACCCATGAAGACCCGGTTTTGAATCGGTCTTCAGTAACCTGTGCTTGTCGTAAGAGGCGACTACCAGGATCAGGCGGTCAGGCTTGCTGACTTGGTTGACACATGTTATCATATCCCAATTGCATAGTTCAATGCTCATGCTGTTGATCACAGGATTGTCTGGTCCAGACTCGATTATTTACAGTCACCATATAGCTGGAATATTGCTGTGTGTGGTGTTAATCAATCAACCAACCAATCAATCAATCAATCAATCAATCAATCAATCTATCAATCAATCAATCAATCAATCAATCCCTAATCACCTTATTAAGTGCCCTTATTAATTGACTTTTGACCAACTTGAAGAGTCTGTAAGGAATCATTAGGGACACCTCTATGCAGACTGAAATTTGTGACATTTGAGCTAAGTTTGTTCACTACCACATGTTTTCTGACAACAAATTTTACTTATAGTTATTATTTAACTTTAAGTTATAATAAGCAACTGGTGTTGGGTATTGGTTGAAATCTCACAATTGATGATTGATCCATTACCAACAAGCAATCATCGAAACAAATTGGTTAGTGTCATTTTTCATATATTTCTATTCAGGTTTTCATGGCTGATATAACGTGGTTCTCTGTTGTTTGTAGTTTTATGTAGAATCTTCACATCATATGTAAAATGATGCAACTTGCTACTTTAAAGTGAATGCTAATATATCATGAACAAAAACTTCCTGGAGTCTTCAAGAAATATGCAGTGATGACTTTTCAATAAGTGAAGTCAGTTTTCTAAGAATTAAACATGTCTTCAGGCCCTGACAACTTCTAAAATATGTTTCATGACAACTTCTAAAATATGTTTCAAGTGTTTCAGACACTAAGACAGTAGTGACAACATCGTTTGTGTTCGATTATGAGAAAATTTGATCGATTGCTTGATTGTTTGGTCACTGCGATAATTTCGATAATTTCAATTAGTCGGAACACCACTGTAAGCAACCCAATTTTTCTAAATGGTGAGGGTGCTTATTGCTGGTAGATACAGTATCCCAAGTGTCAGGAGATTTACGATGCCCTTAGCATTATTCAAGTAACCTCGTAGCAGAATACTCCTGGGCTCCGGGTTACTGGCTTGGTGTATTGTGTGTCATCAGAACAGCTCAGGGTGTTGCAATGATATCAATCATTGGTTCCTGCTGCACTTACTTGATTATATGTGGGCCATTGTCATGTATCTGGAATATTGCTCAGTGTGATATTAGCTAACAAATTAGACCCTGTGTACACGAGGGCGGTGGGGTAGCCTAGTGGTTAAAGCATTCGCTCGTCACGCCCAGGTTTGATTCCCACATGGGTACAATGTGTGAAGCCCATTTCTGGTGTCCCCTGCCATGATATTGCTGGAATATTGCTAAAAGTGGTGTAAAACCCAACTCACTCACTTACTCACTGTGTGCATGATCACAGAATGTGAAAAAATGACTGTTATCTCCATGCAAGACTTTGAAGGTCACCATGATCTGGAGACACTGCTGACCATGGCACCACTCTTCTTGACCCATCTCACTTTCTGAGATTCCATTCATATTTCTGTTATTTCTGCTGTCTGTTGAAGCCTGGCTCACCGACATGAGCTTTCTATCTGATATTGATTCCTACGTCCCCCAACTCAGTTCACAAGACAAACTTGTCTCTGACGTCTACACCCCAAGATGCAATCACATTTAAACTGACAGAGTTGTTTTGGATTCTAAATGGATGGCAAGTCGCCAGATCAATAGAGGTCAAAGGTTGGGACAAGCTGGAAGCGTCATTTGGATGATAAACAGACCGGGGAAAGTTGTAAACTCCAGATCAGTGCGAGATACTGTCAATGGGGATTGGCCTTTCCTCACAAATATTCCTCCTAAAACCAACATCACTTTCACAAATATTTCCCCTAAAACCAGCTTTACTTTCAAAGAGAGATATAAGAATGTATATTCACAGAGGGATATAAGAATGTATATTCACAGAGGGATATAAGAATGTATCACCATGTTAATGGATGCCAAGATGAACGATGTTTCTTCAGTGCCAAGGTCGCAGTGACCAATGCTACTCTTAAGATCACTTAGACTGTAGTTTCTGCTCGAACACTACTTATTGGTTGCAATTAATAATTAATTTTTATTGTGATCTTTTTAGCATATTTAGGTTTTGTTATTACAGAGTTAAAGGTTGCTTGAAAATAATTTTGTAGCCAAACATTAATTGCTTTACTTGAGAAATGATCGTCTTGTAATGGTCAGGGCCTAGATTTTCGAAGCTCTCTCTTAGTGCTAAGATAGTCGTAAGTACCATACATTAACATTAACTTACGACTATCTTAGCGTTAAGAGAGCTTCGAAAATCTAGGCCCAGAATTCTCTCTGTGGTGCGTGGCCAGTATTGAAAGTAGGATTGGTGACAATTAATGATTTTGTAGAACAACAGACATTTATACATAGTGGGATTGAAAGGAATGGTCCCTTGTAAGATCATGTATCATGACATGTTGCAAATTATCTTTTAAACCCATTCCTATTGCTTGGATTAATTGGATAAATGTAAAAACAAATAGAAAACGTTATGTCCAAAATTGTTCACATTTTAATAATAAAGTCTGCAATTGAAAAAGGTCTTATGACATATTTTTATTTACCCGATCTCAGCAGATTCTGGAGATTGTTGGGAAGACAACTGTGAAATGAACAGGAGAATGTACTGCAAACTAATTGGTTAAATAAGGTTATGAAATGGATCGAATCCTTGAAACCTGTGAGAAATGTAACGGCATTGTTCTTCAAGAGCCAAGCAGATTCTGGGCGTCAATGTTAATATTAGTGTAGTGTGTTTTGCACTTAATGACCTTGCCTATCTCGTGTGCATTGTCTTGTATAGGATGAATGATACTCCCACTGAGGTCGACCTCCTGCTGACCTTCTTCCATGTAGGTTACATTTCTTAATGAGTAATCGCTTGTTCCAGCTAGTGGAGGAATGCAAGTTGTGGGGGTGTCCTGTGACTGTGGGTGAATACAATATAGTGACTTACTTGTTGACAATCTCTCAGAAGATGGTCAGAGGTTAATGGTTACAACTGTCATGTTCTTCACTTGGAAATATGAAATGATTAACTGGGACAAAATTCATGTTATTTTATCTGAAATTAACATTCACTATTTGTTCATAAAAAAATTGATGTATTTTTATGTTGTTTTTTAATATCTTAGAATATTCCGATGTTCAAAATGGTGACAGTGAACTATGATTTAAACAAATTAGTATGTGTATACAGTATAGGAATCCTGCCTTTTGAGTCATGATGGTGTATGGAGCTCTTTTTGTAATTAGTTTTGGAGTACATGTATTCCATGATATTTTTTTCAGTGAGTTGTACAGCTAAAAGGAATTTGTAGAATTCTTTTGATGTGTCTATGTGTATGCTCTGCTGAGGAACTGTTATGAGTCATGGAGAGATTGTATTTGCATAGCTTGACTGTAGTACATACTTGTGGGTTTGGTCAGGGAAACAGTTCGAGAAGCATTTGTGGTTTGTCTAAAGATTCTCCACTTGTCAATACTTCATTTACATGGTCTGAACTCATAGCCTGAGAGGCCTCCCACAAGCTTGTACAGGATCATTCTAAATGTCAGTTGACATTGTTCAGCTCCAGACCGACCTTGCGTGAACACCTACAGCCAAGATGTAGTAGAGCTGCCTCCGTATAAACTTCTTCAATTAATCAAGTTAGCATTACAGGCTTATTTCCCCTGACCGAGAGATCACATCTCGCTGGGTTGTGTACACTTGTTATGTTTACATGGATGGGTACTGGATCGGAACACAGGGACTAAGCTGAGAGTTGGAATGTATGTGTTAATTATATTCAACGATGATTGAAGGAATTCGATTTCGTCATGTGTCAAAAATATTCCTTTTTCTATCTTCTCTGACACAACAACGCTCTGTGGATAATTCCAAGACACCAGACGAGATAATTGAGTAAGTCTCAGTATATGTTCATACATCAGCCTCTTGAAGGTGTCAGGATATTTGTTAGATGTTCCAGCAGTGTTCAAAAGATAAAAGATTGCAATTATCAGGACAAGTTGAGTCTTTATGTTCATACTTGATGTATGTGGTTTATGTACAAGATTCTTTATTGTTTCTCATAATGTCTTAGAATGAGTTGATTTGGTGTGATGTTGGTACCACCAGAAAGAAATAAAGCAGCAGTTTTACCACTAGGATGAGTCCCGGGTGTTCTGAAATATATTTTGGTCACAATGATAGATCATATTTCACAAGCAGAACCTATGCAAATATAAAAAACAGAGGTGTTTACGGAGACATGTCTGGCACTGGCTGTTAATTCACCTTCCGTTTGAAGCATTGTGTTCAAGTTTGTTTATGATATAAGCTAGCAGTTAAAGGATGTGTGAAAATAAATTGTTTTCATATGAATGACTTAAAAATTCACTGTCTTCTCATTTATTGCATCTAAATTTCTTTCTGTGTCTGAAAGTGTCATGTGATGTACTACGACAGGACATATGCTAGGACATGAATTGGGTTTGTTTTGTTGCATCTAAATGTCTTTCTGTCTCTGAAAGTGGCATGTGATGTACTATGACAGGACATACGCTACGACATGAGTTGGGTTTGTTTTGAGAAACATATGATTATCTTTCTTTGATGGTCAATGACTGTGCTATCCTTTATCAGACATGATGTAGAGTGAGAAGAGGAATTCTGTGATAATAGATGGTATGTGACAACCGTGGGTGTATTCAAACCTGTGATGGCTCGGTGCTGCTTAGTCATGCAAGACTGATATGGATCTTAATCTGGAAATAATGAATGTTATTCTGTGTACACTATGTCAAACCACAAGCCTTGTTTTGTCCGCAACTCCAAGTCTAAGCATCTTGAAGACTTTCCTCAGCTTCAGAAATGTTGTTTTACTAGTTCTTTGTGATGAAGAACCTGTTTTTGTTGAAAATGCTTGTAATATTACTGGAGAGTTTAAGAAAAATTTGGTTCAGGATATATCCTTTCTCTTGTTATTACGAGAATTGTTTTTAAAAGAAGAAGAAGTCCTGTAATATTTTAATCCTTTGCTGCTTATAGTTTATAAGTATTAAAGGCAATCTGGGAATGTTAATTACATTATTTTTTAATTGTTAATTTAATTTATCAGTTACATGTACACTGATTTTTAATCATTTGTTTATAATGTCAAACTAATTAATTCAAAATGTAACACTTTGAAAAATCAGATGAACAAATCTCATCATAAAATCACTTTAATCAAAATTAATGATTATCACAAGTTAATGAAGCATCAAATCTGTCCACAGTGTCAATGTCCAAAGCGTATCCATTACGCATTTACTAATCATAGAATCATAAAATGTCCTGCATTTTTATGTAATCAATAAGTGTTATTCCTGTGCTATCTGTGAATTTCATATCCAAGATATTTTAATCTTGTCTGATTTCATTGATCTGATTTGTAAATTTCCAGCTTTTCTGAATGAAATCATCCCATGTTGGTATGGAAACATTTCATAAAAATCAGAGCTCAGATTCCCAACATGGATTTCAGCCATAATGTTGTAGGCCTATGGTTACTGAAGCATGGAGTCAGCATGCCAGGGATTAATTGGTCATGTAACTATGTTTACCATCATGGCTGTGTGTAGCCCATGTCAGTCTCAATCAATATCGTTCTTTGGGAGAAGATATCTCACACTTCAAAGCTAGACTTGATTGAGATCTGAAAATGTTTGGGATTAATTCAAGTGTTTCAATTGTGATACTTTAATTAACATGGATGTCAATGACTTTATGTATGGTATTTTTATGAATACACAATGCTATTTAGAAAGTGATCAGATGTAACATATGTTATATTTGGGATTACGCTTTCTCAGTAAAGTACAGATGCAAGTACTTTTTGGGGGGTTGAGTCCCATCCTGGATTCGAACCCGCACCCTCAGAGTCAGACACTAACTCATTCCTCCTCCTCATGTAGGTTAATGGCATACTGGGGCGGTGGGGTAGTCTAGTGGTTAAAGTGTAGGCTCGTCACGCCGAAGACCCGGGTTCAAATCCCCACATGGGTACAACGTGTGAAGCTCATTTCTGTTGTCCCCGCCATGATGTTGCTGGAATATTGCTAAAAGCGGCGTAAAGCCAAACTCAGTCAGTAATGGCATACTCTTGCAGAAGGCCATAACCACCTCCACTTGGGGAAGTTATTGCATCTTATTCTGTGACATTATCTAATGCCATAATGGGTGCTCTTGTGCTGGATTTAATTCAGGAAAAAACTGTGAGACTCTTCAAGGGGGATATAAGTTGTATCTCACAGACTGATAAAAATAATTGTAAAGCTAATTGGGCAATAAAATGCATTTCATGATGCTATGAAATCTCGGATCAGTGGTTTCAATGGCGTTTCCCTGTAAATGTGTGTATCATGGTGGATATGCTTTGTTAATAAACAGGTGCATTGTATGCACAGCACAGATGTTGAGCATAAAATACTTTTGTCATGATGTTAACGTGGTAGGCACGTGGCGGAAAGTCTAAGCTTTACACAGCAGTTGTCCTTCTTAGTTCTGGGGTTACTGATGTCAGTTAAGGTGTCACAGGTTGCTGTAGAGAGCTGCACTTCCTAGAAAACCTAGGATTGTGGGTTTGAATCCAAATTGTGGGTTTGAATCCTAGATTCATCTGTATTATGTTTAACTGACTGACTGACTGAGTTTGTTTACGCCACTTTTAGCAATATTCCAGCAACATTCATCTGTCGAACCGAGGTCTTTGGCGTGGCGAGCCAACGCTTATGTTTATGTTTAAAGGTTTGTCAGAACGGTACTCATGATATGGGGTTTATGGGAATGGTGCTGCCCAACCTGGAGACCTGATACTGAGTAAATGTCTCTAACCAGCATCACTGATAATGAACAAGAACACATGACTTCACCCCTGGCAGCTTGTTATTAATATTTAATAAATGTATCCCTACAAAAACTTATACGTTTTGAAACATATCCATAAAATTGAACAAGGATTTATTTATGTATGCATGTTTGAAATTATTTTGTCAAGTATCTGTTGAACTCGGTTAAACCTGGGCCAAAGTTGGTTCTGTGGCCTGTCACCAGTGAAGATCCGGGTTAGAATTGGTCTTCAGCAACCCATACTTGTCGGAAAAGGCTACTAACAGGATCGAGTGGTCAGGTTCGCTGACGTGGTAGACACATGTCATTGTACCCTTATTGCAAAGATCGATGCTCATGCTGTTAATCACTGGATTGTCTGGTCCATACTCAGTTACTTATACAGACCACCACCACATAGCTGGGATATTGCTGAGAGCGGCGTTTAACAACAAACCAACTCTGAATCCCGAATCTCTGAATCTGTTCCTTAGTTTTTCAGCTCCACTGATTCGCTGGCAGGTTTTACAGAATGTAGCATGCGTCTATAAATGTGTCACTTCTTGCTCAGACACTCCATGTGACTAAATATATATACTGAAATTTGATATAACGGTGGCATCATAACTGATTGGTGTGTACCCTTTTTTGCAGATTCAGTCCAACTTGTATTCTGGATACCGATGGTCAGGTGACCTGCAACGCTTGTCCCGCTGGACACACCGGCCGCCGATGTGAAATGTGAGTCAAGACTGACATGGTTTAATTGCTGCAATACTGAAACAATTAATGATCACAATGATCCCTAAACAAGACTCCTTTGGAAATGTTTGTGTCAGGTGGAAACATAAACTTGTGTTTTTGTCAGGATTGATATGGCCAGGGCCCTTAATCTCAAAATGTTTGTAGCCCTAAGAATTCTTAACTTTTATCATAGCCAGTGTGTTAAGAATGGGCTTAAGAAGTTCGAAGGGCCTACGAACGTTTCGATAATAGCTAGCCTGGTCAGAATAATCAAAGGCTTAACGACATGCGATCGTTTTTTGTGTGTGTGTTAGTTTGACATTGAGCAGTGACAACATTGATCTCATTGAGTTTCTTTTAACATGTATCACACTACTATAGGAAACTTTGCAATACGCTTCCATTAACACATGAAGTCTGTTGCTAGCTAAACTACACCTGAAATATCAGTACATTTAATTCCGTTTTCATAAACTAGACTAAAAGGCTACACTATATTTATCTGTGGGGTAACTATGTGTGTACAATGTTTATGTTGTGTGAACTTGAACTTAATGACCTCACAATATTGTTCTGGCATCAGTATTTAATGATGGAAGTTCACTGTGATTGTTGACCGTGACCCTAATGACCTTGACCTTGTTCTAGATGTCTGCCAGGATACACAGGCAACCCACTACAGCCTGGAGACTACTGTCAACTCAGAGGTAGGGCAGTCCTCTTTTCCTGAAACTATCTATTACTTCATTAACACTCTAATGTGGTTACCGGTATCTGATTGATATAAGTGGTTACATTCCTGTTTATGCCTGTATTTGACATGAGAGGTTACTTTTCTGTGATATGAGGCTCTGATGATGAAATGGTTACTTACCTGTTAACACCTGTATGTGGCAAGAGAGGTTACTTTTCTATGATATGAGGCTCTGATTGATAAAAATGGTTACTTACCTGTTTACACCTGTATGTGGCAAGAGAGGTTACTTTTCTATGATACGAGGCTCTGATTGATAAAAATGGTTACTTACCTGTTAATACTTGTCTTTGAGAAAAGAGATTACTTTTCTGTGATACCTGTCTTGGATAAATAAAAGTGGTTCCTTACCTGTTAATACCTGTCTGTGATTGCAGGTGTGGACTGCGAGTGTGACCAGAGAGGAACTATCCCCAATACCCAGTGTGACCCCAACACTGACCAGTGTCAGTGCAAGGTGAGAGGATTTCAGGGGGGACGTTCGTTGACTGTACTTTCTCCATAAAATGCAGATAAAAATATATCCAAACCCAGATTGCTGAAGAGAAACATTACATAGTAGCTGTGGTTTCTTTAATGCACAGTCTACAGAGTTATTACAGTTTTCAGGGATTGACCTGTTGATATTAAGGGGTAATTAATATTAACGGTAATAAAAATTATTTTTTTGCAGAAAATGCTGTTAGACACAACTTGGCTTTGTGTTTCACTAAAACAAGAAAATTAATGTTACCTTGGCATCACTTATACCCTCTAAATTGAGTTTTGGATACAACTAATATTGTGAAGTTTGAAGCAGTGAGCAAGAAAGTAAATGTCACAAGACTGAAGGATATCTTTATGAACCTGCCAAGGGGCTGGGATTCAGGGTGTCCGTGTCAGCTCATCGTTACATCTGTTCATGTCGTGTTCAGAGCAGCTCATCGTTACATCTACTGTTACTGTTCCAGGCTTACGCTCAGGGTGCTGCAGTCGTCAGAGCAGCTCATCGTTACATCTACTGTTACTGTTCAGGCTTACGTTCAGGGTGCCTACTGTTACTGTTCCAGGCAGAGCAGCTCATCGTTACATCTACTGTTACTGTTCCAGGCTTACGCTCAGAGCAGCTCATCGTTACATCTACGTTACTGTTCAGGGTCAGAGCAGCTCATCGTTACAGAGCAGCTCATCGTTATCTACTGTTACTGTTCCAGGCTTACGTTCAGGGTGCTCGTGTCAGAGCAGCTCATCGTTACATCTACTGTTACTGTTCCAGGCTTACGTTCAGGGTGCCCGTGTCAGAGCAGCTCATCGTTACATCTACTGTTACTGTTCCAGGCTTACGTTCACGTGTCAGAGCAGCTCATCGTTACATCTACTGTTACTGTTCCAGGCTTACGTTCAGGGTGCTCGTGTCAGAGCAGCTCATCGTTACATCTACTGTTACTGTTCCAGGCTTACGTTCAGGGTGCTCGTGTCAGAGCAGCTCATCGTTACATCTACTGTTACTGTTCCAGGCTTACGTTCAGGGTGCCCGTGTCAGAGCAGCTCATCGTTACATCTACTGTTACTGTTCCAGGCTTACGTTCAGGCTTACGCTCAGGGTGCCCGTGTCAGCAGCTCATCGTTACATCTACTGTTACTGTTCCAGGCTTACGCTCAGGGTGCTCGTGTCAGCGTTAGCTCATCGTTACATCTACTGTTACTGTTCCAGGCTTACGCTCAGGGTGCCCGTGTCAGAGCAGCTCATCGTGTTCCAGGCTTACGTTCAGGGTCAGAGCAGCTCATCGTTACATCTACTGTTACTGTTCCAGGCTTACGTTCAGGGTGCCCGTGTCAGAGCAGCTCATCGAATTACATTACTGTTCCAGGCTTACTGTTACCGTTCCAGCTCATCGCTACATCTACGTTCAGGGTGCTCGTGTCAGAGCAGCTCATCGTTACATCTACTGTTACTGTTCCAGGCTTACGTTCAGGGTGCCGTGTCAGAGCAGCTCATCGTTACATCTACTGTTACTGTTCCAGGCTTACGTTCAGGGTGCCCGTGTCAGAGCAGCTCATCGTTACATCTACTGTTACTGTTCCAGGCTTACGTTCAGGGTGCCGATGTCGTTCAGGGCCAGAAGTGTAACACCTGTGTTGCTGGATACTTCTACCTGGATGAGTCAAGTCCCCAAGGATGTCTGTCCTGTGTTGCTGGTATGGGAGTCACCATGTCTGTCCTGCTTCTGTATGGAGGTGTACCAGTTCCGCTACCGGCTACGTGATGTGGTGAGTGTCATTAGCTTCAGCATTCACCTGATGAAGGAGCCAGAATTAGCTTTGAAACATCGTAAAAAGAATAAAAAAGAAGTTGTTATTCATAAAACGTGTCATGCTCGCCTTTCAAAAACTTCATTCAACATCTTCCGGGATGTGTTGAGTCTGTATCTTCAGTACCAGCTCCAGCTACTACTGTGATGGGGGCGGTGGGGTAGCCTAGTGGTTAAAGCGATCGCTTGTCACACCAAAGACCCGAGGTTCGATTCTCCACATGGGTGCAATGTGTGAATCCCATTTCTGGTGTCCCCTGCAGTGATGTTGCTGGTATATTGCTAAAAGCGGCGTAAAACCAAACTCACTCACTCACTTACTACCGGGACGTGGTGTCAGTCTGTCAGTACCCCCCGTCATGTTTGTGACTACAAACAAAACTACACCCCGTCCTCCCAGTTTGCTGAATCAACCATGTTCTTCTGAGGTTTTGGGTAACAGCAGTCAAGCTTACAGCTATAACCTGATTATATGATTTCCAGATCCGACCACAGTTTAACTCAGATGGTACCCACAACTTCGGTCTGACGAACCGGCGCCTGAGTCGTATGATCAAGGATGGCTTTGAGGTTGATGCCAGCCAGGATCAGATCACCTTCAAGGGTTTCGATGGAATCCAGAGAGAACGGGAGAGCTTGTTCTTCCAGCTGCCTCCCCGTTTCCGTGGCAACAAGGTCCGTATCAAATTTGTTTTTGAAATGTAAATTTAGATAATTCTCAGATTTTTGTTTGTTTATTAACCATTAGTCTCATTCTATTCTTGACTTCCTAATAATGATGATGTTACAAAAGATTATTCCAGTGATTGTCTTTCATTTCTAAAGAACAGTTCTATTTGATGCTCAAAACATATGAGAACTGTCTACTATATGCATTTAGATTTGTAGATTATTTTGATAATCTTTAACTCAATGTTAAACCTTCATCTTGCCACTTGTGGATGTGTATAATGTTGTACAATGTTGTACTTGCAGGTCTCGTCCTACGGTGGTATGCTCCGATTCACCCTGGAGTATACTGTTGCCTATGACTCTGGACAAACATACATGGATGTTGACATCGAAATCATCGTAAGTTTCTCTACCTATCCAGTATTAAAAACCTAACAACATTAAATGTTCCAGAACCTACATCTAGAATCTAGAACTTTCATTGAAGTGCTGAGCTGTTACAAATCATCTGTACGGCAATTCAAGATGGATGTGTTTGTTGTTTAACGCTGCACTCCAGAAATATTCCAGCTATATGACTGCATTGTGTAAATAATCAGGTCTGGACCAGACAATCCAGTGATTGACATCATGAGCATTGATCAACTCAACTGGAATACAATGAAATGCATCTATCAAGTCAGTGAGTCTGACAGCTTGATCCTGTTAGTGCTGTGGTTACAAGAAGACCATTTCTAGCACATACCTTCATTTGGGTGTCATTAATGTTTACACAAATGATCCTTGTGAACTCTAACATTCTGACGGCATCTTTCACTTCTTCTGAAATCGATAGGCATTTTTAAAAAAAATACATGTCATTCAGAATGGTGACTGTGTGATTT
Organism: Haliotis rubra; assembly: GCF_003918875.1. Lineage (NCBI taxonomy): Eukaryota > Metazoa > Mollusca > Gastropoda > Lepetellida > Haliotidae > Haliotis > Haliotis rubra. The sequence continues at coordinate 1,018,522 of NW_025765270.1, forward strand.
TAACCCATTATTTGTGTTATTCAGAGTGGTGACAAGCGACTGTACATGATCTTCAATCCATCTGCCAAACCAGTTGAACCACAGACCTATGAGATTCTCCTGCGTGAGGTGAGACCGTGGTGCAGCACTAGGTTTAGACTGGAGTAAAACTGTCCTGGAATAATGTTTGGGAACATTGATGGAAACTATTTTGAAATCTTTCATGTGAGGTCAACCCAGATCTTCCTCTTATGTTCTCTGGATTCTTTCTGTTGAATTATTATTCAGGTTTTTCTTATTGTTGCAAAATCATTTTTACCACCGAAAACAATGAGTAGTTATGATGAAAACATCATTCAATCTCATCTGCATTTCACCGTGTGTCTTCTTCTTAGTCATCATTCCGCTCCTTCGATGGGTCTTCCCCAACACGAGACTCCTTCCTCACCATTCTGTCCATGATTGACGGAATCCTCATCCGTGCCACTCACCACACCATCATGGGCTCCGCTACACTGCGTGACATCAGCATGGACATCGCTGTGCCCCGTTCGACTGGACAGCGTCTTGCAAACGAGGTGGAGAGTTGTCAGTGTCCCGAGGGATACACTGGTCTGTCCTGTGAGGTGAGGTTTCCTGGTGCCTTTGAAAACTGTTCACAGCCTGGGTGTTGTTGTACAAAATAACCTACTACGTGAAGTCTATGTTAAGGTATGGGGTTATCACCTTAGTGCTAAGACTACAGTCTACCTTAGTGCTAAGACTTAGGGCTAGAGACTACCTGAAGTCTATGTTAAGGTATGGGAGTTACGGTCACCTTAGTGCTAAGACTACCTGAAGTCTATGTTAAGGTATGGGAGTTACGGTCACCTTAGTGCTAAGACTACCTTAAGTCTATGTTAAGGTATGGGAGTTACGGTCACCTTAGTGCTAAGACTACCTTAAGTCTATGTTAAGGTATGGGAGTTACGGTCACCTTAGTGCTAAGACTACCTTAAGTCTATGTTAAGGTATGGGAGTTACGGTCACCTTAGGGCTAAGACTACCTGAAGTCTGTGTTAAGGTATGGGAGTTACGGTCACCTTAGTGCTAAGACTACCTGAAGTCTATGTTAAGGTATGGGAGTACAACAGCACCCAGATCTTGAAGTAAAATTGCTATAACTGTGTCTAAATTACACTGAGGTCCACAAAAGTTTACTGTTTTTAAGCTTGTATTTGTCAATTATATGATCCTTTATGAATTCTCCTTAACACTTATGTGGTAAAGTCATGTATGTGACGTCATGTAATACGCTATGTTTATACCTGATGAGTAGTGTTAGTTATACCCCGTGTCTTCTTCCAGGAATGTGCTGCTGGCTACCTGCTTGTAGAGGAACCTGGAACTCCTCGTGGACGCTGTGTACGCTGCAACTGTAACGGACACGCATCGTCATGTGACCCCAATACAGGACGTTGTCTGGTAGGTGCCGCACAAGTTGAAAGTAGATCATCGAGACTTATTAGATTCAGCGTTCTTATGAGCATACTCTTGTAATAGATATCAGCAATTGATGTGATATCAGCATCTTCAATACTTAAAAGAATCTCATACAGATTCCATGTGCTGAGCAGTTGTCAGTATAGGCCTTGCTATAGGTAAACTGAGGAAGCAGGTCCAAGTATGTCCTCTGTTAAAAAGAGTGAATAAAAAATTAATCATCATCGGCAAGTATCAGTGAATCCCTTCTAGCTGTATTTTTGTGTAACTTCTGTTATCCAAACAGAAACAAAATGGTTGTTTTAAGAAAATCAGTTATTCCATTGACATGTCTGATGGTGAGTCATCTACGATGTGTTTCACATTGAACCATGATGTTACTATGATGTTACCATGATGTTACCATGATGTTACCTTACAGAACTGCAATGACAACACGGAGGGAGACAGATGTGAGAGGTGTGCCTCTGGTTACTATGGTGATCCAACAGTTGGCACTCGCAGCGACTGCAGGCCATGCCCATGTCCTCTGACCATCCCATCCAATCAGTGAGTAGATACATATCAGGTGACCACCAAATATATCACTGATGTTCAATGAAAAATACCCCTGCTACATATTAGTGCATGTTAATATAAGCTAATATGGAGTGGTGGTATATATTTAGTAATAGTCGAATGACGTATCTCCCAGCTATTTAGTAAGTATATGTATGCCATAATACTTATGACATGAGATGAATTGTTATTTATCTTTCTTTGTTTGGTGAAAATGGCAAGTGTTATCTCTTTCCATATCCTCTGACTCGCTCATACAATACTCTTGCATGGAAGCAACTCAGATATTTCAGTCAGCCATGTTTGTTCTCTGATCCTGTCGTTTGATTCCCAGATTCTCTCGCACATGCTTCTTGGACCCCTCGGACAACCGTGTAACATGTGACCGCTGTCCACAAGGATATACCGGACGTGACTGTGGCACGTGAGTAAAAGATAACCACACAAAATTTAAGAATATTTTATCTTTGTTCTGCTGGGTGGATAATGATTTAATATACGCATATTGTATGTTTTTTGTTGTAATGCTGCCTTTATCAGTATTCAAGCTATATTTTGGTGGCTACAAATAATGAACAACAAAATGGCTATACAAAGCTCAAAAGGCTATACATTCATATGTGACTTCATATACCCTTCTATGTCACCTCCCTCTTCAGCTGTGGTGAAGGCTATGTTGTAGTGTAAGTGTGAGGAGGTTGATATGACTATTTATTCCCCTGTATGTCACCTCCCTCTGCTGAAGGCTATGTTGTACTGTGGTGAAGGCTCATGCTGTGGTGAAGGCTATGTTGTAGTGTGTGTGAGAAGGTTGATATGACTATTTATTCCCCTGTAAGTGTCACTATTTATTCCCTTGTATGTCACCTCCCTCTGCAGCTGTGGTGAAGGCTATGTTGTAGTGTGAGTGTGAGAAGGTTGATATGACTATTTATTCCCCTGTATGTCACCTCCCTCTGCAGCTGTGACTGAAGGCTATGTTGTAGTGTGAGTGTGAGAAGGTTGATATGACTATTTATTCCTGAAGGCTGTATGTCACCTGTATGTCCCTCTGCAGCTGTGGTGAAGGCTATGTTGTAGTGTGTGTGTGAGAAGGTTGATATGACTATTTATTCCCCTGTATGTCACCTCCCTCTGCAGCTGTGGTGAAGGCTATGTTGTAGTGTGTGTGAGAAGTTGTGACTATTTATTCCCCTGTATGTCACCTCCCTCTGCAGCTGTGGTGAAGGGTGAGTGTGAGAAGGTTGATATGACTATTTATTCCCCTGTATGTCTCCCTCTGCAGCTGTGGTGAAGGCTATGTTGTAGTGTGACTATTTATTCCCTGTGTGAGAAGGTTGATATGACTATTTATTCCCCTGTATGTCACCTCCCTCTGCAGCTGTGGTGAAGGCTATGTTGTAGTGTGTGTGTGAGAAGGTTGATATGACTATTTATTCCCTGTATGTCACCTCCCTCTGCAGCTGTGGTGAAGGCTATGTTGTAGTGTGTAGTGTGAGAAGGTTGATATGACTATTTATTCCCCTGTATGTCACTTCCCTCTGCAGCTGTGGTGAAGGCTATGTTGTAGTGTGAGTGTGAGAAGGTTGATATGACTATTTATTCCCCTGTATGTCACTTCTCTCTGCAGCTGTGGTGAAGGCTATGTTGTAGTGTAAGTGTGAGAAGGTTGATATGACTATTTATTCCCCTGTATGTCACTTCTCCCTCTGCAGCTGTGGTGAAGGCTATGTTGTAGTGTAAGTGTGAGAAGGTTGATATGACTATTTATTCCCTGTATGTCACCTCTGCAGCTCTGCAGTTGTAGTAAGTGTGAAAGGCTATGTTGTAGTGTAAGTGTGAGAAGGTTGATATGACTATTTATTCCCCTGTATGTCACTTCTCTCTCTGCAGCTGTGGTGAAGGCGTAATGTGACTATGTATTCCCTGTATGTGTAAGTGTGAAGGCTATGTTGATATGACTATTTATTCCCCTGTATGTCACTTCTCTCTGAAGGCAGCTGTGGTGAGAAAGATATGCTATTCCCTGTTGTCACTTCCCTCTGCAGCTGTGGTGAAGTGTGTGATGTGTGAGAAGGTTGATATGACTATTTATTCCCCTGTATGTCACTTCTCTCTGCAGCTGTGGTGAAGGCTATGTTGTAGTGTAAGTGTGAGAAGGTTGATATGACTATTTATTCCCCTGTATGTCACTTCTCTCTGCAGCTGTGGTGAAGGCTATGTTGTAGTGTGAGTGTGAGAAGGTTGATATGACTATTTATTCCCCTGTATGTCACTTCTCTCTGCAGCTGTGGTGAAGGCTATGTTGTATGTTGTAGTGTGACTATTTAGTATGTGAGAAGGTTGATATGACTATTTATTCCCCTGTATGTCACTTCTCTCTGCAGCTGTGGTGAAGGCTATGTTGTAGTGTAAGTGTGAGAAGGTTGATATGACTATTTATTCCCCTGTATGTCACTTCTCTCTGCAGCTGTGGTGAAGGCTTTGTTGGCAACCCAAGGGAACCTGGTGGCTCTTGTGACAGAGATGGTGAGTAATACTTTAAACCTGTCTTCATATCTGGCTACTGTTAAATGAAACAGTATAGCTATCAATACTTCAGCAAAGAGAGAGAATGGTTGTATTTTTGTGGAGAAACATATTGAGTTGTCTTCCTTGTCTTATAAAAATATTTGAATAAATTTTAGAATCAGAATGTTTTCTGTCAGACTGTTATTGTGAAATCAAATGATGGATATGCTGTAATGTGTTTCATTAACAGATTATATAATTAAATTGTATGTCTGACTTTTTACTGAATATGAATGCTTTCAGTAGGAAGTATTTCCTAAATCCAGATTTATTACATCATTGCCACTAATCTTGTATTTGTGGCTGAAATCCTTCTACAACTAAAATTTCAGATTTTCAACTGAAATCCTCTTTGCTGTTACAATTTGTTCTTCCTACAGTAGTATAAGCAGCCCACAGCACATACATATGTGTAAAGGCGGGAAACTCCGCTTGTTTCCTTTGTGTGCTGGAGATTACCTGCATCGCTATAATGTTTGTTTCAGTGAACAATCGCCCTCAGGTTGTGGTGACCCCTATCCGTCTGAGTGAGCCTCTTGGATCAACAGCAAGCTTCCAGTGCCAGGTGTCCGGACGTGGGACCCTTCAACGTTGTCTGGAGCCGACTGGACGGACGCCCAATGCCTGGGAAAGTACGCACTAGTGCCAGGTATCAGATGACCATCCCTGACCTCGAATCGTCTGACGGTGGTCGATATGTCTGTACTGCTACCAACAACTACGGAAGTGTCAGAGAGTTTGTGGAGTTGACGATCAGTGGTAAGGAAAGACAAGGATACTCCGACAGCCATGTTGAACCATCCTCTATAATCCGGGGATTTGAAGCTCCACTCCATTACAATACCTTACACCTTGTCACCATCATACCTTTGTGTTGATTCCAGTTTAAAAACATGACAGAAATATCAGACTTCCATTCCAAGTCATCGTTCTGCCATGATGTTTCAAATTCTCACCTTGACAATTGCATGTCCTTTCCAATATGACCCGCGAAGGTCCGGGTTAGAATGAATCTTCAGTAACCCATGCTTGTCGTAAGAGGCGACTAACGGGATCGGGTGGTCAGACTCCGCTGCTGGTTTGGTTGACACGTCATCAGTTCAATTAGCAGTGCAGATCGATGCTCATGTTGATCACTGGATTTTCAGGTCCAGACTTGATTAAGATCCAGATTTATTGAAACTAAACTCACTCACTCACTCACCTTTCCAGTATAATTAGAGTGATTGTACCATAATGACTTCACTACTGCCTTATTTCCGGTACTTAGAAACATTTGTTCATTTATGTCTTCTGAATTGATTAAATATGTCAAGGGTTTGCTAGATTTAATGTCAAAAGCAACAATAGGTCTTGTTGTTAAAGTGTTGGCTTGTCACACTAGAGATTGGGTTCTGTGACAGAACAGATTGGAAGGTGTAATGCCCATTCTTTGGTTCCACTTAAATGCTGAGAAGGAATGACAGGGATGAGGGTACTGAGATATGGCCATCAGTGTGTGTCTGCGCGTACAATTAACAGAGTGTGTGAATCTGTTTCTGCAGATGATTTAGAATGATTATTCTCCAGCACTAACATTATATGGTTAGGTTCTTTCATGTTTATTGCATGGCAAATGAACTCAAAACACAGACCAAGTGTGATATATCTGGGATGTAGACTAAGGGGAGGTAACTCTCTTTAACATGTGAAGCTTAAACCTCAAGTAAAACCGAGTGTATGGGTGAGAAAACGGTCAGTCATCTTAATGCAGATTGGCATACTGTAACGAAAACCTGATAAATATATGAACCCATATACGACTTGTGATATGACAGATACAAAACCTAGCAGTAGAAGTGAATGTTTGTTGCCTATTGCCACTTCAGCACCCACCAATCCTATCCGAGTCCGCATTGAGGAGCCGCGTGAAGTGGAGACCAGGATCGGAGCCAGCGTCAGGTTCATCTGTGTCGCCATCTCCTACAATACTGAGGTACATTTTACAGCTTTGGTCATTCTGGGGTTCAGGGATTGGATCATCAAAGATGTCTGCTAGTCCTTCAACATGTGCAATGGTTTTAGCTTTTTTGTGGGACCAATTTTGAGTTTTCCAAATCAAGTATGTAGTTCCTGTGAATACAAAACCACCAGTGCTACATATCCTGTTACAAAAGTTCTCATCACTTTCCACTGGCCGTGATCAGTTGTACAGGTAACAGGAGCAGTTGTGCCTATAATGAATCAAGCATATTTTTACTTGAACTTTGGTTTACAAAACTTTCTCAGATTTAGTTTTGCCACTGTTCTTGATAGATTGTCTACATTGATGAGAATTTTTGTGAGTGAGTGAGTTAAAATTTATAGTCACATCGGGCAATATTTCAGTCATATCGTGACTAAATCAAGTTATAGATTTACAATAATTAAAAGTAAATTATAAATATCTGTCAACGGAGGACAGTAAAACAACTAGATTAACACAGATATTAATTTAAAATTAGTAATATAATCTCAAATAATTATCTATACATGATGATGATACAATACAATCATGATGTCTAACTAGTTGTTTTACCATGGCAGGCCAACTTTGTTCTGTCATGGACCAAGAATGGCGCTGGTCTGCCAGAGAAGGCCGTCGACCAGAATGGCGTCCTGGTCATCCCCAACATCCAGCCTGAAGATGAGGGCACCTACACCTGTACTGGCTCCGATGCCTATGGAGTTGACCGTGTCACTGCCGTTGTCAGCATACCTGGTAAGAAGGTTACATTTGGAAAGATAATGTTTGCATAATTGTTATGTCAGGGAGAGCTGGTCAGATAGTTCAGTGACTGGTGCATTTGCTTACAAGAGTGTAACAAAAGTTTCACTGTATTTGTATGGATAGTTTCACTAAATCTGTAACAAAGGTTTCACTGTCTGTAACAAGGATTTCACTATATCTTTAAAAGGATTTCACTGTATCTGTAACAAGTGTTTCACTGTATCAAGGGTTTCACTATCTGTAAGACGGGTTTCACTATAAGAAGAGTTTAGCTGTATTTGTAACCAGGGTTTCACTGTATCTGTAGCAAGGGTTTCACTGTGACAATGGTTTCACTGTATTTGTACCAAAGGTTTCACTGTATTTGTAACTAGGGTTTCACTGTAACAAGGGTTTCACTGTATTTGTAAGAAAGGTTTCATTGTATTTGTAACAAGGGTTACACTGTATTTGTAAGAAGGGTTTCACTGTATTTGTAAGAAGGGTTTCATTGTATTTGTAACAATGGTTTCACCATCTGTAACAAGGGTTTCACTGTATCTGTAGCAAGGGTTTCACTGTAACAGTGGTTTCACTGTATTTGTACCAAGGGTTTCACTGTATTTGTAACTAGGGTTTCACTGTATCTTCAACAAGGGTTTAACTGTGTATGTGCTCTGTTCTTATTCCAGGTCGTGAGGAGGCTCCAGTTGCCAGAATTGAGCCACGCTACCTGCAAGTTAATGTTGGAGATTCCATCGAGTTCCGCTGTATTGCCGAGTCCAGTCCACCTTCGACAATCGTGTGGACACGTGGAGAGAGTGGACCTCTGCCTGACTATGCCACAGTGGACAACGGCGTGTTCCGCATCTCCTCTGTACAGAAGAGTGATGAAGCCGAGTACTACTGCAAGGCCAGCAACCCTGCCGGCATGTCGACTGTCAGAACCATCTTGTACGTCACAGGAACTGCTCCAGGTGAGAGTCCACACAGCATGTCAATATACTTTAGCATGGCAGTCTAGGTTTTGAAGTTTGAATGATGTTCCAGATCCACTTGTCATGAAGTAAACTAGGTTTCGTAAAAGTAACTTTTGAGATCGGTTATTTATTGGCAACATAGACGATCTCTTTCCATAAACTTGTTTCTTTTACATTTATTTAAATAATTTTTCAGAGCCAGAAGTGACGATTGTGATCAGGAGAACGCAAGTGACTGCCATCTTGGGAACAACTGTCACCTTGGAATGCTACTCTCAAAATGGTGGCGATGTGATCCTTGTGTGGTCTCGGGAACGCCAGGGTCTCCCATCAGGTAGGTATTGTCTCTAAAAATAAAATATAGCTCAGAGCAGTTTTAAACCCAACTCATTCACTGAATGATTTTGTGAATCCTGTACTTACTGTATTTACATTCCAGGTTCCAGCCAGGACAACGGTATCTTGACTCTGCCCAATGTCCAGCCATCGTATGCTGGGTCATACTTGTGCACTGGTACTACGTCCACTGGCAAGACCGGCGTCGGACGCACGACCCTCACCATTGAAGCTGGTGTAGAGAGTGAGTATATCTATTGCTTGGTTGTGGTATGGAGCCATCTTGTTGGTGGTTCAGACCAAATTTATGGATTTGGAGGACAGATTGTTACTGTTAGAATGAGTTAAAATGCATTGTTGGTTTTGTTGGTTTCAAAACCTCATTTTGTTGGTTGCTCAAACCAAGTTAATGGATTGCTAGCCAAGTATTTATTGTTTGAATGAGTTCAATCTAACGTCCTGTTCTCTAGGAGAGGCTCCGACCGTGACTATTGGTGAGAAGATGCAGGTGATTCCGTCTGGAACAACAGGAACCCTCCGCTGTGTTGTCACCGGAGTTCCCAAACCAACCATCACCTGGAAGAGGGCCCGAGGAGAGCTCTCCAGCAACCATGTGGTACGTACCTCTAGCATTGGTTGGTTTGTTGTTTAACGCCGCACTCAGCAATATTCAAGCTACATGTCCGCGAACTGTAAATAATCGAGACAATCCAGTGATCAACTTCATGAGCATCGTTCTACACAATTGGGATACGATGACATGTGTCAACCACGTCAGCGAGCCTGACCACCCGATCCCGTTAGTCGCCTCTTACGACAAGCATGGGTTGCTGAAGATCAATATTCTAACCCGGATCTTCAGGGATAAGGTACTTTAAGGAACAAAGGGAGACTTGTAAACTGCGAGGAAAAGTGGTAATATGTCTCAAGTACGAGTAACACGCAATATTTCTTGTCCTTCTTGAATAGCAATATTCAGTCAACAGTTTATGATTTCTGTACCAGCAGACCTATCATATTGTTGTCTTCAGGTCAGCCAAAATGGAGAAATCCTTAGAATCACCCAGGCATCAATGGCCGATCGTGGAGTTTACATCTGTCTGGCCGAGAGTGTTGCTGGTAGAGCAATGGCCTCCGCTATGATTGATGTTGAACGTAAGTATATTGTGCTTGTTAAGGAAATAGGTACTGTTGTTGATATGAACCCTGGTCTGTCAGGGCTCACCTGCACAAATTATTGTCCATGATGATGTACTAAAACAATTTGATATGTATGTTTAAAGTATGAGATGGTCCTAGCGCTAGGTGATGATCATAGCAGTCCCACTTGTGTAACTCTATGTTTAAGTGTGGTAAGTAATGCTGGTCTTAGCGCGCTCAGATTATAAGTCAGTGTCATGATGGTCTTGCTGCTATGTTCAGGAGATGGTTCTTTGTGTGTACAAATATGATAAATTCTGAAGTAAAACTGCATTGTGCGAGTTTTTGTAACTACTACCAGTATAATGTGTAAAAGAAAACTTTAAATTGATAAAATTGTAATCAGAATTTAAAATGGAAGATGTATTGTGATCATATGCTATTGTATTCTTTAGGGTTGAGGTAATTTGCTTAATTGAATGTTTAAACAGTGTGAATTCTATCTTGTATATTACAGCTTAGAATGATGAGGAATAGTAATGCATTTCATTATTAATATATGTACTGAGCAAGCACCTGTTTGTGTTAGGTCGTGAGATGCCAGTGGTGGAGCTGTACCCTGCAAACGCTGTGACTATCAGGAGTGGCGCCAGTGCCCTGTTCCAGTGCCGTGTCACCGGGGGAACACCATCTCCGACGATCACATGGACCAGGTACACAGAGGCACACTTGTCTAATCTAACACACCTGGCTCAATAGTAAAATGGTGTACTAAATATACTGAGGGAAACAGGTAAAGAAACACCACTTCATGGTAGTGTTGCTTTATTTATTCTCAGATTTCCTCACACAGCGCTATTCAAAGCTGGTGATGAAAACTGGAAAGTTTTACAGGAACGCTCGAATTTTCCTGTGTTCCCTTATTTGTTTCTCTCAGTATATATTTTGTATGCAGATTAAAAGTGATACAGTGAAACCTCGATATACCGCTATCACTGGGGTCCATAATCCGGACACTGTTCTAAGAAAGAGCATTATACAGATAACAATAAATGAGTAAGATGTTCAGGATTTGTTGGTGTCAACATTATTCAGGATTTTTTCACTTTTCCAACATATTTACTTGTTTGTGTTTGAGTGGCCATTTAATTCAGTGTTTTATGTCTTATTCACAGCAACGTGATGAATCTGTTATTTACATATTTACAATTCTATACACCTGTCTTTAAATCAATAAGATATAGAGTGTTTGCAGGGGGTTATTATTATTATTAATATTATTATTATAGGATATTTATATAGCGCACATATCCACACAACTAGTGCATGCTCAAGGCGCTGGCATTTTTCCCCTCGATCATTGGATGTCAATCTCAACGGCACATCGTATTATCAATCTCAACTCCCTGGGGAGTATACAACTTTTTTTGGCTGTCTCATCCTAACGAGGTACCCATTCACAGCTGGGTAGACTGGGACGCATAGTCACAGTACTTTGTCCAACTTCACTGCACGTTGCTGTTACTGAAATTGTTTTGTGGTTGTAGACATACTGTCCTTGCCCACATGTAACGAAATAGGGATAATGACTTAAAATACGATATCATATGTATGTGCAGAGTTGGAGACGAGCCTTTCACTTCGACAACAGACGTGATGGAGGAGAATGGAGTCATTATGTTCAAGGGAGTGACTGGTGACGAGCAGGGATCCTATGTGTGCACTGCTACCAATGCCATGGGAACAGTCACTGCCACGGCCACCCTCAGGATTGAAGGTCAGTAATGAAGACTCTGGGGTAATATTTGGGTGAAGGGTTGAAGAGTTGCTTCCCTGCAAGCATATTGTCAAACCTGTGGGTGTTCCAGATAGAGCTGGTCCCTAACAGTGTGATGGCTGTATGAGATAAGCAAATCATTTGGTGGTGCGTTAGAACTGGTTCCTAGCCGTTTATGCTGGTGTGTATGAATGTATGAGGTGGTCTGTCTGATGATTTGGATGTTTGCATGTCATCGCCACCCAATGGTGTGGATCACTTCTGACAATATCATTAAGGAAGTGACGTAACCATAGCAATTTCAGATAAATATAACTTGTACAATATTTATCTTGCTAAAATAACAGGTGTGGGTTTTTTTTGAAAATATATCAGAATTTAAAATAAAGCAGCAAATGGTTAATTGCATTTTCTTTGTGGTAGATATAAAATGCTACTTGAGTGAATGAGTCTGGTAAAGATTTGTCCATTTACAGGCTTCTGTTGTAGAGCTTGAGTATTGCTTAGTGCCATCTTAAACTACAAACATGTTGAAGCTGTGGTAACATACAAATGTTACCATGTCTTACATTGTTACAGGCCCACCCAAGGTTTCCGTCTTGCCCAGCCGCAAAGTGGTATCTCTGGAGGGTGATCGGGTCACCCTGGAATGTACTGGTGAAGGCGAGCCAACACCCAATGTGTTCTGGCGTAGTGATACACGCAGGAGGAGTGATGTGCTCCCAGAAGCTTCATATGAAGATGAAGGATCTGCTAGACTCATCTTTGATTCTGTGGCCAAGTCTGATGAGGGCAGATATGTCTGTATCGCCACCAATGATCGAGGCAGGGATGAGGCAACAGTAGATCTTGAAGGTACGCACTGGTTGAAGTCTGTGTCAGATTTATTGGTTTCCATGAGTAGAGCTGGAGGTTCTTGCATAAAGTGATGTGATTGTCATAAGCAAATGTGAAAGTATGGTAGTTAGGAGTGCCTTGACAGCTTCGTGCAGCGGGGCCAAGAAATCCTTCAGAAACCTTTTAAATTCATTAATCATCTCTAGCATGTCGATGAGTTACAAACCGCCTCCGTGGTGTAGTGGTTAGAGCGTCCGCCTGGAGAGCGGAAGGTCGTGGGTTCGATCCCCGACCGCATCATACCAAAAGACGTTAAAATATGGTACTTGTTGGTCCCTGCCTGGCGCTCGGCATTAATGGGTACAACAGGACTGGTCGGCTCGGAGTCAGTATACTGTGTCTGAGTAGGGTATTCATGCTTCACTGCGGCATGGTATCTCAGTGGGCTAGCACTATTAAACCAGCTTAAGTCTGGGCTAGTACAAGCAGCCGCATACACATACACACGCATGCACGTCGTCATATGAGCGAAATATTCTCAAGCACGACGTTAAACCCAATTTCACCTCACCTCACCTTGATGAGTTACTGATCCTTCACTTATTGCAGTACTGGAGTAGAAAACTGAGATTTGCCCACACAAGGAATAATAACTATTGAATTGATCTCTGAATGATCTCTTTTGAATATCTTTAGTGTTTGGATAGTTATAAATAGTATGTATTCAGTGTTCAAAGTTTTCATGGATGTTGTGCAAGTTTAAACAATTTTGATCCAGTAATCCCATATTACCTTTCAGTTATCACTGGTGGCGGACCCCGACCTGATGTGATAGTGGACATTCAAGGACCTGACCAGATGTCTCTTGTTGCCGGACAGTCAGTGGAACTCACCTGCTCTGCACAAGGTAGGATCAAACATGGCTACCACCTCTAGTGCTCTGGTGGGATTGTCCTTCACTGAGACATTGTTTGCAAACATGTTGCAATGCATTTTGCTTACACTTTTCTTACTTTATTTTTAAAATGACTTCAAAGTGAAAGCAGTGCTATTTATACTGTTTGAGAAACTGAGGTTTCTAAGATCCTCCAACTTGCTGAAATGCCTCAAGTGTTTAATGCCAGCTCATTCCTCGGGAAAAGTTTGTTAATCTGTTGTTGTTTAATTATTCTAGGCCTCCAGTCTCCTGTCATTAGATGGCGTCCCCCTGGCAACCAGCCTCTCCCACCCAACCACTCCATCCGTCAGGGTGTGCTGTACATCCCTCAGATCACCCCCGAGTACCATTGTTGGAGAGGTATGTGCCGGATCGGTCTGGCTGTTGTTGATGGCAGACAGGTATATACCTCGGTCATCTGTTATTGTTTGAAGGCAGACACCAGGTTATATACCAGGGTCGGTCTCCCCCATTGTTGATGAAGGCCAGGTATATGCCAGGGTCTCCCTCTGTTGTTCCAGACACCAGGTATATACCAGGGTTGGTCTCCCTTGTTATGAAGGCAGACACCAGGTATATACCAGGGTCGGTCTCCCTCTCCCTCTGTTATATACCAGATCGGAATTGTTGATGAAGGCCAGGTATATATGCCAGGGTTGGTCTCCCTCTGTTGTTGTGAAGGCAGACACCAGGTATATACCAGGGTTGGTCTCCCTCTGTTGTTGAAGGCTTGAGGTTTAGGCAGCCACCTCTGTTGTTGACGAAGGCAGACACCAGGTATATACCAGGGTCGGTCATCTTGTTGGTCTCATGCATTAGATGCATTGAGTGAAGTACACTGGAAGTAGTCCAAGCTTGTTTTACTACTAACTGCCTACAGTATTTTCATACCAGGAAGCATTTTTAGAGATAAATCACCTTACTGCTTCCAGTGACCCCACAACTGACCATCACACCTGCCCAGGTGGCCACGAGACCCGGACAGACTGTGCGACTCAACTGCCAGCCTGGTGGTAGCGGACCTTTCCAGATTGAGTGGACCAAAGTCAATGGGGTTCTGTCTCCAACTGCCATCGAGCGTGATGGAGTCCTGGAAATCCGCAGCATAACGGCCGCAGATGCTGGTCAGTATAGATGTATCGCCACCAACAATGCCGGCAGCTCGGAGGGGTACGCTGTCATCGAGATATCAGGTAGGTCAATTAGTCAGACTTGGGATACTCTTTTTATACGGTTTTAGAGTTATGCTCCGGAAAAGACAAATGTGCACGGACGCATTACGGACGGATGGAGTCCATTTAATCCCCTGCAAAGCGGCGTTGCGGGGGTATTAAAATGGACTCCGGCCCATCCGTGTGTGCGTGCGTGCACATTTGTCTTTTCCGGAGCATAACTCTAAAACCGTTCAATATTTCTTCACCAAACGTGGCTCATAGATAGATCTGGTGGTCTACTGGTGTCTTTTGGTAGTTTTGGTTTTCTGAATATAATATTTTTTGCGTTTCCCGGCAACAAGTTTGACTTAGGCTGAAATTGGTGGTAGTACTCTTTTCCGGAGCAGAACTTTAAAACTGTTCACTGTTTCATCACCAAATTTCATACATAGGTAGATCTACTGGTGAACTGGTGCCTTTTGGTAGATTTGGATTTGTGAATAAAATATTAAAAAAATTGTGTTTCCATGGCAACAGTTTTGACTTCAACTGAATTTGATGGTAATGCTCCTTTCTGGAGCAGAACTTTGAAACCTTTCAGTACTCTCCTTCCACTTAGCTATATACACGCCAACACATTTGACATAGTCATACCTCGTAGACATATTCATTAAGAGTATTTTGCCATTGTGGGGGATATTGATGACTTTGTCTTCTTGTATGGTCTTGTTATTGTTCTCAGAACTCTACTGGTTTTCATTCATTGGTAACTCCTACTATTTTCAAGATGTAAAGATTCAAAAGCACCAAAGAGTGAGTGAGTGAGTGAGTTTAGTTTTACGCCGCTTTTAGCAATATTCCAGCAATATCACGGCGGGGAACACCAGAAATGGGCTTCACACATTGTACCCATGTGGGGAATCGAACCCGGGTCTTCGGCGTGACTAGCGAATGCTTTAACCACTAGGCTACCCCACTGCCCCAAAAAGCACCAAAGATGTGATCCAGATGGTTTATTGTACTTTAATATGCAGTAACTTTATACATGTACTTGTATAATTTTATACAAAATATTTTCAATTTGAGGTCAATAGTTTATGTCAATGGTAATCGACAATGAGTTTTGTTAACATAATGCAGGGTTGGCATTTTAGTTCCAGGATTTACAGTATTCCCTTCGATAACCTACATTATTAAAGTATAGATTACCTTGTAATGGCTTATAATAACCTTGATTTCCACATTGTAGTAACCTTGATCCTGCCATTATGTAAAGTTATGCTAGTTCCATGAACAGCCTATGTTATTGCCCTGTTTTTCCATTCCAGTTCCACCAACAGTTGTGGTGTCTCCCAAGAATGAACAGATAACTGCTGGTCGCACCGTGGAGCTTCGATGTGACGTTACAGGCTCCCCCCCTCCCCAGATCCGCTGGGAGAAGGACATGGGAGGACAGCTTCCTGCCCAGCACCAGATCAGGAATGGTGTGCTCACGTACGTACAGTCATCCTGTCAAGTCAAGTTTTGGTCATTTAGTTTCCCTCTCGTCTTCTTTTACTGTCTGTGTAAACATTTCTTATGCAAATATATTTTGTTATTTAGTGTTCTCGATATATGATAGTACTATAATGCCCATGCTTTCTACTGCAGCATCTACAATGTCGCTGAGGAGGATTCTGGTCGGTACATCTGTACTGCCTCCAACGAGGCTGGCAGCAACAGGGACTACACCTACGTCCGCGTCCAGGGTCAGTCCATCTGCCTTTAAACATTCAGTTTTCTGCTTGGTATGGCTGCAAGTTTAAGGGTGCAGCTCAGGCTTTTATCATGATGATTTCTCTCTCTGAATTTACAGAAATCTGTGGTCATTGGTTAAACTCCAAGATTGTAGGTTTATCAGCACCATTCCTGTGTTTGTAGATTTCACTAAAGTGGTCAACGATTAAGACCTGCTCCACTGCAAGGTTTCCTCCTACAGCAAGAAGGCATGCCATGATAGGACTTAAATACTCATTCACTAGACCCATCTCTGAAGTTCTGGGAGAATACAAGGAATGTGTTTTGTATTGATAGGGATGGTGGCAGATTTCTATGTTGACAGAAAATATAACTGATATTCACATTATAATGTTTATGCTTCATAGGTTTTGTTTTTTCAAGAATCAAATAGTAAATAGTGTTCTGTTTTGGGCATTTGTTACAAGAATATTTATCTTGTTCATTTTTATGGGTAGCCAAGTGGATAGTGTGGAACCTTTCCTATTATATAATTCAGGGATCAATATTGTGTGGACAATTGTTGTGGCATATTTTTTTACATTTTACAACTAGACTGTATTAGTCATCTTTGAAATGGAATCTGTTTTCAATAGTCTGTTAATGTTTCACAAGTTGTTTTATGTGGATCTGTGATTGGTGATTATACTTTTCTTTGATGACATGTTTGTATAAATAGTGCTAATGTAAACTTCTTCAAGTAACAGTGTAGCGGAAACACTGCAAAATGATATATATTATAACTGGCACCAACACTCACTCCTGACTCTACCAACAGGTGGTCCTGGCATCATCCCCGGTGGTGGCGGAGGAGGACAGAGCAGCGTGCAGACTGTCAATGTTGGCGACAGAGTCGACTTCGAGTGTCTTGTGTCAGGTAGGTTTCTGTGTCCCATTATGCTCTGATCCAGATCGAGGGACATGAGGAAATTTGTCTCCAAACTAAAGCTGATAACACTATGGCTAAATTATTTTTGTAATGCATTTTCAAGACAAGTTTATACCTTCTGAGAGTGAATAGCTAGATCACCAAATGCGCCCTTCTTTTTCCAAAAAGCAGTTCTTGTCTTCATGTTCAACCATGTTGAATGTTCCTGAGAACCATGTGGAATGTTCCTGATCCTATCATACGCTGTTACTTTGCTCAGGCACACCCAAGCCCCTGGTGAAATGGTCCAAGGTGGAGGGCGCCCTCCCAGCCAGTGCTGTTATTGGTGAGGGCATCCTTATTGTCCCTGAAGTCCGCCCTGAGGATGCCGGCACATATGTGTGTACTGCAACCAATGAAGCTGGCACCGTACAGAGTAAAGTACAGTTGTTTGTCAGAGGTGAGTAACATGGTCGATACGGCTTTATATCACCTGAATAGCCAGTGAATATCACAGGTTATCTCCCTTAGTGCATTTTGTGTTGTGTTATTGTTTACCGAGTGATATCACACATATTTCATAGTACATCCAGCTATACTTAAATACATACCTTTATGCCTTACATGTTCTGTATGTTATCTTGAGGTTTTAACGATAACATGTTGACCACCTGTGTGTTTATGTGATGATATATGCATTTATTCCATACATATTGTATATGATATGATGTTATCCTCCAGCTCGCCCAGTGATATCTGTCCCACAAGATATCAACACAGCAGCCCTGGGAGGTCCTGCCACTCTATCATGTGATGCCCAGGGATATCCCAACCCTGCCATTACCTGGATGAAGCAGGAAGGAGATCTGCCAAGGTGGGTCAAAGGTCCACCACATGGGCTATCTATGTTTCCAACCTAAATGCCATTTGCAGACAAGCTGTGAAATTTGTATTTTGCTTATTTGGATTATATTTTAAGTTGTTATTTTTTTTATATTCAAAATGATCTTTAGATAGCTTTCAGTGGAATAATGTTAACTTTAACAGTAAACTAGTTCCACTTTGTTGGTCCTGGTATCAGTTGAAATATTTTGTCCATACAGCCATTACATTAGACTTCAATAACAGGAGTTTGACAAATATTTCATCAGAGCTCCAGATAAGATTTAGCTCATGTGGGTACTGTACCCACTGTATTTTTTTGGAGTGGATATTATGAATGTTGAGTGGTATTATATTTTCCGTTACCCACTGCTTTCAAATATGTGCGTATTTCAGTCATTTTACTCACCTAAGTATTATGTCGTTGAGTAAGTTTACTAAGCAGGTATGTCCTGCCTTATGTCATACCTAATCAAAACCAACTTAAATATAATGGAAATGATTTCATAAAAAAATCACTCATCCTATACTGACAGTACAACACTAGTCCTATACTAACAGTACAACTTGATAGCAATCGATGTCTTTTTCATTACACAAGCAATTTTTATGAATATATTTCGTACGCATTTAGTTTTAAACTTTTTGCGTATCTAACATTTTAAATGCGTAATTGGTACGCAACAATTATTTTTCAATGCGTGATTGGAAATTTTCTATGCGTATTTTACCCGGATACGCAGCTTATCTGGGCCTCTGTTTCATTTGAAATGGGAACTCCCAGTGACATTTGCTACAGATTTGGGGTAAGAAATCAGACTCCGGCTATGATCCTGGATAAGCTGTTTCTCAGGCAGAATGAAACACTGCAGTGCTGGGTATTTCTGAATTTGTAAATGTGGTTTGTCTACAGAGAACACTCAATCACAGACGGTGAACTGACAATCCCCCGAGTTCGAGAAGAAGACGGAGGAACCTACATGTGCCAGGCCGCAAACCGATACGGAACTGCTCAAATACCAGTGGTCCTCATTGTTGGTGGTAGGTGTCGTCTAACTGACATGAAATCTAGGCATCATCACTGGTTCAACATCATGCCGACGACCAGGGTTTGATTCTCCATGGGTACAATGTGTGAACCCATTTCTGGTGTCCTCTGACATGATATTGCTGTAATATTGCTCAAAGCCGCATAAAACCAAACTTTTTACTCACTCACTGGTTCAACACAGCTGACCAGTCATTAGAAATACTTATATATTATGAGCTATGTTAGTAACCTGTGTATGTGTCAAGTTTTGAGTCATAACAACCTTGTTTCGTAAATTATCTGAGCAATAAGGAAGATGGGTACTATGTTTTGTTTGCCATTCACACCATTGATCACAACTATATATCACAAATGTAATTGGATAACCTTCAAATGTCACTGGCATCTTGCTACAAGGAGCATGAAAAAAATAGAGAGAAACCGATGTTTGTTGTACATTCCACTTTGAACTGAGAGTAGGAATTACATTTACGTAGGTCAGTGAAAGGCATCTGGCTATGTATGTGCTATTGTCAGGAATAATTCACATTTACATGTCATGTATGTGTTAACTCCCTTGTCATATGTAAAATGTAAAAATTTGTGATTAACTGGTCTTTTTAATATGATAATCTATTTTGATGATGTTGATATGTTGTCCCATAACTAGTATATGATCATGTTCTATGGTTGTTTCAGCACTGGTGCCATACTTCCCCCAGAATCCCGTCTCCTACATGAGCTACCAGCCACTCCAGGATGTGTACCTCAACTTCGACATCATCATGTCCTTCCGTCCGGAGGCCACAGATGGCATGCTGTTGTATAACGGCCAATATAACACGGGCATTGGGGACTTCATGTGCTTCGACTGAACGGAGCCTACCCAGAGTTCCGCTCCGACGTGGGCTCGGGTCCTGCTATTATCCGTGGCAACAACCCTGTTCAGATGAACACTTGGAACACTGTGCAGTTCAAGAGAGATAGGAAGAATGGTACTCATAGGATTCAGTATTCAGATATGCTGTTCCCCAACAACTGATTATATTGTATATTTATCTTACTCATGGGATTCAGTATTCAGATATGCTGTTCCCCAACAACTGATTATATTGTATATTTATCTTACTCATGGGATTCAGTATTCAGATATGTTGTTCCCCAACAACTGATTATATTGTATATTTATGGTACTCATAGCATTCAGTATTCAGATATGCTGTTCCCCAACAACTGATTATATTGTATATTTATGGTACTCATAGCATTCAGTATTCAGATATGCTGTTCCCCAACAACTGATTATATTGTATATTTATGGGATTCAGTATTCAGATATGCTGTTCCCCAACAACTGATTATATTGTATATTTATGGTACTCGTGGGATTCAGTATTCAGATATGCTGTTCCCCAACAACTGATTATATTGTATATTTATGGTACTCGTGGGATTCAGTATTCAGATATGTTGTTCCCCAACAACTGATTATATTGTATATTTATGGTACTCGTGGGATTCAGTATTCAGATATGCTGTTCCCCAACAACTGATTATATTGTATATTTATGGTACTCATAGGATTCAGTATTCAGATATGCTGTTCCCCAACAACTGATTATATTGTATATTTATGGGATTCAATATTCAGATATGCTGTTCCCCAACAACTGATTATATTGTATATTTATGGTACTCATAGGATTCAGTATTCAGATATGCTGTTCCCCAACAACTGATTATATTGTATATTTATGGGATTCAATATTCAGATATGCTGTTCCCCAACAACTGATTATATTGTATATTTATGGTACTCATAGGATTCAGTATTCAGATATGCTGTTCCCCAACAACTGATTATATTGTATATTTATGGGATTCAATATTCAGATATGCTGTTTACCAACAACTGATTATATTGTATATTTATGGTACTCATAGGATTCAGTATTCAGATATGCTGTTCACAAGAACTGATTAATTTGTATACTTATACAGAAGTTCACCAAAGAATGGGGGGAAATATTTTCTTCTTTACATTTAATGTCCAATGATCGATATATATGTATAATACAGATGTACCAATACTGATGATTGCAAACTCTCCTCCAGGTACTTTGATTGTAAACGACGAGCCGGCCTACTATGGCGAAGCTCCAGGGCGGTTTGAGGGCCTGGATCTCCTGGAGAACATGTACATTGGTGGCGTACCAAACTTCCAGAGCATCCCAAGGGCAGCTGGATTCTCCAAGGGATTTGTGGGTAAGGAAGTGGTCCATCATTATAATTCAGTTGATTGTGTAAGGTAGATGTTGGCCGTTTGAATTCAGTTGGCCGTTTGAATTCAGTTGGCCATGTAAGGTAGATGTTGGCCATTTGAATTCAGTTGGCCATGTAAGGTAGATGTTGGCCATTTTAATTCAGTTGGCCATGTTAGGTAGATGTTGGCCATGTAAGGTAGATGTTGGCCATTTTAATTCAGTTGGCCATGTAAGATAGATGTTGGTCATGTAAGGTAGATGTTGGCCATTTTAATTCAGTTAGCCATGTAAGGTAGATGTTGGTCATATAAGGTAGATGTTGGCCATTTTAATTCAGTTAGCCATGTAAGGTAGATGTTGGTCATATAAGGTAGATGTTGGCCATTTTAATTCAGTTGACCATGTAAGAGAGGGTATGACCATTATGTTGCAATTTTCCTTTAGATAAATGACCATAGGAATTTCAAGCTGATATGTAA
Source organism: Haliotis rubra (assembly GCF_003918875.1). Classification (NCBI taxonomy): domain Eukaryota; kingdom Metazoa; phylum Mollusca; class Gastropoda; order Lepetellida; family Haliotidae; genus Haliotis; species Haliotis rubra. The sequence goes on from NW_025765270.1 coordinate 1,040,300, forward strand.
GTGGTGATATGTAAGAACCCTTATGTGTGACATGCTTTGTGGCGTCTACAAAATCATCCATAGTACTGCCAATATTATGACAACTGTAATTGCTCCAGGTACTGTGAGCGAGGTTAAACTGGAGGGTGTTCCCCTGAACCTTGGTGGTGATGTGATCGACATGTATGGAATTCAGCAATACGAGGCTTGCCAAACTATGTCATGCTTCAACGGAGGCTCCTGCCAACCGGCCAACAACCCATATGGCTACAGGTGCTTGTGTCCAAAAGGATGGGCTGGTGAAAGGTGCCAGTTACTTGGAGAACGCTGCTACCCAGGTAATGATCATCAGATTTTGAAATCCCCATGGAGAATTCAGTGAAGAAGATCCCAGTACCAATGCCTCTCTGAAGAGATTTTCATAACTGAATGTGTTCCCCATATTCCCGATTCCCCATACAGCTCCCCAGTATTCATACTCAGAACCCACATTTATCACCGAGTACTCATACTTATCTCCCAGTACCCATACTTATCTCCCAGTACCCATATTTATCTCCCAGTACCCATATTTATCCCCCAGTACCCATACTTATCTCCCAGTACCCATATTTATCTCCCAGTACCCATGCTTATCTCCCAGTACCTATACTTATCTCCCAGTACCCATATTTATCTCCCAGTACCCATGCTTATCTCCCAGTACTCCCATATATTTATCTCCCAGTACCCATATTTATCTCCATGCTTAGTACCCATATTTATCTCCCAGTACCCATGCTTATCTCCCAGTACCCATATTTATCTCCCAGTACCATATTTATCTCCTAGTTTATCTCCCAGTACCCATATCTTTATCTCTCTCCCAGTACCCATATTTATCTCCCAGTACCCATACTTATCTCCCAGTACCCATACCCATATTATCTCCCAGTACCCATATTTATCTCCCAGTACCCATATTTATCTCCCAGTACCCATACTTATCTCCCAGTACCCATACCCATCTCCCCAGTACCCATATCTCCCCAGTACCCATATTTATCTCCCAGTACCTATATCTTATCAGTCCCATACTTATCTCCATATTTATCTCCCAGTAGCCATACTTATCTCCCAGTACCCATATTTATCTCCCAGTACCCATATTTATCTCCCAGTACCCATATTTATCTCCCAGTACCCATATTTATCTCCCAGTACCCATATTTATCTCCCAGTACCCATATTTATCTCCCAGTACCCATACTTATCTCCCAGTACCCATAGTCTCCCAGTACCATACTTATCTCCCAGTACCCATATTTATCTCCCAGTACCCATATTTATCTCCCAGTACCCATATTTATCTCCCAGTAGCCATATTTATCTCCCAGTACCCATACTTATCTCCCAGTACCCATATTTATCTCCCAGTACCCATATTTATCTCCCAGTACCCATATTTATCTCCCAGTAGTACCCATATTTATACCCATATTTATCTCCCAGTACCCATATCTTACCCTATCTCCCCAGTACCCATATTTATCTCCAGTACCCATATTTATCTACCCCAGTACCCATATTTATCTCCCAGTACCCATGCTTATCTCCCAGTACCCATATTTATCTCCCAGTACCCATATTTATCTCCCAGTACCCATGCAGTACCCATGCTTATCTCCCAGTACCCATGCTTATCTCCCAGTACCCATATTTATCTCCCAGTACCCATATTTATCTCCCAGTACCCATGCTTATCTCCCAGTACCCATATTTATCTCCCAGTACCCATATTTCCCAGTACCCATGCTTATCTCCCAGTACCCATATTTATCTCCCCAGTACCCATATTTATCTCCCATATTTATCTCCCAGCACCCATAGTACCCATCTATCTCCCAGTACCCATGCTTATCTCCCAGTACCCATATTTATCTCCCAGTACCCATATTTATCTCCCAGTACCCATGCTTATCTCCCAGTACCCATGCTTATCTCCCAGTACCCATGCTTATCTCCCAGTACCATACTTATCTCTCAGAACCCATACTTATCTCCCAGTACCCATACTTATCTCATTTTGGAGATTCTCGAACTGAATAGGACAGTCTATATCTCTGTACCCTGTGTTTGTCTTCCTGGAGAGATTTCTGGGCAGAAACAGTTCATATTACCCAGGACCCAGTGAGTCCGCCCAGTTGTTCACTCTGTATACAGACGCCTGCAATGAACAAACTGGAAAGTCCACAAGTCACACTTGTCTTCTAATGTCAAAGAGTTCCAGTGTTGCCTGGTAGACAAGCTGGAAAGTTAATTTAACAGCTGTCCATATCCTCAGACACTCACTCACTCACTCTCTCACTCCAATTGCAGGCCGCTGTGGATCTGAGGGTCGCTGCTATGACCTGCCTGGCCCATCTGGCTTCAACTGCATCTGCCCAATCGGACGTGTAGGAACATCTTGCGAGCGATGTAAGAAAATGTTGCATTTATATAGATTTTGTTTACATATTGTTTAGTTGTTTTATTAAAAATTGCTTCTTTGATCATGATTTTCTAGAATGTAATAATACTTCGCAGCACCTGAATAGAAAAGTTGTTCATCCATAAAAGATTGTCCTTATCTGACTCTCCAACTTCTAAAAACAAATGACACTCAAAGAAGTTATTATACAGTTGCACGCATGCACAGTGTTGGTGTATCTTCATTTTGTATTGTTTAAAGGTCAGTGGATGGGGACACTTAATGATATAGATAGGCATGTGTATGGTGCCATTATAACTCTTTCCAGGTTGATATGCTGTAATCATTGACAGCAGCCTAGTTTGTATTAAATACAGTCCTCACTCACTCACACATCCAAAATGTTTCCTTCAGATGTGGACATCATCGACCCATCCTTCAACAAGACGTCCTTCATCTCCTACCCAACCATCCAGGACGGTCTGCTGCAGGTGCAGCTCAGCCTCATGTTTAAGCCTCGCTCCCTGGATGACGGCCTCATCCTCTACAACGCACAACAGCAGGATGGACGTGGCGACTTCATGGCCATAATGATCAAGGATGGCTACCTCGAATTCCGCTTTGACACTGGATCAGGTAAGAATATATTTACTGGCACTCAATATTTTAGCTATTATGGAGAATGAATTGTTCACTGCTTAAGAGCATTTTGTAGTGGGTGTTGTCTCCTTGTAATTAAACCAAAATCATAGAAGGTTCTTGAGGGGCATATAGAAGTTGATATTCAAGTATAAGACAAAATACTTTGGATGTTAACTTCTTTATTGTACACACAACGTTTCTGGGCTATTCCTTGCCTCTACGTCGCCCTTTCACCTGATGAAAGGGCAAGGAATAGCCCAGAAACATGTATACAATAAATAATTTGACATCCATAATATTTTGTCTTCTACAAAATCATAGAAGATTCATTAGCCAGTATACCACATAGCAAAATATGGTCCTGATGTGTAAACAATGAATAGACAAACAAACAAAATACTGAAATCAGTTCTAATGTGTTCCCAACAACATTCACTCAAACCATGATTCTGGTTTTAGGTCCAGCTGTGTTGAGGAGTCGCAACCCTCTCCGCCTTGATGACTGGACGATGGTTGTTGCTGAGAGGAAGGGCAACGAGGGCATGCTGATCGTGAACAATGAAGACCCTGTGAACGGTAAGTGGGGACCTGTGCTGGTACAGATATATCAATGAGGTCAAATGGTGTATAAACTAATTCTTCATATTCTTCAGTCTTGGCGTGACACGGTTGTAAATCTGTAGTCATCGTCTTTGAAATTGATATTGTAATTTGATTAACATAAACATATGTCAGGTTAGATATTTCTGTGTAAAGAATTAACAGATTTTTGCTGTTTGACCTCAATACATTTGACATGAAACCTTATTTTCAGGATTGTGTTTTGTAGTTAGCTATGTTGGAGCTTCCCCTAGCTTAGGGCAGCCCCTATTATTCCCTTTTCCAAGTTGAACCCTTTCCCACTCCGACCTTCCCTGAGTTTATGTAGACAAGACTCCATATATAGCCTTAAGTCCTCTAGAAACTGAGGAATAGATGTCTTCATGACAAGTTTATAACTAATAGTCTATGCTTTGCATGACTGCTCAGTAACGAAGTTGGAATCTTTCAAGTTGGGTATTCTTCAGGATGTCTCTGTTGTGTTGAAATTCTCGAATCATGTGCCTTTGGCAGAAAGCTTGATATTTCAGTAGGTGATTCGTTAACAAACAGGACATCTTTCTGCTGGAAGTCGCAATAATACATTGCTGAGCTCCATGGAAAAGTCGCTGGCTGGAAATCTCTTTGTCAAATACTGTTAATTACTAATGTTTTGCGACAGCTAATTAATTACTTGTTCTTCAGGACAGAGCCGCGTTTCACAAGCGATCATAGCGCTACGACTATCGTATCTCCTATACTTTGCCATAGAGTTACGACAGTCATAGTGCTACGACTATCGTGTCTCCTATACTTTGCCATAGAGTTACGACAATCATAGTGCTACGACTATCGTGTCTCCTATACTTTAACATAGAGTTACGACAATCATAGCGCTACGACTATCGTATCTCCTCTACTTTAACATAGAGTTACGACAGTCGTAGTGCTATGATTATCGTATCTTCTATACTTTAATATAGAGTTACGACGGTCGTAGCGCTTTGACTATCGTATCTCCCATACTTTAATATAGAGTTACGACAGTCGTAGTGTTAAGATCGCTTTGTGAAACAGGACCCTGCTGTTCCCTTTATTCTGAAACAAATGCAGTGAATCTTTGTACAGCTGGATCTCCCTTTTTGGTTAAATAGTGTATGAGATGTGCACGGCAACATCTTCATCAAGACACTGGCCTCTAAACGCTTGCCTTGAAACTGTATAGAGTTTTGAAATTAAGTTATACATTGAGGGTGTCAAGGCTCCACATTAAGTTATACATGGAGGGTGTCAAGACTCCACATTAAGTTATACATTGAGGGTGTCAAGACTCCAAATTAAGTTATACATGGAGGGTGTCAAGACTCCACATTAAGTTATACATTGAGGGTGTCAAGACTCCAAATTAAGTTATACATTGAGGGTGTCAAGACTCCAAATTAAGTTATACATTGAGGGTGTCAAGACTCCAAATTAAGTTATACATTGAGAGGGGGTCAAGACTCCAAATTAAGTTATACATTGAGGGGGTCAAGACTCCAAATTAAGTTATACATTGAGGGGTCAAGACTCAAGACTCAAGACTCAAATTAAGTTATACATTGAGGGTGTCAAGACTCCAAATTAAGTTATACATTGAGGGTGTCAAGACTCCAAATTAAGTTATACATTGAGGGTGTCAAGACTCCAAATTAAGTTATACATTGAGGGTGTCAAGACTCCAAATTAAGTTATACATTGAGGGTGTCAAGTGTTATACAAGAGGGTGTCAAGACTCCACATTAAGTTATACATTGAGGGTGTCAAGACTCCAAATTAAGTTATACATTGAGGGTGTCAAGACTCCACATTAAGTTATACATTGAGGGTGTCAAGACTCCACATTAAGTTATACATTGAGGGTGTCAAGACTCCACATTAAGTTATACATTGAGGGTGTCAAGACTCCAAATTAAGTTATACATTGAGGGTGTCAAGACTCCAAATTAAGTTATACATTGAGGGTGTCAAGACTCCAAATTTTTGAGACCTTGAAACAGCAAAGAACAAAGAATTAATCTGTTGCGTCCTGATGTGAAATTCTTTTTAATATCAAGCATTTTTTGTGATTTCATTAATATGTATGTTAGAAATTTGCTTCTGTTATATTGAGATTTCTGTTTTCATCTTAAGATTTCTGTATTCATATTGAGATTTCCATCCTTCTGTGGTGCATGGTTGTTGCATAAATACATATAGGGTCTCCAGATAAGAATATGTTTATCTGCTTTGTAGAGTGTAAATACAGATGTCGGTTTTAAAGATTTTGAACATAGACTCCATGTTGTGTTGTACAGTTCACTCCTTTCAGCAGATCCTGTAGGGATTCTGATGTGAGGTCTCTGCTTGTCAGAATAGATGACAATTGGGTATCAGATGGTCAACATGGCTGCTGTGTATCACGGTCTCGGATGGTAGAACACCTGGGAACGATCTCAATATGCCCCTATAGCAATGTGTGATCCTAATGTTATAGATTTGATGCCAGGTACATTCTATGCTTGTCAGACTAGACGACTAATGGGTATCAGATGGTCAACATGGCTGTTGTGTGTGAGAACCCTGGAGGGTAGATCATCTTGTGAACCAACTCAGCATGTGCCCTACAGCATTGTATGATGCTTACACCATCAACCACATGACTGTGATACTGCTGACTAGGGTTTAAAACCCCATTCACTCACTCATTCACCCTTCCTGCTACATGTGTACGTCATCTTTTTCTTTGATGGCCTACACCTTCATGAAAACTATCCTTTCCATGATTTTATTTTCTACCGCTGCAGAACGCCTTAGGAATAGCTACGACTATTACGCCTACTATTCTAGACGGGATCGTGGTGATATTTATAACAGAGGTATCATTTTCAAATTTCACTGGCAAAAATCGAGGCAATATTTTTTGGTTTTGCTGCTTCATTTATTTTTCTTTTCTGTCCACGTCACTGTCACTTATGTTCCGTCATCTCAGATTTTTTTGTTCTGCTTCACTTCTAATATACCTATGTTCTGTGTTATGCAAGAGTGGGCAAATCGAGGTAGCATCTTACTCATTCCAGATTATGTCCCTTGTTGCGTGCTTGTGTCCTTGACATTCAGAACAAACAGGGAACATCAGTGTTGTATCTGAAATGAGTGAGATCAGAAACAGCTCAAGCACTTTGTGTCATACAGAATATAGACAGGCTGCTAGACAACCTCGACTTCTTTGTTTACTAAGGCTTTTGTGTCGCTTATTGATCATCAATCTGTCCATGAACCTTAGTTCTGGTGCATCACAAAGATGCTCAAATAAGGACATCGGCACCACTTCATTCTGCATTACGTTACACCTATCATCCTCTCATACTTTCATGAATGGTAAACAGTCTAAGTCTAATGGATTAACTTGTCCAGTGATGTCTACATGTCACATCTGTGACAGAATTATATGTAATGCATGAGGGATGGGAGCTATGACCATTTCAACCAGATTAATCAAAACGTTCTTAGTAAAATTGTGGTAACTTTTTTTATCAAAGGTTTCTATTGTTGTGACCATTCACCATAGACATGATAGTAATATTTTCCCTGAACTTTAAAAAGAATATTTTTTAAAACTTATTATAAAGTGTCCTGTTAAGCCACTTTAGAACTCTGAACATTTTGGAAAATTGTTCTTTTTTCTGTAAATTCTGCCTTACAAAATTAACACATATTCATGAAACCTTTCTTCTTGGCCTGAATCAGAATGTGTACTGGGAAACAGGGTTACTGATAATGCTTACAAAATCATATTTAATGAATGCATGAAATGATACAATAATACATAATTAAGTGAAACAAAACAAAATGACCAAAACAGCCAATGAAACAATCCCATCATTCATTATTCTAATACCTGGGATTCCAACTAACGCATGCAATATGTTTGATCCATAAGGAATGTTTGGGGGCATGCTGTATAGAGCTGGGTTTTATATGCAATACGGGTGTTATTAACCCGCATGGAAAATGCTTGGCATGTCTATGTTATATGTGCATTGCTTGCTTCATGTTAGTGGTTACTTTCTACACATTGCTGTATCTCTCTTAACATCATACAGGAGGCTAAATTACTTTATGATGAATTCAAGCCAATATTCGCATCCCGAATCAGAGTCAGAATCCACATGCCTGTGATTGAGCTGCAGGAATTGAAAGAATATTACTTGACCAGTTGCCCCACAGTTGTGACAGATGTGCCTGGACTACGGCAACATGACTGCTGTCCAGCAGTGGTATAACTGGTCCAGGCTGGATAATACATGCCATGCTATAACTGTGATATTGCTGACAGTCATTGAAGACATGGAATATAGGCCCAGTGTAAAAGGCAGAAGCTCCTGTAGACCAATCACATTTAGATGTTTTAAAGACCTGGAATCGTCATACAAAGCTGAAGCTCCTGTATGTTGTTGGAACCTGTTGCTAGGTGCTGATAGTCATTTAGATCAGGACTTTATCCATCAAGTAATACTAGTTACATTTGACTTCTCTTTGAAACACTTGACTTCTCTTTGAAAAATCTACTGCTTATTTTCGTAGTGTACACAGTCATCTCACTTTGATATCATATGTAGTCTAAACATTTTTATCAAAATATTTTAGTTTCAAACTAATTTAATCCAAATTATTATATTTTCAGAATTGTTTCATCAAATTTGTTTAAGTTTCAATTTATTTTATCCTAGCTAGCTATATTTCATTTATGATTAACCTTAGCTGTTAAAATTGCCAATATTTTTATCAAGGCAAGGAAAATTTCAAATTTATTTTGGCCATGTTGGTTATTTTTAATTCATTTTGTGCAGTTTGGTGTGAAAATGTTGCGTGGGATTTCTTTTATAAATTTGTTAAATGTTGTAAATATTGTACTTCATGTTGCTGTTATGGTATTTATTGTACCGGCGTGTTATCTGTGCATAAACCACTGCTACTGCTACTGCTGCTGCTGCTGCTGCTTGGCTTGCTATATTTAGTTTGTTCTGGTGGCCAGGGACTACACTGCTACACCAGGAATATCTTCTCCTTTGAAAAATTACTAGGTGCTGGATTATTATGAAGAATACAGTGAACTTTATCGTGATAAAACTAAAACAAGAAGATGTTTTAACCAATTTGAGAAAGTTTGAATCCTGAAGAAATTTTTCCTATTTGAAAATGATTACATTAAAGACACTGACATATGTCTTTTTAGTAGAACAATTTCTCAATTGATCAGAATAGCTGTTTCTGAAGTTAATTTATTAAATAATAAATCTTAGAAAACCAAAACATTTTCATAAGAATGCCAAGCTTAAAAAGAAATAAATGAAGATTGGTTTGAAGGAGAAAGTTCACTGTATTCCAATATATGAATGTTTTGAATTATCTTGCTATGAAAGGTAAAGGGATATTATATATACATATAACAGTTAATATAAAAAGATTTTGTAGAAATGTATGATAGAAATATCTAAAATCTGGCTTTGCTTGAGGTCATAAGACTGTATGAAATGAGGAAAACGAAAATTTGAAATTAAACTGAAACTTTATTTCAGATTTGAGAAAAATAAAATTACAAGTCTTATTTGGGGATTTGAATAGCTGTTAGGAAAGTGTTTTTATGTTAGAGGATTATGGATGATGTTTCTTCCAGGAACCGCAACTGGCCGTACAGTTGGCCTGAACCTGAAGCGCCCTCTGTATCTGGGTGGAGTTGATCCACAGGAAGTACTACCTGCCTCCGCTTTTGTTGGAGAAGTTCCCGGATTTGTTGGCTGTATTGGCGAGGTTTGTTTTGTTGTATACCAGAAAATATTAAGGGAGGTAACTGTAGGTGAAGGTGACCTGTGAACAGCTGGACCTTCTTAAACATAGGAATGGCGTTTTCAATGTGTACCCAGTAGGAACCTGCATTTGAATATGTCCTAAGTTCACTTTTGCTTATCGTAAAGATTATTGGAAAACAGGGGGCCGTGTTGTGGAGGAACCCCAATTATCCTATTTCTGTGTCTAGGTTTAATATTTGCTCAGGATTTTCTAGTTAATGTCAGGGTTTACTGTTTCAGTGTCAGTGGCCTGTATCATGTCAGGTTTTACTCGAACATCAATGGGCGGTTGAGTAGCCTAGTGGTTCAAGCGTTCGCTTGTCACGCCATGGCCCGGGTTCAATTCCACACATGGATACAATGTGTGAAGCCCATTTCTGGTGTCCCCTGCCATGATATTGCTGGAATATCGCTAAAAGTGGCATAAAACCAAACTCACTCACTCAAACATCAAGAATCAGTTCCGAGGTAGAATCAGGCCCCGATTTCTCGAAACAAACTTAAGTCTGAGTTTTGACTTAAGTCTGAGTTTTTACTCAAATTTGAGAAAACGCAGGAAAATGCAGGAAATCAATATTGAACTCAAACTTAGCAGACAATTTGAGTTTGGTGGATAGATTACTTAACTTGTTTGGGCTTTTTTTAGTTAAAAAATGCAGTTGAGTTAAAAATTCAGCTGTTTCAAATTGTCAAACTCAGTTTGAAATTTGAGTAAAAACTTAAGTTTGTTTCGAGAAATCGGGGCCAGATCACTCATGTTGGTGTACCTTCAGAAGAATTGACCTGCTTCTTCAGAATATGGTTGTGTCACAAAGTGTATCCATGTTGTTATAGGTCAGTTGTCCTTATGGATACCTCATTCAAAAAGTTAACTTAAAACCTATTTTTTTTTTTTATCAGCTGAGGATCAACACCAACAACATTGACCTGTTGAAGGATGCTATTGAGAGCGCCAACGTGTATGACTGTGGGGACCGGGGCATCTGTGACAGAAAGCCATGTCAGAATGGCGGCGACTGCAGTGAGATCTCACTCACCGACTATCGCTGTATTTGCCCACCCGATTACACAGGTAGGTTCTTTATTTCTTTGAGAAGCGTTTTAGAAGTTGTGAAGATTAAGGAAAACTAAGTTCTATGGATAGTCAACTTCTTTAATGCAATGAATGTGATGTTCCTTGTTGTCATCGCTTAGAGGAAGTTAGAACATAGTTGAACCCACACTTGGAGTGCCACAGACATATGGACCTCCAGAATACAGATCTTTAGGGCAGAAATATAGGCAGACATATAGGTAGGTTCTTCATTGTCATCGCTTAGAGGAAGTTAGAACATTGTTGAACACACACTAGGAGTGCCACAGACATATGGACCTCCAGAATACAGATCTTTAGGGCAGAAATATAGGCAGACATATAGGTAGGTTCTTCGTTTTCATCGCTTAGAGGAAGTTAGAACATTGTTGAACCCACACTAGGAGTGCCACAGACATATGGACCTCCAGAATACAGATCTTTAGGGCAGAAATAATGAACTCCAGGCAGAAATATTGGCCTCCAGTATATAATCCCAAAGTGGTGTGGTTCAGTACTTGTCAGATGTGGAATCAAAGACTAGATTCCAAGAGGGAAAACCAACATAGAATAGATCCCAGTACCCAATAGCTTATCCCACTTGTAATTGTTCCAGTGCAATACACATGAACATTATATTTCATATGATACCTGGACAGTGTGATTGTTCATGGATACATTGTATTAGAGACCTGGAACCCATTATACACAGTTATACCCTGTTATACACTGTCATGGTGGTAATATCCTAACTTAACATATGGCTATAGTTGTGGAGCAGGACCTGGGTCTGAATACCAACATGGCAACGCCTTTTTGATGCTAATATATTTTCTGTACATATAATATATGAAATGTCAATTGAATGACAGTCACATCATTCTCTGACTTTCTTGTCCAGGCAAGAGCTGTGAGACTGAAATCAACATCTGCATTACGTCTTCACCGTGTCAGAACGGTGGCCGCTGCAGCGTGTACAACGGTGGATACAGGTGTGACTGTCCCCTCGGATACTTTGGCACCAGCTGTAATACAGGTATGTTTTGTAAACAGTTGTTAACTGAAAGACAAGTAGGTTAGAATAGGTTCTCACAACTCATATGTTGCTTCAAGTTCTGGTTGTTTGGCCTGCAAAAGGGTTCTATGCCAGTGGGCATAAATCAAGATCATAGATTTATTGGTTGAAACTGTTCTTGAAACTACTTCATTACCATATGACAGTATATTTACTTATATCAGATGCAAGTAACAATTGTAACTAATGTGTTTCGATAGTCAAAGGGGGTCTTCAATTAGTCTAATTACGCCAAAGGGTCTTCACTTGCTCTAATTACGCCAAAGGGTCTTCACTTGCTCTGATTAGACCACAAGATTTCATTAAGGAAGAGTCTTTAATTTGACATTAGGAAATAAATACATGCTTAACATCCCAGTATTTGACCAAAGCAAGGAACATTGTGTTATTTATCAGTTTGGAAGGTTACATATCTATGGGAAGAAGAGAGTGTCCAACCATCAACATAACTGACTTCTTGTCAATATCTAAGGATTCTACATTAAGAAAAATAAGGCCAGGGGAATCTTTATTAAGTGTCAGCAAGATTGAATTTCATTTTCGTTTTTTAATTGTTCAATGAAAATTCTCTAATTGTACATTTAAAAAATATGTATATATTTTCTTCAAAATATGTGATCATATGATCAATACTTCAATTGCATAGATCGATGCTCATAATGTTGATCACTGGTTTGTCTGGACCAGACTTGATTATTTACAGACCATCGCCTTATAGCTGGAATATTGCTGAGTGCAGCGTAAAACTAAACACACTCACTCACATTTTAAGCTTGCTTAATTATTTGTGCATTTGGTATAATCTGTATTCCCCATCTCTTCCAGAAATCGAGGTGCGCTCCTCCTTCGAGGTGACTGGTGATGGGTATGTGGAGTTCCCTAAGAACCTGCTGCTCCACAAGGGCCGCCAGACCGGGGAGTCCTTCGAGATGACCGTCAAGACGGTGGAGTCCAATGGTCTACTGTTTTGGCAAGGCCAGGAGCCAACCACATCACTCCGCGGAGGAGACTATGTGGCCCTTGTGCTTCAAGACGGCTTTGTAGAATTTAGGTAATGGAATTGTTAACATCTTGTGGAGATGGTTGATAAGAATTGGACCCAGTCACCCACATGAGTTGTAAGAGAATCAAATAGTAAGCTGAATTGGTTGATTGTTGGTATGGTACAAATAGACCCAGCAACCTGTGTGTGTTGGTTGACAGTTGGTGAAACTGACAACTTGAGATGTTGCTCATTAGAGCATTCACAGTTGGGGCTTATTTGTCTTTACGATTATTTCTTGCTTTTGGATGATCCTGTCCAACATTGTCTGTGTGTCTGTTTCAGGTATGAGTTAGGTAGCGGAGAAGCTGTTATTAGATCTACTTCACAAATTGATGATGGATTTTCACACAAAATCATAGCTCAGAGGTAAGTGTTTAATTTGTCAGTAACAATGGCTTAGTGTGACAAATAATTAACTTCAGAGAGAATGTCCATATACATTTGAACCTTCAGTTGGAAGATTCCTAATGGTTATTGAATTTTGTGTTTATATAATGTACAAACACAAGATCTCAAAGACACTTGCTTTAACCATTAGATGCCAGTTGGTGATGGTATGTGAGGACCTCTTACATGTAACTATCATGTGCCTAGTAAAGTGGGGGTTATACTATTCCCAGCATGTGTTTGATATGAATATGTCATTGTGAAGGTGGGATGTCAAATAAGCAGCTATTAATCTTCCAAGGAGTTTTGGAAAGGGTTTCACTGATGTCTAAACTGTGCAATAATTTATCAACGAAGAGAGTTCTATGGAAAGGGCTTTCACTGATGTCTATATTAAAGAAGCAATAGAATTTATCATCACACCAACTTCTAAATGCCACTCAAACAAGGCAATAATTTATCCGTCATTTTCTTATGCTGATATTGACCATTGTTTGTTTCCAGACTTGGCCGAACAGGAAATCTGACAGTTGATGCTGGCCCATCAGTGATTGGTGCATCTGTCGGACCGCTCCAAGTCCTTAACGTCAAGGGCAATATTTACTTGGGTACGTCACAGGTGTTTGAACCAGTTCAGGGTTAGACTAGAGCCCAGGCAACCTAGACTAGAGCCCAGGCAACCTATGCTTGTCCCACTAGGTGGTTCTGGGTTAGAATGGCTCCCAGCTACTGATATTCCGTTGAATCAGTGACACGATGGCTTGGTGTATTGTTGACCATCTTACAGCCACAGAGCCGGCCTTTGTTCATATCAGTAACTGTTTTTTCTGGACCACATGGGACATGCTTGTGGCCCTTTATTGTGCCAGGATCGGCTGACATTGGGTTTTAATACAAGATTTGCTATGTTTCTTTGCTATCACCATAAAAGTGTATGAGTACGGTTTTACCTGCTTGTAGCAATACTGATAGCAACGTCATGGCAGGGAACACCAGAAATGGCACAAGTTCTGTGGAAACTCCAACCTTGCTGAAATTAACAGGCTATTCCATCACCTCCTAAACTAGAACACATCACATCAAGTGTCACCAGAGGCTCTCGTCTCAAAAGCATTATTAACTGAAACACTTTTGAAAATGTGACACAGAATTCATTGCTTATATATATTTAAAAGGTTGGCCTAATTAAATACAGAAGTCCAGAGGAACACATTTTATGGATAGACAAATTCTTTATTGCTCTAGATGCAACATGATGCCGATCCTAACACCGTTATCAAGCAAATAATAACAGTGTTTGGTTCTACACTGAAATGTCGCATCTATTGCAATAAAGTTGTCGATCCATAAAATGTGCTCCTCTTCATCTTAAAAGATTCTAAATGCCACTTAAAGAAGTCACATAATTCCATCTTCAATGTTTCAGGTGGTTTGCCCGAGCTGGAAGGCATGACAGACGGGGCAGTGGAACACAATTTTAACGGCTGCATTCTGGATCTTAGGATACAAAACAAAGGCCCCTTAGATGTGAAGTCTAATGCTGTGGGTGGTTACAATGTTAGGCCATGTCTAGATGGTAAGAAATGATGAGGGGGACTAAGTCTATAAGGGACATAATTTTAGGTATTTTCAAATTGTAGAACAGGAGAGAGAACATGCTCTGTTGCTCAGTCGAATGTTATTCTGTTGAAGAACGCGAGACGAAATGTTTTATCATAATATTGGTGGCATTTTATGACATTTGTGTTAATATGGACCTCAGTTTTATACTTTTTGTATTTTCGTTTATAAATCCAATCAGCATTTTATAGTTTTAACTTGGTTAGTGTTCTTTTGATTATGGAATTTAAATATTTTTAAATAAGGTAACTTTTATTGAATCTTAACGATTAAGAAGTAATGCTTGTTATTGACAAGACTATAAGATTTTAAGAAGAATTTGTAACAATTTAACAGATTATGCTATGGAAACATTCAAAACATATATTGTTAGATTCTGATATAGCTATTTATGACCCTTCAGTATATTGAAACAATGTTTATAGATATGCATAGAAACTGACTGTACATATTTCAGCGGTGTAGATTTAAGCACTGAAATGTATAAACTCATACAAACGTACCTGTCATCTGTTCAAATTATATTGTCACAAGTTGGCAAAATGTAATCAAATGTGGTTGGCTTTAAAAGCAAAATATTGTTAAGGCACACCTACTGGAATGTCATAAGCAAAATATCTACTCGTCAAGTAGACAATAAATGATTATTGTAGTGCATTGTTGAGTGAAGGAGCTATTGTTTGAACATATGTGGTTTTAACATTGTTATTTTGCTTCTAAAGTTACCCGATGACAAGGCTTGTATAGGAGTTAGTATAGCAACCACTTGTAATGAAATCCTCAGCAAGTCTAGATATTTTAATCATGTAATAATACTCTTTTCTCATGGTGCTAAATGACTGCTGGAATGCCCTGGTGGTCCTCAGATTTCAACTCTTTGTATATTTATAGCATAATTCCCGATTTGACTTCACCATGTTTTGGTAATAAACGCCGGATCATCACTAGTATCATTCAGTCTAAATTGGAAGTGCAGAACGTTGGAAATATCAACTAGATTCTTCTCCTGATATTGTTTGTGATAGTACACAATATCTCTGTGATGAGGAATATGTGATAACACACGATATATACCTGATAAGGAAATATGTGATAACACACTATATATCCCTGCTAGGGAATACGCAAAACTAAGGCGTTTATTATTAAAGCTATGGTTGTCTGGATTGTAGAGTCTTATCCTCTTGATGGCATCATCTGTAGTTGTCTTTGTTATGTTAGGGATATACAATGCCAAATCCTGGGGTAGGCCCCTGTCTGCTTTTTAAGTGTTTTTGTGAGAAAAGCACTTGTCCTTATGGTTATGTTGAAGCATAATGTTGGAAACACAGAGGAAAGTCAACACTGTGATCTGATTCGAATAAACTTTTATAACAAAATATGATTGTATGTTTTTTATCTCTCCCTCTTTGAACAAGATGTGTTCTGGGTGAATTAGCCCAGAGATGAGAGTTTTAGTGGTTGACTTATCTTAGAGAGTCAAACCAAAACATGTCAAGCAATGGTACCGGTTGTCACCCTGCCTTGGGCTTGGCATTAACGGAATAATACAAGGATTGGTCAGCTGGGTGTCTGAATGGTGAGATCCATGTTAAACTAGCATGCTAGCTCTGTACAACCAGCATAGTACGCACCAGAACAAATACAGTGCATACATGTCTATTCCTTTTGTATCATGCCTTGTGAAATTGACCGACTCCGTGGTGTAGTGGTTAGAGCATCCGCCCGGAGAGTGGAAGGTCGTGGGTTCGATCCACGACCGCGTCATACCAAAAGACGTTAAAATATGGTACTTGTTGGTCCCTGCCTGGCGCTCGGCATTAATGGGTACAACAAGGACTGGTCGGCTCGGAGTCAGTATAATGTGTCTGAGTGGGGTATTCATGCTTCACTGTGGCATGGTATCTCAGTGGGCTAGCACTATAAAACCAGCTTAAGTCTGGGCTAGTACAAGCAGCCGCACATACACATACACATGCATGCACGTCGTCATATGAGCGAAATATTCTCAAGCACGTTGAAAACCTAATTTCACCTCACCTCACCTTGTGAAATTATTGTGTGCCATTCGTGAGAGACAGTCAGGTGGCCAGACTCAGTTAATAACAATTATAACTAGGAGTCACATCGTCTCATATATCTGCACGTGGACCACGCTTTGCAGTGGTAGTCTCTTTATAGGACGCATATACTATGAGAGAGATTACTGGTAAATGTTGGAGACTTTGTTGTGGTGAAAAAGTCAAGTGTATTCTTCTCACAGTGAGGCTGGTAAACAAACTGCTGGAGAGATCACATCCTGGCAAATCCAGAACACTAATTCTTTTGAATGTAGACCCAAGAACAACGGAGTTACGGCCTGTTAAAGAAGGAACTATTTCTGTGGGCACTGGAAAACCAGGACGTGGGCAGTGTTGCTAGATTTTACGACACTTCCTCCAGCTATCTCACAACTGTCACAACTGACAAAATGCGAAATCCTAATGTCCCTCCCTGGTCGTGGCGTAATTGTGGCGTAATTATCGACTTTTACATAATGATAATGTGAAGCAAAGATGTTCCCCATTTCATGAGCTACAGTTTGGTACCTTCAAACATGAAATCCATTGTGTTTTTGCAGAGCTGTGAACCCTATAAAAATGCGTTTTGCCAAAAATTGACCAATTCCAAGGGCAATAACTCCGACACTATTCAAGATATCGACATGCATTGAACAACCTCAGTAGTCCGGAGTATGGGCTTTAAAACGATATATAGAACACTTGTGTACTATTTGCCGTTCAGATGTAGAAGATTGTTAAACACAGGCACCGTCAAAAAAGTGCGGAAATGTGCATAATCGCGAAGGCTGTGTTTGTGTCGTAATTATGACGTTATTATTGATTTTTACATAACCATGATGTGAAGCAAAAGTGTTTCCCATTCAATTACCTACAGGTTGGTCCTGAGAAAAATGGAATCCATTTTTCGCAGAGTTGTGACCTTTTTCTTAACCCTATGAAAATGCGTCTTAAACAATTCACCGACTTCCAAGGGCGATAACTCTTAAACTATTCAAGATATCCATATGCCTTGAAGGGTTTAAGTAGTCCGGAGTGTGGGTTTTAAAATGATATATCGAACGCGATTGTACTATGTGCCGTTCTGGAGAAGAAGATTTTTAAAGACAGGCACCGTCAAAACGAAGAAATCGGCAAAAATTTCAGTTTTTTCAAAATTGCGGAAAATTTATTCTGCCGCGAAACTTCCGCTATGGGTTGAATCAATGGGGAATGATGTTGTCTACACTGAGTGAAAATTTGGTCAATTTATCTCTTATAGTCTTTGAGATATTGAGGTTCAAAGATTTCGACATTTTGGGTTATCTGCCCTTAGCGGAAGCCGGAATTCGGGATTTTTTCGACTATGTATCAATTTCAGCATACAGGATATCACTCCTGAAAGTTTCACGAAAATCGGCCAAGCGGTTAGGTCAGGAGAGCTGTCACAAAATTTGTACAAATAATAAGAATAAGAAGAAGAATAATATTCGGATAATAACAGTAGGTCTTCCAGACTTTCGTCTGAAGACCTAATTAGTTATATAGTATCCAGTCCATGAAAGTCTGACCAAATTTGCTTTTTGGGAAAACCGTCTCTAACAAAGGATGTTCAGTTGTATGCCAATCTGAAGAAGTGCCTTTTTCAAGCTAGACTTAACGTCAGATAATTCCTGAATGTGTCTTGGGTTGTCTGGAGGGAATTCCAGAGTACTGGACCAGCTTTTGAGAAGGTTCTGTCACCATAGGTTGTGGAGCGGGAGTTTGGTACATGCAAAATATGTTGGCTGCAGGATCGTAAAGATCGAGCTTGAACATGATCTTCAATAAAATGACAGATGTATGTTGGTGCCAGTCAATGCTTGGTCTTAACAATCAGTGCGAGAATGTTCAACTGAATTCTAAAATTCATGGGCAGCCAGTGAAGTTCCTTGAGCCCGGGTGTGATTTGGGCAGCCAGTGAAGTTCCTTGAGCCCAGGAGTTATTTGGGCAGCCAGTGAAGTTCCTTGAGCCCAGGTGTGATGTGGTCAGCCAGTGAAGTTCCTTGAGCCCAGGTGTGATGTGGTCAGCCAGTGAAGTTCCTTGAGCCCAGGTGTGATGTGGTCAGCCAGTGAAGTTCCTTGAGCCCAGGTGTGATGTGGTCAGCCAGTGAAGTTCCTTGAGCCCAGGTGTGGTCAGCCAGTGAAGTTCCTTGAGCCCAGGTGTGATGTGGGCAGCCAGTGAAGTTTCTTGAGCCAGGTGTGATGTGGTCAGCCAGTGAAGTTCCTTGAGCCCAGGTGTGATGTGGTCAGCCAGTGAAGTTCCTTGGGCCCAGGTGTCATGTGGTCAGCCAGTGAAGTTCCTTGGGCCCAGATGTCATGTGGTCAGCCAGTGAAGTTCCTTGGGCCCAGGTGTGATGTGGTCAGCCAGTGAAGTTCCTTGAGCCCAGATGTCATGTGGTCAGCCAGTGAAGTTCCTTGAGCCCAGGTGTGATGTGGTCAGCCAGTGAAGTTCCTTGAGCCCAGGTGTGATGTGGTCAGCCAGTGAAGTTCCTTGGGCCCACCAGGTGTGATGTGGTCAGCCAGTGAAGTTCCTTGAGCCCAGGTGTGATGTGGTCAGCCAGTGAAGTTCCTTGAGCCCAGGTGTGATGTGGTCAGCCAGTGAAGTTCCTTGGGCCCAGGTGTGATGTGGTCAGCCAGTGAAGTTGAAGTTCCCTTGTGGCCCAGGTGTGATGGTCAGCCAGTGAAGTTCCTTGGGCCCAGGTGTGATGTGGTCAGCCAGTGAAGTTCCTTGGGCCCAGGTGTGATGTGGTCAGCCAGTGAAGTTCCTTGGGCCCAGGTGTGATGTGGTCAGCCAGTGAAGTTCCTTGGGTCAGCCACCAGGTGAGCCCAGGTGATGTGGTGTGAAGTCAGCACCAGGTGTGATGTGGTCAGCCAGTGAAGTTCCTTGAGCCCAGGTGTGATGTGGTCAGCCAGTGAAGTTCCTTGAGCCCACCAGGTGTGATGTGGTCAGCCAGTGAAGTTCCTTGAGCCCAGGTGTGATGTGGTCCAGTGAAGTTCCTTGAGCCCAGGTGTGATGTGGTCAGCCAGTGAAGTTCCTTGGGCCCAGGTGTGATGTGGGCAGCCAGTGAAGTTCCTAACATGAAAAGCAACTCCACTCCCCTTGTTATTTGTAACGTCATAGAGGGGAAAAGCGAATAATTGCGTATGCAATGTATTGACGGGCAGTATTAGAGAATCGAGAATAAGAAAACCACATTATTCAGTCTGTCAGAACAATAAAAGAATCTCCAGTGTTCAAGCATGTATACAAATTCACAGACCGTGGCAAGCCGTATTTTTGTAAATAAGAATTATGTATTTGTGACAGAATGTCTACAGATTTGTGTTTCGCGTCTTATTTATACATATACATAAAGACTCATTGTATGCAATAATTGCTACATTATACACAGTCTATTGTGCTTTGTTGTTTCTCCAAATACTGTAGAAAGAAAGAGTTTACCAGAACTGATGTGATGTCACGCATAGTAGAATATTCTTCGCCTGCCTAATTAGGTCACATACCTGTTAAATGAGGTCACACTTTGTCGAATATTCTTTACCAGTGTAATGAGGTTAATGATCTATTTCTAACTAACCTAAAGATGTCACACAATAGACCATACTGTTTGAACAATAGACCATGTGCATCACAAAAAAAACTAAATGGCCGTCTTGTTTTCCTTATTTACCCCTGTCTACACCAAATGGGGTGCTGTGGACCTATTCTGCCCCGGGTCTACACGGTAGAAGAGCTGTTACTGTTCCCTCGCACTCAGCACGAAGAGGTTGTCCTTCACAAGTGCAGTGTAAGTGAGATCTGTCTTGAGAATGGTCAACTGTTGAAGTTCTGCTTTAGTAAACTGCTATCTTTAAAATAGATTTCAGATTTATAAAGCTCATTAAAATTTTGCACACCTCTTACTTAGAAATACTCCTTATGTTCTGGAAATAAATCTGCCCGTACTAAGTTGAAGTGTTTGGTCATGAGTTATTCAACATAGTGATTATATACGGCTTATATTTCCTGTGCCAAGGAAGGACATCCATGACAAGGTGTTGGACAGTTTCTGTAAATTCATTACACATTAAAGCCTCATATATGACATTATAATGTTCTCTGATCCATTTCATCATACAGCATTTATCTCATTCAGTGTTTTGAGGCTGCATATGGTAACATGAAAAATGTTACTGTTTCAAATCATATTTGTTCTTAAACATACCTATTACTTTAGAGGTGTATATATATGAGGTGTACACACACACACAAACACACACACTCACCACACACAGAGAGACAGACACACAAACACATTCACACACAGACACACACACCACACCACACACATACATACGGAGGGAGACAGAGAGAGAGACAGACACAGACAGACAGACACACACACACTTCGTGAATTCTGTTCTGACGAAAAAGAAATATCTAATGTAATTGGAAACACTATATAAATGATCTTGCTTCACTCTGAGAGAAGCATGACATTATTTGTTCGTTTTTTAATAATTTAATTTGCATAACAGGAGGGATTATCAAAAATGGGAAACACACTTCCATATAATACCATTTTCATCAACATTGTTATTATCATTATTATTCTTTACAGATTAGATGACAAATGCAGCAGAGAGGGTTCGCGTGATCAGTCAGGCTGGTAAGGCTTATCATCAGCTCAGGGCCCTTGCCCCCTTTACACGCAGCCCAGACTTCTCCCAGGAAACGCTTCCTAATCGAACCCACCAAGAACTTTCCGGAGAATATGTAGACTCCCCAACACTGCAGCCTTCTGCATTACCCAGAGTGTCAGAAAGGTTGTGCTCCCGGTGGAGAACCTGGTCACTCTCCTGATCTGCGCCAAGAGATCAGGAGGTACCAAACCAAGGGCACCGAGAACAGTGGGGAGTCTGACGACAGTGTACTTGGGATGCAAGCGAGACATTTCAAAGGCGAGGTCGCATATTTATCATGCTTTTCCTGAATCTTGCAAATCAAATTGCTGTCAAAAGGGACAGAAAATTCACTGATATAAATAAATTCATTAGCTTCATCAAAAAGGACAAGATCAGGTTTGTTGGCTGGAATTCTTCTGAGGCTGTATATGGGCCTATTCCAAAAGCATTGAAAGCATCATTTTCCATGACGTCCTGGACATATTCAGGGTCGTACCATGGATGGACCTCGGAGTCAAAGCCACAGGCATGGCGGACACGGTAGTACAAGCAGCGAGCCATGCCATCATGTCGTTTAAGATATGCTGTTTGTGTCAAGGAAGGGCATCCATTGACAAGGTGTTGGACAGTTTCTGTAAAATTCATTACACAGTCGGCATTTCATGTTAATATTTTCTTTAAGAATCACATTTAGGCGATTGCGAAGTGGGAAGTGACTGGCCATGGGCAGCAAAAAAAGCCCTCTGTTTCACATTTAAGACCAGCCGACTTCATCCAGGCGAAGGAGTCTGTGGGATCGCTATTCTGTTCCACACACTGCATGTATACACGATGCAATGGTTTCTCAGAAAGCTTCTCCACAAATGTCCGACTCTGGGCAGACTTGGTGAAGGACTTCACATGGTTTACTCCCATCACTGTACCATCCAGCAGTACATCACCATCAACACAATCAACCTCAAATTTCAGATTCTGTCCAACAACCTTGGCATGTTTAAAATAGCTGTGGAATTCCTTGCTTTCATCATGAGTCTTGACATCCATCACCAGAGATTCATCCGATAAATTTATATGTGCAAAGGTACACAATAATATTCTATAATGAACAGCCTCCATATTAATCAAACCCCGACCTCCAGAATTGATTGGCATATATAAACGGTTAATACGCAAGGTTCCTCATTCACACATACCATACAAACGGGCAGCTCTACACAAAAGCAAATTCACCGCTTTCGGAACTTTCACCGCATGTGCAATCCGCTCCTTAGACGAATCTCTTAGGTGCATTAGAGCGATGATCATTCGCAACATTCAGCAGAAACAGTTTCAACCTGTCTGCTTATCAACTATACAAGGAGCGTAGTACTAATTATAGTTCTCTGATTTTACCGACAAAAATGGTTCCTCAATTATATATAATAAAATATGATAAAGAAAGTCTCTGTACTCCTTTTTATTTCCCGAAAGTGTGGTAATGTAGACTTGCCACATGGGTGTATTGGGTATATTTGTTTCAGGATCTAAATCGACACTCTAATGCCACTATAGCAGGACGTATAAACTGCATATAGCCCATACAGAACAATCTTTTAGCTTTAAACACCAGGTATCTCCCTTTGTGAATGTTTACAAAACTGTAAATATTTTGTAGATCTGGGCCCTTATTCTCGAAACGTTCGTAGCCCTAAGAATTCTTAACTTTGATCGTAGCCAATGTGTTAAGAATGGGCTTAAGAAGTTCGTATGGCTTAAGAAGTTTTGAGAATAGCTAGCCTGATCTTTACAAAATTGTAAACGCCTTGTAAAACTCATCTTTCAGGACATTTACAAGTTTGTAAACGTACACTTTTTTGCAGTGTTAAGCACAGCACATTTCTCTGTTTGTTGGTGTCACACATAGTACTCTACCGGGTCCCAGTTTACTGTTTAGGCCTTTTTTTAAAATTACTTGGTGTACGGATTTAAAAAAAGATATTAGGTCGGTAGGGAGGAAAAAAAAGGGAATATGGAGATGTCATTTGTACATATATGCCAGGTGCAGCATGTACATCGAAGGTACGTATCCAAACGCGTCTGGGTGCTATTCTGATCCCCGGTAGATACATTTCATTTAATACATTAATAACAGATTGCCGATAACACGTGCTTTGTGTGAGACAAACTCACAGTTCGATTACTCGGAACCATCAAATGGCGGATTCTGTACTATCACAGCTAGCACCTTTTATTACAATATAGCTAAAACATATGGACAGAACTGGTTTATGGAAAATATATGTAATAAATTCGAAAGCTTTAGTCAGCTAAACTGAATATTTATAATGTATCTTGTGGCAAATGCGTACCTGTATTTGGTTTTATTACACTTAAAAAGTATTATTGTAATTGTCTATTCAAGGAAACATTTGCGATTCTTAAATGTCAGTTAAATTTGAAGAAGTTAATTTACACTTAAGACATAATTTCCTCTTTATAAACTTTAAACCATATTTATAAATAAACATTTTGAAATATAACTGCAGCTGAGGATTGTTAAATAAAATATGTTTTCAACAAAAAATTCTTCTTTGTCATATCAGTAACATTTTTTCCAATAGGTTCAATTCTTTATAAACAGCGATGTGCTTCTGGAATGTGTATTTCTATTGGGAGTTATCGTTCGTGTTTGAAGTAGTTCTGGTCTCCATTCCATTCGGATGGAAATGACATCATTGTAACCACAATACCTTCCGTCTAGCTTTCATTTGATATAAGACAACTGACATCTGAAGATGTTTTAAACCATCATTTTATCGGGTACAAAGTGATGCCTGACGGGGTTCTCGAAATCGCGATTCTAGGTCACCTCCAGGAATATGATAAAACAGGTGGTGCACTCCTATATTTTCAATTCTAACATTCAACTTCATGTTTGGGCCTCAGAAAAAGTAGTTTTGTTGGGAGGTCGG
This sequence comes from Haliotis rubra, assembly GCF_003918875.1. Classification (NCBI taxonomy): domain Eukaryota; kingdom Metazoa; phylum Mollusca; class Gastropoda; order Lepetellida; family Haliotidae; genus Haliotis; species Haliotis rubra. Next base: position 1,064,715 of record NW_025765270.1, read on the forward strand.
TTCACACAGTGGACACGGTGGAGCTCATGACTTAAATTGATGTTAAATATATGTGGTGGCCCAGTTACTGTCCTTCGATGACAGGATTCTAACTACATGTACGTATTATGCATGTATTACCCTTCTAGTCAGGATATGGCTAAAATACTGCCGAAGGTAAATTTCATCCAGCTCAGTTCCGATAATCAGGGCAATTTAGATTGAGCTTTTGATATCCTACCGACAGGCAAACACTTGCAACGTCTCTACTCACAAAACCCAAAGTGATGGCGTAAAAATCCTGGAAATCCTGCAGGAAGCAGAGGCATCGTAAGTCCCCTTGATCCCCAGGAAGGTGGTCTATCTTTGGTCGCTAGTGGTCTATAGCCTGGTTTGATTATACTAAATAGTCCGAGGAAGTAATATTTGAGTTGAGGTGCGGCGAGTCTTAGGTTTCTATAACATTTGTCATCTATACTAAAGTTAGGACTTTAGTTGCAAGTGTCGCTTCAGTAATAAACAATGAAAGCAGGGGCGGATGAAGGAGTGTGTGCGTGAGTGCGTGCGTGCATGCGTGCGTGTGTGCGCACCCCTGCAATCCCCTTCTGGATCCGCCTATGGCAACGCAGTACAAACACTTGTTTGGCTTGATATATATATATAACTCATACCATGCACATGGACATCGGTTAGAGAACGTTAAAGACGTTGAATGTTTTAGTTTGAGATGTCCTTGATAGTGTCGTCTGCAAGTCTTATGAAAAGTCACATTTATGGTCTGGCTTGTAACTCACGGGAGGCTATCAAGGTTTAACCAATTGCACATTTTCTTGGCCAATATTAGCACGTGCTTACTGATTTTTTCCTAGTTTGGTTGAGTTAAGTTATCCTAACCAATGGTGATTAGCATTGTGCATGTAATGTCTTCGGAGGCTTGAAGGGACAATGTCACGTTGTCGCCCTTACAAAACATGCAAAAAGTAACAAAATTAACCATAGTGCGACCATGCGACATTTTGGCCATTTGTCGCATTATCGCACTTTGAATAATATTTTTTATTCAACCAAAGGACGACAATGCGGCATGACAACAGTTTTCAAGGTCAAGACATATCATATTATCGCATTGTCGCTCTTTGGTTAATTTTACCACTGTTTCTTGTTTAAAATTGTGAGGGCGACAACGCGACTATGACCCCTCTAGGAGTCCATATATGTCATCCTCACAGCTAATTCAACTCATATTTTGCTACAGTTTTGAATAAAAGCATTTTAATGCATGTAAGTAACTTTGCATTGATACTCTATATGTGGAGCTGATATGCGTAACAAACTACGACTTCACGGTTGTTTCAAGTCGGAGTTCGGTGCTGAGGCATACGTCATTACCCCTATGGCCAAATCTCACAGAAAAGCGTTAGCCGTTTTTAGATGTGGAGTCGCCCCTATCAGGATAGAAACAATATATTAACCTCTCTGTTGCAGAACGAGTTTGTTTTAACTGTAATGACTGTACCGAAGACGAAACCCATGTGTTACTGCGATGTCCTCTATACAATGATGTCCGACAGGTTTTACTGCAGAGATGTGCTGAAGTGTGGCCCGAGTTTAATACTGCTGATGACATCACTAAAACTAGTTTTATGTTATCTTGCACTGTGATAGTCATTTTATGTTCCAAAACATGTAAACTTATTTTAGACAAAGGAATGGAAAAATTGTACAATTCCTAGTTATATATTTTATGCTTTTAATATGTTCCCTATGTATGTATGTATGTGTGTGTGTGTGTGTGTGTGTGTGTGTGTGTGTGTGTGTGTGTGTGTGTGTGTGTGTGTGTGCATGTATGTATGTACATATGTGGCAGACTCAAATATATATATATGTACATAGGTTTTAGTTAGGAAGATTATATTAAGTATCAAGGTGGATGGCATTGTTTCCATTTAATGACTCACTCTATTAAACAATTAGAACACCTGTAAGAATCTTAGTTATGTTTTATACTTTATTTTACTCTTAGTCTATAGCTCTGCATAGTATTAGTAAGCCTTGTAACTCTCAGTCTAACCTCCACTAATTGTCACACTGCATGCTTCCAACACTCTTTGCTCCAGCTCCCAGTCATTTCTATTGTTTTACTGATAGGCCAAGCTGGCCACAGCTAAACTACAATGTTCAGATTTTAAACTCAGATGCCGTCTTGTACTGTTCAAGGAGAGATATAGCCAGAGTCATGGGAATTCTATGACGATTTCAGGTTGGTTCATATTGTATAAAATGTTGTATATATGGACAGTTTCTTGTTTACTAGACTTAGAAATATAATGTATTGTCCATGTAAGTCAGACTTGGTTTACTTGAAATATAATATAACTTATAAATATGTATAGTATATCAACGTATATCAACTAAATATTAGACAACTTATAAAAGTAATTACTAGTCCGCTTAAATGCATGTCCGTATGTTTGATATGTGTGGTTGATTGACATATATATGTAATATTACATGTCATTTCATGTTTTATTTGTGTGGCGAATGCAATTGTACTTTTAAACATTATTTTATATCATATCACTTGTATATATATTGTTCTCTGCATACATACGTATTTGTTATGCAGATCTGTGAGTGTGATCATTCAGAAGAATATCCTCCATTATGATCAGCTTGGGTACAACCAGCCTGGTATGTAATACCTGACCAGATTCCCTATATACCAGAAATGTATTTACAATAATATTTCCTAAAGATACCTACAGTATGTCTTTATGATCGTTGTATATTTGTACTAATATTATGTAACATTATATCTTGTGACATAGTTCAGATGTATTTAACTAGGTGTATCTTATATATAACAAGTTTTATGGATAACAACTTCTTTATTTTCGTGAGTGCGACGTTTCGATACAGATTCTTGTACCGTTGTCAAGCAAGAGTGATACATGAAGTGTAGGAGCTGCATATATATACTGTATATAACAATGAAACAACATAATAGACAAAGGAAACAACATAATTGCCATGATTGGCTAAGCAGTAAGCTGATGAAGCCAGTAAGTACATAAAGGATAGTGAATGGAAGCCAGAGATGTAGTTACAATGAGATGTTTATACAATGGATGCGATGTTTATACAATAGACTGGGCTTGGTGGAGGAGTGGATCATAAGCAGATGGAATGAAGTATCCTTGGTCACGGTTGATGGTAGGCTTGTGGCGTTTGATGTGAATGGCTTCTGTGAGCTTGCGTTTAGTGAAGTCCGTTTGGTTGTTGGCGAGAATGGTGATGTCGGACCACTCTATTTGATGATTGGGGTTGGCTTTGATGTGGTCAGAGATAGCTGATTTGGTGTCGGAATTAGCAACAGAGGTGCGATGTTCTTTGACTCGGGTGTTGATGGGTCGGGATGTTTCACCTATGTAGCATTGTCCACAATCACAGTCTATTTTGTAAATAACACATTTCGGGTTGTTGTTGTTGACGGTGGGTTGTTTTCTTCCGTTGGCATGGAGGAGGTTGTTGAGGCTGGAGGACGCTGAGAAGGTAGTGTCTATTCCTGCCTGTTGTTTCAGGAGTCGGCTGATTTGGTGTGATGGTTTACCAATGTAGGGAATGGATATCTTGATGGGGGCTGATTCTGGTTTAGATCTTTTGGCAGGAGGTGAAAGCGTTGCTTCGATGGTTCTGTTGACTATTTCAGGTGGGTAGTGGTTGCGTTCTACAAAGACTTTCCTCAGGTGTTCAATTTCTTCCTGTAGGTTTGTTGAGCAGATGTTTTTGGCTCTTCTGGTCAAGCGTCATCTCTACATTGACCAGAAGAGCCAAAAACATCTGCTCAACAAACCTACAGGAAGAAATTGAACACCTGAGGAAAGTCTTTGTAGAACGCAACCACTACCCACCTGAAATAGTCAACAGAACCATCGAAGCAACGCTTTCACCTCCTGCCAAAAGATCTAAACCAGAATCAGCCCCCATCAAGATATCCATTCCCTACATTGGTAAACCATCACACCAAATCAGCCGACTCCTGAAACAACAGGCAGGAATAGACACTACCTTCTCAGCGTCCTCCAGCCTCAACAACCTCCTCCATGCCAACGGAAGAAAACAACCCACCGTCAACAACAACAACCCGAAATGTGTTATTTACAAAATAGACTGTGATTGTGGACAATGCTACATAGGTGAAACATCCCGACCCATCAACACCCGAGTCAAAGAACATCGCACCTCTGTTGCTAATTCCGACACCAAATCAGCTATCTCTGACCACATCAAAGCCAACCCCAATCATCAAATAGAGTGGTCCGACATCACCATTCTCGCCAACAACCAAACGGACTTCACTAAACGCAAGCTCACAGAAGCCATTCACATCAAACGCCACAAGCCTACCATCAACCGTGACCAAGGATACTTCATTCCATCTGCTTATGATCCACTCCTCCACCAAGCCCAGTCTATTGTATAAACATCGCATCCATTGTATAAACATCTCATTGTAACTACATCTCTGGCTTCCATTCACTATCCTTTATGTACTTACTGGCTTCATCAGCTTACTGCTTAGCCAATCATGGCAATTATGTTGTTTCCTTTGTCTATTATGTTGTTTCATTGTTATATACAGTATATATATGCAGCTCCTACACTTCATGTATCACTCTTGCTTGACAACGGTACAAGAATCTGTATCGAAACGTCGCACTCACGAAAATAAAGAAGTTGTTATCCATAAAACTTGTTATATATTGTACGTCTCAACTTCTAAAATGCCACTCAAACAAGTTAGGTGTATCTTATATACTTAATGAGTGATTTGAACCTGTACATATTTATGTGATTCCATTTAATATACTTTCTTATATGTTCTTTCAGGCTGTTTAATAAATAGACCAGAAATAAACGTATCGGCCTCACAACCCACAGCCGTTTGTATTCTGTAACGGACGCAAACAAGACGCTGTTATATATATATATGTGCTTATAATCATATTTATGCTTCTCATATCATAGTGTATTTTATCATTGTACATGGTTTTAACAGATAGTCTCTCATAACTCCAAATGGAGTGGCTCATGTATTCTTTTTGTATATTATGCTGTATTATTTTATGTCCATTAGGTGAGACTCTAATAAATAATCTGTCTGTCTGTCTGTCTGTGACTGCCGTGCTTCTCATTCTGAGAGTCATTATGCATTTTAAACGTTGTTATCAGATTCTGTCCAGGTTAAGGTTTGTCATCATTGGTTAAGTGAAACCAGGGACCATATAATAATGATATTTATTATATGGTCTTTGGTGAGACTGAGTCTTGTGACCCCTGATTGACAGGAATGTGGTAACACCCACTGACCCAGGTCTGCCGAACTTTGAACCCCCCAGCTGACGCCTGATTCCTGCAGGTTAGAGTTACACGCCCTTGGACCATTCCAGGAGAAATGACAGCGGGCCATTCAAGTACCGAGGTCAGAGACAGTGTTGACCTATGTCACTGGTTTGTTGGCGCTTTGACCGTGAACATATGCTATATGGGATCACAGGTACGTTTCTTCTTATCTGACAGACCAGACTTGTCCCGAGACCATATGTATATTTGGGCGTTTACGTTGGAGGGCACACAGAGCGTTGCCTGGTCCTGTACCGTCGCCCCACTACCATGGCTGGAAATTATCACCATTGTAATAATATGTTTAATTATTTTTCTCTCTAAAAGTTGTTACTTTAATTGATTTCACAGTTGTAACATCCTAAAACATCTGTATAGATATTATACGAGCGCTTCACTAGCCAGTCGTCCAACAATAGTAACTGGCAGTAATTTAATGGGACTGTCAACTTATCAGAGAGAACATACAAAATACCCAGAGCAAACTTGTGGCACCAACTGACAGGTGACAGATGGGCAGCAGCAAGAGGGGGAAAAGAGACTCTAAGCCATAGATATAGAAGGATCATGAATCAAGAAGGCATCATACTATAACATGGTGGAAATAGAGACCATATACCGATATGGTCTCTGGTGGCAATTACAAATGTCTATCAGAAACAAAATGGTAAGAGTTACCTGCAAGCCATGGTGGGTCCTACAGTCAAGATGAAGAGACATGTTCTGACAGGAGGAACCTGTCATGGCTCAGGGTAACAATGTGAATGTTGGCAGGAATACTATCTCTTATATTTATCTTATTTATCCTATATTCATATATATATGATGATGTACAGCAAATTCCCATTCAGTCTTCTTCTTTTCTTCTTCAGTAAAGCTCACTGTTTTCACCGGTGCTTTCAATTACAAGTCAGTTGACAGTGACACAAGAAAACCAGTGAGCTGTTTACAGCTGGTAGAGCTGGTTGTATTGACAAGGTACACTTTAATTATTGATAAGTTGAAAGTCCAGTGTTATCTATGTTGCTTGTGATATGGTAAATCTGGCATCAGAAGAAAACTGACGACTTATGGTTGTTATTATCCCCCCTGCATGCTGGGGGATGTCGATGCCTCATCCGTCCGTCCATAAGCATTTTGTTGCCGGAGCATAACTCAAAAACTGTTCAATATTGTTCTACAAAACTTGGTATATATATCAAACAGAACTTATAGTGGTGCCTTTTGCTATTTACAGATTTTTGCCATTTATATTTTTCTCGATTTCCATGGAAACATTTGGACTTAGTCTCAAAAGGGAGGGGTGAGCCTCATTTCCGGAGTATAACTCGAAAACCGTTCAATATCTTTCAACAAAACTTGGCAGATATATGCGACAGATCCCAAAGTGGTGCCTTTCGCTGTATGCAGATTTTCCCGGTTTTCATGGAAACGATTCAGACTTAGTCTCAAAAGGGAGGGGCAGGCTCTGTTTCTGGAGCACGCCTCCAAAACCATGCAATATCTTTCTACAAGAGTTGGCAGATATATCAAACACACCTTGAAGTGCTGCCTTTTGCTATTTGCAGATTTTTGGCATTTAAATTTTTCATGATTTCCATGGAAATAATTTGGATTTAGTCTAAAAACATCAAGTTGTACTTTAAGAACTGTCAGACGATTTGTTCTTTCAAATTTGTTGGGGCTGAGGGGATTGTCATCTTCTGATGGCATCATTTCTCTAGCCCCCGTCCCCTAGCCCCCACCCCCTAGCCCCTGGTTGTTACAAGCCAATAATTAGTACCTCTAGCCCCTCGCCTGGCTGTTCTGTTGTGTAGTGGAGTCCTTCTGATGACTCATGTTTTTTTATCAGAAATACTCTACAGTATGGTGGCACAGATTCAGTATGTGAGTTTGTTGTCACAGAAATGTTCTGATGATAACAAATGCAGTAATTCTTCGGAATTGTGTGAAAAATAAGAACAAAAGGACATCATTTTGGTATATAAGTGAGGCGGCCATAAAATATCCAAGTCCCGTGCTGGGATTCGAACTACGGACGTTCTAATCCAAAGTCGGACGCCTTGTCCACATGACCAAAGAGGTTAACCCCGTCAGCAAGCTGACAAGGTAAGGATGTCATCTGTGGGATGACTCCACGCCCTGCTACATAAGGACATCCAGTTTGCTTTGTTTGCTAATTAAGTAACTGACTTTATATATAGATATACTGTGTTCAACAAGGATATTTAAACTGGAAGATAATCACACAGTTCTTGGCCCTAAATGTACGAAACAGTAAAAACCAGTAGAAGCATCTATAGAATAATAAAGATCGTAGACAATGTCTACCCAATGTCTAAGTATGTCTTTATTACTTTGGCATGTCCAGTTTTCTTCATTTTCAGGATGAATGTGATGTTATTTTCTCTGCTGTCCATTAAATAATAATAATGTCACTTATAAAGCGCAAATGTCCACACACTTATGAATGTTCAATGCGCTGAAAAGAATTGATTAAAAGAGTCAGTCATAGGCACTTTGAAACAGGTGAGTTTTAACTTTTGACTTGAAGGTTGACAGAGATTCACATAATTTGATTTCTAAAGGTAAAGAGTTCCAAAGAGTTGGTGCAACATAGGAGAAAGCCCTTTTCCCATACGAAACTAGGTGGAATTTGGGAACTTGTAGTAGGTGCTGATTCTGGGACCCGGAGTGATCTTGATGGAATGTATTCTGTGATGAGTTCGGTGAGATATTCTGGAGCTTGATTGTGGAGACAGCTGAAAGTGATGCAGAGAAGTTTGAAGTTGATTCTCTGTTGGTTAGTATTACATTATGTAAAACAAGCCAGTTTATCAAACATAACATATTTACATTTCAGAGACATAAATGTCAATCAGCTCTGTAGTCAATTGTTTCACTTAGCTGGCTTTGTATTGTAATTAATTACACACGAAATACAGAACGTGCAGGAAGTGTCGTCTGATATCAGAACAAGGGAGTTAACTGTGAAAGGCTTACAGGTCGCTGTCATGGTACTGGCTGTTTGCACAAGCTGCCGCGGACTCTGTAATGTCACTACAATCAGTACAGGGTTATTACTGTTATTCAGGATACACTGGTTGTGTCTGCCATTTTACATAGATTTTCATAATTTCTTTTTGGATCATACCAGGAATGTGCATATCTGCCTTTGACTCACTTAGCCATTTCTCATTGAGTAAGAATCTGAAAATATTAAAGTGAAAAGCGAAGTAATTGCTGAGAAAACATATGATGCAGAAGTTGACATTTTATGAAAGTCAGTTTCCATGGTAACTTAGAAAAAATTGAAGAAAACCTCTAGAAAGTAGAAAACATTCTTTTGCTTAATGTTGAGCAATAATTCAGCATCTCTTTCTGTGAAGATTTCAAAGCATTCAAGGCATTATAATGCCTTCAAAATGTTTTATGGTAGACATGTCCGAAACATTTCTAAATCTGACACATCAGTGACAATATTGATGAACATTTAACAGTTTTGATTTATAATATGTTCAGTGTTTTCTGGGTGAACCGTTGACTGACACAATGGCTAGGGGCTGGATATGCTCACTGTTTCCCTAGGATGATAATTATATGATAGTGATTCATAAACACTTTTCTTATGATAAGGACAAATGGTACAATCTGTTTGAGCAAAGTTGCTTCTGATTATAGAAATGTCTTAATTTCTCACAAGGCAGAGTAAGCATGTATAGTCGCACAAGGAAATGGTTTTCAAACACAGTCAGTTTGATCAGCTGTAATGGTAAAATTGATTGTGCCACCTTAACAAAAATGTCTTTCTTTCTGATGCCAAGTGCCAGCCAGGGTCACAAGCAGCTTCAGTGTATTTCAGGCCTGAGTATTGAACCGCCAACCTTCTGCCTCTCCGAGAAGACAATTTATTACTCACCTGTTGAAGATATCACTGTTAAATAATTTTACAATGATATAAGACATTGTGTAATAACATTGCGTGATGATGTACGTACAATATGCCATCACAGTGGTTTTCAGTTATGACATCACTTACATGGTGTATGTTCCTATTGACTTGTGAGTTCAGTGTCCTGAGACATCACTTACATGGTGTATGTTCCTGTTGACGTGTGAGTTTAGTGTCCTGAAACATCACTTACATGGTGTATGTTCCTGTTGACGTGTGAGTTCAGTGTCCTGAGACATCACTTACATGGTGTATGTTCCTGTTGACGTGTGAGTTCAGTGTCCTGAGACATCACTTACATGGTGTATGTTCCTGTTGACGTGTGAGTTCAGTGTCCTGAGACATCACTTACATGGTGTATGTTCCTGTTGACGTGTGAGTTCAGTGTCCTGAGACATCACTTACATGGTGTATGTTCCTGTTGACGTGTGAGTTCAGTGTCCTGAGACATCACTTACATGGTGTATGTCCCTGTTGACATGTGAGTTCAGTGTCCTGAGACATCACTTACATGGTGTATGTTCCTGTTGAGAGTCGTGTGAGTTCAGTGTCCTGAGACATCACTTACATGGTGTATGTCACTGTTGACATGTGAGTTCAGTGTCCTGAGACATCACTTACATGGTGTATGTCCCTGTTGACGTGTGAGTTTAGTGTCCTGAGACATCACTTACATGGTGTATGTTCCTGTTGACTTGTGAGTTCCGTGTCCTGAGACATCACTTATATGGTGTATGTTCCTGTTGACATGTGAGTTCCGTGTCCTGCGACATCACTTACATGGTGTATGTTCCTGTTGACGTGTGAGGTCTGTGTCCTGAGACATCACTTATATCATGTATGTTCCTGTTGACGTGTGAGTTCTGTGTCCTGAGACATCACTTACATGGTGTATGTTCCTGTTGACATGTGAGTTCAGTGTCCTGAGACATCACTTACATGGTGTATGTTCCTGTTGATGTGTGAGTTCCGTGTCCTGAGACATCACTTACATGGTGTATGTCACTGTTGACATGTGAGTTCAGTGTCCTGAGACATCACTTACATGGTGTATGTTCCTGTTGACTTGTGAGTTCCGTGTCCTGAGAAATCACTTACATGGTGTTTGTTCCTGTTGACGTGTGAGTTCTGTGTCCTGAGACATCACTTATATCATGTATGTTCCTGTTGACTTGTGTCCTGAGACATCACTTACATGGTGTATGTTCCTGTTGACATGTGAGTTCAGTGTCCTGAGACATCACTTACATGGTGTATGTTCCTGTTGACGTGTGAGTTCAGTGTCCTGAGACATCACTTACATGGTGTATGTCCCTGTTGACATGTGAGTTCAGTGTCCTGAGACATCACTTACATGGTGTATGTTCCTGTTGACGTGTGAGTTCAGTGTCCTGAGACATCACTTACATGGTGTATGTCCCTGTTGACGTGTGAGTTCAGTGTCCTGAGACATCACTTACATGGTGTATGTTCCTGTTGACGTGTGAGTTCAGTGTCCTGAGACATCACTTACATGGTGTATGTTCCTGTTGACATGTGAGTTCAGTGTCCTGAGACATCACTTACATGGTGTATGTTCCTGTTGACTTGTGAGTTCAATGTCCTGTGCAAGTGACAGAACCAGCAGACATTCCCCCAGCATTCCTCTGTTTCTTACTGATGTGGATGGAAATCGTCACCAGATGTCACCACTGGGGGCACTGCGTCAAGTAATTCCAGTACTGATGCTTGCCAAATACGTAGCATGTCTCTCGATCACTGCACTATTTATCCATCACTCCTAGCCGTCATGGTTTGCTATAGTTGTGAATGAATCATGTGTAGGTCTTCCACAGGATTAGGACTCTGTCCCCAGTGCCATCTCCGTGCTACAACCATTGTCAGCCTGTGTTGAATTATGGTAATTGTGATCACCACAGTGCTAAGATGGCTTTGTGGTATGGAGCCCAGCTTCTGTGTATCACATCTTATTAGGGCTTCTTTTGAATTTGCATGGTGTTATTTGTTTCAGATTGGAGATAGCCATGTCAGATGGAGATACTCCATGTGGAAAGTTTGGGTTGGATGGGACTCAGCAACAGGTGCTTGTAGGAGTTGATTAAAATAAACTGGTTGGTCAGACTCCATGACTTAACCATCTGTGCTTATGTTGTCACTCACCAGCCTTAGTTGTTTACTGGACACCTTTGTTGCACCTACCCACTCCACGTCACCCCACTCCACCCCCCAGCCCAACAACCCTCCCTCTCTCTCCCTCTCTCATTATCTCTCTCGCTCTCTCTCTCTCCCTTTCCCCCTCTTGCTCTATCTTTCTCCCTCCCTCGAATTAACCCAAGTAGATCAATGACTAAGAAAGTGGAACCACTTGTTTCAGATTGTTGTGCTGACAACACATAACCATTCCTCCTTACTGCATGTGTGTAGAGCTACAATAAGTAAAATAACACTCAATTCCTTCTTATTCCCATGGTTAATGTCTAATGGCATGACTGATAGACTGTTCCTTAACTTGTTGTGAGTAGTATATATAATCCAGGCTGTTGAGAATTATGTAGCTGATTACACTGAAGGAGAAACACAACCATATCCTGAAACAGAAGCTGTTGTGGTGCCTGATTGAGTTATTGATTGTCCGATTACCTACCTCTCCATACTGACAGGGCAGGTGTTATTGCACCACAGCTTCACATTGATTTGAAAACCCATGGAACTGTTAGCCCGCGGAATGAGGGACCTACTTTCAGAATTACAGGGCTGGGGTTCCATCCATGGGTGAAAGTCAACAAGTAATAGGTAAAGGTTCAAGGGAGAAAATTAAACCAAGAGTGTGAAGACCGGCTGTTTTGAAGCTCCTAAAATTGGGTTTGAATTATTACCATGATTAAACTTTGATTCTGTCCCTTGGTGGGCAGTCCACATGTGATAGTGGGTTTAGTAGCAACTGTCTGTTACCTGAATCTCCTTGTTCTTTTATACTCCTTTCAGCCAATGGTCTGTGATTAGCTGGAAAACAAGCTGACATGATGTGATGTAACTGAAATAGTTGCTGACATGATGTGATATAAATAAAAGAGTGGTTGACATGCTGTGATGTAACTGAAATAGTGGCTGACATGATGTGACATAACTGACATACATGCTGTGACTGAAATAGATGCTGAAATAGTGCTGACATGAGATAGTAGCTGACATGATGTGATATAACTGAGATAGTAGCTGACATGATGTGATATAACTGAGATAGTAGCTGACATGTTGTGATGTAAATGAGATAGTAGCTGACATACTGTGATATAACTGAGATAGTAGCTGACATGCTGTGATATAACTGAAATAGCAGCTGACATGATGTGATATAACTGAAATAGTAGCTGACATGATGTGATATAACTGAAATAGTAGCTGACATGATGTGATATAACTGAGATAGTAGCTGACATGATGTGATATAACTGAGATAGTAGCTGACATGATGTGATATAACTGAGATAGTAGCTGACATGATGTGATATAACTGAGATAGTAGCTGACATGATGTGATATAACTGAAGATAGTAGCTGACATGATGTGATATAACTGAAATAGTAGCTGACATGATGTGACTGAGATAGTAGCTGACATGATGATAGTTGCTGACATGATGTGATATAACTGAAATAGTTGCTGACATGATGTGATATAACTGAAATAGTAGCTGACATGATGTGATATAACTGAGATAGTAGCTGACATGATGTGATATAACTGAGATAGTAGCTGACATGATGTGATATAACTGAGATAGTAGCTGACATGATGTGATATAACTGAAATAGTAGCTGACATGATGTGTGATATAACTGAGATAGTAGCTGACATGATGTGATATAACTGAAATAGTAGCTGACATGATGTGATATAACTGAAATAGTAGCTGACATGATGTGATATAACTGAAATAGTAGCTGACATGATGTGATATAACTGAGATAGTAGCTGACATGATGTGATATAACTGAGATAGTAGCTGACATGATGTGATATAACTGAAATAGTAGCTGACATGCTGTGATATAACTGAAATAGTAGCTGACATGATGTGATATAACTGAGATAGTAGCTGACATGATGTGATATAACTGAGATAGTAGCTGACATGATGTGATATAACTGAAATAGTAGCTGACATGATGTGATATAACTGAAATAGTAGCTGACATGATGTGATATAACTGAAATAGTAGCTGACATGATGTGACTGAGATAACTGATAGTAGCTGACTGAGATAGAAGCTGACATGCTGTGATATAACTGAGATAGTAGCTGACATGATGTGATATAACTGAAATAGTAGCTGACATGATGTGACATAACTGAGATAGTAGCTGACATGATGTGATATAACTGAAATAGTAGCTGACATGATGTGATATAACTGAAATAGTAGCTGGCATGCTGTGATATAACTGATATAGTTGCTGACATGCTGTGATATAACTGATATAGTAGCTGACATGCTGTGATATAACTGATATAGTAGCTGACATGCTGTGATATAACTGAGATAGTAGCTGAAATGCTTTGATATAACCAAAAAACTAGCTGATCGTACACAAATGCAGTTAAAGATCACCCAATCCTTTAACATAGATACAGCCGTGACTGGATAACTTAGTAGTCAGAGACAATTCTTCCAACTCTGTGTGTTTATGGAACCTCCAAAAATGTCTTCAGCAGTTATTTTGAGTATGTCAGCTATTATCTTTTCATGTTTCATTAGTTTTCAAGTTATCTTCTTTAAGAATTTTTATTTGCTAATTAGCTTGAGCCATTTGAAGTAGAAATGAAACAAGTTGTGTTTGCATGTGGCTTTGTGATTGAGGTTACAGTGATCCAAGACTAAGTGTATAAACCTCCTGTGATGTCATCCATATTAGCTAAACAAATACTAACACATTTAGATAAATTTAACTGATGTCTAAATGTGGTTTATGCCAAATTAAGAAATATTGAAGTATCCTCTGGCAGGGGACACCAGAAATGGGCTTCACACACTGTACTGATGGCGGGAATCAAACCCGAGTCGTCAGTGAATGCATTAAACACTAAGCTAAAACACACACACACACCCCGCCACCACTGGGGTTGGTCAATAGTTGAGTCTGGACCACACAATCCAGTGACCAACAACATGAGCATCAATATGATGACGTACGTCAACCAAGTCAGAGAGCCTGACCACCTGATCCTGTTTGTGCATGTTATTATACATTGATGACGTCAACTGCTGCTCATCATATCAACCACTGGTTTTGTCTAGACGTGATTGTTACCTGCTGCTATCAGAGTCACACATGGCCAGTCTTAATTTAAAGGTCCACTGTGCATCAATGAATTATACAGAAATCAGAATAACTGCCCCACAATTCAAGTGGACTTCTTAAGAGACGAGTCTGCAGGCTAATTGACCATTATTTCCAAACATCCATGGAGCATTGTTCTATTACTGCAAGTCGAGGTAAAGAGACAATGCATAATTTAGACCTCTCCACTGCACAATGAGATTGGAATCTTAAGGCGCGATGCTGTGTATTGTGTTGGTGGGTGTGATTTCCTCGGCCGTAGTTATCATGTATATTTTAACAATGCCTACTCTGCCTCAATCAATCTCTTGCCAGTATTGATTGAAAACTGTGTCTCCGAGAAGCATTAATGTATGTGGAGATGATGAGTTTCCCTGTCTCAACAATATGGATGTAATTAAGGAGACACTTAACCAGCCCACTTGTGTCACAGAGAACCAGGCCAAAGGAGTTACTTACTCAGCTTGGTGGTTTAAACATTTGCCCATCTTGATAAAGGTGTAGCTATAGGTCCAATTCCAATGTGTGCAATGTGTGATGGCATGGTATTAATAGAATCTGCGCGCACGCGCCGCACGCGACGATGCGACGCGACTCACTCACTCACTCACCTCACTCACTCACTCCACTCACTCCTCACTCACTCACTCACTCACTCACTCACTCACTCACTCACTCACTCCTCCTCACTCACTCACTCACTCACTCACTCACTCCTCCTCACTCACTCACTCCTCACTCACTCACTCCTCACTCACTCACTCACTCACTCACTCACTCACTCACTCACTGTGGCTTTAATATACAAATGATTTTTATTAAATTGTATTAACTGAATATTTAAAACTAGAAATACTCTGAAAACAGTGTTTTTACTAACAAATGATCACACAGATATCATCTTGTGACAAAAAACCTTCAACCTCACCTCAAGGGATTCATTCATTAAAATTAGATGAAGTTGCAAGTTAGTGTATTTTCCAATTCATGCCCTGAGATTCATCCCTACTCGGTATCAGTCACTGGTTTGTGTGGCCCAAGTTTCTACAGGTTACACACACATTGTCATGATGCTACAGGTGGTCTGTTGTTATGATTTTCGATTCTGTCAAAATAGTGTCACAGTATATCCCAGATTCTTTCACCACTCCAGCACACATGTCATCTTCCTCAATGTCAGACTGACAGCATACTTAGCATTTAGATGAAGAAACCAATTGAAAAGTCAACCTCATTTATTAATCATCACCGGAAACAAAGCAGGCCTACAGAAGACAGCTGACTCCTCCAGGACTGATCCATACACACTGATCCCAGAGGGATCGCTGTTGTTCTCAACCTAATACCTTCATTGTTGGCCTTCCGAGTCTCAGCCTGCATGACCACTGAAAATATGACAGTACAAGCATGAGATTCTACATTGTCAGATCAGTTAGTGGGCACCCACCTCTGGAGTAGGTCTCCAGTGTTTCTGTTGGATGTATATAGTTATCACACAGTGATGACAATCCTGGCTACAGAAGGTGTATATATCAGTGTACATGGGGTGCTATAATGGATCTATACTCGCACCAACTTACTGCTGGTTCTAATCAACAAGGTAAATATTCTTCATACACTATGTATAGACTCACTTGTTTTGGATATTGATTTGTTCTATTTAATTGGAATGAACTGCCCCACAGTTTCTAGGAATGTTTTCTCAACAATATTTTGGTTACCTGGAGGATGTGATGAGTTTCTTACAGTGGAATGTTGGTGTAAAGCCCAAAAATGATTTTAATGTTTTTGCATTGACTACTTTGTCATGGTTTTTAATCCACAACTATCGCAACTCTCTGTTACTGGATCTTAGATTGATGTGGGAGAAAATTTGTGGCACAGTTCAGGACGACGCAGATTGCTGCACAGAGTTGTGTCCCTTAGGTGCACCAGAACCCTAAGACTGGTTCAAGTTCCAGGTCCCTCAAAGTGACATGTGCTTTATAACTATGACATTACTTCTTTTAGGCATTTTAGAAAATATAAATATGAAGGAAAACCAAGTTCTATGTACAGTCAAATGGTTTCCTCTCATCCCTGAATTTAACCCTGAATGACTATTAAACAAAAACATATGACTGATATTGATATTCAATGTACTTAGTGTACTATATCGCTATTGAGCCCTCTAGCTTGTATGTGCACACATTCCTCTATATGCTTGTACTCATCATGTTTTTGTACTCATCACATTGGGAACAATAAAAAAAATAAAAAAATAATTGTTAATCAAATAGCGAGAATACTGCGTCAATAAATATTTGTCCACTCTAAGCTCTATGTACAGTAAACTTCTTTATTGCATTGTGACGTTTCAGTATAGATACTAACACCATTATCAAGCAAGTATCTACACCAAAACATCGCACTCATTGCAATAAAGACGTTAACTGTCCATAGATCTCGGTTTTCCTTGATGACAGTAACTAACAAGTGACAGAGAATGGCAGATTATCTTTCCTGAGTTGTATTAATTACATAAATAATATAACGAGGGAAAGATAATCTGTCATTCCACGTCATGTGTTGGTTATTGTTTTTATTACCCATATGAGTTTTGATGTAAAATACACTAAAATGAAAACAGCAGTTCCATGTGTGAAGCGGCTTCATTCCATTGGCTGGAATCAGCCAATCAACATTCACCAAACAGTGTAACTTCCCTAGGGACATACAGGAAAATACTACCCTGTGTTCTCCTTCCCATGTGGGTAATAAATTACTGATATATTGCTCCAAGAGGTGTAAAACTCCCATATATTGCTTTGCAGCAGAAGTTGACATTGTTGCAACTTTGTTGCAGTTTTTCAATCCTATTATTTCTTCTCTGCACTGAAACAAAACCAGTTTGATAACGCCAATGATAGAATATTTTACTAAGAACTTCATCTAGAGGCATCATTATCTGTAGACCATTAGATGGTTGTATACCATCTGCATTAATATGAGATGATCCAAAGTTCACAAATATGTTGACATTTCCAACCATACACAATTTTTTTGTGAGGATGAAATTAACCGAATCTGTATGGCACAAATTCATGAAAAGATATGTGGATGTTTGAGACCATAGTAACAAAATCTTACACATCATATACTTGATATATAAGTGGTAACCATTGTAACTATCGACAGAAGAGAGATTGTTGTGTAATTAACTAATTTCAATATAAAAGTTGGAGTGAAATTTGTTTGTCTATCATCATTTTGTCAGTGTAGTTGTTTACCAATACTTTAAAAAACATACAGTCTATGGCTGCAAGTAGAACTGTGTACGCACATGGGTGCTTGCCATGTAGCTCAGCATGTCTCTTGTGAAAACATACTTTATAAAACACAGTGGCCTTGACAACTCTCCAGTCCCTATATTTTGTCTACAAGCTGAGTTTATTTGGGTGAGATCTGTGTAGTTTGTGTATATGCTTAGTGGTTATCTGGGTGAGTTCGGTGTACTTTGCCTAAATGTTTATGGTTATCTGGGTGAGTTTGGTGTACTTTGCCTAAATGTTTATGGTTATCTGGGTGAGTTTGGTGTACTTTGCCTAAATGTTTATGGTTATCTGGGTGAGTTTGGTGTACTTTGCCTAAATGTTTATGGTTATCTGGGTGAGTTTGGTGTACTTTGCCTAAATGTTTATGGTTATCTGGGTGAGTTTGGTGTACTTTGCCTAAATGTTTATGGTTATCTGGGTGAGTTTGGTGTACTTTGCCTAAATGTTTATGGTTATCTAGGTGAGTTTGGTGTACTTTGCCTAAATGTTTATGGTTATCTAGGTGAGTTTGGTGTACTTTGCCTAAATGTTTATGGTTATCTAGGTGTGTTTGGTGTACTTTGCCTAAATGTTTATGGTTATTTGAAGTGAGTTTGGTGTACTTTGCCTAAAATGTTTATGGTTACCTAGGTGAGTTTAAGTGTACTTTGGCCTAAATGTTTATGGTTATCTAGGTGAGTTTGGTGTACTTTGCCTAAATGTTTATGGTCTATCTGAGGTGAGTTTGGTGTACTTTGCCCAAAAGCGATTATGGTTATCTAGGTGAGTTTGGTGTACTTTGCCTAAAATGATTATGGTTATCTAGGTGAGTTTGGTGTACTTTGGCCTAAATGTTTATGGTTATCTGGGTGAGTTTGGTGTACTTTGCCTAAAATGTTTATGGTTATCTAGGTAGGTGACTTTGCCTAAATGTGGTTATCTAGGTGAGTTTGGCCTAAATGATTATGGTTATCTAGGTGAGTTTGGTGCACTTTGCCTAAATGTTTATGGTTATCTGGGTGAGTTTGGTGTACTTTGCCTAAATGTTTATGGTTATCTAGGTGAGTTTGGTGTACTTTGCCTAAATGTTTATGGTTATCTAGGTGAGTTTGGTGTACTTTGCCTGCCTAAGGTGTTTGGTGTGCACTGCCTAAATGTTATCTCTAGGTGTGTTTGGTGTACTTTGCCTAAATGTTTATGGTTATCTAGGTGTGTTTGGTGTACTTTGCCCTAAAATGTTTATGGTTACCTAGGTGGGTTTGGTGTACTTTGCCTAAATGATTATGATTATCCAGGTGAGTTTGGTGTACTTTGGCCTAAATGTTTATGGTTATCTGGGTGAGTTTGGTGTACTTTGCCTAAATGTTTATGGTTATCTAGGTGAGTTTGGTGTACTTTGCCTAAATGTTTATGGTTATCTAGGTGAGTTTGGTGTACTTTGCCTAAATGTTTATGGTTATCTAGGTGAGTTTGGTGTACTTTGCCTAAATGTTTATGGTTATCTGGGTGAGTTTGGTGTACTTTGCCTAAATGTTTATGGTTATCTAGGTGAGTTTGAGTTTAGGTGTACTTTGCCTAAATGTTTATGGTTATCTAGGTGAGTTTGGTGTACTTTGCCTAAATGTTTATGGTTATCTAGGTGAGTTTGGTGTACTTTGCCTAAATGTTTATGGTTATCTGGGTGAGTTTGGTGTACTTTGCCCTAAATGTTTATGGTTATCTAGGTGGGTTTGGTGTACTTTGCCTAAATGTTTATGGTTATCTAGGTGAGTTTGGTGTACTTTGCCTAAATGTTTATGGTTATCTAGGTGGGTTTGGTGTACTTTGCCTAAATGTTTATGGTTATCTAGGTGAGTTTGGTGTACTTTTGCCTAAATGTTTATGGTTATCTAGGTGGGTTTGGTGTACTTTGCCTAAATGTTTATGGTTATCTAGGTGAGTTTGGTGTACTTTGCCTAAATGTTTATGGTTATCTAGGTGAGTTTGGTGTACTTTGCCTAAATGTTTATGGTTATCTGGGTGAGTTTGGTGTACTTTGCCTAAATGTTTATGGTTATCTAGGTGTGTTTGGTGTACTTTGCCTAAATGTTTATGGTTATCTAGGTGTGTTTGGTGTACTTTGCCTAAATGTTTATGGTTATCTAGGTGTGTTTGGTGTACTTTGCCTAAATGTTTATGGTTATCTAGGTGAGTTTGGTGTACTTTGCCTAAATGTTTATGGTTATCTGGGTGAGTTTGGTGTACTTTGCCTAAATGTTTATGGTTATCTAGGTGAGTTTGGTGTACTTTGCCTAAATGTTTATGGTTATCTGGGTGAGTTTGGTGTACTTTGCCTAAATGTTTATGGTTATCTAGGTGAGTTTGGTGTACTTTTGCCTAAATGTTTATGGTTATCTAGGTGAGTTTGGTGTACTTTGCCTAAATGTTTATGGTTATCTAGGTGAGTTTGGTGTACTTTGCCTAAATGTTTATGGTTATCTGGGTGAGTTTGGTGTACTTTGCCTAAATGTTTATGGTTATCTAGGTGGGTTTGGTGTACTTTGCCTAAATGTTTATGGTTATCTAGGTGAGTTTGGTGTACTTTGCCTAAATGTTTATGGTTATCTAGGTGGGTTTGGTGTACTTTGCCTAAATGTTTATGGTTATCTAGGTGAGTTTGGTGTACTTTTGCCTAAATGTTTATGGTTATCTAGGTGAGTTTGGTGTACTTTGCCTAAATGTTTATGGTTATCTAGGTGAGTTTGGTGTACTTTGCCTAAATGTTTATGGTTATCTAGGTGGAGTTTGGTGTACTTTGCCTAAATGTTTATGGTTATCTAGGTGAGTTTGGTGTACTTTGCCTAAATGTTTATGGTTATCTAGGTGAGTTTGGTGTACTTTGCCTAAATGTTTATGGTTATCTAGGTGAGTTTGGTGTACTTTGCCTAAATGTTTATGGTTATCTAGGTGAGTTTGGTGTACTTTGCCTAAATGTTTATGGTTATCTAGGTGGGTTTGGTGTACTTTGCCTAAATGTTTATGGTTATTTGGGTGTGTCGATATTTTCATCAATATGTAACAGAGTTTACCATGATGTGGGATGAATTCTGCTTCAGACAGAGATATATATACAAACAAGACATTATGAGAATTCTCAATGGTATCCCAATAGATCTACTGGTCCATGATGTAGGTACCTGGGGGTTTATTGTATTCATCCCTGATAAAGGTACAGGCTGTGAGAATCATGTCAGTCTTGCAGGGTATGAGAATTGTGTCAGTCTTGGAGGGTATGAGAATTGTGTCAGTCTTGCAGGGTATGAGAATTGTGTCAGTCTTGCAGGGTATGAGAATTGTGTCAGTCTTGCAGGGTATGAGAATTGTGTCAGTCTTGCAGGGTATGAGAATCGGTCAGTCTTGCAGGGTATTGTGTCAGTCTTGCAGGGTATGAGAATTGTGTCAGTCTTGCAGGGTATGAGAATTGTGTCAGTCTTGCAGGGTATGAGAATCGTGTCAGTCTTGCAGGGTATGAGAATTGTGTCAGTCTTGCAGGGTATGAGAATCGTGTCAGTCTTGCAGGGTATGAGAATCGTGTCAGTCTTGCAGGGTATGAGAATCGTGTCAGTCTTGCAGGAATTGTGTCAGTCTTGCAGGGTATGAGAATCGTGTCAGTCTTGCAGGGTATGAGAATCGTGTCAGTCTTGCAGGGTATGAGAATTGTGTCAGACTTGCAGGGTATGAGAATCGTGTCAGTCTTACAGGGAATCGTGTCAGTCTTGCAGAGTATGAGAATCGTGTCAGTCTTGCAGGGTATGAGAATTGTGTCAATCTTGCAGGGTATGAGAATCATGTCAGTCTTGCAGGGTATGAGAATTGTGTCAGTCTTGCAGAGTATGAGAATCGTGTCAGCCTTGCAGGGTATGAGAATCGTGTCAGTCTTGCAGGGTATGAGAATTGTGTCAGTCTTGCAGGGTATGAGAATTGTGTCAGTCTTGCAGGGTATGAGAATTGTGTCAGTCTTGCAGGGTATGAGAATCGTGTCAGTCTTGCAGGGTATGAGAATCGTGTCAGTCTTGCAGGGTATGAGAATCGTGTCAGTCTTGCAGGGTATGAGAATTGTGTCAGACTTCAGGGTATGAGAATCGTATCAGTCTTGCAGGGTATGAGAATGAGTGTCAGTCTTGCAGAGAATTGGGTATGAGAATCATGTCAGTCTTGCAGGGTATGAGAAACGTGTCAGTCTTGCAGAGTATGAGTCTTGCAGGGTATGAGAATCGCGGTCAGTCTTGCAGGGTATGAGAAGTCAGTCTTGCAGGGGAAATTGTGTCAGTCTTGTATGAGAATTTGTGTCAGTCTTGCAGGGTATGAGAATATGAGAAGGGTATGAGAATTGTCAGTCTTGCAGGGTATGAGAATCGTGTCAGTCTTGCAGGTCAGTCTTAGGGTAAGAGAATCGAGTGTCAGTCTTGCAGGTATGAGAATCGTGTCAGTCTTGCAGGAATTGTGTCAGTCTTGCAGGGTATGAGAATCGTGTCAGTCTTGCAGGGTATGAGAATTGTGTCAGTCCTGCAGGGTATGAGAATCGTGTCAGTCTTGCAGGGTAAGAGAATCGCGGTCAGTCTTGCAGGGTATGAGAATCGTGTCAGTCTTGCAGGGTATGAGAATCGTATCAGTCTTGCAGGGTATGAGAATCGTGTCAGTCTTGCAGGGTATGAGAATCGTGTCAGTCTTGCAGGATATGAGAATTGTGTCAGTCTTGCAGGGTATGAGAATCGTGTCAGCCTTGCAGTAAAACGTTTCATGGCATCCTGGTTAAATGGTGCTGACATTTTAACAGTGCAGACAGATCTGTCCCTGCACTGCTATGCCAAACAATGGTCATCTCTGATGTTTAACAGTCTATGTTCTCAGCTGTGCCAGGAAAACACTGTTGGTGTTGTATAACAGTGATAGTCAATGGCTGGTGGGAAGCAAGGATAACTCTAGTTATCGGGTCACGGCCAGGTTGCTATGTTGTCCCCTACTTTGCTGCTGCTAATATATACAGTAAAAAATGCTAGATGAGATTGTTACAGAAATGTAAAGATGTATCAAGTGCTGGTTATGTATTAATAAGACACAGGGCGATCAAAGGGAAACATGACAGTCAGCACAGCAGAACATGCTGGCGGTGGGTGATACAAACTGTAGGAGTAGTGAGTGGGGTTCTGATTCATCCATACCACAACTGAGATGTAGAAGATGTAGAAACAGTCTATTGTACAGAAATTGGTGAACCTTATACTGTCAAGAGTTAAGAATTTTATTGAAATATTTACTATTTTCTGTTGTTACAAATTTAAGAATACATACAGTTACTGACTTTGCAGTAACTATAGAAACATCCTTCATTGATAGCTGCCATTAGAGGAAATTACTGCTAATATCCTCCAAGCGGAACTCGCTGGCAGCAAGTGTATACTCTGGTGTATAACAAGTGTATACTCCAGTGTATAACATGGTATAATGTCCCACAGCATGGCAGTCAACTGGAATTAGATGTGAATGACACCAATCAACTGCCATCTGTCATGGAGGCCGCCTACATGGCGGGGTGCTGGGAATGACCAGGAGGACGTGAGTGGGGATTACAGATTGTAAACATGGTAATCGAAGAATTAGGGACAGTCTGCCTACTGAGAAATTGTCCAAACATGTGGGAAGTGTCCATGTATAAATATGCATGACCTTGGGCTGTGATGGATTCTGGCATCTGTGACAACATGCTTCAGTTGTGCCCATTCAAACACTAGCAATATGTCACGCTGTGGTTGATTGAAACATGGACAAAACCCTTTCTATAACCACAAGAGATTTCTAACAAAAGCAGATAGCAATGTATGATAAGGATGTGTTTATGAATTACTATGAAATTGTGATAATTCAGGTGTTTCAGCACTTCGATAAATGGATCATTGAGACACGTGTTTATGAATTACTATGAAATTGTGATAATTCTGAGTTTTTTCAGCAGATAAATGGATCATTGAGACAAGTTTATGATAGTTGAAAGGTAGTTTGAGGAGTTCAGGTGTTTGAGGACTGTGATAGATGGATCGCTGAGACACGTGTTAATAAATTACTATGAAATAGTGATAGTTTTAGCACTGTGGTAAATGGGTCACTTCTAACACTCAGCAGACCAGCAGAGGTGACTGGAACTGTTGGAGACAACTTGAGGGATTTGAGGGGTTAGGAGGGATGTACTGAGTCAACCAACCTCAAGGGAGTAGGACACAATATCTTGATGTACACCACTGTCAAAGAAAGATGAGCAGTTCTCTTTCACCAGAACAATATCATTTCTCTCTTATCAACTTACCAATTCCTCCATTTTGCGCATTGATGACCAAAGCAAGCACATCAGCCAGTGTTACAGTGCCTCTAGACAATGTTGCTAGGGTTTATTGTTTGCAGGGTTATTGCAGGTACAAAATGTATATACCATTTGTCCATGCCTACCTGGATCTATGCGACAATGCCAGTCCACAGATAAATGAGGCTGCAGTTAAACACGGATGCAGACACAGAGTGAGTGAGTTTAGTTTTACGCCGCTTTTAGCAATATTCCAGCAATATCATGGCGGGGGACACCTGAAATGGACTTCATACATTGTACCCATGTGGGGAACTGAACCTGGGTCTCTGGCATGACGAGCGAACACATTACTGACTGACTGACTGAGTTTGGTTTTACGCCGCTTTTAGCAATATTCCAGCAACATCACGGCTGGGGACACAAGAAATGGCGAACACATTAACCACTAGACTAGCCCACCGATCCTTGCCAGGATGGCACAGACCCCTTATTTTCAATTTAGAGACAGCAAGTTTGTTTTTGTTTTAGACATATTTTATTCACTGAGAAAAGGATTAGGAACAAGTTTTCCAACTTGTAATACCCTCTCCTTGAGACAGCAAGTTTGCATGGGTAACTTATCAGTGTTAAGTACTGATGTCTGTTGTACCTATGTTGATGGCTGATGATCTGAAGATTGAGAGCCTGGTTTGTTTGTTAATATTGCAGATCGTCTTTTTACAGAAATCAGCATTGTGGATGGAGAGTGTGATACAGGTTAGTGTTGGGAATTGGTTAAAATCTCACAATTGATGATTGGTTCATTACAACCAATCAATCCTCGATAAAAATTGGTTAGCGTCATTTATCAAATTCTCCTGGTTATGTTTGTAAATGCACAAAAAATATAGAAAAAAACATCTTTTGGTGTTTTTTGCAAATTGCACAAAATGCATTTACAAATTTAACATCTTTAAAGGATGACTAGTATGTTAGGAACATAAATTTCCTGGAATCTTTAAGATAATTTCAATCATGACAAGGAACGTGCTTGTAGTACTTATGAAATGTAACAGACAAAACCAACCTTGTGAAAAATGTTGTTAATGCAATCAAGTGTGCCAAAATTGTTTGTGTTTGATTATGAGAAAACATGATCGATTGCTTGGTTGTTTAGTCATTGCGACCAATCTTGATTATTTCAATTAATCGGACCACCACTAATACAGGTACTATTATTGAATGGTGTTAGTTTCACTCATGTTTGAACTAAGTTTGATCGCTACCTCTTGGTATCTGAAAACATATGTAACCTGAGTGAGCAGTTATGTGAGTCAATTTTCTCAGTGCCTCAGACGAATACGGTATTTTTTAAAACTCTGCTGAATAGTTATATGTCAAATTCTTTTGGCATTTCTTAAAATGATACGTCATAAAATGGAGGAATACATTATTAATACAATACAAGAAATTATGTACTGGAGAATTAAAATGGAATTCCGGTGGAGGTTGTCAGTAGATATGCAGTGGTGTGTGTGGAGTAGTGAAGTGCCGGTTCATGCATGTGATACGTTGTAGCCTTTCTCATCCCCGTAACAGTGAGTGGATGTCAGTGTGTGTATACATTGATGTGGGTCGACTGGATGACAAGGTGTTCTGTCTGAATTTTGCTGTGATGAATAAAGATCTAACGCAGTCCAGTAGCGAATTAGTTGCTGTAGCAATTCACAAAATCAGTATAATGAAGGAAATGTTGAAAGATTTTAAGAAAACAGGTATATACTCTTTCTAGCCTTAGTTTGCTTTAATGTAAGGAATGCACCAATCTATTTGTGGAATACATACATGGTGTTGTGAAATACACACATGGTGTTGTGAAATACACACATGGTGTTGTGAAATACATACATGATGTTGTGGAATACACGCATGGTGTTGTGGAATACGCCCATGATGTTGTGGAATACATACATGGTGTTGTGAAATACATGCATGGTGTTGTGGAATACACACATGATGTTATGGAATACACACATGATGTTGTGGAATACATGCATGGTGTTGTGGAATACACATGGTGTTGTGGAATACACCCATGATGTTGTGGAATACACACATGATGTTGTGGAATACACACATGATGTTATGGAATACACCCATGATGTTGTGGAATACACACATGATGTTATGGAATACACACATGGTGTTGTGGAATACATGCATGATGTTGTGGAATACACACGCATGATGTTATGGAATACACACATGATGTTATGGAATACACACATGATGTTGTGGAATACACGCATGATGTTATGGAATACACACATGATGTTATGGAATACACACATGATGTTGTGGAATACACACATGATGTTATGGAATACACACATGATGTTATGGAATACACACATGATGTTGTTACACATGGAATACACACATGATGTTGTGGAATACACACATGATGTTGTGGAATACACACATGATGTTGTGGAATACACACATGATGTTGTGGAATACATGTTATGGCATGATGTTGTGGAATACACACATGATGTTGATGTGGAATACATGCATGATGTTATGGAATACACACATGATGTTATGGAATATGGAATACACACATGATGTTATGGAATACACACATGATGTTGTGGAATACACACATGGATGGATACACACATGGAATACACATGATGTTGTGGAATACACACATGATGTTGTGGAATACATGGAATACACACATGATGTTGTGGAATACACACATGATGTTATGGAATACACACATGTTGTGGAATACACACATGATGTTATGGAATACACACATGGTGTTATGGAATACACACATGGTGTTGTGGAATACACACATGGTGTTGTGGAATACACACATGATGTTATGGAATACACACATGGTGTTGTGGAATACACACATGATGTTATGGAATACACACATGATGTTATGGAATACACACATGGTGTTGTGGAATACACACATGGTGTTGTGGAATACATGCATGGTGTTGTGGAACATGGAATACACATGATGTTGTTATGGAATACACACATGATGTTATGGAATACACACATGATGTTATGGAATACACACATGGTGTTGTGGAATACACACATGATGTTGTGGAATACACACATGATGTTATGGAATACACACATGGTGTTGTGGAATACACACATGGTGTTGTGGAATACATGCATGGTGTTGTGGAATACACACATGATGTTGTGGAATACACACATGATGTTATGGAATACACACATGATGTTGTGGAATACACACATGATGTTGTGGAATACACACATGATGTTATGGAATACACACATGGTGTTGTGGAATACACACATGGTGTTGTGGAATACACACATGGTGTTGTGGAATACACACATGATGTTGTGGAATACACACATGGTGTTGTGGAATACACACATGGTGTTGTGGAATACACACATGATGTTATGGAATACACACATGATGAATACATGTGATGGTGGAATACATGGTGTTGTGGAATACACACATGGTGTTGTGGAATACACACATGGTGTTGTGGAATACACACATGATGTTATGGAATACACACATGGTGTTGTGGAATACACACATGATGTTATGGAATACACACATGATGTTGTGGAATACATGCATGAATACACACATGGTGTTGTGGAATACACACATGATGTTATGGAATACACACATGGTGTTGTGGAATACACACATGATGTTATGGAATACACACATGGTGTTGTGGTTGTGGAATACACACATGGTGTTATGGAATTGTGGAATACACACATGATGTTGTGGAATACACACATGGTGTTGTGGAATACACACATGATGTTATGGAATACACACATGGTGTTGTGGAATACACATGGTGTTGTGGAATACACGCATGGTGTTGTGGAATACACGCATGATGTTATGGAATACACACATGGTGATGTTGTGGAATACACACATGATGTTGTGGAATACACACATGATGTTATGGAATACACACATGATGTTATGGAATACACACATGGTGTTGTGGAATACACACATGATGTTGTGGAATACACACATGATGTTGTGGAATACACACATGGTGTTGTGGAATACACACATGATGTTGTGGAATACACACATGATGTTGTTCTTTAATTCTTCAAGGGGCACACTCTCTTTGAAGCAGAGCCAAGAGACCCACTAGATTGTTTCGATGGCACTATTCATTTTATTCGACCTGTCAAAATATTTGTCTTCCCCTGGCCAATTAGTTCAGTTCTACAACTGGTAATTACACTTGTGATGTTGCCAGGCTTTTTTGTCTGTTTCTGGAGACCAAAGAGCCAGTTAGGGAAAGCATTTAAACAAGGATTGATAAAATGTCAGAAAGATTTATAGAAATCTCATTTTTGAATCCATTCTGTTACACTGGCACCGAGATTCCTGCAACAGATTCGGTCAAGATGACATACATCTCTGCTGGAAGTTGCGAGATGTTTCAAGAGACTTCAATGCTATGATTGTCCAATCAACATCAAGGCACACAAGCCTCTTCATCCGCAAAATGTTACAATCTACTTCCATTGTGGCACTGTACATGTCATTTTCTCTGTATAGTCAATTTAGAGGGTTTGTTGGGGCAGATTTACTATCAAAATATTGCCGGCAATTGCACGTTAGCTGGTCAGCAGTATCGATTGTTGAGATGCTTCCTAGAATTGTGTTTGTGCTTCAACCAGTCAATAATGCTGTAATTCCTACTTGCAGTAGTTTATGAGATGAGCTGCTCTATAATCAAGTTACGGTTTAATTTGTCTCATTCGAGAAAATTACATGTGAGTAAATATGTTTTAATCCAACACAACTTATCTCGTACAAAGTAAACAGAAGTTATGTTGATTCCATCACACTGTTATTGAGTGTGATCACTTTGATAAAGAAATGTTTGGGAAATATCGAAAATCAATAGCAGGTCTTTTTTGTGAGATAGTTTTGTCAACTGGTCTGCTTTCATTCACAGTATCAATAACCTGCTGTTTCAATATTGAAAGTAGGCCTATCATTGAGAAATTGATATTCTGTAGCCCAGAGATTGAGTTGAAAATTGCAGTAGGTCTTTAATTGTACTCATGTTAGTACTGCAAACAACAGGCTTGGACAGAAACAATCCCATGCAGACTGGTTGTCGCTGTAATATACGCTACAGAGTTACAGGGCTCCAGATAATTTTTCAACATCAGGAGTACGTACTCCTTTTTTGTTCAATATAGGAGTACTGGAAAAACTTAAGAGTACATTTAGAATACTGAATGGAATTTAATGGCGTATCAGTAATCTTGTGTTTTGTTTCATATATGCACTACAGCATTGCTAGTCTTGTGTAAACAGGTCAATAAACAATAAATCAATACTTTTTCATATACGTACGTCTTAAATGAATCTAACACCATACACCATTGCTGTGGTGCGTATCTGCTATTCTAATTTATTTCGTACCGTATCGTGCATATTTTTTATCCGTACACACGCCGATACGACCCTTATCTGGAGCCCTGGAGTTATGTTCCTTAGGCAAACCAGGATCCTGTGATCATGGGTTGTAAAACTGTTTGCACTGATTATATTTCGACTTGTCAGCATCCACATATCCTGCTTGTAGGTTCACGAATCGTAAACACTAAAACTTCCTCACTGTATAGGTCTCAGCCATATCAAGCTGACATGTGGTGATATGACGGTATGACGGTATGTCAGGAACCTGAAAGTATGAATATATGACAATTATCTTATGCTTGAAACTTGTTTTGCTTAGGGCAGTCTTTACTGTACAATGGCTCTGAAATCTGATTTGCTGTACGGGAAATATGAGTGAAGACTTTGAATAAGTCAGTTTTGCAAAGGCTCGATCTCGTGGTCACATGACACCTTTATCCTGAACACTGCCAAGACTGTCGCATGTGGCTGGTGACGGGGAAATATCAGAAAGATGAGTAGGCATTTGAGATTTGTTCTTGTTAGAGATTCTGGTTTCTTGGTTGTTTTGTGAACTTTTCCTATTGTTTCCTGGCATTTCCTGGCATTTGGAGGCTCAAATGTGTCTTCATGTGGGTGATAAACTTGTGTTATCAAATTGTCAGTGTTTACATCATGTTATTGTTTGGGATTTGAGATAAAGGAGTCCAACACAAATAAGAATGGTTTAACCACCTATTGCTTTGATAGAATTTCCAAATCTCTACTCTGCTTACACTACATAATGATGTAGAATTATTGGTCTTCAGCAACCCAGGCATGTAAGAGGCAACGATCTGGATCGGGTGGTCAGGCTCGCTGACTTGGTTGACACATGTCATCATGTCCCAATTTTGTAGATCAATGCTGATGCTGTTGATCACTGGATTGTCTGGTCCAGACTCGATTACTTATAGATCACCTTCATATATCTGGAACATTGAAGAGTGAGGCAACCAACAAACCACCATACATAATGATGTACTAGTCAAGAAGTT
Organism: Haliotis rubra; assembly: GCF_003918875.1. Classification (NCBI taxonomy): domain Eukaryota; kingdom Metazoa; phylum Mollusca; class Gastropoda; order Lepetellida; family Haliotidae; genus Haliotis; species Haliotis rubra. The sequence goes on from NW_025765270.1 coordinate 1,095,521, forward strand.
GAAGGATACTTTTTTGTATGGCAAGATGGATCTGAATGATGTCATAACATGACAGATTAATTATATAGTGATGTGAAACACAAGTTCTTTAACTTCCATTTAGTAGTATATGTTGTTTTTCTTCTTTTTTTTCAGGAGAGGGGAAGTTGGTGTGAGAGTGCAGGTCAAAGGTCATGTCTTCCAAAAGCACCAGCAGCACCCTTGTGCACTACCGGTGAGTTGCATGCACCACCACTGACAGCATAGCTTATGTCCTGTTGGAGGACACTGTGTAGTTCTTGTACTTGGAATACTTGTACAAAATTGTACACAGGTTAAACTTGACTAATCATATTTTGCTTCCTTGTGCAGTTGGTCATTAATGGCTGGGAAACTTGTTCGCTTTAGAGAAACAATCTTAAGACATGGGTTCTTGAGAAACAGTTTTAGGGCAATATGTTCTTGAGAAAGAGTTTTACTACAAAATATGCTGTAACAGGAGGATCTGGTTTCAGGTCCTCAGGTCCGCAGGATTCAGGGATCAAAGTCATAATCATATTGACAACCAAACACAAGATTTTGCAAACCAATTAAATTTATTTCAAACTCAACTTATATATATCATAAATTCAACAATAAACTAAGTTAAATAAACAACAAAAATAATAATGCCTCCCAGGATCCTAAGAAAAGTGAAAATCCTATTAAATATACCTATACTATTGCCCCTTATCCCAACTTAATTCCCCAAAATAATGTTCCCTGCAAAATAAAACAAAAATTAACTACCTAACATTATCTAACCTAAACTTTATTTCTTCTTTAAACTAAAATTGAAAGAACTTAAAACTCTGTTTGCCTAGTCTCCAGAAACAATAGTGAATTTCTCACCTTTCTTGCCTCTGTAAGACCCCAGAGTGCAGAGAAACTAATAATCTGCCCTTTTATACCCCTAACCTATAACTCTACCCAATAAAAACCATGCTCTGAAAATTACCCAATAAATGCCTACAAAAGAAAAGTTCAGTGTATTATTTTTAGCCTAGCCTATGCCTAACCCTGTCCCAACTCTAAAAACAAGCCTAATTTCTACTGAAAATATAACCCTACCATTACAATGCTCTTGAGAAACAGTGTTAGGGCAATATGTTCTGGAGAAACAGTTTTAGGACATATGCTCTTGATAAATAGTTTCAGGGTAACAGGTCCTCATGAGTAACAGTTTTAGGACAATATTCTCTGGAGTAAAAGTTTTAAGACATGCTCTGGAGTAACAATTTTAACACATGCTCTGTCTGTAAAAGTCTGGAAAACCTGGTTTAGGACGTGATCTAGAGAAACAGTTTTAGGACAATATTAGCTCTGTGGTTTTCGGAAAATGGTTATGTAACATAATGCAATTGAAAACATGCTCAGTAGCATAGTGGTTCTCGGACATTATGTTCGATTCCCCACATGGGCACATGTGTTGATTTCTGGTGTCCCACCAATGTGATATTGCTGGAAATTGCTTTCTTCAGACAGTTAAGTTTACACTCGTCTAATTTTATTGTGGACAATAGTGTTTGTATGGAGTCATTGCACTCAGCCATGTTGTTGTCTCCCATTTACAAATAGGAACAAGTTTTAAAATTAGAGGCACTTTGCAGAAAAATAGATATAATTGCCATGGGAACAGAATCCTGTCGACATGAAATTTCAACGTCATTGGCAGCTTTGAACATCAAAGTGTATATATCAAACTTGGAATAGAAAATGTGACGAGATTTGAGGGTTTTGAATAAATGCTACGTCCCCAAGGGGACATGGAGATGAGTGCTGGTGAGTGGTCCAGTCATGGGAAGAATTGGACGAGACTGATTGCTGTTCCCACAAAGATGGGGGTCAGAGGTGGGATAGACATCACCAGGTTCCCAGTACTGAACAGAATTCAGGAGTAGTAAATCGAAGCTCTGCTATCATCAGATGTAATTATGTAAATGTTTGCATCTGTGCTGTTTAATAAATATGCCTGTTTGTGCCATCTCTTCAGAATTCATATTCGAATGTTTCCTCTCATATAAATTCAAATGGAGAACTAGATCCTAAAATAACTTCAGCTAATAGAAAATCCATTTCATTATCTGTGATTCATATACAGTATGTGATTTCTGAAAGAATGATTTACTGAGCTATATCTCCCCGCTGTGTGTACTGTGTGATCTTTTCCCGACACCTACACTGAAACAACAGATCTAGGTGCCCGTGAGGACATGCTGTGTGATCTGTTCCCGACACCTACACTGAAACAACAGATCTAGGTGCCCGTGAGGACATGCTGTGGGATCTGTTCCCGACACCTACACTGAAACAACAGATCTAGGTGCCCGTGAGGACATGCTGTGTGATCTGTTCCTGACACCTACACTGAAACAACAGATCTAGGTGCCCGTGAGGACATGCTGTGTTATCTGTTCCCAACACCTACACTGAAACAACAGATCTAGGTGCCCGTGAGGACATGCTGTGTGATCTGTTCCCCAACACCTACACTGAAACAACAGTTCTAGGTGCCCGTGAGGACATGCTGTTGGATCTGTTCCCGACACCTACACTGAAACAACAGATCTAGGTGCCCATGAGTACATGCTGTGGGATCTGTGCTCGACACCTACACTGAAACAACAGATCTAGGTGCCCGTGAGGACATGCTGTGTGATCTGTTCCCAACACCTGCACTGAAACAACAGATCTAGGTGCCCGTGAGGACATGCTGTGGGATCTGTTCCCAACACTGTTCCCAACACTACACTGAAACAACAGATGCCCTAGGTGCCCGTGAGGGACATGCTGTGTGATCTGTTCCCGACACCTACACTGAAACAACAGATCTAGGTGCCCGTGAGAGGGACATGCTGTGTGATCTGTTCTCGACACCTACACTGAAACAACAGATCTAGGTGCCCGTGAGGACATGCTGTGTGATCTGTTCCCAACACCTACACTGAAACAACAGATCTAGGTGCCCGTGAGGACATGCTGTGTGATCTGTTCCCAACACCTACACTGAAACAACAGATCTAGGTGCCCGTGAGGACATGCTGTGTGATCTGTTCCCAACACCTACACTGAAACAACAGATCTAGGTGCCCGTGATGACATGCTGTGTGATCTGTTCCCAACACCTACACTGAAACAACAGATCTAGGTGCCCGTGGAGGACATGCTGTGTGATCTGTTCCCAACACCTACACTGAAACAAACAGATCTAGGTGCCCGTGAGGACATGCTGTGTGATCTGTTCCCAACACACTGAAACAACAGATCTAGGTGCCCGTGAGGACATGCTGTGTGATCTGTTCCCAACACCTACACTGAAACAACAGATCTAGGTGCCCGTGAGGACATGCTGTGTGATCTGTTCCCAACACCTACACTGAAACAACAGATCTAGGTGCCCGTGAGGACATGCTGTGTGATCTGTTCCCAACACCTACACTGAAACAACAGTTCTAGGTGCCCGTGAGGACATGCTGTTGGATCTGTTCCCGACACCTACACTGAAACAACAGATCTAGGTGCCCATGAGTACATGCTGTGGGATCTGTTCTCGACACCTACACTGAAACAACAGATCTAGGTGCCCGTGAGGACATACTGTGGGATCTGTTTCCAACATCTGCACTGAAACAACAGATCTAGGTGTCCGTGAGGACATGCTGTGTGATCTGTTCCCAACACCTACACTGAAACAACAGATCTAGGTGCCCGTGATGACATGCCGTGTGATCTGTTCCCAACACCTACACTGAAACAACAGATCTAGGTGCCCGTGAGGACATGCTGTGTGATCTGTTCCCAACACCTACACTGAAACAACAGATCTAGGTGCCCGTGAGGACATGCTGTGTGATCTGTTTCCAACACCTGCACTGAAACAACAGATCTAGGTGCCCGTGAGGACATGCTGTGTGATCTGTTTCCAACACCTGCACTGAAACAACAGATCTAGGTGCCCGTGAGGACATGCTGTGTGATCTGTTCCCAACACCTGCACTGAAACAACAAGATCTAGGTGCCCGTGAGGACATGCTGTGTGATCTGTTCCCAACACAACTCTACACTGAAACAACAGATCTAGGTGCCCGTGAGGACATGCTGTGTGATCTGTTCCCAACACCTGCACTGAAACAACAGATCTAGGTGCCCGTGAGGACATGCTGTGTGATCTGTTCCCAACACCTACACTGAAACAACAGATCTAGGTGCCCGTGAGGACATGCTGTGTGATCTGTTCCCAACACCTACACTGAAACAACAGATCTAGGTGCCTGTGAGGGACATGACATGCTGTGATCTGTTCCCAACACCTACACTGAAACAACAGATCTAGGTGCCCGTTAGGACATGCTGTTGGATCTGTTTCCAACACCTGCACTGAAACAACAGATCTAGGTGTCCGTGAGGACATGCTGTGTGATCTGTTCCCAACACCTACACTGAAACATTGCAGATCTAGATGCCCGTGAGGACATGCTGTGTGATCTGTTCCCAACACCTACACTGAAACAACAGATCTAGGTGCCCGTGAGGACATGCTGTGTGATCTGTTCCCAACACCTACACTGAAACAACAGATCTAGGTGCCCGTGAGGACATGCTGTGTGATCTGTTCCCAACACCTACACTGAAACAACAGATCTAGGTGCCCTGAGGGACATGCTGTGTGATCTGTTCCCCAACACTACACTGAAACAACAGATCTAGGTGCCCGTGAGGACATGCTGCGGGATCTGTTCCCAACACCTACACTGAAACAACAGATCTAGGTGCCTGTGAAGACATGCTGTGTGATCTGTTCCCAACACCTACAGTGTCTGGCCCAACTGCTATCAATATACTGTTACCGCTACAAATCCCATCTATATGGTAATATACACATCAAAACATAGCAATACATACATAGAGATGTACAAATAAATGTTGGTGAATAAACACCTACCTCACCTCAGATACACAGGCGCACCATGGGGAAGTCACCAGTTGGGCTGATATCTATGTGTGTATTATAATATAAAATGTGGGAAGACCATTTCTGGTGTCTCCTGTCATGGAATTACAGGAATATTGCTAAAACCCGACTCACTCACTCACGTAATAATGACACAACTGAAATGTATATCACATGCACATGCATGCACGCACATAGTTTCCCATATAATAATAATATAGTAATTTGACACTAATATAGCGTTGAACTCCACGCCGCAGGGACATGGTCTAAGTGCATACAACATGATGGACTTTATTACCCCGGACAACCCAAATTGCCTGTGAGGTGTAGAATGTTAATAGTCATCTGACTTATACCACCGGGTACCCTTGTTCTGTTGTGTGAACAGAAGCAATTTTGAACAAACTTGCCCAAGATGTGATCAAGATGTCACCACAAAGGAACTTTGACAGAAGTCCTGGAAACTCTCAGGAGTTAAGCTGCCAAACACTATCACCCATCCAAGGACTCTACCAGCAGCTTAACATGGTCTAGGCACAAGACCCTCACTCCACTCACCAGCACTTATGTATGCAGCAGTACAAATGATATGTGCAGTACATCATTGCACAGTAGGATTCATATATAGCTGTGTACTTAATATCAGGGCTACAGATAAGCGGCGTACAGGCTTAATGTACGCCTCAAAATCAATTAAGTACGACATAATATAAGATTTCAAGCGTATCGTGTACGCATATAAATACCTTTGTACATCTAACATTTAATTTCCGTGCGTATCATGCAAATGGAAATCTATTTGGGATAAATACTTGTCAAGTTTCTTTTTGGGAAACACGATTTGACACACAGGAAACCCGACAGTAGGAATCCCTTAGCGTTGCCATGCAACGATATGCGTCACTATTTTTCGATTGGCTAAAAACTACACTGTTCCTATTAATATCCATTCGGACCTGACATTTCGCGCATCACACGGTCGCTCAGTTATGTCTCATGCGTCTTCAAATACAAATACATGGTTGGAAATAGTGATCGATGAATCGTCCAGACAAACCACATCACCAACTCGCTCACACAAAAACATGTCAGTACTCCTTCAAAAGTCTCAGTACACCTCCACTTGCAATATGATGTGTAAGTACACTCGCACCCCCAAAAGTTATCTGGAGCCCTGTAATATTTTTAGTACTATTTTATTAACTACAAGCATACTAACTTACTATAGTAATATTGTACCAGTGCTTCCAGTAGTAAGCTGCAGATCGTTGCTGGAGATTAACTAATGGATTACAGCTACAGGAAGGAATCATACACTGTATAAACTACTATTGAAAACACCGTATGCCAATGTGGCAGGTGAACACGCTAGTTATATTAAAATGGTTTCTGGAATTCTTGCTGATCACAATACATCAATGGTTCATGCCATTGTTTAATGTACAAGATGTTTTCAGTATTGCATATTGTGTTAATAGATGCCTAGTTATTAAGGCTGAAATGTCAGATCCTAAATATAAACTCCAAAGAAATTAAAAAGCAAGTGCAGTTGTAATGACCAGCAAGTGCAGTGCTGTAATAATCTGACTGACTGACTGACTGCGCTTGACTGACTGACTCACACGCACCCACTCACTCACTCTGTGATCATTCACTCCACTCACCCACTCTGGTCTCAAGCTGCACCCAATGTAGGGTGTTTTCTTCAAGGAATCACAACATGTAAACAGTTGTCCTTGACCATTTGTCTTTTTTTGTCCAGTGATCAAATTACCAAATAATTTTAAATTGTGAAAGTGAGTGACAGGCTATATTGTTATAGCAGTGTCAAGCATGATGTATGGCTTATCATGTTTCCCCAGGGTTCAAATATTGTTTGTTTGCAGCTCTACAGGTCAAGGTTGCCATACTGTTTTGGTGTTATTTCCCAGTAGAAGACTGCTGGAAACCTTTCTCTTAGGCAGCACACACAAGTGTTTGTCATTCATATTTCCTTTTATACTGTTGAGTGACTTTACTGAATTTGTTGCTGAGTGAATTAGACTTAGCTGTTTAAAGAATTGACATAGTGGTGTGCAGGATTGATGTAGTGGTGTGCAGGATTGATGTAATGGTGTGTAGGGTTGATGTAATGGTGTGTAGGGTTGATGTAATGGTGTGCAGGGTTGATGTAGTGGTGTTTAAGATTGATGTAATGGTGTGCAAGATTGATGTAATGGTGTGCAGGATTGATGTAATGGTGTGTAGGATTGATGTAATGGTGTGCATGATTGATGTAATGGTGTGCAAGATTGATGTAATGGTGTGCAAGATTGATGTAATGGTGTGCAGGATTGATGTAATGGTGTGTAGGATTGATGTAATGGTGTGCAGGATTGATGTAATGGTGTGCAGGGTTGATGTAATGGTGTGCAGGGTTGATGTAATGGTGTGCAGGATTGATGTAGTGGTGTGCAGGGTTGATGTAATGGTGTGCAGGATTGATGTAGTGGTGTGTAGGATTGATGTAATGGTGTGCAGGATTGATGTAATGGTGTGCAGGGTTGATGTAATGGTGTGCAGGATTGATGTAATGGTGTGTAGGATTGATGTAATGGTGTGTAGGATTGATGTAATGGTGTGCAGGGTTGATGTAATGGTGTGCAGGATTGATGTAATGGTGTGCAGGGTTGATGTAATGGTGTGCAGGGTTGATGTAATGGTGTGCAGGGTTGATGTAATGGTGTGCAGGGTTGATGAAATGGTGTGCAGGATTGATGTAGTGGTGTTTAAGATTGATGTAATGGTGTGCAGGATTGATGTAATGGTGTGCAGGATTGATGTAATGGTGTGCAGGGTTGATGTAATGGTGTGCAGAGTTGATGGAATGGTGTGCAGGATTGATGTAGTGGTGTGCAGGGTTGATGTAATGGTGTGCAGGATTGATGTAATGGTGTGCAGAGTTGATGTAATGGTGTGCAGGGTTGATGTAATGGTGTGCAGGACTGATGTAATGGTGTGCAGGGTTGATGTAATGGTGTGCAGGGTTGATGTAATGGTGTGCAGGATTGATGTAATGGTGTGCAGGATTGATGTAATGGTGTGCAGGGTTGATGTAATGGTGTGCAGGATTGATGTAATGGTGTGCAGAGTTGATGTAGTGGTGTGCAGGATTGATGTAATGGTGTGCAGGATTGATGTAATGGTGTGCAGGGTTGATGTAGTGGTGTGTGCAGGATTGATGTAGTGGTGTGCAGGGTTGATGTAATGGTGTGCAGAGTTGATGTAATGGTGTGTAGGATTGATGTAATGGTGTGCAGGATTGATGTAATGGTGTGCAGGGTTGATGTAATGGTGTGCAGGAGTTGATGTAATGGTGTGTAGGATTGATGTAGTGGTGTGCAGGGTTGATGTAATGGTGTGCAGGAGTTGATGTAATGGTGTGTGTTGATGTAATGGTGTGTAGGATTGATGTAATGGTGTGTAGGGTTGATGTAATGGTGTGTAGGGTTGATGTAATGGGTGTGTAGGATTGATGTAATGGTGTGCAGGATTGATGTAAGTGGTGTGCAGGAGTTGATGTAATGGTGTGCAGGGTTGATGTAATGGTGTGCAGGATTGATGTAATGGTGTGTAGGGTTGATGTAATGGTGTGCAGGGTTGATGTAATGGGTGTGCAGGATTGATGTAAAGGTGTGCAGAAGTTGATGTAATGCAGGAGTTGATGCAGAGTTGATGTAATGGTGTGCAGGATTGATGTAATGGTGTGTAGGAGTTGATGTAATGGTGTGCAGAGTTGATGTAATGGTGTGCAGGATTGATGTAATGGTGTGCAGGATTGATGTAATGGTGTGTAGGGTTGATGTAATGGTGTGCAGAGTTGATGTAATGGTGTGTAGGGTTGATGTAATGGTGTGCAGGGTTGATGTAATGGTGTGCAGGATTGATGTAATGGTGTGTAGGGTTGATGTAATGGTGTGCAGGGTTGATGTAATGGTGTGCAGGATTGATGTAAAGGTGTGCAGGAGTTGATGTAATGGTGTGCAGAAGTTGATGTAATGGTGTGCAGGATTGATGTAATGTGGTGTGTAGGAGTTGATGTAATGGTGTGCAGAGTTGATGTAATGGTGTGCAGGATTGATGTAATAATAGTGTGCAGGATTGATGTAATGGTGTGTAGGGTTGATGTAATGGTGTGCAGAGTTGATGTAATGGTGTGTAGGATTGATGTAATGGTGTGCAGGATTGATGTAATGGTGTGCAGGATTGATGTAATGGTGTGTAGGGTTGATGTAATGGTGTGCAGAGTTGATGTAATGGTGTGCAGGATTGATGTAATGGTGTGCAGGATTGATGTAGTGGTGTGCAGGATTGATGTAATGGTGTGTAGGGTTGATGTAATGGTGTGCAGGATTGATGTAATGGTGTGTAGGGTTGATGTAATGGTGTGCAGAGTTGATGTAATGGTGTGCAGGATTGATGTAGTGGTGTTTAAGATTGATGTAATGGTGTTTAAGATTGATGTAATGGTGTGTAGGATTGATGGAATGGTGTGCAGGATTGATGTAATGGTGTGCAGGGTTGATGTAATGGTGTGTAGGATTGATGTAATGGTGTGTAGGATTGATGTAATGGTGTGCAGGATTGATGTAATGGTGTGCAGGATTGATGTAATGGTGTGCAGAGTTGATGTAATGGTGTGCAGGATTGATGTAGTGGTGTTTAAGATTGATGTAATGGTGTTTAAGATTGATGTAATGGTGTGTAGGATTGATGTAATGGTGTGTAGGATTGATGTAATGGTGTGCAGGATTGATGTAATGGTGTGCAGGGTTGATGTAATGGTGTGCAGGGTTGATGTAATGGTGTGCAGGATTGATGTAATGGTGTACAGGATTGATGTAATGGTTACTTAGGATTGATGTAGTGGTGTGTAGGATTGATGTAATGGTGTGCAGGGTTGATGTAATGGTGTGCAGGATTGATGTAATGGTGTGCAGGATTGATGTAATGGTGTGCAGGATTGATGTAATGGTGTGCAGGATTGATGTAATGGTGTGTAGGATTGATGTAATGGTGTGCAGGATTGATGTAGTGGTGTGTAGGAGTTGATGTAATGGTGTGCAGGATTGATGTAGTGGTGTGTAGGATTGATGTAATGGTGTGCAGGATTGATGTAATGGTGTGCAGGATTGATGTAATGGTGTGCAGGAGTTGATATGTAATGGTGTGTAGGATTGATGTAATGGTGTGCAGGATTGATGTAATAGTGTGTAGGAGTTGATGTAATGGTGTGCAGGATTGATGTAGTAGTGTGCAGGATTGATGTAATAGTGTGCAGGATTGATGTAATGGTGTGCAGGAGTTGATGTAGTGGTGTGCAGGGGTTGATGTAGTAGTGTGTAGGATTGATGTAATAGTGTACAGAGATTGATGTAATGGTGTGCAGGATTGATGTAATAGTGTGCAGAAGTTGATGTAATAGTGTGCAGGATTGATGTGGTAGTGTGTAGGATTGATGTAATGGTGTGTAGGATTGATGTAATGGTGTGTAGGATTGATGTAATGGTGTGTAGGATTGATGTAATGGTGTGCAGGATTGATATAATAGTGTGCAGGAGTTGATGTAATAGTGTGCAGAGTTGATGTAATGGTGTGCAGAGATTGATGTAATAGTGTGCAGGAATTGATGTAATAGTGTGCAGGATTGATGTGGTAGTGTGTAGGATTGATGTAATAGTGTGCAGGGTTGATGTAATGGTGTGCAGGATTGATATAATGGTGTGTAAGTTGATGTAATGGTGTGCAGGATTGATGTAGTGGTGTGTAGGAGTTGATGTAATGGTGTGCAGGATTGATGTAGTGGTGTGTGAGATTGATGTAATGGTGTGCAGGATTGATGTAATGGTGTGCAAGATTGATGTAATAGTGTGTAGGATTGATATAATAGTGTGTAGGGTTGATATAATGGTGTGCAGGATTGATATAATGGTGTGTAGGATTGATGTAATGGTGTGCAGGATTGATGTAGTGGTGTGCAGGATTGATGTAATGGTGTGCAGGATTGATGTAATGGTGTGCAAGATTGATGTAGTAGTGTGCAGGAGTTGATGTAGTAGTGTGTAGGATTGATGTAATAGTGTGCAGGATTGATGTAATGGTGTGCAGGATTGATGTAATAGTGTGCAGAAGTTGATGTAATGAGGTGTGCAAGATTGATATAATGGTGTGTAGGATTGATGTAATGGTGTGCAGGATTGATGTAATATTGTGTGCAGGAGTTGATGTAATAGTGTGTAGGATTGATATAGTAGTGTGCAGAGTTGATGTAATAGTGTGTAGGAGTTGATTTAGTAGTGTGCAGGATTGATGTAATAGTGTACAGGATTGATGTAATAGTGTGTAGGATTGATGTAATGGTGTGCAGGGTTGATGTAATAGTGTGTAGGATTGATGTAGTAGTGTGCAGAAGTTGATGTAATGGTGTGTAGGATTGATGTAGTGGTGTGCAGGATTGATGTAATGGTGTGCAGGATTGATGTAATGGTGTGTAGGATTGATGTAATAGTGTGCAGGATTGCAAGATTGATATAATAGTGTGCAGAGATTGATGTAATAGTGTGCAAGATTGATGTAGTGGTGTGCAGAGACTGATGTAATAGTATGCAGGATTGATGTAATAGTGTGCAGAGATTTAATAGTGTGCAGGATTGATATAAAAGGTGTGCAGGATTGATGTAATAGTGTGCAGGAATTGATGTAGTAAGTATGCAAGAATTGATGTAGTGGTGTGCAGGAAGGATTGATGTAATGGTGTGCAGAATTGAAGTAGTGGTGTGCAGGATTGATGTAATGGTGTGCAGGATTGATGCATGGTGTGCAGGATTGATGTAATGGTGTGCAGGATTGATGTAATGGTGTGCAGAGATTGATGTAAAGTGTGCAGGATTGATGTAATGGTGTGTAAGTTGATGTAATGGTGTGTAGGATTGATGTAATGGTGTGTAGGATTGATGTAATTGGTGTGCAGGATTGATGTAATAAGTGTGTATGATTGATGTAATGGTGTGCAGGATTGATGTAATAGTGTGCAAGCAATTGATTGATGTAATAAGTGTGCAGGATTGATGTAATGGTGTGCAGGATTGATGAAGTAGTGTGTAGGATTGATGTAATGGTGTGCAGGATTGATGATGTAATGGTGTGCAGGATTGCAGGAATTGATATAATAGTGTGCAGAGGATTGATGTAATAGTGTGCAGGATTGATGTAGTGGTGTGCAGAGACTGATATAATAGTGTGCAGAATTGATGTAATAGTGTGCAGGATTTAATGGTGTGCAGGATTGATATAAAAGTGTGCAAGATTGATGTAATAGTGTGCAGGAGTTGATATAAAAGGTATTACAGGATTGATGTAATAGTGTGCAGAGATTGATGTAGTGGTGTGCAGAAGTTGATGTAATAGTGTGCAGGATTGATGTAATGGTGTGCATAAATTGATGTAATAATTGTGCAGAAGTTGATGTAATAGTGTGTAAGTTGATGTAATAGTGTGCAGGATTGATGTAATAGTGTGCAGAAGTTGATGTAATAGTGTGCAGAAGTTGATATAATGGTGTGCAGGATTGATGTAATAGTGTGCAGGATTGATGTAATGGTGTGCAGAAGTTGATGTAATGGTGTGCAAGTTGATGTAATGGTGTACAGGACTGATGTAGTGAGTGTGCAGACTGATGTAGTCGTGTGCAGGATATATATATTAGTGTATGCAGTATTGATATAAAAGGTGTGCAGAGTTGATGTAATGGTGTGCAGGAATTGATGTAATAGTGTGTAGGAGTTGATGTAATAGTGTGCAGGATTGATGTAATGGTGTGCAAGAGTTGATGTAATAGTGTGCAAGATTGATGTAATAGTGTGCAGAGTTGATGTAGTAGTGTGCAGGATTGATGTAATGGTGTGCAGGAGTTGATATAATAGTGTGCAGGATTGATGTAATGGTGTGCAGAAGTTGATGTAGTGGTGTGCAGGATTGATGTAATGGTGTGTAGGGTTGATGTAATGGTGTGCAGGATTGATGTATTGGTGTGCAATATTGATGTAAGATTGTGCAAGGAGTTGATGTAATAGTGTGTAGGGTTGATGTAATAGTGTGCAGGAGTTGATGTAATGGTGTGCAGGATTGATGTAATAGTGTGTAGGGTTGATGTAATGGTGTGCAGAAGTTGATGTAGTGGTGTGCAGGATTGATGTAATGGTGTGCAGGGTTGATGTAATGGTGTGTAGGGTTGATGTAATGGTGTGCAGAGTTGATGTAGTGGTGTGTAGGGTTGATGTAATGGTGTGCAGGATTGATGTAATGGTGTGTAGGGTTGATGTAATGGTGTGCAGGATTGATGTAATGGTGTGCAGGGTTGATGTAATGGTGTGTAGGGTTGATGTAATGGTGTGCAGGATTGATGTAATGGTGTGCAGGGTTGATGTAATGGTGTGCAGGATTGATGTAATGGTGTGTAGGGTTGATGTAATGGTGTGCAGAGTTGATGTAATGGTGTGTAGGGTTGATGTAATGGTGTGCAGGAGTTGATGTAATGGTGTGCAGGAGTTGATGTAATGGTGTAGGATTGATGTAGTGGTGTGTAGGATTGATGTAATGGTGTGCAGGATTGATGTAATGGTGTGTAGGATTGATGTAATGGTGTGCAGGATTGATGTAATGGTGTGCAGGGTTGATGTAATGGTGTGCAGGATTGATGTAATGGTGTGTAGGAGTTGATGTAATGGTGTGCAGAGTTGATGTAATGGTGTGTAGGGTTGATGTAATGGTGTGCAGGGTTGATGTAATGGTGTGCAGGATTGATGTAATGGTGTGCAGGGTTGATGTAATGGTGTGCAGGATTGATGTAATGGTGTGCAGAGTTGATGTAGTGGTGTGCAGGATTGATGTAATGGTGTGTAGGGTTGATGTAATGGTGTGCAGGATTGATGTATTGGTGTGCAGTATTGATGTAAAAGGTGTGCAGGAGTTGATGTAATGGTGTGTAGGAGTTGATGTAATGGTGTGCAGGAGTTGATGTAATGGTGTGCAGGATTGATGTAATGGTGTGCAGGAGTTGATGTAATGGTGTGTAGGAGTTGATGTAATGGTGTGTAGGGTTGATGTAATGGTGTGCAGGAGTTGATGTAATGGTGTGCAGGAGTTGATGTAATGGTGTGTAGGATTGATGTAATGGTGTGTAGGAGTTGATGTAATGGTGTGCAGGGTTGATGTAATGTGTGTGCAGGAGTTGATGTAATGGTGTGCAGGAGTTGATGTAATGGTGTGTAGGAGTTGATGTAATGGTGTGCAGGAGTTGATGTAATGGTGTGCAGGATTGATGTAATAGTGTGTAGGGTTGATGTAATGGTGTGCAGAAGTTGATGTAATGGTGTGCAGGAGTTGATGTAATGGTGTGTAGGAGTTGATGTAATGGTGTACAGGAGTTGATGTAGTGGTGTGCAGGATTGATGTAATGGTGTGTAGGAGTTGATGTAATGGTGTGCAAGTTGATGTAGTAGTGTGCAGGGTTGATGTAATGGTGTGCAGGAGTTGATGTAATGGTGTGTAGGAGTTGATGTAATGGTGTGCAGGATTGATGTATTGGTGTGCAGGATTGATGTAATGGTGTGTAGGAGTTGATGTAATGGTGTGCAGAGTTGATGTAGTTGTGTGCAGTATTGGTGTAATGGTGTGTAGGATTGATGTAATGGTGTGCAGAGATTGATGTTGAGTGTGTAGGAGTTGATGTAATAGTGTGCAGTTGAGTTGATGTAGTGTCTGTGTGCAGGAGTTGATGTAATGGTGTGCAGGATTGATGTAATGGTGTGTAGGATTTATGTAATAGTGTGCAGGAGTTGATGTAATGGTGTGCAGGAGTTGATGTAATAGTGTGCAGGAGTTGATGTAAATGGTGTGCAGGATTGATGTAATAGTGTGCAGGATTGATGTAATAGTGTGCAGAGTTGATGTAATGGTGTGTAGGGTTGATGTAATGGTGTGTAAGGGTTGATGTATATTAATGGTGTGTAGGAGTTGATGTAATGGTGTGCAGGATTGATGTAATGGTGTGTAGGATTGATGTAAGGTGTGCAGGAGTTGATGTAAGAGTGGTGTGTGCAGAGTTGATGTAATAGTGTGTGCAGGATTGATGTAATGGTGTGCAGGATTGATGTAATGGTGTGCAGGAGTTGATGTAATGGTGTATTAGGGATTGATGTAATGGTGTGCAGGAAGTTGATGTAATAGTGTGCAGGATTGATGTAATGTGTGCAGGAGTTGATGTAAAGGTGTGTAGGGTTGATGTAATGGTGTGCAGGGGTTGATGTAATGGTGTGCAGGATTGATGTAATGGTGTGCAGGATTGATGTAGTGGTGTGTAGGGTTGATGTAATGGTGTGCAGGATTGATGTAAATGTGTGCAGGGTTGATGTAATAGTGTGTAGGGTTGATGTAATGGTGTGTAGGAGTTGATGTAATAGGTGTGCAGGATTGATGTAAAGGTGTGCAGGAGTTGATGTAAAGGTGTGCAGGGTTGATGTAATGGTGTGTAGCAGGGTTGATGTAATGGTGTGCAGGATTGATGTAATGGTGTGCAGGGTTGATGTAATAGGTGTGTAGGATTGATGTAATAAGGTGTGCAGGATTGATGTAATGGTGTGCAGGAGTTGATGTAAAGGTGTGCAGGATTGATGTAGTGGTGTGTAGGATTGATGTAAAGGTGTGCATGATTGATGTAAAGGTGTGCAGGATTGATGTAAAGGTGTGCATGATTGATGTAATGGTGTGCAGGATTGATGTAATGGTGTGCATGATTGATGTAAAGGTGTGCAGGATTGATGTAATGGTGTGCAGGATTGATGTAATGGTGTGCAGGATTGATGTAAAGGTGTGTAGGATTGATGTAAAAGGTGTGCAGGATTGATGTAGTGGTGTGCAGGATTGATGTGATGTGTGCAGGTGTGCAGGATTGATGTAAAAGGTGTGTAGGATTGATGTAATGGTGTGCAGGATTGATGTAATGGTGTGCAGGATTGATGTAATGGTGTGCAGGATTGATTGTAATGGTGTGCATGATTGATGTAAAGGTGTGCAGGATTGATGTAATGGTGTGCAGGATTGATGTAATGGTGTGTAGGATTGATGTAATGGTGTGCAGTATTGATGTAAAGGTGTGCATGATTGATGTAAAGGTGTGCAGTATTGATGTAAAGGTTTGCAGGATTGATGTAAAGGTGTTCAGGATTTAGTTATGAAACCTGACGAATGATGACGTCACATTTTCAGTGCATGTGAATTGACCTAACATCAATAAAACGGCCATAAATAATTTTGATATTCTGTATAAGAAATAAATGACTCCTGATCGTTGTTTATCATGCAATAAACCACAGCAGTGAGAATAAATCAGGAAGTGGCATCTCCAACTGGTGTGTTGTCCCAGCAGTGCTTTAATTGGACAATAAATATCAACCACAAGTCATTTATTTCTGAACTGAAATAGTGATTTATTCTGATTGTATTTTTAATGTAATGGCAAGACATGTTTACATTCTTGGTTAACAGGGTGACATGGCCATATTGAAATACACAAACCAAAGTTTCCAGGTGTATATTACGTTGTCTAACAGCCTTATGTGTGGAACACAGCTTTACCGAAATGACCATCCCTACAATCAGCAACAACAACACTTCCATGATAAGAAATCTCAGTTCTCTGCTTGTAGCACAGCATCATTCTGACTATCTGTTACCATGTTTCTCTGGAACCAATAGTTTGTGATATGATACATGTCAAAACTTCAGGGCCAATAGTTGTTAACCAGCTATTTTGAGGTAAACCTTGGGATCATGTAACGCTCACAAAGTCATTGACTTGAGGGCGTCATTGGTACAAACAGAGTTGGACACTGCCCGAGTTTTTCCGAATAGTGTTGACCGACTTTCATTTGACCAGCAAATTGCTGATCAAGGGAAACAAGAACTGGGTCTAGATCATTGATTTTTTTTTCCCTTTCTCCAGAAGAGGCTCTATAACATTTGTGGACATGATTCTCCAGGGAGACTGAGGTGCTGAAGGAACCATAGATCTTAAAGACTACAAGCAATCTCTCCCCTCCGTGATGTGAACACTACCATATGCATTTTAGTACATCTTAAAGATGAATCATTCTATTGCCTAATGTGTTTTATAACTCACTCATTCACTCACGCACGCATGCACACACGCACGCACGCAGGCACGCACGCACACACGCACACACTCACTCAGTACTGTCAGATTCACTCCGAAGCTGAATCCATGACTAATAGCCCTTACAAGATTTTATTTCCCATTTAACTGTAACCAAATTATCCATTGATTTCCCAGTTGCAGCATACGGTGCTGGGTTTTGTAGAGATTATGTCTGTAAACACTGAAGACAGTTTGTATGGCAATGATGGTGTTTGAATCCATAACTTCATAAGAATCAGTGGGAATGGCCACATTGTGTTCCTTAGAGAGGGGCTATAACAAAAAACATATCAAGATATTCCCAATACAATAAGTAAATGCTGTCATCCATGTCCTGTACGCAGACACACATGCAGACACACACATACATATTGCTCAACAAAATAATTAACGACAACCCAATTTTCAATATTAAAGTATTTAATAGTTCATGTTATGATCCATATAATACTTAAGTATTGAATACTGGGGTGGTCCTTAACTTTGTTGTTGAGTATATATTGTGGATGTTGTCATTGTATTCCTTTGTCTATCTGTCAGTTATGTTTGGAATTTATAAGTGTCTCCTATTATTAAACTATAAAATGGATAATGCATGGGTTGGACAAGATCTTTTATCCTAAAAATAATCCACATTTTACCTACCAACTCAGCCAAGGTAACCAGTGTGTATAGCAATCTAGAAGGTGATAACACCAACATCAACAGTAATAGACTGATGTCATTCCTAAAATACAGTTCTCCACCAGGACAGGGTTGTCTCCCTTCATGTTTTCCTCCCACTTCAAACTGACGTGATGCGATGCGATGCGATCTGATGCGATGCGATGCGATGCGATATGATGCGATGCGATATGATGCGATGTGATGCAATGCGATGCGATGCGATATGATGCGATGCGATATGATGCGATGTGATGTGATGCGATGTGATGTGATGTGATGCGATGCAATGTGATGTGATATGATGCGATGCAATGTGATGCAATGTGAGACGATATGATGCGATGCTATGTATCAGAAATAATGTTCAAACCTACTCACACAAAACCTCTGCAGTGTCACACTAAAATTAATTATTAAATCAGGGCCTCCTTTCACAAAGCCACCTTTACTAAGGTAAACCCTTAATTCCCATTCTTTGAACTAAGGTTACCTTAGTGACTTACTATCACCTTAGTGACTTATGATCACCTTAGTGACTCACGATCACCTTAGTGACTCACGATCACCTTAGTGACTCACGATCACCTTAGTGACTTACAATCACCTTAGTGACTTACGATCACCTTAGTGCTTTGTGAAAGGAGGCCCTGAACTTTAAGTGGCATTTAGAAGTGATACACATTAAGAAGAGAGTTTCATGGATGGAACACAACATTTCAGAGTATATCCTTACTCCTTCATCAGGTGAATGATGACACGATGTGGCCTGATGAAGGAGTAAGGATGAACGTGGTGTTCCTCATAATAAAGAAGATGACATGATGTGGCCTGATGAAGGAGTAAGGATGAACGTTGTGTTGCTCATAATAAAGAAGATGACATGATGTGGCCTGATGAAGGAGTAAGGATGAACGTTGTGTTGCTCATAATATAGAAGATGGCATTATGTGGCCTGATGAAGGAGTAAGGATGAACGTTGTGTTGCTCATAATAAAGAAGATGACATGATGTGGCCTGATGTAAGGATGAACGTTGTGTTGCTCATAATAAAGAAGATGACATGATGTGGCCTGATGTAAGTAAGGATGAACGTTCCTCATAATAAAGAAGATGACATGATGTGGCCTGATGAAGGAGTAAGGATGAACGTTGTGTTGCTCATAATAAAGAAGATGACATGATGTGGCCTGATGAAGGAGTAAGGATGAACGTTGTGTTCCTCATAATATAGAAGATGACATGATGTGGCCTGATGAAGGAGTAGGACGAACATTGTGTTCCTCATAATAAAGAAGATGACATGATGTGGCCTGATGAAGGAGTAAGGATGAACGTTGTGTTCCTCATAATATAGAAGATGACATGATGTGGCCTGATGAAGGAGTAGGACGAACATTGTGTTCCTCATAATAAAGAAGATGACATGATGTGGCCTGATGAAGGAGTAAGGATGAACGTTGTGTTGCTCATAATAAAGAAGATGACATCCATTATTGGACCTGGAGTCGTACACTCCGGACAACAATGAAAATGATATCAAGGGAATGTTTGTATAACCAGAATAGAACTCAGAAAACATTCAAACTTTGAATTACTATATTAGATTACCTGAGTTTCGTGTTCATCTAAACAGGATTAACAGCACACCTGCTGGTGCAAGATGGCTGACTTGTGTCTTTCAGGGTTGAGATATACTGTCATGCTTTTTACATTAAGTTAATATCCAGAAAGAATTCAGTTTAATCTGAATCTCCACACGAATACAGGTAATATAAGTATTGATAGACAGTGACCCCTGATGCTGACATATTGCTATGCACAGACCACAGTTGACTAATACTGACAACAGCAGCTGTTTGCATGCCATGTTGTTAATGGGAAATAGATTTAACAACAATATATAAAATAACATAGTATTGATCTCTACATCTCCCATCAGATATTCACTGTTTGATATGGGCTATATATCATATACAACACTGTTATATCCTGGGTGTTCAATATTCGCTGTTGTATGCTGCACTGCCGACATGAGTCAGACATGTTCATGGGACATTTAGTGGAAATAAAGCAGTTTGATTTTCACAATGTCAATATCGTTTGTCATTTCAGTTGTGTTTTAAGTACTCTTGTCAAGATTTATCATCAGATAAATACTTGTAATGAGCAAGTTCTTGATGCTTGAGATAAATATTTTACAATGTAAACCAATCATGACGGTAGAATTGTCCTGATACTAGTCTCCGTGGATTCCATCACACAATAGATCCCCAGTATCTCATGCTGGTGTATGTGTGTGAAAACCTTCACAGAAAATGTGCTGTCTACCTGGAATATAGTACAAACATAAGTGTAGCATTAGAATAATGTGGTCATTGTTCTTGATGTGACGTCAATGCTGTGTGTGAACCACAGCTGGTCCTACAGACAGACCAGTGTAATGACAGCACATACAAATTTCGTCTCCTGAGAACCAGAGTGTTCTAAGTCCCCAAAACCTTGTTTCAAGATAAATTACCCTAAATATTTATGTGTAAATTAAATACTGTTACCAGTTAACAAGATTGTTGGATACTGCTTAGAGATGCAGTTTGTCATATAAACCAGAGACCATATACCGGATATCAGTATATGGTCTCTGTATAAACTAGAAACAACATTACATGTCTATGAAATTGTTGAAAAAGACTTAAAGTACAAAATATTGATTGGAGATGGAACAATTATCTAAATAACATTAGCACTTTTGTTCAGTTCAAGAGTGTTCTATGTGTCCCAAAAGGCATTAAATACCTGGAAAAATGGAGAAAAAAAAAATCCAAGTAATGAGATGGTTTTTTTGTGTTTTAATAACAAATCAAAGATACAACGACCAAATATAGCAAAATTATCTTTAATGACCAACAAATGAAAACATAAACATTTCTCCATAACACTACACAACAAAACATAGCTTCAATAATTTGTATGCAAACGTGTGAACTGGCAACTAATGCATAACAATTTCTCTCCTTTGGACTTTTGATGAGATATTTTGAGGTGTTATTTTTCTTTTCTTTAACATATCATCCTGGATCAATTATCAGTCTATAATGGACATTTTTAACATGATCTGTCAATAAGAAACAGGAAGTAGCATCAAACTGTACCTTAACATGATCTTCACCATTTACTATTAACTTCATCAGTTAGCTAATCAGTTTAGCTTACTGACTAGAAGAAACATCAAATAACATCAATGTTTGAACACCTCATTGTGAATTATACATAGGTCACCCCAGGAGATTGACAGAAATATTTAGCTCAATGAGAAAATGCCATAACCTAGAGGCTTTCGAGTAAAGTTCACCCTGGATGACTGCATTGTATTTCTTAGTCTTGCACATTTCTCTTCTCTGCAGTTTTATTATCTTAGCCTGGAAGACTCATTCACTGAAGCTGAGTTTGTATACTGTATTGAGGAAGAATTTGTTGATGGTATATATAGGATAAGTCATGTCTGAAATACTTCAAGAGGCATGTAGGTCTCTGATCCCTTTCTCCATAGTGAGGCATATCTTAAATGGCAAAGATCTGATAGGCAAGTACTGGACATCTTTTGGAAAAGTACATGTAGCATTTTATCAGCATGAGATGGAAGGATGACAGGTGTCCTCTCCACCCTGACAGATGTCCTCTCCTCCCCGACAGATGTCCTTTCCTTCCCGAGAGGTGTCCTCTCCACCACTACTGATGTCCTCTCCTCCCTGACAGGTGTCCTCTCCTCCCTGACAGGTGTCCTCTCCACCATGACAGGTGTCCTCTCCTCCCTGACAGGTGTCCTCTCCTCCCTGACAGGTGTCCTCTCCTCCCTGACAGGTGTCCTCTCCTCCCCGACAGGTGTCCTCTCCTCCATGACAGGTGTCCTCTCCTCCCTGACAGGTGTCCTCTCCACCATGACAGGTGTCCTCTCCTCCTGACAGGTGTCCTCTCCTCCCTGACAGGTGTCCTCTCCTCCCTGACAGGTGTCCTCTCCTCCCTGACAGGTGTCCTCTCCTCCTGAACAGGTGTCCTCTCCTCCTGAACAGGTGTCATCTCCTCCCAACAGGTGTCTTCTCCCTGACAGGTGTCCTTTCCTCCCTGACAGGTGTCCTCTCCTCCCAACAGGTGTCTTCTCCCTGACAGGTGTCCTTTCCTCCCCAACAGGTGTCCTCTCCTCCTGAACAGGTGTATTCTCCTCCCTGACAGGTGTCCTCTCCTCCCCAACAGGTGTCTTCTCCCTGACAGGTGTCATCTCCACCATCACAGGTGTCCTCTCCTCCCTGACAGGTGTCCTCTCCTCCCTGACAGATGTCCTATCCTCCCTGACAGATGTCATCTCCACCATCACAGGTGTCCTCTCCTCCCTGACAGGTGTCCTCTCCTCCCTGACAGGTGTCCTCTCCTCCCAACAGGTGTCTCCTCCCTGACAGGTGTCCTCTCCTCCCTGACAGGTGTCCTCTCCTCCCAACAGGTGTCTTCTCCCTGACAGGTGTCCTTTCTTCCCCAACAGGTGTCTTCTCCTCCTGACCAGGTGTATTCTCCTCCCTGACAGGTGTCCTCTCCTCCCTGACAGGTGTCTCCTCCCTGACAGGTGTCCTCTCCTCCCTGACAGGTGTCTCCTCCCTGACAGGTGTCCTCTCCTCCCTGACAGATGTCCTCTCCTCCTGACCAGGTGTATTCTCCTCCCTGACAGGTGTCCTCTCCTCCCTGACAGGTGTCACCTCCACCATGACAGGTGTCCTCTCCTCCCTGACAGGTGTCCTCTCCTCCCAACAGGTGTCTTCTCTCCTGAAAGGTGTCCTTTCCTCCCCAACAGGTGTCCTCTCCTCCTGACCAGGTGTATTCTCCTCCCTGACAGGTGTCCTCTCCTCCCAACAGGTGTCCTCTCCTCCTGACCAGGTGTATTCTCCTCCCTGACAGGTGTCCTCTCCTCCCCGACAGGTGTCCTGTCCTCTCAACCCCAAGGATGATTAGCTGGAAAAGTGTGACCATGACATTTATCATCGCTCACTCACTCACTCACTACCCTTTCTCCAGAATAGGCTCTATAACATTTGTGGACATGATTCTCCACGGAGACTGAGGTGCTGAAGGAACCATAGATCTTAAAGACTACAAGAAATCTATCCCCTTCGTGATGTGAACACTACCATATGCATTTTAATACATCTTAAAGATGAATCATTCTATTGCCTAATTTGTTTTATAACTCACTCACTCACTCACTCACTCACTCACACAATTGTGTACTTGGCATTACTCAGGAGTTGTTCAGCTGGTGCACATGTACTGGGCGTAACACAGAAGTGATTGTTCTAACAAGGCACAGATGTTCTTGTGGCCACTAAAAAGTGATTGTACGAATGCTGTAAGAGGTTTTGCTCTGTTATGCTCGTGTCCTTGACTACAACTCAGTGTGTTCCTACTCCTGTGCTGTAGTTCACCGTGTAGGTCAGGCTGTAGACCTACTCCTGTAGTTCACCATGTGGGTCAGGCTGTAGCACTACTCCTGTGGTTCACCATGTGGGTCAGGCTGTAGCACTACTCCTGTCCTGTAGTTCACCATGTGGGTCAGGCTGTAGCACTACTCCTGTCCTGTAGTTCACCATGTGGGTCAGGCTGTAGCACTACTCCTGTCCTGTAGTTCACCATGTGGGTCAGGCTGTAGCACTACTCCTGTCCTGTAGTTCACCATGTGGGTCAGGCTGTAGAACTACTCCTGTAGTTCACCATGTGGGTCAGGCTGTAGAACTACTCCTGTCCTGTAGTTCACCATGTGGGTCAGGCTGTAGAACTACTCCTGTCCTGTAGTTCACCATGTGGGTCAGGCTGTAGAACTACTCCTGTCCTGTAGTTCACCATGTGGGTCAGGCTGTAGAACTACTCCTGTCCTGTAGTTCACCATGTGGGTCAGGCTGTAGAACTACTCCTGTCCTGTAGTTCACCATGTGGGTCAGGCTGTAGAACTACTCCTGTCCTGTAGTTCACCATGTGGGTCAGGCTGTAGAACTACTCCTGTCCTGTAGTTCACCATGTGGGTCAGGCTGTAGAACTACTCCTGTCCTGTAGGTCACCATGTGGGTCAGGCTGTAGAACTACTCCTATAGGTCAACATGTGGGTCAGGCTGTAGAACTACTCCTGTAGTTCACCATGTGGGTCAGGCTGTAGAACTACTCCTGTAGGTCACCATGTGGGTCAGGCTGTAGAACTACTCCTGTCCTGTAGTTCACCATGTGGGTCAGGCTGTAGAACTACTCCTATAGGTCAACATGTGGGTCAGGCTGTAGAACTACTCCTGTAGGTCACCATGTGGGTCAGGCTGTAGCACTACTTCTGTGGTTCACCATGTGGGTCAGGCTGTAGAACTACTCCTGTAGGTCACCATGTGGGTCAGGCTGTAGAACTACTCCTGTCCTGTAGGTCACCATGTGGGTCAGGCTGTAGCACTACTTCTGTAGTTCACCATGTGGGTCAGGCTGTAGAACTACTCCTGTCCTGTGGTTCACCATGTGAGTCAGGCTGTAGCATTACTCCTGTGCTGTAGTTCACCATGTGGGTCAGGCTGTAGCACTACTCCTGTAGTTCCCAATGTGGGTCAGGCTGTAGAACTACTCCTGTCCTGTAGTTCACCATGTGGGTCAGGCTGTAGAACTACTCCTGTCCTGTAGTTCACCATGTGGGTCAGGCTGTAGCACTACTCCTGTAGTTCACCATGTGGGTCAGGCTGTAGCATTACACCTGTCCTGTAGTTCACCATGTGGGTCAGGCTGTAGAACTACTCCTGTCCTGTAGTTCACCATGTGGGTCAGGCTGTAGAACTACTCCTGTCCTGTAGTTCACCATGTGGGTCAGGCTGTAGAACTACTCCTGTAGTTCACCATGTGGGTCAGGCTGTAGAACTACTCCTGTCCTATAGTTCACCATGTGGGTCAGGCTGTAGAACTACTCCTGTCCTATAGTTCACCATGTGGGTCAGGCTGTAGAACTACTCCTGTCCTATAGTTCACCATGTGGGTCAGGCTGTAGAACTACTCCTGTAGTTCACCATGTTGGTCAGGCTGTAGAACTACTCCTGTCCTGTAGTTCACCATGTGGGTCAGGCTGTAGAACTACTCCTGTCCTGTAGTTCACCATGTGGGTCAGGCTGTAGCACTACTCCTGTAGTTCACCATGTGGGTCAGGCTGTAGAACTACTCCTGTCCTGTAGTTCACCATGTGGGTCAGTCTGTAGAACTACTCCTGTCCTGTAGTTCACCATGTGGGTCAGGCTGTAGAACTACTCCTGTCCTGTAGTTCACCATGTGGGTCAGGCTGTAGCACTACTCCTGTCCTGTAGTTCACCATGTGGGTCAGGCTGTAGAACTACTCCTGTCCTGTAGTTCACCATGTGGGTCAGGCTGTAGAACTACTCCTGTCCTGTAGTTCACCATATGGGTCAGGCTGTAGAACTACTCCTGTCCTGTAGTTCACCATGTGGGTCAGGCTGTAGAACTACTCCTGTCCTGTAGTTCACCATGTGGGTCAGGCTGTAGCTACTGTAGCTCACTTGAGCACAGTCCCACTGACAGCACCATGAACTAACAGACAGGTCAGACAACCGACTGTGATAGGTTTGGGCACTAATCAAGTCATGGACTGCCAAACCCAGATTACACCAGGAGAGTTTGATAAGAGAGGGAGTAAGATGCCAGATTCCTTCACATTGACCTGGGCAATGCATCACCCTTGGCCTGTTTCCCTGAGATCAATAAGCTGTGAGGTTTGGGATGTAAATTACCCAACAAAAGTGATTGCTTTCTGACAAGTCTGAGTACTTTCAGCTCCCTTGTCATACTTCAGACAGGAAACGGCGCCCCGAGGCGTCAGTCAACTCCTTTTCTGATTGTTCTGCACAGATTACAAGAGTTGACATTATCATTTTGCAGTTTGTGTATGGGCGTAATTGACAAGTTGTTTCATTGTCAAGAGAGTTATCACAAGGAAACTTCAGTGGTCAGTTGTAAAAGTGATTGAAATTTACTTGACAGAATGTGGGCGTGAGCTGCGACACGGAGGACTGCCCCGAGATCTTTTGTGTAGGAGGTAGCAAGTCTGACATTCTCTGCTGAGAAAAGTCAGTGATGTCTTGCGACAGAAGAGGAATGTTGCGAAATATTGGCATTCAGGGTTACTTCTATTGACCTGCAGTCTTTGTGTGGAGGCGTTGAGGTGAATGCCTTACTCAAATGTCACGCCGCCGATGTCAACTTCAGATGGAGACTTCAGCTGTAGAAGTAATGCAGTGATATTTGAGATAAAGCAGATTTGTACTGATCTTCATATCAGGAGTTTTAAAATATAAAAATCAAGGATTTTGAAGAAAAACACTAAGGTGATAAAAGAATTATGTTCTTTGTGATAACCATGACATGTGGGGAAGAACTTTTTGAGGAATAGTTCACTGGATGGGATTTAGTTTGATGATAAGATTAGTGGTGCAGGGTTTTAGGAGACACAGAGATGTGCATCAAGTCTGGACAGATGTATAGAACTCAAACAGGAACAAAATGCTGTTCCATCTGAGTGATCAGAAGTATTCAGTGTAACAAGAAATAATTCTATAATTAACATGAAATATATAGATCCTGTGATTAACGTAATTATGACGTCTTACAATACAGGTCATTACTTTACAGGATCGTTATATTTCCTGGTATATTTCCCTGGATCTGTAAGTCATGTATGTTAAGGTGAAGTTAGAAGTCATCCTTCTTCAGACATGATATTTGTACTTTATCATTTCAAGCAAATGATTATATCAGCCGTATTTTCGGTAGAAAAGTGGTTGTTTGAGTACCGATGGAAACAATGAATATACATAAGTATGATAGGTTTCCAGAAAGTGTGTTGACACAGTACACAGTCATGGTTGGCATCACATGGGACAGTCACATACATTAAAGGGGGACTTGGCTCTGACAATTTGGCAGTCCCAGCTGGCACTAATGCGCAGTGTGCTTATCAGTGTTTCAGTATATTGTTTTAGGTATTTACGCATAAACTGATGTGCATACGGTGTGAATCTGTGTAGCGTTTTGACCTCCATAAATGACGAAACATTGATGTCAATTCCTGCTAATGATGATTATGTTAACAATAATAATGACTTTCTTATAATGATAACTTTCAATAAAACTGCTAATTTATTCATCAACATGTACAGCTGGTGACCACAATACAAATTGGTGACATGTTCCCCACCATCAGTCAGTCAGGAATGACTCTCCTCTTCTCCCTGACAGGTGTCCTCTCAGGTGTAGTGAAACCCATTGTGTATGATTTTGAATCCATGACCTGCAGATCCTGTCAGGGCTAAGGGAGGTAACTATAGACAATGAACACTGCATTACAGCAGGAAAATCCATTTTATTTTTCATTGCTGATGTTTCCTGAGCTAGTCAATGAAATAATGGTTATAGCATACAGGAGTGGTATGAATATTTCCTGCTGTTTACATGAGGTTTTCAAAACAGAAACTGACTCCTAGTCATCACTGAATGATTAGTTGTGAGGGAAATACTGCAATACAATGAGGGAGGGGTTGTTTTCCCTGAGTGCAACCGGTAAGTTTGGGTAATTATGTGTCGATAAGTCCCGCACGTGTGGAGTTCAGTCTTCTACAGATGATGGAAGAATTCCTCAGTTGACATCAGAGACCGATAATGATGTTACAGAGAATTGTTGGTGTTTCGCCAGGAACGTCGTCAAGTTAAACCAAGAACACAGAGTCTGTGGGGTGTTACACAGGTATATAATGATTAAAACAGGGTACCAAGTGCAAGTGCATGTGGTGTTATATTTAATGATTAAAACAGGTACCAAGTGCATGTGGGTGTTGTGGGTGATATGTTTAATGATTAAAACAGGGTACCAAGTGCATGTGTGGTGATATTTAATGATTAAATTAAAATTTAGGATTACCAAGTGCAAGTGCATGTGGGTGATATATTTAATGATTAAAACAGGTACCAAGTGCATGTGATATGGTAAAACAGGTACCAAGTATGTATTAATGATTAAAACAGGTATCAAGTGCATGTGTTTAATGGTACCAAGTGCATGTTATTTTAATGATTAAAACAGGTACCAAGTGCATGTGTAGATTGTATATATTTAATGATTAAAGTGCATGTGGGTGTTATGTTTAATGATTAAAACAGGTATCAAGTGCATGTGGGTGTTATATTTAATGATTGCATGCATGTGGGTGTTATATTTAATGATTAAAACAGGTATCAAGTGCATGGTATCAAGTGGTGGGTGATATGTTTAATGATTAAAACAGGTACCAAGTGCATGTGGGTGTTATGTTTAATGATTAAAACAGGGTACCAAGTGCATGTGAGTTGTGTATTTACATATTTAAACCTGATAGGTGACGTTATGAATGAATTAAGTTTGGTAATAGGGCAATCAGTCTGGACAGAACCTGACCATCGGAAGCTCATTTCACAACAAAAGTACTTTGATCTTACATCCCACTGCATGTTGGCTAAATGTGGGGAGAGTGATGTATGTCTGTACCCTTACCACCGTTGGTATTGTGTGATCACTGTGAAACTGGGATTCAAACCCATCATCATACAGGATCCTGTTACGCCAAGGGGACACAACTCATTGAATTGCAATGCCCTTCGACAACTTGACCATCAATTCCCTGAAACATTTAGAGGAAGATTGATAACACAATGTCCAGGTGTGCCAAGAGTCTTTCTTACAGTCCTCTAACCATTAGTTTGCCTTCCAATCAACCCTTTCTGTAAAGTTATAGCCCTAAATGAAGCAGGTCCAGCATCTCCCAGGCTCCTCTTCTGTCTGGATGTCGCAGCTTGTTTCTCTCAAACTTCAATGTATTCAGAGAACGTCAGCCTAGGACCACTATCAGCACCATCCGACACGGTCTCCTATTCAGAGAAAGTCAGCCTAGGACCACTATCAGCACCATCCGACATGGTCTCCTATTCAGAGAAAGTCAGCCTAGGACCACTATCAGCACCATCCGACATGGTCTCCTATTCAGAGAAAGTCAGCCTAGGACCACTATCAGCACCATCCGACATGGTCTCCTATTCAGAGAAAGTCAACCACCCTAGGACCACTATCAGCACCATCCGACATGGTCTCCTATTCAGAGAAAGTCAGCCTAGGACCACTATCAGCACCATCGACATGGTCTCCTATTCAGAGAAAGTCAGCCTAGGACCACTATCAGCACCATCCGACATGGTCTCCTATTCAGAGAAAGTCAGCCTAGGACCACTATCAGCACCATCCGACATGGTCTCCTATTCAGAGAAAGTCAGCCTAGGACCACTATCAGCACCATCCGACATGGTCTCCTATTCAGAGAAAGTCAGCCTAGGACCACTATCAGCACCATCTGACATGGTCTCCTATTCAGAGAAAGTCAGCCTAGGACCACTATCAGCACCATCCGACATGGTCTCCTATTCAGAGAAAGTCAGCCTAGGACCACTATCAGCACCATCCGACATGGTCTCCTATTCAGAGAAAGTCAGCCTAGGACCACTATCAGCACCATGTGACATGGTCTCCTATTCAGAGAAAGTCAGCCTAGGACCACTATCAGCACCATCCGACATGGTCTCCTATTCAGAGAAAGTCAGCCTAGGACCACTATCAGCACCATCCGACATGTTCTCCTATTCAGAGAAAGTCAGCCTAGGATCACTATCAGCACCATGTGACATGGTCTCCTATTCAGAGAAAGTCAGCCTAGGACCACTATCAGCACCATCCGACATGGTCTCCTATTCAGAGAAAGTCAGCCTAGGACCACTATCAGCACCATCCGACATGGTCTCCTATTCAGAGAAAGTCAGCCTAGGACCACTATCAGCACCATCCGACATGGTCTCCTATTCAGAGAAAGTCAGCCTAGGACCACTATCAGCAGTATCCGACATGGTCTCCTAGTACACGGCAGTTAAACTATATGCCAGAATGACACAGTGGGACGAGGATAGCAGTCAAGTTCAGCTGGTACAGTCAGCTGGTACAGTCAGCTGTTTTCGGTAACATGTGCAGCCAGTCAGAGTTACTAGAGGGCTTTAGTCAGTGCCTGGAGTCAGGTGTGCAGAATAATCCTCAATAATAACTGTATATTCCTGTGATATATGACGTGTCTCAGCTAACGGTTTGGTCGTTATTGGCGGGATTACTTCTGTCAGTTTTCCAAGTAATAGTTGAAGTATGGCTTCTCCATCATCGATAAAGCGGTATCATTTCCCTTGCTGTACGATGGAGTCTGTAACATTGTGTGGGTGGGGTGAGATAGTGCTTGTACTATGTACCACTCAACTCTTTACAGTGATATTTAGACTAATGCCTAGGATCCCTAGTGACCTGCATGGGGGAGTCAGAACCTGTTGCAGATCTAGACTTGCTTCATTTGTTTGTAGCATTACTCAGTATGAGAGGAATGGAATGCAGGTCAGGGCCTGGGGAACAGGGGTATTTTGGACTTCAGGATTTGTGCTGAATGAGGCCAGCTCCTGGAATAAGTTGTCATGAAAGTATTACTCAATGTCCCAATTGTATTGCTGCCATATTTCAGCATAAGTAAACAAACTTCTTTGAGAGGCATTTAGAAGTTGGATCAGTAAGGAAGGATGACAATATATGGATGAACAGAATAAAGAAGTTGTTCATCGGCCATATATTGTTATCCTTCCATAAGTAGACAAGTTGTTGCCTCTAAATTTTGTACAGGTGTGAAGTGTCTCATTATCCTGAAAAGAGGTGCGGACCTTGTGTAGATTCAGTATGAGTAAAGGTGACTGCAAATTCTTTCATGGACTAGTTCTTTGGTACCTATGATTGTATAGAGGGCACTTGGCATTGTGGTCAGAGTCACAGCAATTGGATGGAGTTGTGTCCCTTGACTGCCAGGATCTGCTGATCTAAGGTTCACCCCAATAAAAATCAGTCCTTGGCAAATACCTGTGCTCCTGTGTTTGACCAACTTAATCAAATGTTAAACTGGCCCACTAGAACTGACAAGTTTGTCCTTTTCAAAACTAAACACAGAATATTGTCATATCAGGTGACAGAAATTGTGTAGTTTATTATCTCACTAAGGATTATGTACCAGGTGTTATTGATTGTGTATGTTGTACCAGGTGAACTTGACGGAAGGTGGTGCTGGTGTGCCAGGTGTATGAGTGTACTCAATCCAGGTGTTTCAGGTTGAGGGGGGAGGTGTACTCAATGACAGGTGTATTTAATTAAAGGTGTATTTAGGGCAAGGTGTACTGGATGAAAGCCATTGTCAGTGGAAGGTATACTAATTGCAGGTGTGCTGAGGGTTAACTCAACATCAGGTGTGCTGAGGGTTAACTCAACATCAGGTGTACTAATTAGAGGGGTACTCAGGTCCCATCCCTGCTACCAGTGAACCCTATCACAGGTGTACTAATTAGGATATACTTGGGGCCACCTGAATTCAACTCCCATCCTTGCTACCAAGACTTGTATGGAGTGACACGGTGAGAGATCATCTGAATCTGGTCTTGTAAATGTTCACAGCATTCATCTCTGATAGCCTGAGATGTTTGTAATTCCACTTACGACTTCATTGATGGTAAGTGCTGTGTTATTGAGATGTCTTCAGACTGGGACTGCTTCATCCATCGTTCTAACAACCATACCCCATTTTTACACTTCCTGACCTAGTGTTCAAGGGGCTATCATAAATATCCTCAATGAGATGCATATGTTTTGAAGTGGCTGTTTTTCGTCTGATTTCTTTTCTCATTTGATTTGTGGCAGGGAAGTAACATGGATGACTGGTCGTGTCTGTGATAGGTATGGTTTACACTGAGGGACTGATGGAGGATGGATACGAAGCAGTACTTGTCATAAATCAGCACGTGCAGGCGAGGGGTGGTCACTTGGTCCACTATCTTCTTTTTGGGAAAATGGTGATCGGATATACCCACGTCCATAAAAGAATTCATTGGAGTAAATGTTTCCATTTTCAGGATTAAAACAAAACTGCAATTTCTGGCCAGAATAAGTTCTTGTTCAAATTTGGTGGCCAGAATAACATAGTGTTCTTAGAGCTCACTCACTCACTCACTCACTCACTCACTCACTCACTCACTCACTCACCCACCCGGACCGACCTCCGTGGTGTAGTGGAAAGTTAGAGCTGGCCCTCACCTCGACAGCCACCCGGAAGGTCGCGAGAGTTCGATCCCCAACCGCCATACCAAAACACGTTAAAATATGGTACTTGTTGGTCCCTGCCTGGTGCTCGGCATTAATGGGTACAACAAGGACTGGTCGGCTCGGAGTCAGTATAATGTGTCTGAGTGGGGTATTCATGCTTCACTGCGGCATGGTATCTGAGTGGGCTAGCACTATAAAACCAGCTTCAGTCTGGGCTAGTACAAGCAGCCGCACATACACATACACAAGCATGCACGTCGTCATATGAGCGAAATATTCTCAAGCACGATGTTAAACCCAATTTCAACTCACCTCACCCAAACCACTCACCCACCCACCCAACCACTCACTCACTCACTAACTCACTCACCACCAACCCACTCACTCACTCAACCACTCAACCACTCACCCACTCACCCATTCACTCACTGAATCACTCAATCACTCAACCACTCACTCATTCACTCAATCTCATGGGTTCCACAGAAATTGAGTCCCAAGTCTGCAATATACCCACACATCTAGAATCACTATGATCCTTGTGGATATCTGTCCGCTAGCTATTGAACACATGAACTGGTTTCTCAGGTCCTACAAATGCTAATAATGTCTGAATCACTATAATCCCTTGTGGAGATATCAGACCCTTGGGTGTGCCAGAAACCTACAGATCATAATAATGTCTGAATCACTATAATCCCTTGTGGAGATATCAGACCCTTGGGTGTGCCAGAAACCTACAGATCATAATAATGTCTGAATCACTATAATCCCTTGTGGAGAATGTCTGAATCACTATAATCCCTTGTGGAGATATCAGACCCTTGGGTGTGCCAGAAACCTACAGATCTATAATAATAATGTCTGAATCACTATAATCCCTTGTGGAGATATCAGACCCTTGGGTGTGCCAGAAACCTACAGATCATAATACAAAATATTACCCTGTGTTTCCCCGAGGTCTACAGAAGAAAGCCTCACAGACAATCTATACAAAATATTACCCTGTGTTTCCCCGAGTCTACAGAAGAAAGCCTCACAGACAATCTATACAAAATATTACCCTGTGTTTCCCCGAGTCTACAGAAGAAAGCCTCACAGACAATCTATACAAAATATTACCCTGTGTTTCCCCGAGTCTACAGAAGAAAGCCTCTCAGACAATCTATACAAAATATTACCCTGTGTTTCCCCGAGTCTACAGAAGAAAGCCTCTCAGACAATCTATACAAAATATTACCCTGTGTTTCCCCGAGTCTACAGAAGAAAGCCTCACAGACAATCTATACAAAATATTACCCTGTGTTTCCCCGAGTCTACAGAAGAAAGCCTCTCTCAGACAATCTATACAAAATATTACCCTGTGTTTCCCCGAGTCTACAGAAGAAAGCCTCACAGACAATCTATACAAAATATTACCCTGTGTTTCCCCGAGTCTACAGAAGAAAGCCTCTCAGACAATCTATACAAAATATTACCCTGTGTTTCCCCGAGTCTACAGAAGAAAGCCTCTCAGACAATCTATACAAAATATTACCCTGTGTTTCCCGAAGTCTACAGAAGAAGCCTCTCAGACAATCTATACAAAATATTACCCTGTGTTTCCCGAGTCTACAGAAGAAAGCCTCACAGACAATCCATACAAAATATTACCCTGTGTTTCCCGAGTCTACAGAAGAAAGCCTCACAGACAATCTATACAAAATATTACCCTGTGTTTCCCGAGTCTACAGAAGAAAGCCTCACAGACAATCTATACAAAATATTACCCTGTGTTTCCCCGAGGTCTACAGAAAAGCCTCTCAAACAATCTATACAAAATATTACCCTGTGTTTCCCGAGTCTACAGAAAGCCTCACAGACAATCTATACAAAATATTACCCTGTGTTTCCCCGAGTCTACAGGAAAGAAAGCCTCTCAGACAATCTATACAAAATATTACCCTGTGTTTCCCGAGTCTACAGAAGAAAGCCTCACAGACAATCTATACAAAATATTACCCTGTGTTTCCCGAGTCTACAGAAGAAAGCCTCACAGACAATCTATACAAAATATTACCCTGTGTTTCCCGAGTCTACAGAAGAAAGCCTCACAGACCAATCTATACAAAAATATTACCCTGTGTTTCCCGAGTCTACAGAAGAAAGCCTCTCAGACAATCTATACAAAATATTACCCTGTGTTTCCCGAGGTCTACAGAAGAAAGCCTCACAGACAATCTATACAAAATATTACCCTGTGTTTCCCGAGTCTACAGAAAGCCTCTCAGACAATCTATACAAAATATTACCCTGTGTTTCCCGAGTCCAGAAGAAGCCTCTCAGACAATCTATACAAAATATTACCCTGTGTTTCTACAGAAGACAAGCCTCTCAGACAATCTATACAAAAAATATTACCCTGTGTTTCCCGAGTCTACAGAAGAAAGCCTCACAGACAATCTATACAAAATATTACCCTGTGTTTCCCGAGTCTACAGAGAAAGCCTCTCAGACAATCTATACAAAATATTACCCTGTGTTTCCCCGAGTCTACAGAAGAAAGCCTCTCAGACAATCTATACAAAATATTACCCTGTGTTTCCCGAGGTCTACAGAAGAAAGCCTCTCAGACAATCTATACAAAATATTACCCTGTGTTCCCGAGTCTACAGAAGAAAGCCTCTCAGACAATCTATACAAAATATTACCCTGTGTTTCCCGAGTCTACAGAAGAAAGCCTCTCAGAACAATCTGTACAAAATATTACCCTGTGTTTCCCAGTCTACAGAAGAAAGCCTCACAGACAATCTATACAAAATATTACCCTGTGTTTCCCGAGAGTCTACAGAAGAAAGCCTCACAGACAATCTATACAAAATATTACCCTGTGTTTCCCCGAGTCTACAGAAGAAAGCCTCACAGACAATCTATACAAAATATTACCCTGTGTTTCCCCGAGTCTACAGAAGAAAGCCTCTCAGACAATCTATACAAAATATTACCCTGTGTTTCCCCGAGTCTACAGAAGAAAGCCTCACAGACAATCTATACAAAATATTACCCTGTGTTTCCCCGAGTCTACAGAAGAAAGCCTCTCAGACAATCTATACAAAATATTACTACACAGCTTCACCATGTATTTACATTTAATGTCAAGTTATTATAACATTTTTTCTGTTACCATGACAACAAATAAAGTGATTCCCTTTCTACTTTGATCCCATGAGGGATATATTTGGTTGAAGGCAGCAGACAAAAAAGTATGTGTTGGTGTATATAGAAATATATTCCCAGCTGGGAGGTGTTTATCTTGCTACATCCACATCGGCTGTCCGTCTCCTGACACCAGCCTGCAGCCGAGATCATACAGGTGCATGCAGCTCCCGCTATTATTCCCCAGGCTCCTGCATCAAGTCATACGTCCTCGGAACATACATGATGTAATTAGGGAATAGTGTTTCCGTTCAGGTGTGTTGATGTCCTCATGTCTGAGCATGAATGAAATCAGTTTAGATTCTTCAGGTATGACAATCAAAGAGTGTGATTTCATTTCTATTTTTCAACTTCATCTAGTCGAGGCTACCGTTAAATACTGACTGTTGCACAACAGGCAAACTTGCTGCACCACACTTGACTTGAAAAGTAAAAAAACCCAATCTGATCTCAGTCCATGTTGGTGTATTCACAGTTTTCATGGATTTCAATGTCCTGTTAGTGGAAATACAGTCAGTGGCCAAAAGTCTGTTCGCAAAACATGTTACGTTGCCCATGTTTTGAGGGGTAGGTTGACTTTGAGAGCGTTTCGCCGTGCTGATAAGCCACCAATCGTAATGTGATTTGGGGTACAAATTTCACAGGTCACAAAATATGATTAGCACCGATAATATGCGATTATCTCCCTTGCTTTGTTTATATTTTTGTCGTCTGCTATCATGCCGCCTGTCCAACCCGAGAATTGACACCTGACCAAGAAATTTAATTGTTGACTTGAAACAGCAAGGCCAATCAAGCTACAAAATTGCTGATTTGACGGTATAAACCCAAGAACAATTCAGGAAATTTTAAAAGCGTTTTGAGGAGGAGGTTCAGTTAAATCGTTGCCGAGAAGTGGTGACCCAATCGTCACCCAAGAAGTGAGCGGCGGCTTTTCATCTTGTGAAAAGAAATGCGCTGGCAAACACTTGGGGATTTGACAGCAAAATATAACAATCAGGGACGAGACTACACTGTCTTCTCGCACTGTCAGAAGAAGATTGTTCACTGAGGGAATTACCGTACCAGACATGTGGTAAACAAGAAAAATCACCATTTCGTGTTAACAGAGAAGAGAGAGAAGTTTTTCAGTGATGTTTTGGGGGTGTGTGTCATTATGGAGTGGGAACTTTAACTGTCGTTGATGGCAACATGAACACTGATAAGTACATTGCCATTCTTGATAACCACTTGTGGCCTGTAGTTGCCAATATGTACTCATTCTTAAGCCAACTTTTGTCATACTTTTTCAGATGACCATGCTGCCTGTGCCCCTTATGAGTTTGCCAATCCTCCCCATCAATCCATGCAGATTGAAAAATTGATATGTGTTGACATATTCTTTGTAACAATTTAGGATTTGGTAAATACTCCGATAATTTGAAGCAAGAGATTTTTTCCTCTGTTTGTGGAATGTTTTTGTGACTGAAGCCAGTCCTATCAACTCGACATAACCTTAGGTTGCACAAGGAGATTTTGACATGCAACAGTGCAGTCTTTGTAAATCAGAAATCACACCCTGCAATCATGATAAGAATCCCCCAGGATTTACTCAAATATGAAGTCCAGTAACTGCTGTTTTTGTTAGGAATTGGTTAACCACGAAACTGAGTAACTTCTACAACAATTTTTCAGGAACATCACAGTAGAATAACTGTTTGCCGATGTGTTGTTGGAATTCTTGTAAATATCCATGTAAGCTTGGCATCAAGGGTGTCTGGTATAAAGCTAGTTAATGTGCATTATTATTTTGATAATTGAATTGTTATAAGTGGTTTGCTTTTTCTAACATACTTGAATTGATGTGTTTATAATGATGTAGATCGCTTTGGTTGGAGTATGATGAGGTTGTAGACTGGTGTCAACACTTCATGCTAATGTGTTTCTCATGTTTGCTCACGTATATGCAGTCATTTAGTGCAAAGCCATGCTGTAAGTCTCCTATAATACCAACACCTGGATTGTTTCTCACCTGCGTGTCAGGTTGTTCACAAAGATTTTGTGCTTGGCAAGGGCAGGTAACTGTATCTAACCTTAAGCATGACCGCATGTCTTGTTATGATTAGTGAAAATTTCTGTGCTCCATACAGAAAACATCTTGAAAATGTAACTTAAATCTGTGAACCGTAAAGTGTGACCAAATGTTGATGGGACCCCAACACATCCCCATTTTCTGTGGACTCAGTTTCTATTAAAACTGCCAAGTCCCCACAAGATGTCCAGTGCCTCAGCCTCTGAGCACAATGACTAAGTCCTCACATTATGACCAAAGCCTCAGCCTCTGAGCACAATGGCTAAGTCCTCACATTATGACCAAAGCCTCAGACTCTGAGCACAATGGCCAAGTCCCCACATTATGACCAAAGCCTCAGCCTCTGAGCACAATGACCAAGTCCCCACATTATGACCAAAGCCTCAGCCTCTGAGCACAATGGCCAAGTCCCCACATTATGACCAAAGCCTCAGACTCTGAGCACAATGGCTAAGTCCTCACATTATGACCAAAGCCTCAGACTCTGAGCACAATGGCCAAGTCCCCACATTATGACCAAAGCCTCAGCCTCTGAGCACAATGGCCAAGTCCTCACATTATGACCAAAGCCTCCTCTGAGCACAATGGCTAAGTCCCACATTATGACCAAAGCCTCAGCCTCTGAGCACAAAGCCTCAGCCTCTGAGCACAAATCCCCACATTATGACCAAAGCCTCAGACTCTGAGCACAATGGCCAAGTCCCCACAACCTGAGCACAATGGCCAAGTCCTCACATTATGACCAAAGCCTCAGCCTCTGAGCACAATGGCCAAGCCCATAAAATGGCAAACATATAACCTAATATGTAAATAACTTATTTGACAATACATATTTCCTGGAACTGATTTTGTATATCATGGTTTTGGCTTCATTATATATACATATATTCCTCATTTCTGATGCAAGACGAGGCCATACCCATTCTCTGACTACCTCTGACACATCTGCACTGTTTCACACGACAACGTTACCCAATGATATATTTAGAAAATAGCTGCATTGTATTGAATCGTCGCGGTGTTGGGTTATAATTTGATGATAGACATTGCAGAACAAGTGGAATTGGAGATGAACACCGATGCCTTGTTTTCTGAATGTTTCGAGGAAGACTTGCGTGCAGTGTGAGCACGTGCTGTGTGAGCACGTGCAGTGTGAGCACTATGTTGAGGCAGGCCCACCCAGTGCAGCCGTGGGTACCAGCCATTCTCTAGTGCCCAGACAATTCTATTATCATGATTATCACCCAGGAAAATTATATCAGTGTTGAATAAAAGTCATTTCTACATAGGCTGGTGTGTTGTACGAGTGTGTACATTCGTTAATATCCACCATGCAAAGGAAGGTCAATACTAGATTCTGCATTGGTATGCTTGTTCCTGAAAATAATTGTTCATTTTAATTAATTTCGATAAATTATTCTTTTAGTTTTGTTTGCAGTGGTTGATTGATAGATTTTCTCCTTGCTGTGAGTGTTTCATTAACAGTTTATTTGCAATGCATGTGTTGAGATGAGAAGCAATATTGATCTGTAGATAGATGCTTTTATTTGCAAAAAGCATCATATTTTCTCATTAAGTATGATACATATGAAAAATCTGGGATTTTGTAATAAATATTGATAATCGTCATTTCTTTTGAAATGTTTCCTGAATGTCTATTTTGCACTTAATGACATATGCTCATGTTTTTGTTAATTATTTGATTTGAAATAGTGATGAAAAGGTTCTCAGCTTAGTTTCATCTTTGTAGTATCTGATAACAGCGTGCATGGTTTGCAAGGGTTATGTACAGATTAAGTAATTGCAAGCATGCAGCATGAAAGCCGGATCATGGATGGAACTGAGGCCAAGATTCACTTAAAACATCTTGAAGGCAGTCTATTGATTCTGTCTGTGATGTAATGTACACTAGAGGAACAGTTTAGAAACAGCTGCAAGAATTTTCTGAACTTTATCCGCAATCACTTAGACATTAAACAGCTTTGTCGAGACATGGATTTGAGAATAAAGATAAAAGTCTCACGATTCATGATTAAAAGATATGGATCGGGACGCATATGGAAATGAGGTTGTTTTTTGTGATCAATGTGATTAGTACTTGTCGCAGTGACATATCCATGGCTGGGTTGCATGTTACACTGTACTGGTATGATTTGGATTAGGGATGGAAGAAGGAGTACGACTGAACTGAAGGATTCAATGTTGGGATATGACTAATGGTGGAATTCTGCGGTCAGTTCCACTGAGAGTGTTTTGATATGTTCAGAATCTTTGCAAGTAGTAAAAAATTACCACATTGATCAGGTACTGAGGCAAAAAAAGTCAGAGAATAGGAAATTTATACATTATTTTATTAAGCGTTATGTAAAAATATTCTAAGAATATCAGTATTTTTAGAACCACCATGTCTTCCATGTGAACCTTTAGGACAGTAAACCTTGTAATGGCAATATGACAGAGCACTTCGGGCATGCACTACGTGGTGTTTAAGCTCACTATAAACCGACATTGTTATTAGTATTATTCTAAACTGGCCTGATAATTCATTGCTGAGGCTTGATGCCTCATATTCAACTTTATTATTCTCAACATTTTGATAAAGCAATATGATTGACTGATTTCTTGGTTGGAAATGTGAACCAACCAATCATCAATCATGTCAGTTAGATCAACAAGTATGAACAGTTTATAAAGGTTATTGTACATATAACCCATAGAGTACATATCTATCGCTGTATCAGAGGTAACAGATACGTGGATTCCGTTCAGGATTGCTACACAGAGTGAGTCAGTCTGAATATATTTGCACAGCTTGAAGTAGTATGTGCTCCCCCACTATATCCATATTGTGTCATTAAAGAATATAAGACATGTTCTTGTAAAGCAAACTAACTTTACAAGATCATCTTTCTTCATATTTGGTTCACCTAACTGAAAGTCAATAGACTTTTTCTCATGTGTTTTGAGTTGTCTCCCCTTTTTCTGGTTGTTTGGCGATGTGTTACCTTACATTTTGACACTATAGTGCTGAAACTTTGTATAAACTATGGTGTATATCTGTAACATGCTCACAGAATTCTGATTTTGACCATAACACAGGGTTTTCTGCAAGTATAGTTTTGAAACTTGTGATGCAACAAGTATGTTGTTTTTTGAATAACAAATACCAAGTTTTTAGCAAACTTTTATTGTTTATCATGACCTTTGACCTTCACAGGTGATAGCAGATATATTCATTACAGTTTTTCAAGAGCTGTGGATTGACACTCACACAGACACACACAAAGACACATTGTTTTGTTCAAAGTATTAAAATTCTAACATAAACATATATTGTATCATATTACTTCCAGGTAAGTCGTCAACTCACACCAATATCCTAAGCAACCTAGCTGTATTAGGTAGTAGACCAGTCAAATCATGTATGATATCAACCGTTCATTCATCCTTCTCGGGAACTGAAGTCGTATCATTATTCACTGTGGAGGCAATAAGCGTCATGTTCACATCCCATTTCAATTTGTCTGTTTTGTCAACACTGCTCCATTTTCTTCAAATCTGCAACTTGATGCAGTCTCCATTTTGACATGTCTGCTAGTTTTAAAGCACCATCTGGCGAGTTCCCTCATAAATTTCACAGCCGATGTCTGTCCCTGAGCTTTTTGAGCCTGCACATGAGACTCATGTCTAAGGGGCTCCAGCTCACCCTTCTTCCAGTACCAACCCTGGTATGTTGATTTTGATATGAAAACAAAGCAGACGGCTCCACTCTAACCTTGGGGGGTCTGGCAATCCAGTAGCTATATATGCTAGCCTCTACCTTCAGCTGGAATTCACTTAGAATAAACTTCCATTCATGAAAATAAATGAATGTGGTTAATAGAATCTGCTAGAAGTGTTTGTATGGAGGACGACTTCAGGCCGCCACTCTGGGGAAGGCGGGTGCTGGTAAAGCAGCTGGTCTGTCTGCAGTAGGCTCATGCTTAGTGACTAAGGTTTGATAGAAACAATGACATGTAGCTTCATTAAAGGTAACAGGAGACCATTGAGCTGGGGATTTAGCTGATGAATGTGAGAGAAAATCTAGACTTGCTTCTTTCAGGGTAGACTAATGTTTAGTCTCTGAATATGTATAATTTTTACAGTTGTAACAAATGAACCCTTAAATTGAAAAGGTGCCCAGTCAGATGGGAAATTCCCTGAATCTGAGGGAATCTAGACTTGCTTCATGTAGGGATTTAGCATTGCAGGGAGGGCAAGGTACTAGGGAAAATAATGTGGTTCTGGGACAGTGAGACAGACTACTTTGAGGGATTTGCATGGCAGAAAGGGTTAGATGTAAGGGAGCGTAATGTGGTTCAGGGACAGAGCGACAGACTACTTTGAGGGATTTGCATGGCAGAAAGGGTTAGATGTAAGGGAGCGTAATGTGGTTCAGTGACTTGGAGAGAGACAGTAACAGAAGCCAGGCTTGTGATGCAGTGTGTGGGAACAGTTCCGCTTGGCTGGGTGCAGTCATGCTAACACATGCTGCAGCAGTGACATGGCTCACTGTGAGGGTCTCCTATCGATTTAAATAGTTGTTAAAAAAAAGATACTGTCTCAGAAACGTTCCTGTCTTGGTGGGTAGGAGCTCAACATTTGGAACATATCATCTTCTTTTGAAGCAACATGTGACAATATAAGCTATGCATGGACCATTTGCTCTGTGTGGGATTGTTGTGGTTGAATCTAGTTATTGATAACATCAACATTCATCAGCAACCAACAAGTTTTCAGATTGCCTCAAATCTGCTTGACCTTCTTTGAATAGGACAGTAGGGTAGCCTAGTGGTTAAAGTATTCGCTTGTCATGTCAAAGATCTGGGTTCAATTCCCCACTTGGGTACAATGTGTGAAGCCCATTTCTTGTGTCAACCGCAATGATGCTGCTGGAATATTGCTAAAAGCGGCATAAAACTAAACTCACTCTGTCGAGAATGTCATTTGGAAGTAGTACACATTAAGGGGGGTAATTTATAGATGTTAGCGTGAGGCACATGACATTTCTGAGTATATTCTTATTCCTTCTTTAGGTGAATGAAAGCTTGGAAGCAGACAGCCTTTTCCCTTATCAGCACTACAGACGAATGTCTGGATTTGCTCCTGGCTTCTGTTGGTCCATTGGTAATATTAATCTGCACCAACTAACTACTGGCTTACCAGAGTATATTAAATGTCCACATTTGATATCTTATCACTAATGTCTTCACATTACATATATAACTGTCTACATCTGATGAAGGAGTAGAATATACATATTACAGAAGTTGACATATATTTCTCCCTCCCTATTTAACTGTATTGGAATTCTGTGTCAGAATAATTATCAGCCTGACGTACAAGCTTGCTAAGATAAGAATCATGTGACTTGCGTTAGAACTGTCAAGCTTGTGAAGAATTGTTGTGGTTAAAACCTCTGGTACACCATCATATTCCCCTCGGGACATAAATCACCCCCATTCTTCCTCCTCCTCCAGATACCAGGATATATTACCTCATGCGTGTCTTAGGAGGCTATTAATCAGCTTTTGTCATCATTGTTGATTGTGATGGTGAAGCCCAGTTATGAGTGCTGGTGTTCTTGCTATCAACCACTGGTTTGGCTGGTCCTGGGATAGAACCTGAATACTGACACCAGCAGTCGGCTTCATTCTGTGACTTTGCACAAGTGTTAATCTTTTTATGGTATTGTATTTGGTCTTAGGTTCACATGAGTGGAATTTCAAAAGGGGATGACTGTTGTTATGTTTGCATCCCACAGAATGAAGGAAGTGATCCATGAGTGAGTGAGTGAGTTTGGTTTCATGCCACTTTTAACAATATTCCAGCAATATCACGGAGGGGGACACCAGAAATGGGCTTCACACATTGTACCCATGTGGTGAATCAAACCCAGGTTTTCAGAGAGAATCAAGGGAAGTCTAGATGATCACAAGGTTGCCAGGTTGTAGAAGTGGGTATCAGTACATCTGTCGGACACCTTTGTCTCTTGTGGACTCACAGTGGATATTAAAGTTACTCAAATACATGAGTCCATTTTTAATTTGTATATGAAGTAGGACGCAATATTCTGTGTAAAACCCGACTAGTATATGTCTGAATGCATTTGTAAGGAGAATACTTAATGTGTCTAGTCCAGCTGAAGTGGATCCTCACTAAGCCGAACAATAATCTTTCCACCCATGATGGATGGATGCACAAATTGCCGGGCAAATGAGGCGCGCATATGTCACTTTCAATGTTCAGGTTGGGCTAGTTGCATTCCCAGCCTAATCACGGCTCAGCTCTCTATAATTACCAAGCCAGTTGTCATAACATGATAGACTCGAGATGTAAGTATTTGACAGATTGGTCGTAACCATGGCAACCATAATCAGTAAATCACTCATTATACAGAAACTTGAGACTATTATCTGCCATTTCATGTTTCATCCATTAAGGGTTGTTTATTAATTAGTTTGTTTATTGATCCACAAACTGAAAACATTATGAACATTTTTTTTACTTCCAACCAAATCTCTTTGCACATTTATGAAGTAAACTCACGGGCGAAAGAAACATCACCTCGTTTTTTTAACATGTCACAAAACAACAAACTCAGATTTTGGAAATGTAACAGTTATGTTTGGAAAATTAATGGTTTTACAACATTCTGAATGATGAAAGTGTGAACTACAGATATGAATGATCACACAGTGTACAATTGAATTGAGGACAGTTGACTGTCTGGTATTCGAGCACCATCTGTTTCATCATAAGCGGCTCTAAACTGAAGACAGACAGTTTAATACAGTCAATATCGTGTGTGGTCACCCCTGGCTTGTATGCAAGCATGGACACGACGTCTAGTTGTCTGATCACATGTATCGGGATTCTCCGCCTTTCTTCCTGTAGGGCCTGTCCCAACGCCTCTCTCGTCTGTATAGGTGGCTGTCGCTTGTTGATTTGTCGTCCAAGGTGGTCCCACAGGTGTTCAATCGGGGACAAGTCGGGAGATCGAGCGGCTAAGGAAGTAACGTCACATCCTGGGCATTAAGGAAGTCCATACTGATGCGTGCCTTATGAGGTGTGGCGTTGTCTTGTTGGAACATGGTATGTGGGTGATTCTGGATGAATGGCACGACGACTGGTCTTAAAACTTCATTGATGTACTGTGCAGCTGTTAGATTACCATGAATCACAATAAGATCAGTCTTCATGTCGCCACAAAGCCCTCCCCAGACCATCACGCTTCCACCACTATAGTGGTTGGTCTCTTG
Source organism: Haliotis rubra (assembly GCF_003918875.1). NCBI lineage: Eukaryota > Metazoa > Mollusca > Gastropoda > Lepetellida > Haliotidae > Haliotis > Haliotis rubra. The sequence goes on from NW_025765270.1 coordinate 1,140,233, forward strand.
TACGCAGCAACGTTGTGTACGTTCTCCCCGCCTTCGGTGTACCTGTTGTCTACCGTCTGGTTTCAACACTTGGAAAAGGCTTTCATCGGTAAAGAGCACTCTGGACCAGTTTCCTCCCTGCCATCGCTCAACAGTTCTCGCCCACCTCAATCTTTGACGACGATGTTCAGGCGTCAACGTCATAGCCTTCAGCGGTCGATAGGCTCTGATACCATGGTGTCGAAGACGACTGGCAACGGTCCTACTGCTGACTGGATGGCCAAGAGCAGTTCGGGCGGATGACGTCACAGTTATGAAGCGGTTCCTCAAGTGAAGTAGTCATAAATAATGGTCTTCCTGGGGGGTCTTGACCCCCGGACGTCCACTTCGAGGCCTGTCAGACGTGACACCCGTCCGTCTGTAATGGCTCACCAATCTCAGGATTGTTCGCATTGAACAGTTCATCAACCTTGCAACATGGGACTGCGTCGCTCCCAAATCCAGCATACCAATAGCTTGTTCTCTCTGCTGTGCTGTAAGCCTTGGCATGTTTCCTTTTTTACCATATGAAGTGATAATGGAATACATCATTTCTCTACACGTTTTATACCTGAATTCAATACGGCTTTTTACGAAGGAATTTCGCAAAATTCCGTGCAAATTTAACATTTTTACACAAATTACATGAATCTCGTGCAATTCAATGCGTAGTGTATGTTGTTTGCATTCGGGCAAGTTGTTTCAACCCGTTTTTTATTGAAAAAAATACAAAGGTTCGTTAAGAAATGAAATGAAATTTTGGTGACGTTTCTTTTGCCCGTGAGTTTATATAAAACTTTTGATTGACATGGGAAGTAATGTCAACACTGAACATGCCATCCGAAGTATGATACCAAAGAACAAACGGTTTTATTTATTTTGTATATTTCACTCTACAACTAGCATTTGGGCCATAAAGCCATGATACATTGATAAAAAAGATTTCAGATGCAGATTTAGAAGTTCTATATGCGTGTTGCAGTGTTTCTTAACTCTGTGAAATATATTCTGTGTCGAGTTGTACCAAACATTCTTGTTTCATGTGAATTGTTGGCGTTGGGTCAAACAGACTCAGTTGTCATTCAAAGCCAGGAACCTGTGCATGTAGGTTCAAACCTGGGTTTACCTGGAGTTTGTCAGCTACATACCCACGCTCACATGGGTTCCAACAAAATGGTAAACTTTTTTATAACCTTTCTATTGCACTCTACAACTCGCATTTGGGACATAATACATTTATGAAAAGATTTCCAGATGTACGAGTCAGTCAGTCCTGCAGAGGTAGAAGTTATCTGTGTATGTTGCAGGGTTTCTCAACTCCTTGAAATATTGTAATATATTTCATATCTAGTCAAAACATGTTTGTTTCAAACAGACCCAGTTGTGTCAGGTGTTGCTGTTCTCAGTGTGTCCCTTATTCAAAGCCAGAAATATTTGACTGTGGGTTCAACCCTGGGTTTGCCCTGAGTATTATTATTATTATTAATATTATTATTATAGGATGTTTATATAGCGCACATGTCCACATAACTAATGCATGCTCAAGGCGCTGGTATTTGTTCCCTCGATCATTGGATGTCAATCTCAATGGCACATCGTATTATCAATCTCAACTCCCTGGGGAGTATACAACCAGGGGAGTCTGTTCTTGGTTTGTCAGCACTGTACCTATGTTCCTGGGTTCCACAATGGTAAACACCTAAATCCTGCATCACTGCATCAGGAAGCTGAGTGAGTGAGTGAGTTTTAGCTTTACATCGCTTTTAGCAATAAGCTAACAATATCATGGCGGGGGCACCAGAAATGGGCTTCACACATTGTACCCATGTGGGGAATCAAACCCATGTGAACGCTTTAACCACTAGGCTACCCCACCACCCCTCATGAAGCTGATGGGGCGGTGGGGTAGCCTAGTGGTTAAGGCGTTTGCTCATCATGCCAACGACCCGGGTTCGATTTCCCACATGGGTACAATGTGTTAAGCCCATTTCTTGTGTCCCCCGCCATGATATTGCTGGAATAAAACCAAACTCACTCACTCACTCACTCACTCATGAAGCTGAAGTGTCAGTGATACATGTATATATGGAATACTGTTCATAGCAGAGTTAAACCTTACTCACTCACTCATGTGAATTTCATCTTGTTAATATACACCGACTGTCAAAAAATGAATGCATTCCTCATCACAGTTTTATTCAACCTGATTAACAAACTAAAAAAGCTCTTCCATTTCTGTTGAAAATAATGATTGGAGTCAACTGATCTTCAGGAACTGCTGATTTGGCACAAATCGTCATCCCGGAGTGGAGAGTTGTGATGTTGGTTCTGATTCAATATTATATCCCACTGCATGCACAGGCCTGTCATATAACCTGTTCTACAGAGTTGCTGATACCTCTAGTTATAGCTGCCTGTCAGCCTATTCTAAGAATTGCTTATACCTCTAGTTATAGCTGCCTGTCAGCCTGTTCTAAGACTTGCTTATTCCTCCAGTTATAGCCGATTGGGCAGGGCCACCAACATCGATCAGAACACATGTGTTCATTCTGCCACCTCCCACACCCAGGTGACGACATGGCCGTGGGGTAGCCCTGTGGTGTAAGTGTTTGCTTGTCATGCTGTAAGTACTGGTTCAAGAAAACTGTGTGACGTCCACTTCTGGTGTATTATCATAGAAATTACCAGTGATAAAGGAATATCTGGAAAGCCTGTTCTGATTTCTTCTAAATTATGCAAACATACAGGTTGAACATCCAAAGAAATAATATAATTGACACTGCAAACCTAAAGGTTAAACTCCCAGATAAAAGGTTAAATGGACAGACAAAAGGTTAAAGTGCAAGACAAGAGGTTACAGTGCAAGACAATGGTTTAAACAGTAAGACAAGGGCTTAAGCTGCCATACAAGGTGAGGTGAGGTGAAATTGGGTTTAACGTCATGCTTGAGAATATTTCGCTCATATGACGACATGCCATACAAGGGGTTAAATGGGAAGACAAAGGGTTAAACTGCCAGACAAGGGTTTAAACTGACAGATCAGAGGTTAAACTTGAGACCAAGTGTTTAATCGGAGGCCATGGGTTTAAACTGGAGGCCAAGGGTTTAAACTGACAGATCAGAGGTTAAACTGCCAGACAAGGGTTTAAACTGACAGATCAGAGGTTAAACTTGAGACCAAGTATTTAATCGGAGGCCATGGGTTTAAACTGGAGGCCAAGGGTTTAAACTGACAGATCAGAGGTTAAACTGATAGACATGGGGTTAAACTGATAGACAAAGGGTTAAACTATATTGACTATCTTTATGAATAACAACTTCTTTTATATTGTGAGTGCAATGTTTCAATAAAGATTCTTGTACAGATGTCAAGTAGTATCTATATTAAAATGTTGCACTTATGAACTGAAAGAATTTGTTATCCATAAAGCTTGTCAATATTGTACTTCCCAACTTCTAAAATGCCACTCCAAGAAGTTATAGGCTTAAACTGCAAGATTACACATTAACTGCAAGACACAAGGTTAAGCTGCAAGACATTTAAGGGCTAAACTGACAGAAGTAGTTTCAGAAGAAAGAATCATTTCCGGTTAACCAATTCATGTATTTTCTTAGGTCAACCAGTATGGTTTTTTTTCAACATACAAATATATTTTTGGTTCTCTTTGTGGCTGCAGTCAGTCAAATCCTTGAAATGAGGAAAAGTTTCCCCTAAAAACACCTGCTCTCCAACTGCCTACCTGAGAATGACACTTGTACTTTCACAGGTTGGAGAGTTCTTCATGGCTCAGATAAATGTTTAAAAGTAGGTCAAGTCCTATACAGTTCACAAACAATTTTAATTTGAGATAAGCGAGGAATTTCAGTATGTTTTTAAATTTGTCAAGTTCACTTAAATTTACCTCTTTTACCGTTATACTTCGTTTGTTTATCACTTACATGTAAAAGGAAACTTGTTAAAGAAACCACGGTTTTACAAATTGTGAGATCTTAATGCAGAGGGGTCAGTATCCATGATGCAGCGTCTTCAGGTTCCAGGCCTGTGTGGTTCCATCAGTGTCGTGGAGCACATTTCTGTTATCCTACAACATTTGTTGACAATATAAACTATAATGCCCTGGTGCCTCCAAGTGTGCTTACAGTTTGTCTTGTCTTAAATAACTGGAAAATGTCCAATGCAAATAACTCAACTAAGATTCTTACACGGCTTTCTCTGACAATAGTTATGAACATCCACACATGTTATGAACATGGCCCTACACATGTGACAGACTGGAGACAGCTGGTTCACCTGCATCGTGATGTTCATGTAATAGGGAGTGACAGTGATGTTAACATTGTGACAGAGTAGACAATGGTTACAATACGGACAAAGTAGACAATGGTGACAAAAGCAACAAAGTAGACAATGGTGTAAACTGTGACAAAGTAAACAATAGTGTAAATATTGACAAAGTAGACAATGGTGACAACAGTAACAAAGTAGACAATGGTGATAATAGTAACAAAGTAGACAATGGTGATAATAGTAACAAAGTAGACAATGGTGATAATAGTAACAAAGTAGACAATGGTGATAATAGTGACAAAGTAAACAATGGTGACAACAGTGACAAAGTAGACAATGGTGATAATAGTAACAAAGTAGACAATGGTGACAACAGTGACAAAGTAGACAATGGTGATAATAGTAACAGACAATGGTGATAATAACAAAGTAGACAATGGTGATAATAGTAACAAAGTAGACAATGGTGATAATAGTAACAAAGTATAATAATAGTGACAAAGTAGACAATGGTGACAACAGTGACAAAGTAGACAATGGTGATAATAGTGACAAACAAAGTAGACAATGGTGATAATAGTAACAAAAAGACAAGATAATACAATGGTGATAATAGTAACAAAGTAGACAATGGTGATAATAGTAACAAAGTAGACAATAGTGACAAAGCAAACAATGGTGATAATAGTAACAAAGTAGACAATGGTGACAACAGTGACAAAGTAGACAAATGACAACAGTGATAATGACAAAGTAAACAAAGTGTAAATATTGACAATGGTGGTGACAACAGTGACAAAGTAGACAATGGTGATAATAGTAACAAACAGAAAGTAGACAAATGACAATGGTGATAATAGTAACAAAGTAGACAATGACAAAGTGATAATAGTAACAAAGTAGACAATGGTGATAATAGTAACAAAGTAGACAATGGTGACAACAGTAACAAAGTAGACAATGGTGATAATAGTAACAAAGTAGACAATGGTGATAATATTGACAAAGTAGACAATGGTGACAACAGTGACAAAGTAGACAATGGTGATAATAGTAACAAAGTAGACAATGGTGACAACAGTAACAAAGTAGACAATGGTGATAATAGTAACAAAGTAGACAATGGTGATAATATTGACAAAGTAGACAATGGTGACAACAGTGACAAAGTAGACAATGGTGATAATAGTAACAAAGTAGACAATGGTGATGATAGTGACAAAGTAAACAATGGTGACAACAGTGACAAAGTAGACAATGGTGTAAACAGTGACAAAGTAAACAATAGTGTAAATATTGACAAAGTAGACAATGGTGACAACAGCGACAAAGTAGACAATGGTGATAATAGTAACAAAGTAAACAATGGTGATAATAGTGACAAAGTAAACAATGGTGATAATAGTAACAAAGTAAACAATGGTGACAACAGTGACAAAGGTGACAACAGTGACAAAGTAGACAATGGTGTAAACAGTGACAAAGTAAACAATAGTGTAAATATTGACAAAGTAGACAATGGTGACAACAGCGACAAAGTAGACAATGGTGATAATAGTAACAAAGTAGACAATGGTGACAACAGTAACAAAGTAGACAATGGTGATAATAGTAACAAAGTAGACAATGGTGATAATAGTAACAAAGTAGACAATGGTGATAATAGTAACAAAGTAGACAATGGTGATAACAGTAACAAAGTAGACAATGGTGATAATAGTGACAAAGCAGAACAATGGTGTAATATTGACAAAGTAGACAATGGTGACAACAGTGACAAAAGTAGACAATGGTGATAATAGTAACAAAGTAGACAATGGTGACAATAGTAACAAAGTAGACAATGGTGATAATAGTGACAAATGGTGACAATGGGGACAAAGTAGACAATGGTGATAAAAGTAACAAAGTAGACAATGGTGATAATAGTAACAAAGTAGACAATGGTGATAATAGTGACAAAGTAGACAATGGTGATAATAGTAACAAGGTAGACAATTATGTAACAACAGCGACAAAGTAAACAATGGTGTAAATATTGACAAAGTAGACAATGGTGACAACAGTGACAATGTATAGTTGATAGTTTAGTTGAATGTAAGAGTGGGTGGAATAGTTAAATGTATAGTTGAATGTATAGTGTTTGGTTTAGTTGAATGTATAGTGTTTGGTTTAGTTGATAGTTTAGTTGAATGTATAGTTGAATGTATAGTTGAATGTATAGTTAAATGCATAGTGGGTGGTATAGTTGAATGTATAGTTGAATGTATAGTTGAATGTATAGTGGATGGTATAGTTGAATGTATAGTTGATAATTTAGTTGAATAAAAGTTGAATGTATAGTTGAATGTATAGTTGATAATTTAGTTGAATGTAAAAGTTGAATGTATAGTTGAATGTATAGTTAAATGCATAGTGGGTGGTATAGTTGAATGTATAGTTGATAATTTTAGTTGAATGTAAAGTTGAATGTATAGTTGAATGTATAGTTGATAATTTAGTTGAATGTCTAGTTGAATGTATAGTTGATAGTTTAGTTGAATGTATAGTTGAATGTATAGTTGAATCTTTAGTCGATGGTATAGTTGAATGTATATGTGAATGTATAGTGGATGGTATAGTTGAATGTATCGTTGAATGTATACTAAGTGGATGGTTGGTATAGTTGAATGTATAGTTGAATGTATAGTTGATAGTATAGTTGATAGTTTAGTTGAATGTATAGTTGAATGTATAGTTGAATCTATAGTCGATGGTATAGTTGAATGTATAGTTGAATGTATAGTGGATAGTATAGTTGAATGTATCGTTGAATGTATAGTGGATGGTATAGTTGAATTTATCGTTGAATGTATAGTGGATGGTATAGTTGAATGTATGTCGTTGAATGTATAGTTGAATGTATAGTTGATAGTTTAGTTAGAATGTACAGTTGAATGTATAGTGGGTAGTATAGTTGAATGTATAGTTTGGAATGTATAGTGGGTGGTTTAGTTGAATGTATAGTTGAATGTATAGTTGAATCTATAGTCGATGGTATATAGTTGAATGTATAGTTGAATGTATAGTGGATAAGTATAGTTGAATGTATCGTTGAATGTATAGTGGATGGTATAGTTGAATGTATCGTTGAATGTATAGTGGATGGTATAGTTGAATGTATCGTTGAATGTATAGTTGAATGTATAGTTGATAGTTTAGTTGAATGTACAGTTGAATGTATAGTGGGTAGTATAGTTGAATGTATAGTTGAATGTATAGTGGGTAGTTTTAGTTGAATGTATAGTTGGAATGTATAGTTGAATGTATAGTGGGTGGTAGTTGAATGTATAGTTGAATGTATAGTTGAATGTATAGTGGGTGGTTTAGTTGAATGTATAGTGGGTAGTATAGTTGAATATATAGTTGAATGTATAGTGGGTGGTTTTAGTTGAATGTATAGTTGAATGTACAGTTGAATGTATAGTTGAATGTATAGTGGATGGTATAGTTGAATGTATAGTTGAATGTATAGTTGAATGTATAGTTGATAGTTTAGTTGAATGTACAGTTGAAATGTATAGTGGGTAGTATAGTTGAATGTATAGTTGAATGTATAGTGGGTGGTTTAGTTGAATGTATAGTTGAATGTATAGTGGGTGGTTTAGTTGAATGTATAGTTGAATGTATAGTTGAATGTATAGTGGGTAGTATAGTGGGTAGTATAGTTGAATGTATAGTTGAATGTATAGTTGAATGTATAGTGGGTGGTTTAGTTGAATGTATAGTTGAATGTATAGTGGGTGGTTTAGTTGAATGTTTAGTTGAATGGATAGTTGAATGTATAATGGTTGGTTTAGTTGAATGGCAAGTGCATGGTATTTTCTAGTTCCAGCTGATTCCTACCCATATCAATGATGTATCTACTTGGGTTCACTTGCTAACTCTAAATAGGTTTCAGTCGCCATCAATTTGTAAATGTTGGTTGTTTATTCTAAAAGACACATGTGTACATTAAACACGTTTCATGTCTTCTGAGGCAACACGTTATTGCTGAGTCAGATGAAATCTACAGACTTACATAATACAGTATTTATTCAAAATATATGAGGTTTGTGTTATGGAATCACACTCAGCCATTAACCTGTCTGAAGAAATGCTGATGTAAACAGCGGTGTCATCACTGAGAAGCCAGAGAAATATTACGTGCTTTAGACCTTTCATGTTGATGTTTTTACTCAACATCCCATGATGACACCAAAGATGTTAACGTACAAGTGCTGCCAAATTCAGGAACATCAGTGACTTTCCTCTTGGCATAATTGTTAGTTTGTGAGGAAGTTATGCTAAAACGTACATTGTAGCTGAGTAGTATATATACTTTAAAGTTTGGTTGGGGGTATATTCTGAACAAAATATGTTAGGGGTCATGAAATATCTATATATACAATACATAATTTATAAATATCCCCTAAAACATTCATGATCTGTAACCTGTTTTGTTTGGTGTATACCATGACCTTACTGATTCAATGTATTGTAACATGGTTGGATATATACTGTATAACATGGTTGGATATATACTGTATAACATGGTTGGATATATACTATATAACATGGTTGGATATATACTATATAACATGGTTGGATATATACTGTATAACATGGTTGGATATATACTATATAACATGGTTGGATATATACTATATAACATGGTTGGATATATATACTATATAACATGGTTGGATATATACTGTATAACATGGTTGGATATATACTATATAACATGGTTGGATATATACTGTATAACATGGTTGGATATATACTATATAACATGGTTGGATATATACTGTATAACATGGTTGGATATATACTGTATAACATGGTTGGATATATACTATACAACCTGATTGGATATATACTATATAACATGGTTGGATATATACTATATAACATGGTTGGATATATACTGTATAACATGGTTGGATATATACTGTATAACATGGTTGGATATATACTGTATAACATGGTTGGATATATACTGTATAACATGGTTGGATATATACTATACAACCTGATTGGATGTATACTGTATAACCTGGTTGATATATACTGTATGATGACACCTAGCTGGATATGCCCCCTGTATACTGCAGTATATCACAGTACATCCACTATCTTCTTTAACACATTACAACAACACTGTACAACAAGCAATAGGACTGCAAGCTTCTATCAGCTCACAGATTCTCCTCCATTGCTTGATGGAATGCAGGAATACCATATCTCGGTATTCAAAGAGCTCTGGGCTTTTCCAATGACTGTTTCAATGAAACCTGTTTGTCTGCTTTCAGTGTACAACTACTTTGACTTTAGATTTGATAAATCCTGTTTGCTGATTCCATGTGTGAGTCTGTGTAAACATGGAGGTTACTTAATGAAGGAGGCGGGAGCAGTGAGGTGTTCTTCAGACAGTCTCAGCCTGGAATTGTTTATCATTTATTCATTTGTCTGCACTGGGCCTCTTATGTTTGCTTCAAGAAGATGATAATTTAATCGATGAACACATGTTCTTGAAAATATCTGAGTAGTTAACACTTTCATTCTTGTCAATTTTCTTGAGTAGTTCCAGCTCGTCAGTGCTGACTTTAACACTTATTGTGAAGTGTGTCGTCACATACTGATACATGGCATGACAACATTCACACACACCCTTCTCTTTACACACTATTATGAGGCTTGTTCTGTTGGTGCTCAAGTCGATGTTGTTGTAGTTTCCACCAGTGTGGTTAACATGCTTGTAGTGCAGTCACTGTGAGTGTTCCTCATATGTTCACAGACTGGAGGTGAGGGGTGGGATAAGAGCGATACAGGGGAGGGGGATGATAGGTAAAGTGAAGTGTGTGTGAGTGAGTAAGCAACTTAATCATCCAACCAACCAACCAACCAAATCGGATGATCATTAGTTGATGTGAACAATGGGTTGCCTTCATTAGCTGATGTGAACAATGGGTTGCCTTCATTAGCTGATGTGAACAATGGGTTGCCTTCATTAGCTGATGTGAACAATGGGTTGCCTTCATTAGTTGATGTGAACAATGGGTTGCCTTCATTAGTTGATGTGAACAATGGGTTGCCTTCATTAGTTGATGTGAACAATGGGTTGCCTTCATTAGTTGATGTGAACAATGGGTTGCCTTCATTAGTTGATGTGAACAATGGGTTGCCTTCATTAGTTGATGTGAACAATGGGTTGCCTTCATTAGTTGATGTGAACAATGGGTTGCCTTCTGATGTGAACAATGGGTTGCCTAGTTGATGTGAACAATGGGTTGCCTTCATTAGTTGATGTGAACAATGGGTTGCCTTCATTAGTTGATGTGAACAATGGGTTGCCTTCATTAGTTGATGTGAACAATGGGTTGCCTTCATTAGTTGATGTGAACAATGGGTTTGCCTTCATTAGTTGATGTGAACAATGGGTTGCCTTCATTAGTTGATGAACAATGATTACAATGAACAATGGGTTGCCTTCATTAGCTGATGTGAACAATGGGTTGCCTTCATTAGTTGATGTGAACAATGGGTTGCCTTCATTAGTTGATGTGAACAATGGGTTGCCTTCATTAGTTGATGTGAACAATGGGTTGCCTTCATTAGTTGATGTGAACAATGGGTTGCCTTCATTAGTTGATGTGAACAATGGGTTGCCTTCATTAGCTGATGTGAACAATGGGTTGCCCATTTCATTAGTTGATGTGAACAATGGGTTGCCTTCATTAGTTGATGTGAACAATGGGTTGCCTTCATTAGTTGATGTGAACAATGGGTTGCCTTCATTAGTTGATGTGAACAATGGGTTGCCTTCATTAGTTGATGTGAACAATGGGTTGCCTTCATTAGTTGATGTGAACAAGGGGTTGCCTTTATTAGTTGATGTGAACAATGGGTTGCCTTCATTAGTTGATGTGAACAATGGGTTGCCTTCATTAGTTGATGTGAACAATGGGTTGCCTTCATTAGTTGATGTGAACAATGGGTTGCCTTCATTAGTTGATGTTCAAAATGGTTGCCTTAATTATTAGTTGATGTGAACAATGGGTTGCCTTCATTAGTTGGCGTGAACAATGGGTTGTCTTCATTAGTTGGCATGAACAATGGGTTGCCTTCATTAGTGGATGTGAACAATGGTTTGCCTTAATTATTAGTTGATGTGAACAATGGGTTGTGTTCAATATGGTTTGTCAGTATGGCTGACATTTCATGTGTTTTTTATGTTCTTTCTTAAAACATCAGTGATAGACCGAAATAACCTACAGGAAACTTTGAATTATGGATTACCTGCCTTAATGAAATAAGTCCTCACATATATTAACACCATTCATAGACCAGCAATTTTTGACGACATTGACTGCGGTATTTGAATATGACATTAGGCTGTACGCATGACAAAACAGTCTGATGTAGCAATAAATTGCCAATTCAGTACAATGTATGCTTTCAAACGTAACAATTTTACCATGTGTCCTAACACTAGGTTTTCACTTGTGTTGATGAATATTGTAGATAGGTGAGTTATATGCAGGTGAGCATAGAATAGACCATTCAAGTATATTGATTGTGTCGGCAGAATGCAGCTGTGTCCGTGACTGCCTGTAGTAAAGTGATTATTTAGCAAGTAATTAGCCGAAATAATGGGTGTGGTCATGAGTAAATAGTGGTTGTGGTTGTATAACAACGAATCTGTAAATGGAAAGTTCATGTATACATTTTTTTGTTGAAATCAGTTTATGCAGTGTATTGCCTAAACGAAATTAAAATTGTTATCGATATGATGTGAGAGGCTTATCTGTTTTAATAAGTCGGTATTGGATTGGATTTCCTTATCTTGAAACAATAACGTAAAAAAAAGGTTTTATCAAAACACTGCAAAATATGTATTAATAATAGAATAAATTTAACAATATATCATTTAGAGCATAGATTATTGCTTTGTCCTTATGTTTGGCTGTCTGTAGATCAACATAAAAATGAAAATGAATATCTGTGGCTGTATATGTTTAGGATTTAATGTATTTGGCCATTATGTATTGAGAGCAGCATGTTATATATTTTCAAACAAACGGATATATATTTATTACCTCTGTGCAGGCTTGGTGCCACAGGTGGCATAGTCATCTAAAGTGCCCCAATATTCAGTACAGGGTTTCAGCCCTGATTCCAGACATATGTCATAGTCAGTTTGAATCCTGGCTCATCCTGATTGTTTCTGTTTGTTCATCCTGATTGTTTCTGTTTGTTTCTGTTTGTTCATCCTGATTGTTTCTGTTTGTTCATCCTGATTGTTTCTGTTTGTTCATCCTGATTGTTTCTGTTTGTTCATCCTGATTGTTTCTGTTTGTTCATCCTGATTGTTTCTGTTTGTTCATCCTGATTGTTTCTGTTTGTTTCTGTTTGTTCATCCTGATTGTTTCTGTTTGTTTCTGTTTGTTCATCCTGATTGTTTCTGTTTGTTCATCCTGATTGTTTCTGTTTGTTCATCCTGATTGTTTCTGTTTGTTCATCCTGATTGTTTCTGATTGTTTCTGTTTGTTCATCCTGATTGTTTCTTTTGTTCATCTTGATTTTTTCTGTTTGTTTCTGTTTGTTCATCCTGATTGTTTCTGTTTGTTCATCCTGATTGTTTCTGTCTGTTCATCCTGATTGTTTTTGTTTGTTCATCCTGATTGTTTCTGTTTGTTCATCCTGATTGTTTCTGTTTGTTCATCCTGATTGTTTCTGTTTGTGTTTGTTTGTTCATCCTGATTGTTTCTGTTTTTTTCATCTGATTGTTTCTGTTTGTTCATCCAGATTGTTTCTGTTTGTCAGCACAATAGGTCATAGGTTCCACCAAAGTGGTACTGCCTGAGATCTGCATCACTCCAGACTTTCCTCCAACATTAAGTAACACGACATGATATAAACGGAAGACTGTTCAAAGACAACTCACTCGCTCACTCTGAGGAGGACTTCTCCTCTGTGTAAGGTCTTGACAATGGTCACACAAAATATGATGCATTTGATCAGTTATTTGAAAGGTTAGCAGTTACTGTAGTTTGGTTAGCTTTTATGTCTTTAGTTTTCTAATTAATCACGGATGCAGCTGTCACACATATTTCAAATAATCTTGAATTAATTCTATTCCATTGTGGCTCCAGGCTCTGGTAGGTCCAATCCATAATATAACTTTATTGCTACCATACTTCTGAAGAGTGAAAGATAGGCTGAAGCATATGATACAAGAAACATTTGTGTTGTTCTGAAGGCTAACATGACATGCAAATATGGCTTGCTCCCTGCCCATGTGTCTCTGCTGATTATGTTCTGCTACATGCATCACTGCAGGGGAATCAGTGATGTCACATCCTGTATTTGAATAATGGTAACGTTCCAACAACAATGGTAGGAACAGGTCCCCAACAAGCCCATAGGATTCTGGGTAGGAACAGGTCCCCAACAAGCCCCTGCTGGATTCTGGGTAGGAACAGGTCCCCAACAAGCCCATGGGATTCTGGGTAGGAACAGGTCCCCAACAAGCCCATGGGATTCTGGGTAGGAACAGGTCCCCAACAAGCCCATGGGATTCTGGGTAGGAACAGGTCCCCAACAAGCCCATGGGACCAACAAGCCCAACAATGGGATTCTGGCTAGGAACAGGTCCCCAACAAGCCCATGGGATTCTGGGTAGGAACAGGTCCATGGGACCAACAGGTCAACACAAGCCCATGGGATTCTGGGTAGGAACAGGTCCCCAACAAGCCCATGGGATTCTGGGTAGGAACAGGTCACCAACAAGCCCATGGGATTCTGGGTAGGAACAGGTCACCAACAAGCCCATGGGATTCTGGGTAGGAACAGGTCCCCAACAAGCCTATGGGATTCTGGGTAGGAACAGGTCACCAACAAGCCCAGGGTCACCAACAAGCCTATGGGATTCTGGGTAGGAAACAAGCCTATAGGATTCTGGGTAGGAACAGGTCCCCAACAAGCCCATAGGATTCTGGGTAGGAACAGGTCCCCAAACAGGTCTGGGTAGGAACAACAAGCCCATGGGATTCTGGGTAGGAACAGGTCCCCAACAAGCCCATGGGATTCTGGGTAGGAACAGGTCACCAACAAGCCCATTGGATTCTGGGTAGGAACAGGTCACCAACAAGCCCATGGGATTCTGGGTAGAAACAGGTCCTCAACAACCCTGCTGGATTCTGGGTAGGAACAGGTCCCCAAATGGCCTGTGGGATTCTGGGTAAGAATCTGGAAGGGTGGCAGTGACTGGATTCTGTTGGGGTTGATTGGGGTTGTTGGGGTTGATTGGGGTTGGGGGTGATTAGATTAACAAGGTTGAAGAGGTTGATTGGGTTGTTGGGGGTTAATGAGGTTGATGAGGTTAACAGTGTTGTTGGTGTTGACTGGGTCAGTGATTCTGGTGTGTGTGTCATGCCTTTACTAGTCTCAGTTGTCCTGTTATGTAAAAGTTGCCGTCACTAAAAACGTTCAACAACATGACGAGACACATAAACAAAGAACTCACATCCTTCATGGAATGAAACCAACATAATTTCCCCAACTGAATCATGTTCAGTTTTGTAGAAAGGACAAATTTGAAAACCTTCGTGGCATTTATGAAGGAATCTGTAACGTTTTTCCTCTGGCATTGGTGATAAAGTCTCCAGGTTTATTGGAAGCAGCTGGTTATGGCATTTGAAACTGAAAGCTTTGATGGATGTTTGGTATTTTTCATGTAGTGTCTATTAAAGGTTATGGCAGGAATTAAAAGGGCAAGCCATCTCACAATCAATAATGTGAATGTAGATGTCGCTTAGTAGTGATAATCACATGAATACACTTCAGTTAATGAGACTGTCTATAGAGTTCTTCATTAGCCACATACTGTCAGTACTCTTGAACACCTGGTGTCATCACTGATTTTCACTGATCTATTTACATATTTTTCACTTCTTTTGCCTTTTAAGCCTAATCACATCTGTTTCTGTGTATAGTGCTGAGTGGATGGTCTCTGGGTCTGACATTTTATAAGTATTCCCCTAAGAAGTTGTTCTGTGAAGATCCAGGTTAGAAATTGGTCTTCATCAATCCGTGCATGTTGTAGGAGGCATCTAACAGGATTGGGTAGTCATATGCCATATATATATATAGATCAATACTCATGACAATAATCACTAGATTGTCTGGTCCAGAATTAATATTTTGCAGACCATGTAGCTGGAATATTATTATATGAAGCGTTAAGCAAGAAATAATAAGAAACCCTAACACTTTCAGAAGACATTGTTGTTTTATATAAGTAGATGCAATTTCTTTCATATTCAGCATCTTGCATTTTTTTATATTGATCAGAAAATCTATAAAGCAAGTAATTAAATTGTTGAGACCTATCTGAGATTATCTATCCTCTTGGTAATGAGTTGCATGGTCCATGTTCTGGAGCAGCAGGGTTGTTGTGTAGGAAAGGCTTGTTTGGAAACACACCACACAGTAAAGTACACATAAAACCCCTCACATCTGCCCCAGGGGCTGGAAATAGACAGAGAGAGAGAGTATACCCACAATCTGATCAGTCTACGTACCAGCTGCTGGTACCAGTTGCTGTACGGACAGATGCATGGCTGTACACTGTACATTCTAGTGTGTACTGTTCCAGTCTTGTAGTGAAGCTGGATCTGTGTTGTGTGTGGAGGGCCATTTAGTCCCTCCTGTTGTAGTACGGACAGATGCAGGGGCATACACTGTATTCAACTCAACACTATGGTGGAAGTTGTGTTGCCTGACAGTGGTGAGACTGACACATTGCCCCTTTGAGATTAGTACAAACAACTGGAGGTGCTGCGTACTGTACATTCTACTGTGAACTGTGGTGGCCGTGTTGGCTGACAGTGGTGCGTGTGACCAGTGCCAATTGGTCTGTGAGTGTAGTACCGACAACTGCAGGCGCTGTGTAGGCTGTGTACGCTGTAGTCTAACCCTGTGGTGGAATCTGCCAGTGACCAGGGCAGCAGGCTACTCCAGTGTTATGGATCTGACTGGCCTCCCTGCGTGGCCTGTGTAGAGGACTGCGATGTGCCAGGCTGGTATTGACAGTGGTGGATATGGATCTGTGAGCTGTCTAGCTGCTGCAGCATCAGTTGGGGAGAGCTGGACAGGAGGGCGGTTGTGTTGAGGAGGTTGTGAGGGTGGTCGTCGTTGCTGTTGCTGTCCCTGCACTGCTTACCTCACTGTGTAAACTCGGCGAAAGCTTTATTCGGAGGGTGGGAAAGTATTTTGAGAAGCTGGAAGCTATTGTTGGCAGTGTGCTGTTTGCATGCATAGCAGTGTGAGGAGCTTTATACTGAGGTGTTCAGACGCAAGTTATTGGAAGTGTAGCTGTGATCGGGAGTGTAGACAAGTGATTGGTAGCATAGCCTGGCAATACGAACCACGCTAGACTGGTGCCATGTATGTAGGGATGACACGCCTACCAAGTGACATTCCACAGCCACAACCGTGAATCTGGTGGTTCTTACGAAGCAAGGACAAGACAAACTCCCAGCAGCCCATGTCGCTGAGTCGGGATACTAATTAACTAACCACTGACCACGGGAATCTGGTGTGACCACACACCATGGCCAGGCCTCACTACAGGTACTGAACCATTTCACTCTACGCTAGTTTGTTTGATTGCCTTATTCTATAAGTCCAAGTTAGTGCATGCTGTTTCACAGGCTCTACATTAGTACCAATTATTCCTTCAATCAACAGTTGGATTGTCTGTGATGGGTTTGTATGAATAATCAATAGGGCTGGTATTTTATGTTGACCACTTCACCTGTGCGTGTTACGAGGGCTCCTGTGTCCACTGTGCCATGTGGTATAGTTGCTTGTTTGGAATTATGACACAGTTTGTAGATGAACTGTATCGCACCTTGGAGAAATAAATTTTGGAGTTTGTGTACAAGTAACATGTGAAGGGTCTAAGTGATGTATTAGCTGGAAATCGGATTTAGTGTTCTGTAGTCTGTCAGCCCCATACCTGACCTAGTGGGTTTCACCAAAGTAGTAAACAAGCTTAACCTTCTCTGGCTTTCCTCCATATTAAGTGCACAAAGTTAGATACTAACTTAAATATTTTTCAAAGGGCATTAAACTCGCTTCATTCACTTCATTGTCATCTTCTGCACTGAGGGTGGTGGTGCTGTGGACCAGGTCGCTAGAGTCAGATCTGCATTCTTGCCTGGGTTTGAATCCTAACTTTGCCCCGATTTAGTGTTAATGGTTTGCAAGCTCCATGCTCATGAGTGTTGTGAAGTGATGACTATCAACAAGCTGCATTATTTAGGGTTGGTGATGTAAATATTGTTCAAGATGGCAACAATCCTTATGCACTCGCACAGAAGTTCTAAGTTAATAAGGTCCTGCATTTCTTCTACAGGAGGTAAATATTGTGTGTGTTCAAACTGATGGATGTATTTCTACAATTTCACCAGGTGTTTTCAAGTTTTCTCATTTAGGAATCGGTCAAGCAATTATTCAGGAAAGTAAAAACAACGTCTGATCTTGAGCAAGGTATGATTGATGTAGAATGACAGATGAAATATATATATTAAGACGATAGCAGTTTACGCATCTAAACTTGAATAGTGCACTTGAATTTATAATTGTACATGTACAAGAATACCAGCTGATCAGTACAGATTCCTGTGTAGTTCCAACTGGCATTACAGTAATGTCGCTATTCCACTGTACTGCCATGTGTCTGTAAGAGTGAGTGAGTGAGTTGGGTTTTATTCCACTTTAGCAATATTCCTGCAATATGACGGCAAGGGACACCAGAAATGGGCTTCAAATGTTGTTGTCTGCAAGAACACTGCTTGACTCCACTGACATATACACTGGTCTCAGCTATCTTTATGATTTACGGAGAAAATCTAATCCCAAATATAACGTGTTATATATTTACAATTCTTAATGTAACATAAAGTTATATTGTACCTTTCGTTACCTTCAGACATGACTAACATGGAAAATGATAGGATTGCAGTGAAATGAATCTATATTATATCATGTCAGATAGTGATTGTTGATAGTTTGTTTACATGTGAAGCTAGATTTTGTCCCAGTTTGTCTTATATTGATCAATCACGATGTGACTGTGTGTTGAAGATTTCTACTTACTCCAGTAAGGAACTGTTTACTTTGTGATAATTACTTCTGTCAATGATCCAACTTTAACACATATATAATTTGTATTTATATGTCAGAACAATGTGATTCTCAGCAAGACTGACTGACTGAGTTTGGTTTTACGCCGCTTTTAGCAATATTCCAGCAACATCATGGCAGGGACACCAGAAATGGGCTTCACATATTGTACCCATGTTGGGATTCAAACCTGGGTCTTCGGCGTGACGAGCCAATGCTTTAACCACTAGGCTACCCCACCGACCCGATTCTCAGCAAGAACATTGTATTTCTATATTAAGGACATAAAATTTAGAGCTATGAAGTGTACAAATAAAGAGACACAAAAACACTGAATACTAAGTGAATCAACTTCACCGTCTTAAAAGTTACAAAACAAACACAGATAATAATATTGTATCTTGAAATGCTAGGGACGGAGGGCTTGAATGTTTAATTCACTGATTGCCTGAGACTGGAATTCCATGTTGTATGCATGTGTGGGAAGGCCATGATCAGCAGTGCATGCAGGCATCAGCTGGTGATAGACATGCGTAACTGTTGCCGCAGGCGTGGGGAACTAGAGCATGTTTTAGTACTTAATTACACACTATACGTTGTTGTGGAGGATGAATTAATTGTGGATATGTTGCTTTAGTCAGTGCGACTCAGTTGAACAGAGAGACCAGCGCATCGTTTACTGGAACTGCTGTTTGCTTGTCAGTAGACATACTTATATTGGACAAAACTCATGATTACAGTCAGTTATTGATCAATCAGAGAGGCTGGTTCCTCAGAATGAACAGAGCTATAACCATCGTATGTATTGATACTATCCTAATAACAACGAAAACAGCTGTTGTTGCTATGTATACCCTGTAAACAGCATAGAAAAGTCACGTGACATCGTGTTTCAACCCAATTACCAACTGTTTGAAGCAGCAATTACAGCTGAAGCATTTGAGTGTTGAATATGAGTATATATCAATCATCTGAGTATATGTGAGATATATATCAATCATCTGAGTGTTGAATATGAGTATATATCAATCATCTGAGTATATATGGCATATATATCAATCATCTGAGTATTGAATATGATTATATATCAATCATCTGAGTATATATGAGATATATATCAATCATCTGAGTGTTGAATATGAGTATATATCAATCATCTGAGTATATATGAGATATATATCAATCATCTGAGTGTTGAATATGAGTATATATCAATCATCTGAGTATATATGGATTATATCAATCATCTGAGTGTTGAATATGAGTATATATCAATCATCTGAGTATGAATATGAATATATATATCAATCATCTGAGTGTTGAATATGAGTATATATCAATCATCTGAGTATGAATATGAGTATATATATCAATCATCTGAGTGTTGAATATGAGTATATATCAATCATCTGAGTGTTGAATATGAGTATATATATCAATCATCTGAGTGTTATATGTGAGATCATGAGTGTTATATGTAGATGTAATCATCTGAGTGTTGAATATGAGTATATATCAATCATCTGAGTATATATATGCATATATATCAATCATCTGAGTGTTGAATATGAGTATATATCAATCATCTGAGTATATATGAGTATATATCAATATATATCAATCATCTGAGTGTTGAATATGAGTATATATCAATCATCAATCATCTGACATATATATCAATATGAGATATATATCAATCATCTGAGTGTGAATATGAGTATATATCAATCATCTGAGTGTTGTATATATGTATATATGAGATATATATCAATCATCTGAGTGTTGAATATGAGTATATATCATGCAATCATCTGAATGTTGAATATGAGTATATATCAATCATTCAGTGTTGAATATGATTATATATCAATCATCTGAGTGTTGAATATGAGTATATATTAACTTGCAACTTTGTAGAATATAATATACAGAACAAGACAGTTAGGGATCCTGAATATTTGTGTGAAGTATTTTTCGTAAATTGTGAGCTGAGTTTTAACTTCAGTATATCGAAAATAACAAGTATTCATATGATATAATTAATTCTGAAAATGTCTATGTTTATGATACCTTCTATATATTTGTTTTAGCAGAAAGTAAATTGAAATTTGATAAATGGTAGATAAAATATTAAGTCAGTCATGTCACTTCAGCTTACATGATGCACTTACTGAGACATTTGTGGTCAAATACACTGTTTTTTATTGTCCGTTCCCTGATCAGTTGATCTGTATACTTCTAAGGTTGTTTGTATGTTGTTTAACGCCACAGTCAGCAATATTCCAGCTTTATGGTGGCAGTCTGTATATAATCTAGTTTGGGCCAGACAATCCAGTGATCAACAGCTTGAGCATCGATCAACACCTATGGGATATGATGATGTATGTTTACAGGACTATGTCAGTATTAACCACCCAGCACGTAAAAACACTCCAGCTGCTATAACTATAGTGCCAGTTAGAGACTTGTGTTAGAGCCTCATAACTGTTAGAGGAAATACGGTATTTATAGGCAGATCCAGATCCCCCTTTTGTCATGAAAATTTATTAATTGACCATTGAAACTCTCGTGAAAAGAAGTGTGCACCTGTACTTTCTCAAGAGTGGTCACCACCCTGGCCCCCCCTTTCTCAAAAAGCTGTATCCGCCCCTTGTATTTCAGTTGTATCACGTGATATAAGCTTGATGTAATGCAGATCAGAGACATTGACCATTTCTTGAAACTGACAAGCATGACTATAGTGCTGACAGCACCCAGAACCACAATCAGGGTGAACCAGGGTTCGAACCCGTGGTCGCAATTTTCTGACGAGCCTAAGGGAGACAACTCTGTACTTCAAATTCTGAAGCCTGATGACTCAGCCTCCCCTACCAATCTGTGTTCTATCATTACCTCAAATACTGACTCTTGCACTGTATCACAATAACGATAGAAAAACAAAATATCATTCCTTCACAGCCATTTTTAATGGATGTTGCATGTCTAAATTGTTTCTGTAAATAAGCCAGCTGGAAATAATGGCCCTTTAAAAGGATTAGAGATAAATGTTTTCTCCTTTAAAAGAATTGAAAACATAATGACATTTAAATGGCTTGTGATATCACGATCAGTGCATAACTTGCATAACATTTACTCAGCATGATACAGTGATTATAATCCCTCTCAGTACCTGTCCATGCTGATGTACCAAAGTAGGAAACTGTTTTAAGTCTTGTGTTAAACTGAGCCTTACTGACTACAGTGATGTTAAACTGGAGTACTGTTACCAGTGGCGTTGGCTCAGTTGTGTGTCATAATACCCAGAGAATAATGCTCATATTATCCCTCACTGGTTTACCTGGTCCGAATAACTCACAATAATAATGCTTATTATCACTCACTCTCTCACTCACTCACTCACTCACTCACTCAAGAATCCACCTACCAACCCACCTACCAACACACTCACTCACTCACCTAATCACCCACCCACTCACTCACTCACCACATCTCACTCACTGACACACCCACCCACCCACCCACCCACTCACTCACTCACTCACTCACTCAAGAACCCACCCACTCACTCATTCACTCACTCTCATTCATTCAATCATTCATTCATTCATTCATTCACACACTCACTTCACTCACTCAAGAACCCACCCACCCACTCACTCACTCACTCACTCACCACATGACCTCCTTACTGACTGCTTCTGTGCAGCAGCACCTACCACTATCAACATTATATATATTCAGGGAGTAAGTGTTAGTCTACACCTACCAGAACTAGTCCACTTGCCTAGTTGTAATGCTCAATAATCACAGGTCATCAAGTAGAAACTGTACATGCTTTCCTTGGTTGTGATTATAGTAACAGGTTGACGTATGTGATCCAATTGTTGGGAGATAAACAGCTGGAACAGTAATAGTCAACAGTAAAAGTTTACTACCAAAAATGTTTTAAGCTGTTGGAATTGTCATCCAATTCCCATGATACTTTGAGTTAATAGTGTGGAACGTGTGAAATAGACACATTGTCACTGTTGATTGTTGTACGCATTGCCTGCAGGGATAATATGCATAAAACAACAGGCGTACTGCTACATCGCATAATTACAACCCAATTACAGGCCACATCACCTAATTCTCACAAAGTTCAGATCGCCCTGATATCTGGGATCACTGGGCCACAGGGCCTTAAAGGAACAGGCCATGTAATTTGACGGGGGTGTTTTCAAAATAAGAGTAACTATTCTGACTATACTCTGCTGATGATATTATCTTCCTCTGATAGTCTGACAAGTATATACTCACTTTGTCTAATTTCCCTGCCTATTTTCACCTAATTCCCAAATTGCCAAATATCTTTGATTACTGGAGCTTAGAAGTTCAATGGACAGCCCAAGTCATTAGACAGGGGTGGGTAGCCCTTGAACA
Source organism: Haliotis rubra (assembly GCF_003918875.1). Classification (NCBI taxonomy): domain Eukaryota; kingdom Metazoa; phylum Mollusca; class Gastropoda; order Lepetellida; family Haliotidae; genus Haliotis; species Haliotis rubra. Next base: position 1,163,176 of record NW_025765270.1, read on the forward strand.
AATACATAGTCTTTATAAATGCATATTTTTGATAGAAACAAATGGCTGCATTTACATTGGAAGCGAGCCTCATTGAGCTGGGAGATATCAGGTGATCTTAGACCAGGAAGTGTCCAATTGCTTCATTTTGGGCAATTACATTGCAGGCAGGGCCAGGCAGAAGGGAAAATAGTATGGTTCTGAGATAACACGAGACAAACTAGGGTAAATCTCCAAAAAGGTTTGAATCAGACTTGTTTAGATAGCCAGTTTGCCTGAACACAATCCCCTCTAACTGTATCTCCTGCAGCTAGTTAGCCATAGATAGGTTGATCCTCAATATGATGTGGAATTAGCTTATACTTTGCTGAACTGATCCCAGCTAAACCGTCCAATCAGATTGAAGAAGGCACATGAAGGACATGAAGCAGTAGAGGCTGCAGGAGGTATCCCCCTTAACAAGATCAGTCCCCCTTTAAACAGGATCAGGGGAGCTGGGTGAACATTACTGTCATGTAAAGAGCTGGCCATTACTGACAACTGGGGCCAGATCAGAAGGCTACTTACAGGTCAGTGCTTAATGAGCTTCAGCATTGGGATCAATTTACCTGATGACCATGACCTCGGCCAGTCTGGCCTGGTTTTGTCCAGCCTGCCTTGGTCTTCTTGTAGACTAAGGCTTAGTCTCTGAATATATATAATTTTGATAGTAACAAACAAGCCCATTTATATTGAAAAGGAGCCCTAGGGAGACCAGAGATTCAAGGCCTGAGAAAATCTAGACTTGCTTTATTTAGGGCTTTAGCATTGCAAAGAGGGCTTGGCAGTAGGGAAATTAATGTGGTTCAGGGACTGTGAGACAGACTAGTCTTCTTGGTGTAACAGAGGTGGTACCGTAGTGGTGGGCAGGCAGGATTCAGAACACTAATGCTTGGTCTCAGGATATAGATGATTTTGATAGAAACAAACAGTTCCTTTAAAATTGAAAAGGAAACCCAGTGAGATGGGAGGAAGATGTAATTATTAGTCTGTGATGTTCTTGCAGATCTTTTGTTCAGCAAAACCTGCTGTGTGTGCTAGTGTTGTGGTTAAGGTATGCACTCGTCAAGACCTGGGTTCCGATCCACAAAGTGTTAGTAGTGCTACGACATTTGCAAGCCTATGATAAACTATAGAGTTACAACAGGTCGTAAACCTATGATAAACTATAGAGTTACGACAGGTCGTAAACCTATGATAAACTATAGAGTTACGACAGGTCGTAACGTTACGGACGCTTTGTGGATTGGGACCCTGGGTTCTATTTCTATGCTGTGTCCTGTGGACCGTACAATGATATTTATTGTGATCTGGCTGAAAAGGGGATCGAACCCGGGTCTTTGGTGTGACAAGCCAATGCTTTAACCACAGGGCTACTCCACTTAGGAGATAAACATCATTCGTTGGTCAATTTCTGGGTGTTATTGAGTATTTGAAGCATCGGGAATTCATTTGGAACCGACTGCGTCAGCCGGAGGTTTCAAATGAAATATTCCTGTGCTTCAAATACTCAATAACACCCGGAAATTGGCCAATGAATGATGTTTATCGACATTGTAAACACAAAATTTAACCAAAAGGTCTACACACGTTTTTGTGTCTGCACTCATTGACATTGAGTACGGGTATAGCAGTCAAATGTCATCAGCCGGCCGTTTCGGCTGTCTCCCATGGTAGCATCTGGAACTGTTCATTTGTGACGTCATTCAGACTTTACATCACAATATGATTTTAATGACGTCATCACAGCTGACGACGTAACAATACAATGGTGTGAGCGATGTTTGTATGTATTAATACGCAGCGAATTTCCGGGAATCGAATACCATTTGATCACGTTTTTCAACCAATCAGATTAAAGAACACAGTGACTTTTGGTTTACAATGCTCCTTCAACAATGGTGTTTGCCTGTAAATAACCTGACTTAAACACTGATGTGTAATAGACACGAGACGTTATATAGCACCCATTCTTTTATATCACTGCAGTTATAGTCCGTTTGGCTCAAAAGCGGACCGATGAATTGCAATCTAACTCGAAAACTAATAAACATAACATACTCAATGAAACGCTGATCATAATCAAAACATCAGACTAACTCTGTGAGGTTTTTGCAGAATTTTTGTCCTAAAAATAATAAAGTTGTTTAACAAACTATCATTAAATTATTTACACAGTTCACTGTTTGTTACGAGGGAGGAGTGCAGAGAAAGGGACAGCCAGGTGTTCGAGAACGGATGGAGACGTAACAAATAGTGAACTGTGTCAATATTTTAATGATAGCTTGTTAAACAACTTTTTTAATTTTAGGACAAAAATTCTGCAAACACCTCACAGAGTGGGTATGATGTTTTTATTATGATCAGTGTTTCATTGAGTATTTTATGTTTATTAGTTTTCGAGCTAGATTGCAATTCATCGGTCCGCTTTTGAGCCAAACGGACTATAATCTTCAAGCTGTTGTTAGGCTAGCTGCAATACATCTCACCTGTGCTTAATATACTGTGGCATTAGTAAACAAACCCCGGTACCAGTGTCTGGTGTACGTTGTGGTCTGCCACGCGTTCCAGTCTGGTGCCCTGGTCCGGTCTGATACCCGCTTCCAGTCTAGTTTACAAGAGGTGATTAATGTTCCGTGGGAAATGGAGACATTAATTGTGTCTCTGTAATTAGGGTAATCATTTACAGCTAAATTGTCCTGGATAATGATACTGCCATTAGCGGATGAGTAAAGTGTTGTTTAAATGACACAATGTCCTAGTGCTGATCTTTATGTCTGTCAGGGGGTTGTGCATATCATGAATGGAGATATATGGAACACGTGGAATAATTAAGAACAGACAATAATTTCAGGGTGGGCCCATTTGTTTTTTGCAACACGTTTCCTTACTTAACCGTTGATTAAATACAGAACTGTTTTTTGCATTGATGGCAGACTAATGCTTACTCTCTGAATATATATAATTTTGATCGTAACAAATAATCCCATTTGAATTGAAAAGGAGCCCCCTTGGGAAATTCTGCACCTTAAGAAATCTGGACTTTAATTGGGGCTTTAGCATTGTAAGGAGGGCTAGGCAGTAGGTAGTCTGTCATACAGACCCTGAAGCAAATATATCCCAGAAAGAGCATGCAAGTCTAGATTATATTGTAAGTCTAGATTTCCTCAGTTTCAGGCTGAAAATGAAGAAAGTCTCTGGGCTCCTTTTTATTATATTTTATGATTATTATTTAGGAACTTTCTTTTCTGTAAATGTTCATTTTATTAGTGTAGGCAGTAGGGAAAATAATGTGGTTCAGGGACTGTGAGATAGACTACTTCGATGGTATTAGCTGTATTTAAACTGCAGCACTCACCAATATACCAGCTGTATGAATGAGTTTGGACCAGACTATCCAGTGATTCATACTACAAGCAATGTTCAAGGTTTGAACATCTAGGTTACCTAGTCCAGTTAGTCAACACATATGATGACCTTGATTGCTTTGGACCGTTTCTAACCATGAATCTTAATCTGAACCACTTTCAATAAAACTACAAAATCATTTCTGCAAATCCAGTATAATGTGAGTGGTTTAGTTGAGTTTAGCACTGATTTGACGAATATTCTAGCACGAGAATTGCATGTCAGCTTGATGAAACTCACATCTCAGACATTTACCATTTTGGTGAAGCCCACGGTGCTGACAAAACCAGAAACATCAGAAATCAGGTTTCTAACCTGTGGATTCAGCTTCCTGATATTCCCAAGGGAGACAATTTTGCAAAGGGAACTGCTTTGCCTTTGACAGCTGGGCCACCATGTCCCCCAGCCTAATGTTACATCACCGACCACTTCTTTTGATGCTACTAATGTTTGCTCAGCTGCCTTAATTCCTGGCAATTATCACCCCTCATTGCATGTGTTTTCTATTTACAGGAACCTGGGCAAGTCTGGGCTCCGAGTCTCCAATATTGGCTTTGGTAAGTAGAAATTAGTATTTATGATTTGTAGACTATAAAAACTGCACTGAGAACAATATACACAGGTTCCAGTACGTGAAGAAATCAGTGTACCAAGCGATGTGGAATGCTTGGCTAGTGGTAGGCGACTGACTGTTCTGTATTCCCAGACAGAGAGGCGTTTCGGTGCAGAGAAATGATCTTTCCTACAATTGCTATGTCTGAAAGGATGAACGACTTTTGTTTTGGAGACTGTCCAGCAAACATAAGTTTTGAGAAAAACCTTTTTTAAATGACAAGTATTTTTGTCCAGTATTTCCTGACTTTTGAGATAGATAAGTGGCCTTAATATGGAGATATGTGACATATGACACAAAGCAAGGAGGTAACCTATACTGATATATACTACACCATCATCTAACAGAACAAGGGTTTCAGAGGCTTCTGTCTGTGAATGTACTTAGAAACATCACATTTCCTATAAGATTAAGGTTTTTGTGCAGTTACCTCCAGTGTCTGAAAACTGAGAGCTGCCTTTCAAAGGTAACCCATTTGTCATGTACCACTTGATTCCTCGGCAGAATGAAAACTGATTAGTTAAAGGTTTGAATTTTTATAAGACGTGTGTTGTCAGATATTTCCACCGACAGAGGCATTGCATGCTTGTCTCTACAAAAACGAAATGCTGGAAGGAGGAAATTGTTGTAGAATCCACCCACAATTTAATTACGAGATGATACAGACATTCACAGGGCATGAGTGTTGCCAAGAAGTGTTTTGTTCTGACAGGAAGATACTGCACAGATACATGTTTTAAGATAATGACCTGGAGATTACCATGTCATAGAAATACCACAGTCCTCCATGATGGTAATTTGTATGTCCACTTGCGCTGGCACATTTAACAAGATAGAAGACTTCATCTCCCGGGGGGGGGGGGACGGGGGGGGGGGGAGGGAATCTGGTGTGGAATGTAGGTTCAATGATTGTTGTATGAGGTTTGGATGCCATCTTGGTGACCTGTGGTCTTGTGCACAGAGTGCAGGTCACAAATCTAGTGAAGTTAAGCAACGTTGGATGTGGAGAGTCCTTGGATGGGTGGCCGTTGTTGGCAGCTTCAGTCCTGAGAGTTTCCAGGACTTCTGTCCTGCCCAACAACAATCACATGTGACATATGTGGCCTCACCTTAGGCAAGTGAGTTTGTTCAAAATTGCCTCTGTTCACACAGCAGAATATGGGTACCCGGTAGCATGAGTCATATGACTATTAACCTTCTACGCTTCACAGGCAGCTTGGGTTATCTGGGGTAATAAATGTTGTATGCACTTAGACCATGTCCCTGCGGCATGGAGTTCAACGCTGTATAAGTGGCCAATCATTATTATAATTATATTGTACAAAGCAACCATAATGCTATGATTGTTCATGTTGAGGTATGGCGGTTACAATCACCTCGGCACTAAGATCGGTTTGTACCCAGACATCAAGGGACATTGCTCATTATTTCAATCACCAGTTTGTCTGGACCAGAATCAGCTTTTTGTTGGTTGTTGAGTATAGAAACATACATTGTTGTTTCATCAGATAAGGAAGAAAGGGAACACCAATTGTGATTTTGTTAACTGTATTTGGGGCCTGGAGAAAGGTGAATATGGTGAATGAGTGAGTGAGTATGTTTTTTTTGCAATATTCCAGCAATATCATGGCAGGGGACACCAGAAATGGGCTTCACATATTGTACCCATGTGGGGAATCAAACCAGGGTTTTAAGCGTGACAAGCTTACACTTAAACCTGTAGGCTACCCTACCGCCCCTTGTATATGGATGATTGGGATAATAACCTGACAAATTAATGTAAACTGGCCTGATAAGCCAGCTGTTGACGGCTGGCATGTTCACCTGGGAAAGAGCTTACCCTTTAAAGAACTCACCTTTATAGGTACTCACCTGTTGCAAGCTCAACAGACTCAGGGTTGATTGATCATACAAGTTTGTTTTGTCAGTTGGGGGATGGATTTTAAACCAGCTTTCCTCCACCATGTAACTGAAGGAATGAGCTCTGTGACATTCTACTAAACGTTATCCAGATCTGATTTCAGTATGGGATAATTTGGCACTGCATTTGACATTGCTGATGAGATATTTCACTCTTTGAATGAAACTGTTGATACCCCTGGCCATTTTCACAAGTACATGTCGCTGCCAGGTAATGGCGCCAATGGTGGAAGCTGTCACCACCAAACTGTTGTAGTGTGTGCATGTCACAGCTCTGACAGGTGATGGCGCCAGTGGTGGAAGCTGTCAGCGCCAAACTGTTGTAGGTGTGTGCATGTAACAGCTCTGACAGGTTGGACAAATACATGGGTACAATCACCCACTGGCCATGCACAAGTCAAGCACAGAGGCAGGTGAATGTGAGGCCAGAGATTTCTCGGGGCTGCGTTCTGATCAAGGACAATGGCGGAAGTTCTTTATATTTTCTAAGGCGTTGTAGATTGGTCTGTCTGCCTTCTATAATAAATCATGTATACATAATAACAGCAACATGTGCGTTTACAGTCCATGACTATTGTACATTGTATGTCGTGTCTTGATGTTTGTCCATTGTGCATGTTCGACATCTACACTGAAACTACGACGTATGCATGAACTAATGTACAAGCACTGTTGTCTCTGGAGAGTGCTCACAGACATGCAAGTCTGTTTTAAACATTGCTGCCATTGTAGACATAATCTGGAACCTCTCATTGCTGTTATTACGCAGTGGACTTTCAAAATGTCTCATTATTTGGCACATGTATAGCTAGTAGTGGAGCTTAACATTTATGTTCCTTTTTAGTAGATGTTAGTGTTCCTGGCTTTCTGAGCCACTTGGTGGAAGACTTGGTGTCACCTAGCTAGCACTACTGATGTGGAAACTTGGAGGAACATATCTTCCATCCTACCACACTCTAGCCTGAGCCATTATGTTCAATCAAAATATCTCCATACATTAGAGCACAATGGCCAGAAGTTTAGCATGTGGTTGCCATGGAAACCAAACCAAACTTAAGCCGTAGAGGTAAGGAAGGGTTCCAGGACAGTATGGGGTCAAGGGTTCCAGGACAAGCAGATTGATAGCAGAGGTGAATGTTGCTGGTTGTCCAGGACTTGACACACACTGACCTGCCTGTGGGTAACCCATTCAACTGACGATGTCAAGGAACTGGCCAGTGTGGTGGAACAAAAATAGATATGTTCTCCTTCAATCCAGACAGAAGAAAATCAATTTGGAAGAAATAGGAACTTGAGCTGCTATCAAAACCTCCGGTGAGGAGACAAACAGTTATCTTTCAGGCTGATCAATATTCAACAGTTGATGTCTTTGTATCTTTCCATGTTTGTAAGGAGCTGGTAGGGTAGCCCGGTGGCCAAAGCATTCGCCTGTTGGGCTGAAGACCCAGGTTCGATTCCCCACATGGATACAATGTGTGAAGCCCATTTCTGACGTCCCCCGTAGTGTTATTGCTGGAATATTTCCAAAAGTAACGTAAAACTAAACTCACTCGCTCCATGTTTGTCCAAAACAGAAATGTTGACCACTTGGTCCACGAGGTCATTATGCATTCCATTCCAGTGTTCTGCTGTAGGGATTTCAGGAGTTTCATGCCCGTCTCTGAACAGAAGAGGTCGTTTGAAGGCCAACACCATTGCTGGTTTCCCTTTCAAGCTTGCTGGTCTCAACATGGATATTCTGTGGTAGAAGAGGTCCCCACCGTTACTATTGTCAATACTTTGTTGCTGGTTTCCTTGTGGGTGTTACAGGGCAGGGTAGGCCTGCAGGCCTTTCTATGGATATTCTAGAGTCAAGTCAAGTCAAGTCAAGTTTATTGTATTCAAGGCCTCCGGCCCATATACAAGGAGTTACATACATATACATAACTACAGTACATAATACAATGGCAATTATAATGGTTATTGCTTAGATAACCTATCATTTCTCAAGACAACAGCATGTTTTACAAATAGAGAAAGGTTACGGATAACAGTTTCATTTCTGGAAGTGAGAATCGAGACAAAGGCTATCGTTGGATATTTTGATAGATAATTACTTGAAATATATTTTCTTCTAAGATCATCATAATATGGACATACAAATATAAAATGAATTTAATCTTCAATAGATGAAGTGCATAATGGACAAATTCTCATATTTCTTTCTATAGGCAATCTTCTACCTTTATTAATACTTAAATCTAATAAACCTAGTCGGAGCTGAACAAATGTGCGTCTGATATTTCTTGATGTCAATACAGATAAATATATTTCTGGTTGGATAAGGCTCTTAAAGGACCTATATAGATCATACCTTGAACTATTTTCGAGAGTCGAATGCCATTCTTGATGGAACATATTAACTGACTGTTCTCGGAAACGTTTAAGAGTAGAATAAGTTTCTATCCACGGTAACTGAAACAGCCGATCTGCATGAAGCTTAGATTGTGTGATCTACCTGTTCTGCAACAATGGTCCTTGTATCAACCACCATGTTTTCTGAGTAATGACTGCTACGTAAAACAACATTCACCCATTTTCTCTCCCCACAAGCAGGACAGAACTGAATGGTTTCAGCAGAGATATGGATTTAATATGGGATACAGCGTGAGAAGTACATTCCTGGTGTCTCCACTTTGATACCCAAAAGAGCACTCACTCACTCACTCACTCTAAACTGCTTGTTTCTTATGCCCCAAATTAAGGGTGTGAAATTGCTATTGACAATTTTCACCTTCTTCTCCTTTACTTTATTACATGTTGTGATTATTATGAATGACAGATTCAACAAGATGGGCCAGTATTGATCATGTAACGTATGGGTTCGCAGTAAACAGAGAATCAATAATACATTGCTACCTTTGATGTTACACGTGACAGGAATACTGATCTCTCACAATGACTTTCTCAGCTGTCTGTGCATGTATTTACAATGGTTGTCCATATAAGAGGGTGAAACTGTCAGTTTGTGTTTTGGTGGTTGGGTTTGGGGTAATTCTGAGGGTGGGTGAGGTGACAGGACAGTTGACTGGTTGGGTACTGAGGTTAGAGGTGGAGATGGTTGTTGGTGGACGTCCTGATATGGAGTCAAGTCTTACATTCTTCACAGTCTATGAATACCTACTTGATCTCGTTGCTATATGTCTGAAATAATGCCGATGCGATGTAAAACTCAACTCAACTCAACTCAACTTCACAGTCTAAGGTCTACCCTTATTATGGCTCCAAATCCTGCGTACTTCACCCTGTACAGTTTGGACCATACCAGCTGCAGGTGACATTGTTAGTGCAGTGAGGGGATGCTTAAACAGATCAGTTCAAGGCAGACCGGTAGCCCAGCTTGATGCTTTTATCATGGCAACAGCAGCAACAGGGAGAACAATATGGCCATCTGTTGAAATTGTGAGTGCAGCTCAATGAAATATTGATGGAGGTGCAAGCTGCTGTCTCAGACATAATTGCCCTTGACTGTAACACACATTCTTGCCTGTGGAATCAAGGTCAAGGTCAATGGTTGGATACAGTAGGGGAGACAATGTAGGGAATGGGAGGGGTCATGTTCTTATGTTTCATAAACAGAAATGTAGAATTCATTGTTTAGTTGCAAATGTAAGGCTTGGTTACAATGGAACACATTTTGTTGGATATATCAGTATTGTACTTCATTATTCATCTTTGTGTCATTGGGGCGGTGGGGTAGTCTAGTTGTTAAAGCGTTGGCTCGTCACGCTGAAGACCCGGGTTCGAATCCCCACATGGGTACAATGTGTGAAGCCCATTTCTGGTGTCCCCTGCCGTGATATTGCTGGAATATTGCTAAAAGCGGTGTAAAACCATACTCAGTCAGTCAGTCTTTGTGTCATTCCTCGGGCAATGCTATGTAGACTTCTACAATGTACAAGCGATGTATGCAGCTATCAACAAAATGCTCCTATACCCTGACATAAGTGTGAATTATCCTACCTTGTATTATCATCACCAATATTAACTGTATTGGCAGAAGGATGATGATGATGATGATGATGAAGATGATGATGATGATGATGATGATGATGTGTTTATGACATTTCATTCTCATTGTCATATTCATTGTTATATTGTTACAGTTATTATTGAGTATATTGTCCTATATATTGATTTGTAAAACAGGGACCATGACTGAAAGTGTTATCTCTGATTCTTTCTTCAAGATGCCTGTCAATTCTAAAGCAGTGTATTTTGAAAAGGTTATTTATAATATTTTGAATCCGCAACATTTTTCTGAAAGCAGCCTGCATATACATGTGGGCAACTGGCTGTCTTCTGTGCCTGACATACATGACTGCGTTAATCACCCCCCTGGCCCCATCCATCCAAGGCTGGTTAGTTATGACCACTTAGCTAATTATCACCGAAAGCTTTGATGAGATAATTTTCAAGAGCAGTTTTCCTGCAACTTGCACTCCAGTTTACAAGGGCTTGACAGACAAAGTGGCAACATTTCTCTGCCCTACACACTAGGGGCCATATTCACAAAGCAGCAGTAAATCATAAAGGTCATGTTTTTTTCTGTGTATGAATATTCAGATGTTCTGGTGTTCTACGTAGACTCTGTCAGTATATATAGCATATGCTGTAACTGTGGATTGGGTGGTCAGTAGTTACTATAGCTGTGGATTGGGTGGTCAGTAGTGTTGCTATAACTGTTAATTGGGTGGTCAGTAGTGTTGCTATAACTGTAAATTGGGTGGTCAGTAGTGTTGCTATAACTGTTGATTAGGTGGACAGTAGTGTTGCTATAACTGTGGATTGAGTGGTCAGTATTGTTGCTATAACTGTTGATTGGGTGGTCAGTAGTGTTGCTATAACTGTTGATTGGGTGGTCAGTAGTTCAGCTATAACTGTTGATTGGGTGGTCAGTAATGTTGCTATAACTGTTGATTGGGTGGTCAGTAGTGTTGTTATAACTGTGGATTGGGTGGTCAGTAGTGTTGCTATAACTGTTGATTGGGTGGTCAGTAGTGTTGCTATAACTGTTGATTGGGTGGTCAGTAGTGTTGCTATAACTGTTGATTGGGTGGTCAGTATAGATGTGATGACTGTGATTACAAGGGATCACTGAACTTGAGCACTCACAATTAGGCGTCTTACTCTTGAGAGTGGGTCTCAACCTCCAAACAGTACTAGAATCTATACTTTACGGAGAAAATGTAATCCTAAATACAGCACGTTACATTTGACCACCTTCCGAAAGGCATTTTGTATTCACACATAGCAAATCATTTTTACTGTATATATATGAAATAGGATAACATTTGCTTGTGAATATCATTGAACATTGGCTTACTGATGCATGATGATGAAGAACTTCTGCTCTTTCCAGCAGGTTGTGTCATACCTTATTTGTTTGATGATGTGTGGTCCACCAGATGTGATTACAATCCAGGATGACATTTGTCTGGGATTTGACTACAAGCACCTTAAAAGAGCCTTGAAAAAGCCTAGAATTTGCTAAAACAAATCTGTACCAATGCAGTTAACAGCTTGCTAAAATAATTGCTTATCATGATGTAAACTTAGTCGTGTATAATTATCCAACCAGGCATAACCATTATGAAATTTTGTACGTGGTGGCTGATTACTTGGAGTATGTAATCCCTGATTTGGGTTAAGGACATTTTTGTTGATACATCCCAGGAATTATCTTGTGGTTGAGTGGAGTATCTTTATTTAAATAGTTTGCTACTCTCACTTGTTGCCCCCATGCTAGATAAGTAAAGATAAACAGCATGCTTGTCAGATATGGGTAGACACCTAGAGGACACATATTGAACACAAACCAGGCTACATAGAAGATGAGTACACAAGTATTATCATACTGAAATTTTGAAATGCTAGTCAGTCTTGCAAATGGTAGATGACCAGTTGTATAGAATATATCATCTCATTTATTGTTTGATTCTTTTCTAAGTTAGTTCTTTTTGATGAAACGTTTTGTAGAAGACTAATTTTAATTATTCAAATAGTCGATTGTACAATTGTGACTATATCATGAGCAGATATTTGTACAGTACAACCAGAAATTATTGAGAATTTAAAGATTGTATTTTTATATTTTTTTCACTCATTACTCACCTATTAAATGCGAATATTAGACTAAATATTTATACCCATGCTGTGATATGACTGATATATTGCCCAGGCACCATCGGTTTGTCTGACTAAAGCTTTATATCCATGTCTGTGATATAACTGATATATTACCCAGGCACTCAGTTTGTCTGACTAAAGCTTTATATCCATGTCTGTGATATAACTGATATATTGCCCAGGCACCCAGTTTGTCTGACTAAAGCTTTATATCCATGTCTGTGATATAACTGATATATTACCCAGGCACCCAGTTTGTCTGACTAAAGCTTTATATCCATGTCTGTGATATAACTGATATATTACCCAGGCACTCAGTTTGTCTGACTAAAGCTTTATATCGATGTCTGTGATATAACTGATATATTACCCAGGCACCCAGTTTGTCTGACTAAAGCTTTATACCCATGTCTGTGATATAACTGATTTATTGCCCAGGCACCCAGTTTGTGTGACTAAAGCTTTATATCCATGTCTGTGATATAACTGATATATTACCCAGGCACCCAGTTTGTCTGACTAAAGCTTTATATCCATGTCTGTGATATAACTGATATATTACCCAGGCACCCAGTTTATCTGACTAAAGCTTTATATCCATGTCTGTGATATAACTGATATATTGCCCAGGCACCCAGTTTGTCTGACTAAAGCTTTATATCCATGTCTGTGATATAACTGATATATTACCCAGGCACCATCTGTTTGTCTGACTAAAGCTTTATATCCATGTCTGTGATATAACTGATATATTACCCAAGCACCCAGTTTGTCTGACTAAAGCTTTATATCGATGTCTGTGATATAACTGATATGTTACCCAGGCACCCAGTTTATCTGACTAAAGCTTTAATATATCCATGTCTGTGATATAACTGATATATTACCCAAGCACCCAGTTTGTCTGACTAAAGCTTTATATCGATGTCTGTGATATAACTGATATATTGCCCAGGCACCCAGTTTGTCTGACTAAAGCTTTATATCGATGTCTGTGATTTAAATGATATATTACCCAGGCACCATCTGTTTGTCTGATTAAAGCTTTATATCCATGTCTGTGATATAACTGATATATTACCCAGGCGCCCAGTTTGTCTGACTAAAGCTTTATATCCATGTCTGTGATATAACTGATATATTACCCAGGCACCCAGTTTATCTGACTAAAGCTTTATATCCATGTCTGTGATATAACTGATATATTGCCCAGGCACCCAGTTTGTCTGACTAAAGCTTTATATCCATGTCTGTGATATAACTGATATATTACCCAGGCACCATCTGTTTGTCTGACTAAAGGTTTATATCCATGTCTGTGATATAACTGATATATTACCCAAGCACCCAGTTTGTCTGACTAAAGCTTTATATCGATGTCTGTGAGTTTGTATGACTAAAGTTTTTATACTAAAGCTTTAATATATCCATGTCTTCTGTGATATAACTGATATATTACCCAGGCACCCAGTTTGTCTGACTAAAGCTTTATATCCATGTCTGTGATATAACTGATATATTACCCAGGCACCCAGTTTGTCTGACTAAAGCTTTATATCCATGTCTGTGATATAACTGATATATTACCCAGGCACCATCGGTTTGTCTGACTAAAGCTTTATATCCATGTCTGTGATATAAGCTTTGATCCATGATATATTACCCAGGCACCATCGGTTTGTCTGACTAAAGCTTTATATCCATGTCTGTGATATAACTGATATATTACCCAGGCACCCAGTTTGTCTGACTAAAGCTTTATATCCATGTCTGTGATATAACTGATATATTACCCAGGCAACCATCAGTTTGTCTGACTAAAGCTTTATATCCATGTCTGTGATATAACTGATATATTACCCAGGCACCCAGTTTGTCTGACTAAAGCTTTATATCCATGTCTGTGATATAACTGATATATTACCCAGGCACCCAGTTTGTCTGACTAAAGCTTTATATCCATGTCTGTGATATAACTGATATATTACCCAGGCACCCAGTTTGTCTGACTAAAGCTATATATCTGTGCCCACAAGCTCATTGATACCATAGTGATTGTTGTGAAAGAGTATTCACATTGCGATGGGGAGAGACAGGGCACTCACAGAGTCAGCCCCAGGTGCTTTGTGTTTACTACAGGAATAATGATCCGCAAGTTCCGAACAGGTTGCAGTGTTACACAAGCAGTGTCTGCTGCAGGGAATAACATTGGATATCGCTTCAGGAGAATATGTGTCTCTTTGCCGTGTTTATTTTTGGCCACTGAACAAGGTTATATACAATGTCAAAAAGGCCTATTACAATAAACAGGTGATAATACCCTTGATACACGCACAAATTCAAGCATAACTACAAAATTATCAAAGACTGCGTGGAAATGCCACATGGCGATGCAGCTACTGAATGTGTCTCATGAGAAATGGCATTATAGCATTTGAAGGAATATCAGATAGTGGAGCTCATTCATGGAGAAAATGAAAACCAGAAATACCAACCAAGGCTAAAATTGTCCCTGTGTCTAAAAATATATGTTTAATCTTTGATCATAACATGAACATAAACGATTGATTGTTACTAGAAAAAGAAGAAATAATAAACATTTTCTGTGTAAGCCTGTTAATATGAGTCTGTCCACCAATAATTAGGTAAAACTATTTAGCGTGTAATTACAGCAAAAGTAAATTCTCCAATCAAAACTGTCTGTTGTCAAAATGAGCACACAGGTTTTGGCAACAGTTAATTTCCATACCACGAATCAGAGACAGGGTGTGGCAGATGTTCAGGCCAGAACAACTTGAGTTTTGTGGAATGGTGAAATTTGTTGATATTGTTCAGGAATGGGTTCTGACTGGTTCGGATACATTACTACACTTCAAACCTGATGCATGAAAGTGTGGACATTTTACTTCCACATGAGTGAGTGAGTTAATTTTGATGCCGCACTCAGCAATATTCCAGCTGTATGGTGGCGGTCTGTAAATAATCGAGTGTAGACCAGACAATCTAGTGATCAACAGCATGAGCATTGATCTATGCAATTTGGATATGATGACATGTCTCAACCAAGTCACCCACTCACACTCACTCACTCACTCACTCACTCATGGTAGTGAAACCGTGAGTTTGTAAAATGCGAATGATCAGCATCACGTGTTGCTTTTCTTTAACACCAAGTTGGCGCTGTCACTGTTCCAGGTATTGTCACACTGAACTCACTCCCCACTTTAGTATGCCACTTTAGTGCGTGATATTGCTGGAATATTGCTGAAACTGAAACAAATATATCCAATAAATCCCATGCAAGTCTAGAATATGGCAAGTCTAGAGGAAAGTCTCAGGGCTCCTTTTCATTATATATATATATATATTTATTACGAACTGTTTATCTGTAAAAAATGTTGATTTCAGAGACTAGTTGTTAGACTATCACTACTTGTGTCGTAAGCCTATCATGATTGTGGACGTCTTAGTAAGTCAGTTCATGCTAGGCTGACTGCCAGACATCCAGGGCCTGGTATGTTAACAGCAAGTGCCGCCTTCCTTGTACATCATATGTAAGCCACTACATATCAGTAATGGGGAAAGCAAGGACCTTCTAATGGCCACCAGACTGTCCGAAATATTAGTTGTGGTGTTGAGTTTCTGCTGTACACATTCCCATCATTACAAGGTCACATAACCCAGTTGATGACCATGTTTATCCCTCGATATCCAAAGTTCATCAACTCCCTGAGGAGATTCCTGCCTGAGTAAATATGGGGAAGATTATTATCCCCAATCAGAGGCAGTCTGACGAGTGTTGTAGGAAGGCTACAAGATCAAATGCTTGTTTGACCTTCTCCAAGAATCAGCAGGATGTTGTGTGTGGACTGACTTGTATGTGTACCGGTTTACTTGCTCTCTTTGATGGATGATATTATATCGGTGTTAAAAGACTCTCTGCCGAATCTTCCCTGCTCCTTGCTCGCCTTGGACGCCTGCAGGTGTACTGTACAGCAACCCAGCTTGTGATGGATACACCAGATTTAACGGAGAACCATCTTAGTGGGGTATTCCCAGACATTCCTGTCAAAGTGAAAACACATTCTTACGCTACCTTCTTCAACAGATGTTGACATACATACATCATATTCTCTTCTATATATTAATATATAGTATTGTTGTTTTCAGGACCTTAACAATCAGATTTTCATTGAAAGAAGAGAGCTTTTGAGATCTAAACATATATTGAAATCTTAACTGTCTTTCAAATAAAAATTAATGTCATTGATCTGAAGTCTGTTAATTGTGAGTTCAACATTAGATGAAAATCAGTCATTCCAGCCTTGAACTTTGAGTTTGCTTCACACCTGAAGGATAATGTCATCTGTAATTTGAGTAATTGTAACAGCGTCGGAATCCAAATTGTGAATTAATAGTGTTAATTATCAATAAGTATGTCTTTAAGATGCTTTAACATGACTAATGGGGACTGTTGGTGGTATCCTGTAGGCTGTGGTACAGTCAGACCTGTAATATGTCTACTGTAGGCCATGCTACAGTCAGACCTGTAATATGGCTACTGTAGGCCGTGCTACAGTCAGACCTGTAATATGGCTACTGTAGGCCGTGCTACAGTCAGACCTGTAATATGTCTACTGTAGGCCGTGCTACAGTCAGACCTGTAATATGGCTACTGTAGGCCGTGCTACAGTCAGACCTGTAATATGGCTACTGTAGGCCGTGCTACAGTCAGACCTGTAATATGGCTACTGTAGGCCATGCTACAGTCAGACCTGTAATATGTCTACTGTATACCATGCTACAGTCGGACATGTAATATGTCTACTGCTACAGTCAGACCTGTATATGGCTACTGTAGGCCATGCTACAGTCAGACCTGTAATATGGCTACTGTAGGCCAGACATGTAATATGTAGGCCATGCGCTACAGTCAGACCTGTATGGCTATGTATGCCATGCTACTGTAATAGGCCGTGCCATGCTACAGTCAGACCTGTAATATGGCTACTGTAGGCCGTGTAATATGCTACAGTCAGACCTGTAATATGGCTACTGTAGGCGTGGTACAGTGCTACAGTCAGACCTGTAATGTAATATGGCTACAGTCAGACCTGTAATATATGGCTACTGTAGGCCGTGCTACAGTCAGACCTGTAATATGGCTGCTACAGTCAGACTGTGCTACAGTCAGACCTGTAATATGGCTACTGTAGGCTGTGCTACAGTCAGACCTGTAATATGGCTACTGTAGGCCATGCTACAGTCAGACCTGTAATATGACCTGTAATATGTCTACTGTAGGCCATGCTACAGTCAGACCTGTAATATGGCTACTGTAGGGCTACAGTCAGATTCTGTAATACAGTAGGCCATGCTACAGTCAGACCTGTAATATGCTACTACTGTAGACCATAGCTACAGCTCAGTCAGACCTGTAATATGGCTACTGTAGGCCATGCTACAGTCAGACCTGTAATATGGCTACTGTAGGCCATGCTACAGTCAGACCTGTAATATGGCTACTGTAGGCTGTGCTACAGTCAGACCTGTAATATGGCTACTGTAGGCCATGCTACAGTCAGACCTGTAATATGGCTACTGTAGGCGTGCTACAGTCAGACCTGTAATATGGCTACTGTAGGCATGCTACAGTGCTACTGTACAGTCAGTCAGACCTGTAATATGGCTACTGTAGGCATGCTACAGTCAGACCTGTAATATGGCTACTGTAGGCCATGCTACAGTCAGACCTGTAATATATGGCAGTACCTGTATGGCTACTGTGTGCTACAGTCAGACCTGTAATATGGCTACTGTAGGCCGTGCTACAGTCAGACCTGTAATATGGCTACTGTAGGCTGTGCTACAGTCAGACCTGTAATATGGCTACTGTAGGCTATGCTACAGTCAGACCTGTAATATGGCTACTGTAGGCCATGCTACAGTCAGACCTGTAATATGGCTACTGTAGGCTATGCTACAGTCAGACCTGTAATATGGCTACTGTAGGCTATGCTACAGTCAGACCTGTGATATGGCTACTGTATGGCTACTGTAGGCCATGCATGCTACAGATTACTGTAGGCCATGCTACAGTCAGACCTGTAATATGGCTACTGTAGGCTGTGCTACAGTCAGACCTGTAATATGGCTACTGTAGGCTATGCTACAGTCAGACCTGTAATATGGCTACTGTAGGCCATGCTACAGATTACTGTAGGCCGTGCTACAGTCAGACCTGTAATATGGCTACTGTAGGCCATGTTACAGTCAGACCTGTAATATGGCTACTGTAGGCCATGCTACAGTCGGACCTGTATTATGGCTACTGTAGGCGTGCTACAGTCAGACCTGTAATATGGCTACTGTAGGCTGGCACATCTGGAAATTCTGGAACGTAAAAGCTGACTGTCAGAGTAGAAGCGGCAACGGTTGCTTTATGATTGTTTTATTGGCCATTGCAGTGAAGGTGGGGATCTTGCTCCTTTTCTAAACATGCCTTGCTTTAAGGTAGGGGGATTTGCTACTTTCTGCTGGCATATTAACAAGGGTTACAGGCTTTTTTTGTTTACTTGATCACAAGTTGTTCAAGAATTTGAATTGATGTGTAATTTGTAGCTGGTCAGAATGTATGTGGAGTGGTTGATTGGAGTGAACGACATCGGAACACATAAATCCAATGTTACTTCTGGCTAGCACTGGGGTGCTGCAAGGTAGAGTAGATTGTTATGATCTCTTTTATTTGGCTTTGCAGATTAAGGAGTGAAATATCAATGGTGGAGTAGCCTGATGCTGTGCTAAACTTCAGATTTTAACTTTACTGAGTTTGTCATACTGTGAGTTTGTGAGAGGGCATCTTCGTCCTGCCATTTCAGTATTTCAAATTATATTCTGAAGTGCCAATATTTAACAATTCCATATCTTTTTTATTCGTAGAAGCTTCACATGTGAGACTTTTACAACAGTTTTACAAAGTGTTAATAATTTTTGTTTTGAATGTTGAAAGACAAGCTTTGTTTGGGTAATTCTTTATGTGACATAGAATCTGATGACACCATATTTCAAAACTTCATATGCAGCTTCTGGTATTTCATCTGTTGTATGCCTCTGTGTAGATACAGATGAGCAAATGTTGAGAAAATACCATTACTTTTCTGAAGTCTTCTGTTGTGGCCTGATTATAGTTGTGGCCTGGTGTTAGTAGGATCGTTATTCTGTATTATGTTGAAATAAGAAAATTGCAATCTGTGCAGTATAATGGTCATTGTTCTTGTCATGGTTGGGGGGTGGGTGGGGTAGCTTAGTGGTTACAGTGTTTGCTCGTCACGCTGAAGGCCTGAGTTTGATTCCCCACATGGGTACAATGTGTGAAGCCCATTTCTGGTGTCCTCAGCCATGATATTGCTGGAATATTGCTACAAGTGGCGTAAAACCAAACTCACTCACTCACGCGTGTCATGGTTGACATTTTTAGAGGTAATGAGAAAAATATACAATGTTGATGTATTATTCCTGCAGTATGCTGATTGCTATATGATAAACATAATTAAAACATGTATAGTAATTATTGTATTTTCACCATCAGTATACCAGAGGGAGTCATTATTGTAGTATACAAAGTTTCACCATCAGTATTTAGGTTTGCTACCAGAGGGTTCTTCAATAACAGTGGAAACCTCCTATCCGCTTAACTAAACATTTCCTGTCCCGGCAAATTTCTTCATTAATTATCACTATTAGAGTATACGGAAAGTAAACAATACCCTGCTAAAGCTGGAAGTTGGTTAAGGTGGTAAAGTGGATCAGGGGTGTAGTCTGTCATCCAACTGCCATTGGGTTGGGCCAGCCCTGTGTGGTTGGCAGGTTCTTCAATCAGTCTACTTGAAATTTTACTTTTCAGGTTTACATTATTTCAGTGTGGTGTGTCTTGTACAAGTATGTATGTTTACATACACTATGATCGCAGGATATCTAAACATGTAGAATTGCACTATATACTATGTAGTTCATTATATGGTTCAATTTTGAGGTATTTTTACAAGTTTTTTCTTTTCTTTTCCAGGAACATGGGTGACCTTTGGAGGCCAGGTGTCAGAAGAGGTATGTTCCTTGTCTTGTCTTATTTATAACCAAAGTTCTCTGTGCAGGGCCAGAGTGCCCCTATGTGTCATGAAATATTTATGTGTTTGTGTCCCGAAATATTTATCTGATCTGATAGATCTGCACTTACTGGTCCTGAAAACGTGAATATGACAAGTAAACAGTATCCTTGCAGAGTTACATCCCTTACTCGTACATGGATCCACATATCTCTCAGTACATGTTCATGGGATTGAGGAAGTACGGTTTTCTTTGGCTTTCCTACAATTTTATTCAAAGTAGCGTTACAACACTCACTCTGGAACTGATCCTTGTGTCTTGTAGCTTTCACCAAATGTTCCACAAAATATCTGCATTCTGTTTTGAGCTGATGGGTGTGATGCAACTTACATGCTCATCAAAGTAAACTAGACCATCACCCGCCTGAAAACATGTCATAGCACTATATCCTGGAGGTGGGGGCTCTTTGTTAAATCATTGCCGCATCATGCTGAAACCCAGGGTACTTTGTGTTAAGCCAATCTCTGGTGTTCCCTGCCACGGTATAGCTGGAATATATTGCTAAGAGCTGTATAACTCACTCACTCACTCACTCACTCACTCACTCACTCACTCACTCACTCACTCACTCACTCACTCACTCACTCACTCTCACTCACTCACTCACTCACTCACTCACTCACTCACTCACTCACTCACTCACTCACTCACTCACTCACTCACTCACTCACTCACTCACTCACTCACTCACTCACTCACTCGTAAGTCTGCGCTGAAGTAAATATATGCCCATGTCACTCAGGTTATGTGTTGTAAAAAAAGTTGATAATTTCGCAATTTGATTTCTATTAAATTATGATTTCCTGGAGACTTAAACAAGTTTGTGATGCATCTTTGCTGTGTCTGAGCTGGTCTTCTGTTGGTGAAACCAATCAACCTTTGTTTGTTGCATCTGGGGTCCATTGCAATACAGAATACAATGTTGACCAGCTGGTAGGCAAATAGTTTCATCATACAGGACTTGATCAGATTGTTGTGTCAGACAGAGACGTGAAATCAATACGAATCGGAGGAAATGAGTGTGAAGGGAAGTGTTTTCTTTTGTCAAGTTGTCATGGAGGCCAGTCAATGCCTATTGCTTGGAATATGTCAAGTGTGATTTCATTTCATTCCTTTCTATGTATCCACATTTACGCCCACGTCATCGCCGACAGCCACATCGACGCCCACACCAACACCCACTCCCATCCACACACTCACTCACCCACTGTCTTCATGCCATATTCAGGTAGATACCGTCTGTCTGTTCACTCCTTGTATTGTGCCATGCGCACAAACATCAATATGCCTTCCAAAGTAGGTAGTACAGTCAATATCTTACATCAATGTATGTGGTAGGGCTTAATCTCGAAGTTACAACATTCAGCCTGTCCATGTTGCTGTTGTTGCTGCTGTTGCTGCCTCCAGATCTCCATAGCGTACATGTTGTCAACTTGTGCTCGTTATTCTGTCTCACTCAAACATTCATACAGTGGCGATTTAATGGGAAATAGTTATATAATGTTTTAAACAACTATTTTAAACGTACAAATTTGAAGACATCTTAAGGGACCGTGGAGAGGGGGAAGGGGAATGATCTTTATGGAAAAGCATGTACAATGTGAATGACCCCCCATAGTTTGCTATGTTACGTAAAAAGAGTGTTCTTTTGGATTTGAGAAGGTTTGCAAGTTTTGACAGATTTGGCCATTGTAGAAATTGATTTGGGATAAAAATGAATCTTTCGGAAATGAAGGCTTCATGTTTAAAAAGATAATGGAACTCATCTGCTACTGCTGTGAGCTGCCGAGAGGGCAAAGTCGCACTTCTCTGGGTACCCCAGTAGCCAGTCTCAACCGGTAGGTTGACCCCCCTGCATGTCATATACAAAATGAATGAGCATTGTGTTACTATACAGACAGTCTGATGGTGTAGGCACATGTCATCAAACATGGGCCTGTCTAGCTGGATGGTAAGTTTGTGTCAAGACATACAAGGCTCATTACAAACCAGACCCAAACCCCGTACACTACGCAATGTGAACTCTTAATGCAATGTGAACTCTTCTTTGCAAGAGAATGAGCAATTTTTGTGAGCCATGAGACACATTCACAAAGAGTTTGGGCACAAAGAGGCAAACTGATTGTCACAAATTGTATAAAAGCGTGTGGATCAGCCCTGACACCAGGTGTTCACAAAGAGTCAAGCGTGTCCTACCCTAATAATTTTCACCTGCTGCCCACACAATTTCCCATGTATCCAACTAAGACATGTGTTTCTGAGAGTCAGGGGCCACAAAATGCGTTTTGGCGATTTGTTTTGTGCATCACGAATACACTGGCAATCGTTATCAAGCACATTTACATCAAATATGATGGAAATGTCCAAACCTATTTATATAGCCAATAGCAAAATGGCTGATCCTCTTAGTCATTTCATGAAATGACTGAAATTTTTAGTCATTTCATGAAATGACTGATTTTACAATCTGACTGTATCATATATAAAGATTATCATATTACTGAAACATTCTGAATAACTGTACATGTAATGATACATGTAACATAATCCATTATTCATACATTAATGAGATTTACTTGTAGGCATCAATTGGTTATATAACCCGGAACTGGGGGATATTGACAGGACGGCTACTGATCAGTGGTTCAAGTCTGTATTGTGTTGGCAATCAATACATCAACTACTGTATTCTATTGTGTTCTGTTGCTCCCCGTGAGACCTGGTCAGAAGTGCTGGCATAGGGTGGGATCAGGGTAGCTTATCTTGATTAGCTAGGCCATAGTATATCATATTTAAGATTTCATCCCTGTTCCACTACCTTGCTTCCATCAGACTACCAAACACCTCCCATCTTACTACCAAACACCTCCCATCTTTCTACCAAACACCTCCCATCTTTCTAGCAAACACCTCCATCACTACATCTTACCAAACACCTCCCATCTTACTACCAAACACCCATCTTACCCACACCTATTGCTAAACACACACCCTACACAACTACTCCACATATACTGTGCTGTACACAACTACAGACATATACTGTGTTAAACCTCCCAGACCTTTGTTTCCTGGGGACTTTCCGGGACAGGCCAGTCCAGTGCCTGTATTCCCCTCACTGGAGATAATCAGTGATGACCTGGGCTAGATGTGGTCTGGCATTGTCATTTAGCAGTGCATATTTCCTGCTGATAAATCTACCTAATGGCAAAATGATAATGTGCAAAAGTCCGTCAACATATTGCTGGCCAGTCAAATGTCCATTAACAATAACCAAATCAGTTGGCCTGTCCTGCGTGGCAGCTTCCCACACCATGACACCTCCATCCAGTACTGATCATGACAGCATTAACTGCCATTTCAGAATCAGAGGCAATTCAATGATTTGTCTGTAAACATGGTGTAATGGTATTTCCTCACATCTGGTCTGGTTTTGTCTGGCACACCCCAGTGTTTACTGCCTATGGTATGGTGTTGGATTCACACCCATCACAGGATGTGGTGCTTGCCAGCTGGGTTTTCGATACAGATGTTGAAATTAACCTTCTTGTGATTTCACAGAATCTTTGCAGATCACAAGAGCAAATAGGAATCTATTGAGTAGTGCAGTTGATGTGTTGAGATAATCTTTTATGTTGTTTTTTTCCTTTTTTCCACTCTGTTGGTTTGACCAGTCTATCAATTCATCTGCCATGTGTTTTCCCTGTCCAGAGCATCACTCCTACACTGCTGGATGTTTGTTGTTGAAACTTGACATACAGATCAGTTCAGCCTTTGATCGTTTAGAATTTTGTATATTTTATGTTATATATATTTTTGTTTATGCCGAAAAGTTGGACTTTTGATGTTGAAAATATAGTTTGAGCTCGTTCATGGAGCAAAACTAAAAACCATATATTTCTGGATGAAGCTTGCGATAAAGATCAGTCTAGTTTTGAACAGATGTCTGTTAATGATTCGGGATATTGGAAAGTACAGAGCAGTATTATTTTCTGTTTCACTGAACTGGAGGTATCCAATGGCAATGATCCAAAAGGGTATGTAGCTAGACTACACTCGTGAATGATACCAGACAGGGTGGATATGTCCTCTCCCGAGGACTCTAGCTTTGGCCTGCCACATCCAGGTCTCGGTGCAACTCTACCTGTCTCACAGCTCTTGCCCCACAGTTGAGAAATTACAAATTTTGATTTGCCAAATATCGATGTCTCCCTTTCTATCGAACACATAATTAACTGTTTTGTCTGTTCAACGAGATAGCTATTTTTGCATGTACAGAGCTCAGTTGCACTAGTGAACTGTGAGTTCCCCTTTTGGTACACACACTCTGGCATCTTTGATCATCTGCATCTTGTGGTTTAAATGAAAGATGTGAAATTTCATTGTTATAGATGCACACCTCAATACCAGTTACTTTCAAATCATTACCTTCCTTGCTTTTTGTCTTAGTATTTCTGGGGCGGTGGGGTAGCCTAGTGGTTAAAGCGTTGGCTCGTCACGCCAAAGACCCGGGTTCAAATCCCCACATGGGTACAATGTGTGAAGCCCATTTCTTGTGTTCCCCCGCCGTGATGTAGCTGGAATATTGCTAAAAGCGGCGTAAAACCAATCTCAGTCAGTCGGTCAGTCGGTCAGTCTTAGTATTTCTGACCACACTAGTTTGTGGGGGTAGCCTAGTGGTTAAAGCGTTCGCTCGTTACACAGGAGACTTGGGTTCGATTCTCCACATGGGTATATTTCTGACCACATGGGGGGTATATTTCTAAAGCGTTTCCCGTTACACAGGAGACTTGGGTTCGATTCTCCACATGGGTATATTTCTGGTGTCCCCCAACGTAATATTGCTACAATATTGCTAAAAGCGGCGTAAAACTAAACTCACTCACTCTGACCACACAGTAAACATAATTCACTTTCATCAGGCCTCACCTCCTTGGGAGTTACATCTGTCAGGTGCTATGATTGTTTCACATCATAACCTGCATAGTTACATCTTTAGTAAGCTGTTTTTCATTACAAGAAACCCCAAATAAAACCTCCCCAAGTAAGTAATTGAAAAATATGTGTGAGGTAATTACAGATCTTCGATAATTTCTTACTTTTCCATTTGAGCATTAAGTTACTTTGAAGTAGATTTCAATGAAATCCAAGAATCAGGGTTTTTCCATTCCGCTGTACAGGTAATTGGGGAAGCATGCCAGTTTAAATCTCCACACATGGTTCCTCACACTGTGTGTCTTTCATGTTTAGACTTTCGTTTTGAAGAGAAAATTCCCAATTTGTAAGCTAGTCCATGTGTCATCCATATGAGATTAACTTCGAAGATTTAATTGGCGCCATTTGCTTGGTGCATTCCTTAGTTACCTATTTCTCTGTTTAGGTTGATGGGTTGTTTATTGATGGTCTGATTGCTGGAGCCATCATGATGTCATTGTGACATCACAGTGTGACAGGTGCTCATGCTGTCAGCCACTGGTTAGCTGTGATGTGGTATACGGCACTATAACAGCTGGTTTTGTTATTGTATGTATGACAGTGTCGCAGTTCAGTAGGATGACTCTCAACTCTGATGAGATATATAGGACACACTTTAACAGGTAATGATACTTTGTTGATTTTCTTTCCTTAGGTTGCAGAAGAGCTCCTCACCCTGGCCTACGAAAGTGGAATCAACCTGTTTGACACAGCAGAGGTGTATGCTGCGGGAAAGTGAGTATGCCTTGTGTCGTGTGTGAAGGAAGGGTGGTACAGTTCTCAAGTTGTATCCAGATTGTGCTTTATAGGCTTTACACAATGAATGAACCTTCATCTAGAGGATTTGTAATTACTCCTAAACTACTTGTTTGAATTTCATCCAAACTTTCCACAAATAAAAGGCAGAGGGCTTTTGATTTAAATGTTTAGGATCTTTTTAACACATCATTCAAGATGTGTGGGTACTGTAACTGATGTGATTGACCTGGGCCTAGATTTTCGAAGCTCTCTTAGCGCTAAGATAGTCGTAAGTGCCATACATTAACATTAACTTACGACTATCTTAGCGCTAAGAGAGCTTCGAAAATCTAGGCCCAGGTTGCTAGGGCATCTTAAGGAGATTCATGAGCACAGGAATTATAATATTCGCTAAATCAGCAAACACTGCCTGATGACAATGATACACTGGGAATTAAATAAAGTATATCATTTTGAAATTAAAAAATGTTTCAGTTGAAATGGATTAAAAGAACATAGGCTGTAGAAAATTGAATGCACAAGTTACACACAGAATGTATAGGAAAGCAAAGACACGGTATTATACGAAGATGTCTCAGTAGCCTTCTTCTCATGTAACGTTAATGTGGTGTCACAGGTCGAGTATGTCATAAATTCAACACTGTAGAAGCAGTAGAAGACAAGATTTCATTACAGTGTCTATTGGATTAATGGGTAATAAATGGTAAAGCTGGAAACCATTACGGGAATGATGATGGTAACGGTACTATAATGGCGCTAAGGCTTTGACAGGCATGGGTGTTATTCCTGATGATCAACTTATCTCACAGGACAAACGTTTAGAATATAAATAATCAATTCTATGAGATGAATCCAAACTTGATTAATAACATCCCTCCAGACACTGATGATGCTGTTGCACAGTCTTAGTTTCTTAAGTGTAGTTTTTTTTAATCCTGCTGATGTAGAGGAAAGATGACCTTGACAGGCGAGAAAAGTTGTCACTAGTTTGATGGGTTCCATCAGGATGAAGCTGTGAAACACAGTTGAGATTCTGCTGCGAGTGGGAGGAAATAATTGTCTTTCAGTTGAGGTGGGCGAAAGGGCAAGAGTGAAGAAAAGGACAAGAATTGTGTTGGATTAAAGATATTTTCATTTGATTATCTTAATGTTCTTTTGTTTTTATAGGAAACTGAAACTGAAAGTCAATCCTGAAATTATTGTTGAATTCATATTTTTTGCCACCTGTAATGAGTCTAATTAAGTAAATGAATATGTGAGGTGAGGTGAAATTGGGTTTTACGTTGTGCTTGAGAATATTTTTCCGCTCATATGACGACGTGCATGCGTGTGTATGTGTATGTATGTGGCTGCTTGTACTAGCACAGACTTTAGCTGGTTTTATAGTGCTAGCCCACTGAGATACCATGCCGCAGTGAAGCATGAATACCCCACTCAGACTCATTATACTGACTCCGAGCCAACCAGTCCTTGTTGTACCCATTAATGCCGAGCGCCAGGCAGGGACCAACAGGTACCATATTTTAACGTCTTTTGGTATGATGCGGTCGGGGATTGAACCTGCGACCTTCTGCTCTCCGGGCGGATGCAAAACAAGAGAGACAACTTGCAGAAGCTGTGCAATACAAACTTTGTTTGCATGCAAGTCAAGACTGTTGCTTCATCATTATTCAGAGATAATGTCTGTTTCACACAAGAGGCTCAATGAACTACAAGCTTCAGTCTGAAATTAGTACCAGGAAGTTGATCCTTGCAGAGTTGTGGCCCTTAGGTGTGCCAGTGACCAAGGATCATGGGTTTGAATCCTACATTCTAGGTTTGTCTGCACCATACTTATACTAATGGTTTCACCAGCGTGGTAAACGTTCCAGACCTGCTTCACGTCAGCCATGGCTCCCACATCAGGCTAACTGTTGTACTGTAACTGAAATGCTCTTCAAAACAGTTTTAAACAAAAAAATGACTCACTTCTTCTCAGCCAAAATGTTAAGATCAAGAGGACAACAAAATAGACAGTGTTCAATGAAAGTCAGTTTTACAAATTGAAATTTTTGATATATTGTTAACCTTCAACAACAGGTTTTGATTAATTTTGGAAAATATATTTCATTTTTTTTTAAAACTATGTGCAAGAAAATCAATTGTATTTTTTTCATTTTATGAACTTAGTGTCCCAAATATTGAATTTAAATTATAAACAAAATGGAATGTTAAATTTGAAATTTTGTTTCAATATCATCTTCAGAATAGCCAAGTAGCAATCTTGATGGGTTAAAAGGATTTTTAAAAGTGATCTGAGACCTATGGATACCGTTTTCTCAATTAGGTCATAGTAATAGTATTGAGAATGATTGACTTATATTCACAGTGTTCAAACACATACATTTTTCATCGGAAATCTTGTATTAACACATATGTCAAATACACAAAAACACAACTTGCTTGGTTATATAATGCATCATCCCTCAGTACCCAGACCAAAATACCAGAAAGTCATTTATAGGAAAAAAGTAGGTTATCAGTATTCTGGAGTAATAAGAAGAAACAGATGCTGATCTCCTGACAGTAACAGCCAAAAATACCCACAGTTAATCTGGCAGTCCCAGGAGTCTTCCGCACTTAAAGGGGGAGTATGTGGTGTACCTTGAAAGGGGAGTATGTGGTGTACCTTGAAAGTACCATACCAGGAGTTGTACCTCCAGGAAACATCCACAGTTAAAGGGGGAGTATGTGGTGGGGAGAAACACATACACCCTGAAGCTGGCAGTCCGAGGAGACTAACTAGAATTTATTGTAAGCAGTTTTAAACGCAACTCATACACTCTTTTATTGGCTGTAAAATAAAGATGAATCGCATTGTACAAATTATGCAGACACTCATGGCAAGTACAGAAACAAATATATCACCTAATAGATTTTGACAGTTAAAGATGTTACACAGTAATAATGATATTGAGGCATAATATCAAATATAAAATAGCGATGGAACGTACACAGAGAGAATGCATCTAGAGTCTTTATAACATGGTGTGTATTAAACAGACGATAAAGGCTGAACAGTCATGAGGTGGCTAGGGAAACATTACTTTATCATGGATAAAGAATTCATCTCCAGTAACCCATGCTTCTTGTAAGAGGTGACTCACGGCGGGGGTGGTGGAACATGCTGACTTGGTTGGTTAACACATGTCCCAATTGTGTAGATCAATGTTCATGCTGTTAATCACTGGATTGTTTGGTCCAGACTTTAGAGACTGAAGCCATATAGCTGGAATATTGCTGAGAGCAGCGTGAAACAACAAATAAAAAGCCCAACCTGATTATGTCGCCCTCGGAGTTGCTCTTGGGCACATGGGCTGGCAATACTACTGTATTGTTATGTCAGCACAGACAGCAGCTCAGGAGGCAGTTGTCATCATCTCGATATCACAAGCAGAATGCCTTCTAATGTCTTGACCAGTGGGTACTGGAGAGTGAAGAGCCCCTTTAATTGTTACCAATGTAGGTTGATGTTCTCAAGACAGGAGGTAGCCAGTAGTATTTGGGACCTAGAAATAGACCGTGAGATAGATCTTGATGTGAGTGCCTCAGACAGTCTGTCTGTTTTGTTTAGAATCTTGGCTGCCTCTGCTGTTTGCTTTGGGGTATTTCTTAAGATTCACGTTTATACAGACAAGGGAACTTCGATGAGAAATGTGTCAAAATATTGATAGCAGCTAATAAGGTGTAAGGGGCAGTGTAGATACATTGATAAGTGATGTGTTAAATGCTGCTGATATGTTTAACATGCTGCTATAATTGAATAGCTCATGAAATAATTAGCTTCAGGATTGATGAGTGAATTTACATGACTATTAATTATAATTATTATCATTTTATTTGTGCAAGATGTGCTCTATTCACAAGTCCATAACAGTATTTAGGCCTAAGCTATATATATTTCTGGAACTCATCGCATCTGAGGAGAGCCTCATCAGGAACAGTTTGTTATTTCTGTGGATAGGACAAATACAACAAAAGCCAGTTGAGATTTCAGGATTAGGAAATCATGGGTACAGCATAAAGACCTTTGTATATTTTTAGAAAGTACTGATAATAATCATTTGTCGGTAGACAGTTAAGACTTGCTGAGTTCCACTGTAGATGATGGATGGTTGTGACGGATGGTTGTGATGGTAGCCAGGCTGCTCCCAGCAGTAATTCACTGTACAGGGCATGTTTGATAAGTTCTGAGCCTGGCACAGACAAGGACATGAAGCTGGCTGAGAGAGCCTTGAAGATGAGCCTCTTCCTGGCTGGCCTGACACTTCAGCTACACCAGAAATAATCCAGAGAATCCTCTAGGATCAACTGAGTGTCATGCTGCTTGGTCAGGGGATTTTCTCAGGATAGTGTACACTCCAGTATCACAGAAACTTTGGTGATGAAGAAAGTCGTTTGGTTCTGAAGCTCCTGGCATATGATAAAAAACACATCAGGTACAAGATAGTTCTGTTTGAAGCTACATCAGAAAGGTTCATGCAACAGTTTATGACTTTCAATAACAAAAGTGTATCAAAGTCGAATGGGATAAGGATGAAAATTATACCATGTTAATGTCCATAAACCAAATCTTCAATGTGAGACTCAGTACTCATCCATCACCCATTGAAGGTGACAGCTGTGTGTGGTTATTTCAAGTAGTAAACCACTGAGGGCAATATTATACCTCATGTGCGGAGTTATGATAGGTGTAGTAGAGTTATCTACCTTTAGTACATTGTCAGCCATGACAGAATCAGTGTAAAGTAGTGTGTGATGTTACATTTGAAAATGTTTGTCAGCTACACAATAGTATAATTGATATGATTCCCCAGAAATCTCATATTGATGAATATATAAATTGCCCACATACTTCGCTTGTAGGTCAAATTGCTATATGATTTACTCATTGGGTTGTCTCCATTATAAGGTTTGAGGTTACCAGAATATATTTCTTAAAAGTCCTTTAGGCTGGAAGTGATATTTCTCCCAGTCTCCATGGGTTATTCCGTGTACAAGCAGAGGGTTCATTCAGTATTTGTGTCAGATGACAAGAAATATGGCATTGTATTCCATCAGAATACAAATGCTATACTGTAGTTTTTACATATGGCTGCAATTAATAATGGTTCAATAGTTGATCCACTACCAATGTAAAAACTGCAGCAAAAGGTGAGAAATGGTATGAAAAGTGTTCAACTGTCATGCTTTTCAAGTCAAAGATTTAGATGCTTGTGAATGCCTTGATGTTCTAACAGTGCAGGTCACTATACTTTATTATGCTGTTGCAATGTTATGCGGTATGCTACACCCCGGTGTTGTGTTGTGTTGTGTTGTGCACTGAATGTTGTACTATGATTGCAGGGAGGAAGAGCAGGTGTTCTCTAGGTCAGTCAGTCAACTCTCATTCTCATTCAGCTAATCAACTCACCGACTTTAATAAACTCTCTCTAGTCTTTCCTGCAATCTCACCTGCTTAAGTCAATTGTCTCTGATCTGTCTGTGACATCACCCTCTTTAGTCAACTCTCTCTAATCTTTCCTGCAATCTCACCTGCTTAAGTCAATTGTCTCTGATCTATCTGTGACATCACCCTCTTTAGTCAACTCTCTCTGACCTTTCCTGCAACCTCACCCTCTTTAACCAGCCGTCTCTGATATTTCTTACAATCTCACTGTCTGTGGCCAGTTCACTCTCTTCCCACTCTCTTTCTCTTGTAAACTCTCTTGAGACTTTCCTACAAATCCACTGTCTCTAGTCAACTCACAGCCATGCAGTCACACTTTCTGTAGATGTCAAAGTCTTTAGTCAACTCACCATCCCATAATCTCAGTCTTCAGTCAACTCACCATCCTACAATCTCAGTCTTCAGTCAACTCACTATCCCACAATCTCGGTCTTCAATCAACTCACCATCCCACAATCTCAGTCTTCAGTCAACTCACCATCCCACCATCTCAGTCTTTAGTCAACTCACCATCCCACAATCTCGGTCTTCAGTCAACTCACCATCCTACAATCTCAGTCCAGTCAACTCACCATCCTACAATCTTGGTCTTCAGTCAACTCACCATCCTACAATCTCAGTCTTTAGTCAACTGACCATCCCACAATCTCGGTTTTCACTCAACTCACCATCCTACAATCTCAGTCTTCAGTCAACTCACCATCCTACAATCTCAGTCTTCAGTCAACTCACCATCCCACAATCTCAGTCTTCAGTCAACTCACCATCCCACAATCTCAGTCTTCAGTCAACTCACCATCCCACAATCTCAGTCTTCAGTCAACTCACCATCCCACAATCTCAGTCTTCAGTCAACTCACCATCCCACAATCTCAGTCTTCAATCTACTCACCATCCCACAATCTCAGTCTCTAGTCAACTCACCATCCCACAATCTCAGTCTTCAGTCAACTCACCATCCCACAATCTCAGTCTTCAGTCAACTCACCATCCCACAATCTCAGTCTTCAATCTACTCACCATCCCACAATCTCAGTCTTTAGTCAACTCACCATCCTACAATCTCAGTCTTCAATCTACTCACCATCCCACAATCTCAGTCTTTAGTCAACTCACCATCCTACAATCTCAGTCTTTAGTCAACTCACCATCCCACAATCTCAGTCTTTAGTCAACTCACTGTCCTGCAATCTCACTGTGTGTAGTCAACTCAAGTCTCTAGTCAACTCCTATCAGACCTTCCTGTAATCACTGTCTACATTCTGTATCTTATAGTTGGGGGTATGAGTGGCCAAGGCTTGTGTCCCTTAACCAAGATTGGAGCTGTTTGGTTCCAACCCAAGATTTCACTGCCCGACCAGCACCTAGGTTTATCAGCACCAGACCCTTGTTTACTGATTTACCCAGAGCAGACGACATGTATGACCTGGGCCACTTGCCTCTAATTAATACTGCATCCTTTCAGATATATATAGACACTTTTCAAATTCAAATATTGCAACAGTTTTCAACTTTTTGCACATGCCATGTCATTCAGTGTCTCTGGAGGACCTTGATGTTTACAGCCTCTGTCCTGTCTCTTCATACCTCGAACCGCTTTGGGAAATGTTCAAAAGGGTTCATATGGAACATTAGAATAAATTCCCTGATGGAGAATACTACTGACCAGTGCATGTGGTCCCATCTTTTGTCACTTCATGAAATACACAATATTCATGGCTCAACTGGATATTCTTGCTTCGTGGGAATCACATCCAGCCGCAGTTAATACACACAGATGCCTTGAACAGGTTATAAAAATATACAAGTTAATTTTGAAAACTCTTCATGAAAGAGAATATTTGATGTATTTTGGCTAAGGATGCTATTAGTTTGAGATGGTCCCTCAGAGGTATTGTTCTCCGACAATGGACATATATATCAGTCAGCTGGGAAATGTACTCCAGTTCTCCAATACTCCTTCATATGGTGTCTTCATCATGGACAACATCAATATCACTGTTATCATGTGGAATATTCGTTCATTATCAAAGATCAATCTGTCTCTTGTGATATTCAGATCAGCTAATCCGTACATGATTGATCGATTTCTGCAACATACAAGCTTTGCTGGTGAAGGTGTCATGTAGATCAAAGGTTTACACTTCAAAGAATATTGCTTGTGATGCCAAATCAATTTTAGATTGAACAATTATTTCTGCTTTACACCACTAAAATGCTCTCTGAATATAATGATCATCATTTATCACAGTGGAGATCAGGCTTCACCTTTTCATCCATAAATACATAAAACGTTTGGGAATCTGTGACCCAATTGTCTAAGGTACCGCAATTCACTATACAGTGTTACTTCCCTTAGCTGTACAAGGAGCCTATGGTCTAACATGTTTATCAGTTTGTCAGTACAATGTTATGGTAAAAGTGGTAATGTCTAAGACCTGCATCTCTTTGGTCTTTTATTCCCCAATATTGAACAAACTTTATGGATAATGACTTGTTTATTTTGTGAGTGTGATGTTTCGATACAGAATTTGAAATTCCTGCTTGACAGTTGTTCAAGAATCTGTATCAAAATGGGGGCCGTAGGGTAGCCTAATGGTTAAAGTGTTCGCTCGTCACGCCGAAGACCCGGGTTCGAATCCCCACATGGGTACAATGTGTGAAGCCCATTTCTGGTGTCCCCCTGCCGTGATGTTGCTGGAATATTGCTAAAAGCGGCGTAAAACCAAACTCAGTCAGTCAGTCAGTATATCAAAATGTCGACTTCATGAAATAAAGAAACTGTTAAGCATAAAGTTTGTTCAATATTGTACGTCCCAACTTCTAAAATGCCACTCAAACAAGTTTTATCCCCATCAGGCTGACATGGTTATGTCTATAATTATGTAAAAGAACTACCTCCTGTTCAAAGCAAATAGAAAACTGAACCTCCTGATTTTCACCTGTTAGTTAACGAGATGGAGCTTCCTGAAACAGGTTTATTAATAGAATAAAACATACATTGGATGTGTCGCTTCCCCTGAATGGCATGCCCAAACAGCTGTCCTGGTTCCTCCTCTACGCAGATCAGTTTTCGGGAAGTTACTTGCTTGCTGTTTTCTCACGATATTTTACTCTTACAGTTCATTGGTGTGTTCACCTCTTCACACAAAACTGCTTTGCACTTCCTCACCTCTGTAGAGGCATGATGGCTATGCTGATAGTGAAACCATTGTGATATAGTGGAGTCTTCGATGTATTTATGTTATAAAGACAGACTAACTATGTGTCACAGGCTTGCATGATATTTAGTTACATCTTTTCAGCACATAATTTAGTGTTTGGTTTTGTAGGTTATGGCACCCACTGTCCTTTGGATAAATATGTAGGCACGATACAGACATTCTCATGAGAATGCCTCTTGGTGCCTGTTGGTTTAACTGACCTTCACATAAACAACACAACCCTGAAAAATATAATTACAAGTATTTGGGCAACTTTTAGGGTACTGACTATAATTCCTTCCTATCTGTTTGGAAGACTACCATTCTGCTGATTCTGAAAAAGATGAATGCACGTTCCCCAGACTATTCATCACTGTTCTTCTCTGGGGGTCCAACTGTCATAAACACACAACATACAGACTTTTTTTATAGAGATGTGTGATCTGTAACTGCACGCTTCAGGGGTGGTGGGGTAGCCTAGTGGTTAAAGCTTTCGTTTGTGACGCCGAAGACACAGGTTTGATTCCCCTCATGGAATATTGCTAAAACGACACTCACTCTCTGCACTCTTCAACATTCAACAGAGTTTGCTATCTATTGTCACTGTTAGCCTAGTGAAGCCCATTTCTGGTGTCGCCGCCGTGATATTACTGGAATATTGCTAAAAACGGAGTAAAACTAAACTCACTCACTGTTAGCCTTGAAGTGGTGCTCAGTGTTATATTGTACAGTTACATCTATTGTGATAGTGTTTTATATAACTGTTGTACTTTAACCCTAGTGTTAGTGCCTACTAGTGTATGTATTACTGTCCATTGCTCCGTTTGTAATATTGTGTACTGTGGTATGATTTGTTGAGGGTGTATATATACATCTGTCAAACACAACAGTACTGACGGAGTGTAAAACTAGCGTGCCACATTTGGTTTTGTAGAATTGTGTCCCTTTTACCAGGATCTGGTGATAATAGGTCAAAATCTCTGAGTCAGATCTGTTGTGATCCTGCGATTGTCAGTACCAAAATGGTCAGCTGGCAGGCTGTGATACAACCAAATCAGTTGCAGCATCAAACCTAACTCACTCACTAACTCTGAGCTTGTCTCTTGCAGGGCAGAAAATACTCTAGGAAACATTCTGAAGAAGAAGAGCTGGAGGTATGATATTTGTCTCCTTGACAATTGTAACAAGAGTATGGCAATATATTGGTACAGTATATATTGTTGGGTTAGTATCGTCTGTTATTAAATTAAGGAGTATGAAGTTATTGTTCCGCATGTGTCCACAAGAAATGGTTTAATGACCATTTACTATTTCAGCCTCTGCAGCTCTGTGTATATAGGGGGAGATGAGGTAGCCTAGTGGTTAAAGCGTTTGCTCGTCATTGCTGAAGACCATTGTGTATGCAGGAGGGGTTTGATTGCCCACATGAGTACTATGTGTGAAGCCCATTTCTGGTGTCCCCTAAACATAACATACTCCGT
Source organism: Haliotis rubra (assembly GCF_003918875.1). NCBI lineage: Eukaryota > Metazoa > Mollusca > Gastropoda > Lepetellida > Haliotidae > Haliotis > Haliotis rubra. The sequence continues at coordinate 1,199,371 of NW_025765270.1, forward strand.
GATATTGCTGGAATATTTGCAAAAATAATAAAGTTGTTTAAAACCATACTCAGTCATTGTGTATGCAGGAGGTTGGTGACTCATCTGAGTTTTGTGTTTCAGGAGATCGAGTTACATTCTGTCCACAAAGATCTACTGGGGAGGGAAGTAAGTTGTCATTATTTGCTAATAATTGACTATCTGATTGGCCAGTCACAGTCTTCTAAGTCCAGTACACGACAGCCAACCTGTGCAGACATCTTGATGTGATCAGTTTCTAAAACCTATACAGGTCAACTTAACTGTGCAGAAATCATGACTTAGTATCAGACGTTATGTCATCTGCTTGTAATGTTGTAACAGACCCTGTTTTACTTTCTCACCAAGATCAGTGGAGGCTACATAACACTGATATTGTCATACAGACAGATTCCACCCTCTTTTTCAACTTGTGAACACACATCCATAATTGGTAGTGTGTAAAAAGCTGGATTTAATGAGCTATACAACCCTCGACCTCTGATATTGTGGTGTGCAAGTCCGTTCACTTTTCAAATCCCTGCTCCCTGCAGTTGACACATGAAACACAAAGTGAAAAGTTTCCATGTAAATCTGGAAAAACGTTAAGCATCACTTTTGTGTTTTGTGTTC